>NC_090325.1:65802403-66427403 GCF_035084215.1 Heptranchias perlo | reverse complement strand
CAGAATGCAAAATTAGTCATTAGCTCCTTGTATGCTGACGCTCCTGTATTTTTGCCCATCCAGAGAGCAAAAGGAGTAGTTAACCCAAAGATCATAGCGGAGGAGAAATTAGTTTGCGCCACTAGATAGGCGCAAACTGGAGCAGGGAATAATCCTTGCACTTAAACAAATAGGCCAAATCAATATTGAACCCCATTTTAATAAGTCTGGCGAGCTGCCAGCATCTGCCGTGTACCCCAAGTGGCTCGCTGGTGAAGCGGAGGTCAATTTCAGGACCCTCGGGTAGGGCCTGGGGGGGGCGGGGGTGATGATGTTCAGGGAGTGCTGAGTGTGGACTGGCAACAACCTGCACATTGCTGTTGAGGCAGGAGGAGACAGACAGACAGGCATGCATTTATATAGCGCCTTTCACGACCTCGGGGCACCCCAAAGCGTTTTACAACCAACAAAGTACTTCTGAAGGGTAGTCATTGTTGTAACGTATGAAACTCGGCAGCCAATTTGTATGCAGCAAGGTCCCACAAACAGCAATGTGAAAATGACCAGATAATCTTTTTTTTAAAAAAAGGTGCTGGTTGAGAGATAAATATTGGCCAGGACATCGGGACGAACTCACTGGTTAGGCCGCTGAAGAACTTGAAAAACTAGTCAAAGCTGTCGTGATGTGGGAGGTTGGACCCCCAAATTGGGCAGCCGGGAAAACTGTTGCAACGTGATCCAATTTCGCCCCTGGTCTTTTTGTATACTCAACCCTGAAAAATGGATAACTTCGGTTCACTCTTTGGTACTAATATCTAGGCTCCTGCAAAATCTGAAAAAAAGACACAAAAACCTGACAAGCAAGATTACACAACATATTGTTTGTTCAAACTAATCTACTCCTGCAGAGGCTGGAGACTTCGTCCGAAATCAAGGGGTCCGATGTGAGAAACAAAACACCTTTAGCTGTAGAAGTGAACTGGCAATGGTCCTGGGGCTTTATGTGATACCGATGTAGGAGATCATGTGTGGCACCACCTATCTGCAACATCATGAAAACACATGCATGCACACTGCTTCCTTAGAACCCCACAAACTAGGCTGCACTCCTATTGCGCGTGGTGGATGCAGAATGAAGGAAGTATATTTTCCTTTACACAAGTAGTAAACAGATATACTTTAACCGCCAAAGATGATGTTCGCTAAAACAGTTAAATACTATCAATGCAATAAGTTTAATTACACATCCAATTGAAATCAATACTCTTTCATGAGAAATAGATTTGAAACAAAAACTGCAATTAGTCAATTGCCATAGTTCAGCATTTAAATTACAGGAAAAAGATGAAAGCAATTTGAGTGGCTTAGGAGCAAGATTTTTCTAGCATCCTGACCGCTTCCTGCTAGTCTGCAGCAAAGCTGCACCACTGTGGGTGTGGTATTCCATGATGTGCCAGATATGGATCTCAACGTTAAAACTTGAGAGGGGGAGAAAAATGGAGATCAGTTTCAATTTTTTTTATTATAATTCTGCCAATTTTACATATTTTACCATTTTTCAACTGGTAGTTATTACTAGGTCCTCATTTTCACTACGATCTGCAACTGTTAGTAGTCAAGTTGTTGATAAAAGAAACCAAAGAATATGCTGTCTGTATCAATGAGTCATCTTAGTATTTAATACAGAAAGGGGTGTTTCTCCCTTGATCTTCCAAGTTTACTGATAAGTTTCACCAATGTTGTGTTGCCTGTCCACAGGGGAGATCATTATATCAGAAATGCTAATCAGACCATTCCTGCCTACTGACCAGCTTAATTAACAATTCTGAGAACAATCCAGGAAGCAATATCTGCATTTAGGAAACTATTCACAAGACACCCTGAAGGAATGTTAGGCTGCAGAACCTTTGTACAGAAAAAGAGGTAGCAGCAGACAATCGCTACTAATCAACCAGTAGAGACAACTGATCCGCAGCATTAAACTGGTCTCTGATCTGCAAAGGCAGATAAATAAAAACCAGTTAGCTGTTGGCTCAAGTAAATCACATTATCTGTATTTGGACTAGTTAATTCTAATGGTTTCTTTCCCCATCCCCCATCCCCCACCCCCAAAATAGATTTTTAAAAAAAAATAAAACAAGGAAAAAAAAACCAGTATAAATCTTTTTATATTGAAGATTTATAATCCAGGACAAATTTCTTTTTCAAATCTTGTCAATTTTAAAACAACAGTACCGCTTGAACTTTGTAAAGGGAGTGAGTCATTCAAGTCCAGCGTCACTCTCATCTACTTCCTTCCCCCACCCCCAGGAAGGGAAAGGAAAATGCAATCCACTTTGTACTTCAAAGTCTTATATCCTCTATCTCTAATCTGCTTCAAGTAGTGGAGATGCTAAATATGCTAGGCTGCCAGTGCAGCAGAATCTGTCCTATCTACATTGCAGAGCAGATTTCACAGTAGTGTCAGCAACACAAGAAAGCTACTGATGTGCTAGCTTGTGCATGCAGTCGTTTGTAACTCGCAATAGTAACTTTCATTTCAAGTTGCTAGAGTACCCCGCTGCCTAAAGGAGGTCCATGCAAAGCAACAATGCAGAAACTACAGTGTTGTCCTTTAGTCACACTGAGCACTCAGCCTAACCATGGGTAGGAAAATAGAAGTATGTACCACTTGCCAACATTTATCACTGCTGTCTCTAGATCTATATCCACTGGTATAAGCAATTTTTCTGGCTTACAGGTTCATGATCTCAGGAGTGTTTACAAGTCATAATTTGGTCCCAAGGTATCTTGGGTAATGTTTCCAACTTGCACATTACAAAGAATTACTATGAAATCTGCCCTGCGGTGTAAATAGGACACATTCCACAGCATGGTCACTATAAAATTCAAATTGTTAAAATAGAAAGCATGTATCTTCTCATCTCAGTAAAGAGACTATTAATGGTACACTGTCATTTGTAAAAATTAAAGACAGCTTTTATTGGAGGGAGAGAAAAATGGAAAAATTGCACTCCAAAAAAACAATAAATTGGGAAAAAAAAAATCAATAATACACAATTTTATTTGAAACTTTAAAAGCCACAAAAACAAGGGACTTATAAAAAAAAAGGTACAATCAAGCTAAATGACAACCACAATTATTTACACAGTTGACAAACAAGGCTCAGCATCATATTCTCACTTAACTAATAGAGGTTTTTATTTTTTTTTTAAAAAATAGAATTGACGAACCATTTTTTTTATTGTTGTGGCTCCGGCCACTTACCCATCACTACGAGAGTGGAATGGAAATTGTTAAGATTAAGCACAAGGGAACAGTTGCCATTTTGGTGATGACCTCAGTCTTCAGGAGGCCATTAGTGTAGTAACTGTATCAGTGCACTGCTGCCATTCCTCCATATCTACCCAGGAATGAAAGACTAGGTATTTTTGTGAGGACAATTTTTTTTTATTCTGCAGCAAACGTCGAAGATGATCCAGATCCCCTTAAAAAAAGTGCACATCCTTCATTTCTTTTCCTGTCAAAAATCCAGTCCAGAGTACATGCACAATGCTTCAGTGATGTCAGCGTAGTACGAGCAGCACACAACCTACACGCTGACGTCACAGTTGCAATCAAGAGGATTCTTCCAATGACTCAGCTGGTTATGGTAGCAAGTAGCCGAGCACATAGACCAAACAAGCTCCTTGCCATGCTACATCAGATGATCTGTGAACCTCTCTTCTCCCCCCCCCCGACCCCAGCACAGTTGAATAATTCACTAATGTTCAGTATCTAAGCTCACGCATGGAGTGCAGCAACTTTGGCAAGGTGCCCAGAAACAAAATGGTACTATATCCATACAGGAGTTAGTACTTTCAGACATGATAAGAAGAAAATTGCCAGAAATGGGAGGAAGAAAAAGTAGTTTCATTTCCTACTTTTGATATGTTGTTTGTAATTCCTGCTCAGTAAGAATAATCACTGGCATGTAAAACTAAAATTTCAAACTGAAGTTAAAAAGGTTCTAAAGCAATACTTAAAAATTAAAAAACTTAAGAACCACTGCACAGGACCAGCAGAAACAACTCTCTAATCTGCCAAAACAATCTAAAAGTGTACTTGCTGTAGAATACACACACAAAGCTTCCAGCATGTTGGAAATTGTAAACAATTTTACAACACCAAGTTATAGTCCAGCAATTTTATTTTAAATTCACAAGCTTTCGGAGGCTTCCTCCTTCACACAGTGGAGTTAGCATATTAACTCTGGAATGCATTCACACATCTGACAGTAGTTACACTCCCACTGTCACTGGTCTGGTGCTATAAATGGCCTTGCTTCCTAAGCTCTTCTGAAAGCAAAAAAAAATTGAGGCAATATCATATGTATACAAAAAGATTGCAGAAATTTGCACTAAAAACATGAGGCGATCATGTAACTTAAGTCAGAAGTTGATAGTCTCAAACAAAAATCTATTATAAGCGACCTCCATTAAGTATAAAAGGTGTACATTTTATTGAAGGAACACAGCAAGGAATGGTCACATCATACTCATCTTTATAACTCTAGTAACTACAAGTTAACAAAAAGTTAAATACTTATCCCTGTCATTTTATAATTAAAGTTACACAAATTTTGATCAGTTCATCCAGCACCTCATTTCCAGAATCCTTGCTGTCATTTCAATGAAGACTCAGCTAAATTAAATTCTTACTTTTAATCTAACCAGCCTCTTAGCAAAGTCTAAGTTACTTGTAAATGTCCTGCTCTTCTCCCTTCTATCTTCTTTCCTATCTGTCCCCAATTAGGAACCTGCAATTCCTAGGATTAGACTCACAAATGCAAGTTTTTGAAGACTTCCTGGCATATACGCTTTAAATTGAGGTCAGCATTTGGAAATGGAGATAATAAAGCAATAATGTCCTATAGTTTTATGGACTTTAAGTGTAAAATTAGGATATGTTTCTTGTTCCAGGAATACAAACAAATTAGCTGCTAGTAACATTTTCTCCCCTTCCTCATCAGTAATAACTTACAGCAGTGAAATCTAAACTTTGGAATTCAAAAACATTCGGCTACCATGATTCAAACTGGGAGCATAACAGGTAATTTGATCAGACTGATGAGATACAACATTTTACATAAAAAAAGAGTAATGGCAAAGTTCATTGGAGGTAAATTGCACAGCAAAGGAGTATTAGGGTGCATGCTCAATCCCCAAAGCTAGAGTTCCTCATCTTGGTCAGACTGTTAACATATACTGGTACCCCAATGGTACAATGTTCAACAGAATTTTTTTAAAAATCTTAAAATTTCACATTTCTCTCTCAGTGGAAGTTATTTAGAACAGATTACACAGTGTAGACAATATTCTTAAAAACACTATTGTACAAGATTCTTGTACAAGTCATCAGTTCAAAACAAAAAAAGGTTATTTTTTAAAAAACAATTCAGCTTGAACTCAAACACCCACAAGAGTTATCAAACTAACAATAGTACAGAACCACATATCAGTAAATAATTTTTACTAGTAGAATCCAAGTTTCACCAAGAAATAAGTGTCAATAACCAAAGCCCCTATTTTTCTGTGCATTTTGGTAGAATTTACCCATTGATGCAGAACTACCCATGCCATTTATACCAGCAAACAGGAGCCAAAAGGAGAGTTTATTCAGATCCTCTCTGTCACAACAAAATGGATGTTTCCCACTAAAAACAGGGCTTTAAAAAGTGATAACACCAAGTTCTATAACACTATAAAGTTTAAGCAGTAAACAAACTACAAGTGCTGTTTCAGTTCAACTGGTCTAAAAAATAGCTTGATAATGGCAGATGTTAGCTGCAGGTTAGAACATATGTAAAACATTCGCAAATAACATGATTCTGACCTACAGCAAAAAATGTATTTACCCAGATCTTTTAGTTTTATCCATTAACTTTATCTCCTCCATTAGAGTAAATACCCTAACTTAGGCCCCTCCAATCACAGCATCTAAAGCACAAAACGCAAAGAAAACATTGCAAAAATGCATCCTACGTTGTAAACTTTAGAATACAAATGCATGAAAAGCCAGTCACGAGATTACTGAATATCAGGATACTAAGGATGAAAAATCAGATGTAATCTGCAAGATTTCAGCATTCAGTGATGCAGAAAGACTGCAGTAGAGTTGGAATCAAGTGATGTGCATTTAGTCCAAAGTTCCTCTCCCCCACATCAAATTTTGTTGTCATTTTCAGTGAAGTTTATTCCACCCTAATTACAAAATCAATCATTTGGAGCCAAACATATTCTACAAGATACATAGAATCATAGAAAGGTTACAGCAAGGAAGGAGGCCATTCGGTCAATCGAGTCCACGCCGGCTTTATGCAACAGCAATTCAGCTAGTCCCACTCCCCCGTCCTTGCCCCGTAGCCCTGCAAATTTTTTCCTTTCAAGTCCTTATCCAGTTCCCTTTTGAAGGCCATGATTGAATCTGCCGCCACCACCCCCTCAGGCAGTGCATTCCAGATCCTAACCACTTGCTGTGTAAAAATGTTTTTCGTCAAGTCATCTTTGGATCTTTTGCTAATCACCTTAAATCTATGCCCTCTGGTCCTTGACCCTTCCGCCAATGGGAACAGTTTCTCTCTATCTACTCTGTCTAGACCCTTCACTATTTTAAAATACCTCTATCAAATCTCCTCGCAACCTTCTCTGTTCCAAGGAAAACAACCCCAGCTTCTCCAGTCGAACCATGTAACTAAAGTCCCTCATCTTTGGAATCATTCTAGTAAATCTCTTCTGCACCCTTTCTAAGGCCTTCACATCTTTCCTGAAGTGTGGTGCCCAGAACTGGACACAATACTCCAATTGTGGCCAAATCAATGTTTTATAAAGGTCATCATGGCTTCTATACTTTTGTACTCTGTGCCTCTATTTATAAAACCCAGGATCCTGTATGCTTTTTTAAAACCACTTTCTCAACCTGCCCTGCCACCTTCAACGATTTGTGCACATATATCTCCAGATCTCTGTTCCTGTACCTCTTTTAGAGTTGTGCCCTCTAGTATAGATTGCCTCTCCTCGTTCTTCCTACCAAAATACATATTTATGATCAACATTGCAAATGAGAGCAAGCTAGATCCCGAGAAGCAACAATGAACAACTGCATATCATTTAAACTCGTTTTTAAATTTGTCCTGAAATAAATCACTTTTCCACCCACTATCTTGAAGGCCCTATACAGTCCCTGAAATCACATGCCAACACAAAATACATACAGAACTCAAGTACCTGGAAATCCTTCATCTACAGCTTGTGTACGAGCCCTTCAGCAAAATATTGGACAGCATAACAGATGACGATGACAATGGTGGTAACAAGGCAATTAAATTGATTTCATAATTGCTGCAAATGCAGTAGAGGTCGAAAACCTTAACTAGGAAGTCAATAGGCAAGCCAGATCTTTTCCACTGCCCAATACATGCTCCAACAGTCTTTTTTTGGGTCGGATTAAGGTACGTAAGGGACAGGAAATGGAACCTCTTTCCAGTTGGCACCAAACACTCCCCAAAATGATATAGCACATCCAAAACGGTACTCTAATGGCCCTATCTGAAGTTGCCAATTCATGTGTAGTTTTGTGCTGTGGTTGCACACTCGTTAGCAGTTGGTTGAAACTGTCCAAACACATTTCACTTGGGACCATCACAGTTTGGCAGAATGTGGGTTTTCAACCTATCATTCTGTGCTGGTTTCAGACCTAGAGATGAAGGAACCACATGCTGTCCACTGCATCAGTTTTTTAAAAAAAATGTTTACAACAGATTTTAAAAAGGGCAAAGTAAAAACTTACAAGAAAATTATAAAGTTTAAATTTACACCATGTTTCCACTTTACCATAAATTTATTTTAAAATCTGTTTCAGTAGAATAACCTGCCAATGGATAAGCCACTCTGATCTACATACAAAGCAAAAGTGTAAACTACCAATGATAAAACAAGGATCAGGTTACAATTAGATTCCCCCGAACTATTTCTACATGTTGTACTAGAAACAAGTGGACAAGTCTTCCAGTAATCTCTTTAGCAAACAGTCCACTAAAATAAAATTAACTGATCTGTAACTAGGTCAGAAATTCCCATTTATAGTTCAGCACTTGAAATACTGTTATTTCAAAAACATTTTTACACCAGCTGCTCAAAATAGCTACAGCATAAAAACTGATGTCCCTGTTCCAGAAGTGGCTCACCATTTCCTATTCCAGCATCTAGGCATTGTTGTAGTTATTAGAAGAAATCATAGCATTGGTTTTAAAAAGATACTTGTATCCTAAACTACAAAAGGTAAAGATTTATTAGACCAATTGAAATGAACATTTTGTGTAGTTTTTTTTTGAGAACAATTTTTAAAATGTTGCTATGGCTATATGGTTTTCTCTTATTCCTTCACAACGACAAATGCAATGACTCAGATCCATACAAACATTTAATTCAAGCAAAGACACTAAAATGGAATGGATTCTTGGGAAGAAATAAAAAAGATTAACTCCAACTCTGGCCTTCCTGAAACTGCAGGTGGGAAACAGGCAGAAGTATGTTCTTAGAGCACCCACATTAGGTGAATGGGCAAAACTGTGGCAAATGGAATTCAATGTAGACAAATGTGAGGTCATCCACTTTGGATCAAAAAGGGATACAACAGGGTACTTTCTAAATGGTAAAAAGTTAAAAACAGTGGATGTCCAAAGGGACCTAGTGGTTCAGGTACATAGATCATTGAAGTGTCATGAACAGGTGCAGAAAATAATCAAGAAGGCTAATGGAATGCTGGCCTTTATATCTAGAGGGCTGGAGTACAAGGGGGCAGAAGTTATGCTGCAGCTATACAAAATCCTGGTTAGACCACACCTGGAGTACTGTAAGCAGTTCTGGGCACCGCACCTTCGGAAGGACATATTGGCCTTGGAGGGAGTGCAGCATAGGTTTACTAGAATGATACCCGGACTTCAAGGGTTAAGTTACGAGGAGAGATTACACAAATTGGGGTTGCATTCTCTAGAGTTTAGAAGGTTAAGGGGTGATCTGATCGAAGTTTATAAGATATTAAGGGGAACGGATAGGGTGGATAGAGAGAAACTATTTCCACTGGTTGGGGATTCTAGGAGTAGAGGGCACAGTCTAAAAATTAGAGCCAGACCTTTCAGGAGCGAGATTAGAAAATATTTCTACACAAAAAGGGTGGTAGAAGTTTGGAACTCTTCCGCAAACGGCAATTGATACTAGCTCAATTGCTAAATTTAAATGTGAGAGATAGCTTTTTAGCAACTAAAGGTATTAAGGGATATGGGCCAAAGGCAGGTATATGGAGCTAGATCACAGATCAGCCATGATCTTACCAAATGGCAGAGCAGGCACGAGGGGCTGAATGGCCTACTCCTGTTCCTATGTTCCTACAAGCTAATAGTCCACGGACATTCGCTCACACATGAAGTACAGCCTAACTAAAGCAAGATATAATGCATCCACCAACACTCAAGGAATCATAGCCAACATTTGAAAAAACAAAATCTATGATTGCATTGCTGGATGTTTTTCCACAGTGGAAGTAGAAATTCAATGGAAATTTAATATACCGATCACATTTTACTGAAATCCTAGCAACAATACTGTCCCAGAATACCCTCTATGTATAATGATTTCACTGTACTTCATATCCGTTTCTATGCTGAATTAACTATGCTTAATGCAGTACATCAATTACCCTAATTTGAACAGAAATGTTTTGCAAACTGTTCAGATAAATGGCACATTTAATAAGCTTGCAGCTCTCCATTCCACCGTATAAACAAAAGGGAAATATTTCAGGAGTGGTCTTTTAACACGAATTAACCCCCAGTCTTATGGTCCGTTGGATCCATAATTTTCATGTGTAAGCAGTTTAATATGTCCTTTCCCAAAACATAGCAGTATTTGAAGTTCACAGCCCTATGCATTACTATACCTTATTGGAAATAGAACTTACCTAGTTGCGAGGTGGTTCATTTTGGTAAGAGGAATAAAGAGACCAATTATTCCTTGCACGGTAAGAAACTAAAGGGGGTAGAGGAGCAGAAAATCTGGGAATACAGATTCATAAATCGCAAAAAGTAGCAACACAAGTTATCATAGTAGGTACAGTACAGGAGGATGCCATTCGGTCCATCATGCCTGCTCTTAGAACATAAGAAATAGGAGCAGGAGTAGTCTGCTCCGCCATTCAATAAGATCATGGCTGATCTTCTACCTGAACTCCACTTTCCCGCCCTATCCCCATATCCCTCGATTCCCTTAAGAGTCCAGAAATCTATCAATATCAGTCTTGAATATACTCACTCAACGACTGAGCTTCCACGGCCCTCTGGGGTAGAGAATTCCAAAGATTCACAACCCTCAGTGAAGAAATTCCTTATCTCAGCCCTAAATGTCTGACCCCTTATCCTGAGACTATGTCCCCTAGTTCTAGACTCTCCAGCCAGGGGAAACATCCTCTCAGCATCTACCCTGTCAAGCCCTCTTGGAATCTTATGCATCAATGAGATCACATCTCATTCTTATAAACTCCAGAGAGCATAGGCCCATTCTACTCAACCTCACCTCATTGATTTCTGGGAATGGGAGGGTTGCCCAATCTAGTGAACCTTCGTTGCACCACCTTAAAGGCAAGTATATCCTTCCTTAGATAAGGCGACCAAACTGCAGACAGTACTCTAGGTGTGGTCTCACCAAAGCCCTGTACAATTGCAGCATGATCTCCTTACTCTTTATTGCAAGGGAATTGGAGTACAACATACCATTTGCCTTCCTAATTGCTTGCTGTACCTGCATGATAACTTTGTGTTTCGTGTACAAGAACACTAAATCCCTCTGAACACCAACATTTAATAGTTTCTCACCATTTAAAAAATATTCTATTTTTCCTACCAACGTGCAGCATTTGACCGAGTGTGGCACCAAGGAGCCCTAGTAAAATTGAAGTCAATGGGAATCAGGGGGAAAACTCTCCAGTGGCTGGAGTCATACCTGGCACAAAAGGAAGATGGTAGTGGTTGTTGGAGGCCAAGCATCTCAGCCCCAGGGCATTGCTGCAGGAGTTCCTCAGGGCAGTGTCCCAGGCCCAACCATCTTCAGCTGTTTCATCAATGACCTTCCCTCCATCATAAGGTCAGAAATGGGGATGTTTGCTGATGACTGCACAGTGTTCAGTTCCATTCGCAACCCCTCAGATAATGAAGCAGTCCGAGCCCGCATGCAGCAAGACCTGGACAACATCCAGGCTTGGGCTGATAAGTGGCAAGTAACATTCGCGCCAGATAAGTGCCAGGCAATGACCATCTCCAACAAGAGAGAGTCTAACCACCTCCCCTTGACATTCAACGGCATTACCATCGCCGAATCCCCCACCATCAACATCCTGGGGGTCACCATTGACCAGAAACTTAACTGGACCAGCCATATAAATACTGTGGCTACGAGAGCAGGTCAGAGGCTGGGTATTCTGCGGCAAGTGACTCACCTCCTGACTCCCCAAAGCCTTTCCACCATCTACAAGGCACAAGTCAGGAGTGTGATGGAATACTCTCCACTTGCCTGGATGAGTGCAGCTCCAACAACACTCAAGAAGCTCGACACCATCCAAGATAAAGCAGCCCGCTTGATTGGCACCCCATCCACCACCCTAAACATTCACTCCCTTCACCACCGGCGCACTGTGGCTGCAGTGTGCACCATCCACAGGATGCACTGCAGCAACTCGCCAAGGCTTCTTCGACAGCACCTCCCAAACCCGCGACCTCTACCACCTAGAAGGACAAGGGCAGCAGGCACATGGGAACAACACCACCTGCACGTTCCCCTCCAAGTCACACACCATCCCGACTTGGAAATATATCGCCGTTCCTTCATTGTCGCTGGGTCAAAATCCTGGAACTCCCTTCCTAACAGCACTGTGGGAGAACCGTCACCACACGGACTGCAGCGGTTCAAGAAGGCGGCTCACCACCACCTTCTCAAGGGCAATTAGGGATGGGCAATAAATGCCGGCCTTGCCAGCGACGCCCAAATCCCGTGAACGAATAAAAAAAACAACTTCACATTTCACTCCATCTGCCATCTTCTTGCCCACTCACGTAACCCATCGATATCCCATTGCAAACTCTTTACATCCTCCTCACAGCTTACTTTCCCACCTAGCTTGATTCCCCTCTATTACTAGTATGTTTTCTGTGTCTTCTACTGTGAAGGCAGATATAAAATATTTGTTTAACATCTCTGCCATTTCCTTATTCCCCATTATTTCTCCTGTCTCAGCCTCTAAGGGACCTATGTTTACTTTTGGTACTCTCTTCCTTTTTACATACTTGTAGAAGCTCTTACAAATCTGTTTTTATATTTCTTGCTAAGTTATTCATATTCTATTTTCTCCCTTATCGATTTTTTGGTCATCTTTTGCTGGTTTCTAAAACTCTCCCAAATCCTCAGGACTTACTTCTCTTCTTGCTAACACTATAAGCCTCTTCTTTTAATCTAATACTATCCTTAACTTCTTTAGTTAGCCACGGATGGATCACTTTTCCCATGGAGTTTTTAATTTCTCAATGGAATGTAAGTTTGTTGAGAATACTGAAATATTTCTTTAAATGTTTGCCATTGCTTATCTACCATCATACCTTTTAATCTAATTTCCCAATCTACCTTAGCCAACTCACTCCTCATACCTATATAATTAGCTTTAAGTTTAAGACTCTAGTTTTGGAATTAAATATGTCACTCTCAAACTCAATGTGAAATTCTATCATATTAAGATCACTCTTCCCCAGAGGATCCTTTACCATGAGATTACTGGTTAATCCAATTTCAATACGCAAGACAAGATCTAAAACAGCTTGTTCCCTGGTTGGTTCCACGATGTATTGTTCTAGAAAACTGTCTTGAATGCATTCCAAGAACTCGTCCTCCAAACTACATTTGCCAATTTGATTTGTCCAGTTTGTATCAAGATTAAAGTCCCCCACGATTATCGCATTACCTTTGTTACAGGAGGTGACCTGATATAAGTCTGTAAAATTATATGATGGGGTTTGAGTTTCTCCACATCCACCCTGTTTCCACTAGTGGTAAGATGGAAGCCTAGTTAGAGTCTCCTAGACTCCATGCTATAATGGATTTTGGTTCCAAAAATGCCCGATTTTGACTTCCCTCTTCACTTATGATTAAGTACTTTCAAATTAGCCACTCCCAATTTGGGAAATGTCTAGTGTCCTTTCACATCAAAGAACTTCCACTGGTAGCAGCCGTGGCTTTGGCAACAGCATTGTGAAGTAAATACGGCAATGCTAATATCTTTAGTGCAGCAAAGAACCACCTCAACAGGTGATGTTTGCTGTAGCCTCCCGAGGCACTGCACTTCTTGCCAGTAGCATGTCATTTCAGATGAGCATTCAACTAATACAAGTGAGCAACAGGATTTTTATTTTCTGACCAGAAAGGACTGCATCAAGAGACTTTCTGCACCCAGAAGTGATGGTCACAATCCATAATTTTCAAACTGTGCACTTGCAAAATTGTGCTTTGACAATTATTTCTCAATTTCCTTCAGTGTTGTACTATTTATCGCACAATATAAATGGAGAAGCATAGGCAACCTCTAAAATCACACAGAACTGCTTCTGCTTGAAGTAAACGTCTTTAGAGGGCTGACTCCGGGCACACACACCAAGGCAATGTTTACTAATAGCATGATCACTGCTGCTTCCTTCTGCATCATCGGCATCAACTTTTAATATCCCATCATTCAAGTGGCTGGAGCCACAATAATAAACATAGGTTCTTGGGATTAAGCAAGAGTCTGATGAGTTCAATGAAAGTGGTGCTTGTGAACTATTTAAATAATTGTGGGTTGTCATTTAACTTGACTGCAAGTTTTGTTTCAATCCCTTGATAAATTTGCTAAAAACTCAAAACTATCAGGGTTTTGGGGGTTGAAATTCCCCCCACCCATTTTAAAAACATCAATACCACGTGAAAAGCAAAAAAAGGTTTTTCAATTAGCCATAAAACTGATTTTTAGAAGGTCCATAATATATTCTAAAGATAAAAATTTACAGTGCAGTGGTCCTCAGGCTGTTTGCAAGGTTTAAAACGCCCTATTTCACAAACCATGGTTAATGTGCAATTAAAGTTCTGTGCTACATACATTTACAACAAATGTCAAATACTTACATAAGAACATAAGAAATAGGAGCAAGAGTAGGCCAATCGGCCCTTCGAGCCTGCTCCGCCATTTAATAAGATCATGGCTGATCTGATCCTAACCTCAAATCTAAATTCATGTCCAATTTCCTGCCCGCTCCCCGTAACCCCTAATTCCCTTCACTTCTAGGAAACTGTCTATTTCTGCTTTGAATTTATTCAATGATGTAGCTTCCACAGCTTCCTGGGGCAGCAAATTCCACAGACCTACCACCCTCTGAGTGAAGAAGTTTCCCCTCATCTCAGTTTTGAAGGAGCAGCCCCTTATTCTAAGATTATGCCCCCTAGTTCTAATTTCACCCAACATAAAATTCAAGTTCAATTTTATTATGACTTTTCATGATTTGATAGAATTACCTCCTTTACAAAGTTAGTTATATGCAGCAAAAAACCTATTGTCCAATATATTAACCATGTCATATGTGGCTAATTGTATTTTTGATTAGCAAATAAAATGAGTAATAAATATCATTGAGCATGTGATCCGAATACTCATTCGCACGGTGTATGCATGTGTACTTTAACCTTTTTGTACATTTGTTGGCAAAATTAAGCATCCAAATGTTTTTTTTAAATTGTTGTGCGTGCTTTACTTAGTTGCTAACTGCTGATTGGTTATCTGCTAAAATGGCATGTAACACGGGTGAAAACAGCATACTTCAGCACCATGGAAACACCGGCAACTTTTTAAGAAAAGGGCAGATGTCATCATGGTCAGCTTGACTAATCGGAATAACAACTCCAGGTCAGAAAAAAACAAGCCCAACCAATAACGAGCAGCTCCAACAAGGCATGTCATGGCAAAGGGCTAGCAGCCACATTCTGGATAGAGAGCAGGGGTGGGTCTGGCACATCTTGAGGTCTGGTCAACATTCTCAGCAATCATGCTGGTGAAGTCAAAGTACCGCTCACAAACGCTGAGCAAAAACCTAGAATGTGCTGTGTCTGTATTTCATGCCAGAATTCCAAACTTTGGTGAAAGAGAGACTGAAGAGTTTCACCACTGAATGGTGGCAGATGTTTGTTAAGTACGTATACGCGTCTTATGCAAGGCGTCTTCTACTGAAATTCACACATGCGGCTAAAAATGGTGTTGCTGTAGCCACAGCTGTGGCTAGTCGACGAAGGAATAACTAATAAAAGGAAAAATGTAAGGAATCTTACAACACCAGGTTATAATCTAACAGTTTTATTTGAAAATCACAAGCTTTCGGAGGCTTTCTCCTTAGTCAGGTGACGAAGGAGAAAGCCTCCGAAAGCTTGTGATTTTCAAATAAAACTGTTGGACTATAACCTGGTGTTGTAAGATTCCTTACATTTGTCCACCCCAGTCCATCACCGGCATCTCCACATCATGATAAAGGAAAGAAAATCTAGGCTGATTCTGAACCACGTCTTCTTTGCATTTGCCAATATTTTCAAAATGGGGAAGTCGTTTGATATAAGATAGTTAGACCACCCACCCATCCCCCCACAAACAATACAGTTCAATTAAAGTATTTCTTTAAAATTCAGATACTGAATTCTGTGTAATGCTTCTAAAACATTAACTGAAACAAGTTTGTCAGTGAGCAGTGGCTCAGTTGTAAAAACAAGCTTCTATGTTTTTAAGAACAAATCTATCCATTTGTGTTTCCTCTACAGCTGCAGGGCAAAGAAATGCATCAATTCAATCCGACATGCAATGTTCTCATTTGTTTCAATAAACACAAACCCCTGCACTAATGCAACATGGTCTGTTTCCTCTCCAACACATTCATTTACAGTACTACTCTTTTATACTCCAAAGGATTAGGAAATGTAGGATTTAAACTAAATACCCTTTGGGACATCAGCAACAGTAAGAGTATTCTATTATTTTACGAACCCCTGCTTTCAATTTTATAAGTGCTGTCTTGAGATGCATGTACTCCCTAAAGCTAAACTGAGAACATTTTGGTTTCTACTTCGTTAACTAGATAGCTTTAAATAGCCAACACAAAAAGAACATCCTCAAAATATCCTTGGTCACAAATTCAATTAATATTTAGAATTAAGCAGGTGGAAATTAAAGCAATGTTTTAAACACAAGATTAAGCACAATCATACCAGCAGAGCTCTATAGTTATTTGAGTGGCACAATTTACAGCACCACATCTTAACAGTGGTGGAACATGGATTTCTCCACCTAGCCACCGATTCTGATCTCAGTTTAGCGCATGAAGCAGCTCCAAATGGATCCTACAGGGAGGGGAGGGGAAAAATAGGCTACTTTTAGATTGAAAGGCTCCACATGGATGCACTTTGAGCATATTATGCTGCATGCTCCATTTCAATCAAAAACATAAGCTGTTACCGTATCAGTTCACTGTTTGTGTTCTCCAACAGGGTGACTGTGGATGCTACGTGTTAAGTAACATTGCAAACATAGCAGGGGGATTTCTTAAGTTTATTATTTCTAACCAAATTACAAACTTAAGATGATTTAGCTAGAAATAAGTGGACAAAATACAGCGAGAAAGTCAATTTACAAGGACAGGAGCATTATACTATATAAAGCACAATGTATTATTCTGTAAGAGAGAAGCAAATATGTAACCTGATGTGCTTGAAGATTGTTAGAGAGAGAGAGAGAGAGAGAGAGAGAGAGAGAGAGAAAAAACCAAGGCACATCAAAATGGCAGCTAGGGGAGATGACCAAAAGGTTAGTTGAAGAGATGAGTTTTCAGGTAAAAAAAAGTGATGGGGGTGGAGAGTTGTTTAGGAATGGAGTTCGAGAAAGTTGGGGCAGAGGGCAAGGTCATTGGAATTAAGAAAGGTAGTGAAGCTGAGTATATGGTTAGAGATAGCATTTATCTGTGATCAAGAGCACGAGAGGTGGGGAGGGCAAGCTTGAGGGGGTGGCCTTGCTTGAACAAGGACAGGAGGGCAGAGACCTCAAGTGGATACAGGACAAGAAAAATTTAGGCTAAAATCGTCAAGGATGAGACACAAAGGCTCAGGGAGGAGACCTCAGCGAGTGAGAAGTCATTTGGACCACAATGGCCTTTTCCAGTTTTGTGCATTCCTGGGAGTTGCTATGGGACTTGGAGAGGAGGCAGTAGACAGCAAGGACTTTGAAATAGCAGAGGTGTTTGCATGAGAAAATGATGCCAGAGGAATAAGGCCATGACAGCCACAGGGGTTTGGGCAGGAAAGATGAAAATGGGCAGTTTAGCTTCATTGAAGAGCAAGTTTACTGGCCAGTAGCCAGGTTTTGATCATTCCGGAGGGCAAAGATTGTTGATCCATTAATGGGCAAAAGTCTAAATCCTGCACTCAAAGAGGTTAATGGTTCTTTGGCAGATTGGCCAGGAAAAGTCTTACTCTCTTATTAATTTTAAGTATGAAGGAGAATTCCCATGAACAACACCTGAAGTATGACCAACATGCACCAAAACCAACCAACCACACACACCTCATTAGCAGAAATATTGGATATCACTTAGTAAAACAGATCTATTGGCACTCTTCCTCAGCTTCACACAATGACAATTACAAGATGAAAGAAAAAGAGTTAACTGTAGTCACTGTTGTAATGTAGGAAAACATGACAGCCAATTTGGCACAGCAAGGTCCCACAAAAAGCAATTAAATGATCAGATAATCTGGTTTAGTGGTATTGGTTAATGGATAAATAAATGTTGGCCAGGACACTGAGAAAGCCCCTGCTCTTATGTCCACCCAAGGCGGCAGACAGGACCGTGCTTTAACATATCATCTGAACTACAACCCCTGATAGTGCATCATTCCTTCAGTATTGCATTGAAACATCAGCCTAGATTAAATGCTGATGGTGAGGGTGATGCCAATAAACCAATGCCGATACCTAATTTTCCACTGGTTTAAACTCATCTCCATGGAACAAAAGCTGGCTGCTTATAGCAGTTTGTATTGTAACTGAAAACTCAGCATTAAGTAATCAAAACTAAAACAGAATGCAGCCATAGATCTGGGCTGAAACTAAATAAAGTCAAAAAGGCCTTGAAAAATATGAACAGGAACGATTGCACAACTTTGCTGTTCTATAACTTTAAAAAAAATACTTGCCTAAAGTGATACATAACAATTAACATGTTTGAAAAGTTTGCCATCTGATAGCCTTTAGTTGCCACTGCACAGTTTGCCAAAGGTAATTTAGCCCACAGCACAATACATTGTACACCAACTTTGAAATTAGTTCCATCAGAAAAGAAAAAGCTAAACTGAATTTTACAATAAAAATGCAAGTTACAAAAGCTACAAAAATTACAGGCAGCATTTTACAAACAGAAGGCTCTTTCTGATGGAATGGCAACTTGCACTTCAGAATACAACATTCCCAGCCTTCAAAGCTACACCACCACCCAACCAAATCAAAAGAATTCCCGGATTTAAGACTTTATAATCCTTATTTCAATGCCTTTATACTGCCAAGTACGGGCAGTTTGGGACACAGGTCAGCGCCAACACAGCCCTGCCTATGTGCGATTACACATAAGTGCAAGGCTACCGCTCCTGCTCCCCTCCCCTGGGCAGCTAATTTTTTTTTTAAAACAGAGGCAGCTGGATCAACCCACCATTATTGAAATATAAACACAGCTTTGCACAAGCTGCATATATACTATTCCTAGAGCACACTGCAACCAATGCAAGATGGCCTATGGAGAGGGTCTCACACTACTTGAGGCTTTGGTGCATTCATGTGTTTGGGATCTGACTGCCAGATTATGTTACAAATCTTTATAGCGATGCTCAACAAGGTACATTAAATATTTTTAAACTTCACAAACTAGGTTATTCATTTCAGTTGATGCTAAAATATTAGGATTCTATTCGGATATTCTCTGTGCAAGCAAGGGTCATATGATAGAGGCATTAGCTCACAGACTAAGCGGTTCTATATTAAATATCCTCTTATGACTGACAAAATCTCCAATACAGTTAATTCTTTACTCAATGTCTAGTTAATCCAAGAATACAGATCTACACATTTTCACATAATTCAGTAGAGGGCACTCACAGAAGTTTAGCTTTGGTGTGCTGTGGTTTCGGCTTCTCACCAATTCTAAACTATGAGGTGCAAGTTAGGGGTTCAGGTACACACCAATTCCAAAGCAAAGTCCATTCTGTTCAGGTAACTCTCACCCTTGAAAGTGGAATCTTTGTTGCAATTATGCAGCACAGCATCAAGAAAAGTGACCCATCTGTTTCTCTGCAGGGCAAATTGACCCATATCTTTTAAAATCCTGTCATACCACCTTAACTCCACCCAGGATTCACATTACTGGCAAACAAACATAACTTCTGCATTTACAGTGAAAACAACTGCAGACATTGTTCCACTCACTGAAAACATCTGTGAAACTTCAGACAGCTTCTATTGGTTGAATCTAAAAAGTCAATACAGCATTCTTTGTCTTGTTAAAAATTTTCAATCTGACCTTTTTTAAAAATCAAAGAATGGCACCATTGTGCAGTATTTAAAGAAACAGCAGAGCATATTTCAGCAGGGCAAACCATGTCAAATACTTTTATTAGCCTAACCAGATGATCAGATAATAGTTCCAGCTTGTCTATGTAAACAAAATGGTTAATGCTTTCATATACTTAAAAGATAATTATGAGGCAGGCAGGCCATATGGGCCATCTTATTTATGCAGCATCATTTATGCAGAATGACCCTAAAGATCCTCATGGCAGCCTCTAACTGACGATTCAAATGTTTTCATTTCCACTACTCTACCTGGGAGTTCATTCCGTGTACTGATCACTCTTGTGTGAAGAATGTCCCAATATTAGTTGGAACCTCCAGACCCAAGACCATTACTGCAATCTCCCACCCCATCAATCAGTCATATTGCTTTTCATTCGTCCCCTCCGAGGTACCTTTGCCACTCTAATTCCTACCCCAATCCATCACTACTCATCTGCCTTCCCCTTGCTAGCCTTGTGGTCAATCACATGGACATCCTGGTTTTGACCGAAACTTGGCTCACAGGTGACAATACATTGCCCCTTACCAAGGCCTCTGTGCATGCTCATACTTCCAACCATCTGCACCACACAAATTACCATAGTGGCACCGTGGCTATAAGCACAAGGTCACACCTTGGTTTCTTCAATATCAACAACAACTTGCATTTATACAGCGCCTTTAACATAGTAAAACATCCCAAGACGCTTCGCAGGCGTGTTATCAAATAAAATGTGAAACCAAGCCATATAAAGGAGATGCTAGGACAAGTGACCAAAAGCTTGGTTAAAGAGGTACGATTTAAGGAGCATCTTAAAAGGAGGAGAGAGGTGTAGAGAGTCAGATAGGTTTAGGGAGGGAATTACAGAGCTTATGGCCTAGGCAGCTGAGGCATGGCCACCAATGGTGGAGCGATTAAAATTAGCCTTTATTCCACCACTCCCGCCTTATTTAAAATCCTCGCCATTTATCACCCCAACTCCTAATCCACACCCTGAGTTTATCCTAAGAGATATCCTCTCAGCCTTGGAGAGACTCTTGAGACTCTTCATCCTCTGTGATTTCAATCTCCACCTTAGCTTCCCTTGCATTCTCTCCTCTGAATTCACTGCTCTCCTCTCCTCCCTAAACCACTCCCTCCATATAAAAACTCTCCTACTGATATTCATGGCTAACCCATCACCTTTCCATCTCCCAGGGTCTCTTTACTCCCATCACTTTGATCACTGACAATGACATTGTCAACCACATTCCCATATCCCTTTCAATTCCACTTCCTTCCACATCCACCCTGGAAAAAAACTTTCCCAAGCTTCTTTCAAACTCCCAACTGCCTAGCCTTAGGCCCATTTGCCATAATACTTATAAATTTATTCAATCACTCCCTCATCCTTTGGTTGGCCTTTCACAGTCTCCCATCCAGGTTGTTCCCTCTGGTACAACCCCCCGCAACCAATCTTAGCTCCCTCAAGTGCAGCCTTGAGCATATCTGGCTTAGCCAAACCAACAGTTCTGGCTGGGCCACGTCGAGCACTACCAAACCTCATTCTTATCTGCCAAAACCACTACGCTAGGATGATTTTGAAAAGCAAAGACAATCCCCAGCTTCTTTTCTTCACTATCAATTACTTCCTTAAACAGCTCTCCGGACTCCTACACTCTCACCTCTAACAAGTTCCATAAGCTCATGGACTTATTTGTCACCGATAATTACTAGCCATTCAGCTTCCTCTGCTGCTTTCTTCACAAAGTCAAGACTCCCTCCAGGCTCCTACCAACTAAGCCCGGAACCCTTTTCTCTCTAGTTCATCTCCCATCTTCTCCCATGCCATCTCAGTTCATTTCATCCACAAAGCTCAACTCTTGCTCCCTTGACCCCAGTAGCACTAAACTGACTACCCAACTACACTTCCTGGCCCCATGCTAACGGACATTGTAAATGGTTCAGTCTCTTCCGGCACTATCCTCGTCATTTTCAAAACTGCCCATTCTCACCCGCCTCTTCAAAACACCCATCCTTGACTCCTCTGTCCTTGCAAACCACCATCCCATCTCCAGCTTCCCTTTCCGCTCCGAAGTTCTTGAACACATCACCTCCGAGATCTCTGCCAAATCTCTCACAAATCCCGTTTGAATCCATCCAAATCAGGTTATCACCCGTCCCACAGCACCAAAACAAAGTCACAAATGACATTCTCTGACCATGACTGTGGTGATTGCCTCTCCTTGTCCTTTCTACAGCCTTTGACACAGTTAATCACACTGTCCTCCTCCAATGTCCAACTTGGTAGGACTAACCCTTGCTTGGTTCATCTCTTACCTATCCAATGGTAGCCAGATCATCTCTAGGAACAGCCTCTCTTCCCAGCCCCACACCAGCAGAGACCACCTAGAAACCAGCCTCAGCCCATTCTCCTCATCTACAGGCTACCCTGTGGCTACATTATCCACAGATATGAAGTTAGCACACATATAGAAGCTGATGACTTCCAGCTTTACTTCTCCACCCAACTCCCTCAATAAATCCACAGCCTCTATACTGTCAGATTGCTTGTCTGACATCCAGTCTCAGATGAGCCACAATTTCCTATAGCTAAACACAGCGATGAGTGAAGTCATCTTTGGCCCTCGCCACAAAATCTGTATCCTCACTACCAACTCCACCCCATCCCCCAGCCACTATCGCGAGTTGACATTCCCAAAAGGTGTCTTATACATTTGTTTACTAATTAGAAATGCAATTAAGCCACATCTGAATTCCCAAATCATCCACATTTGGCTTGTGGCTAATGTATTGCACAACACGGTTTTAGGCAGACCCAAACGTAAGTGTGCTCTTTGCACCCAATTTTCTGAGGACATCTCATTAGCATAGCTTCAGGTGCAGAAATGGATGGCTACAGGACACACCAGTGGTAGGAGTGGAAAAATGCATGCAAATGAAAGTGAAGAAGCCATTTATGGAAAAATGTTAGAATTGGGCAACAAAAACTTTGAAAAGGCTCAAAAGGCATTTCAATCCATTGGTAGAAGAGGATTGGGACTAAAATGAGGAACTGGAAGCCCATGACAGAGCAGCCCAGCACCCATTCCATTTGATGGCTGCTAGAGCGTAAGTGGTGCTACACGATGTGCTTATGAGGGTGGCCCACTGTGCCCCACAGGTCAGCATTGCAGCATGTCCTCAAGGAGGTGGAGCCAAGTTACAGAGTACAGCTGACTATTAACGGTCAGTGGATGTACCTACCCCACGCTGCATGGTAGCCACATGTTCTTATAGCAAATGCACACTCTGCATCTGGCTTTCGACTGAAGTGGATTCAAAGAGAGTTCCCCAACACCTTAGAATGCTATAGCAGAGAAAGGCCATTCGGCCTATCAAGTCACTGTCTAATGCCATTCTCCTGCTTGCTCCCCAAGTCCTTTAATATTCTTGTTCATGCATATTATACTAAGCTGAATTTCCATCTACAATATAATTCACCTGCATAACATTTGGAACGGTCAAACAATACGCAGAGTAAGGTCTCAGTTGGTCAAAATTTAATTATGATGGTGTGCTCCATTCAAATTTTGAGTGATTCCTGTCAACAGGAAAATGGAAGAGGGCAGGTGGGGTTGGGTGGGTGTACGCAGGCATAAAGAAACTTCTATTCTGGATCAAGAGTCATTGAGAGCACTGCCTAATTGTTGTGTCCTGCATCAGAATTTCAGCAATATTTTGTCCTGAAGGTTAGCTACAGACCTTTATCTGACCAATCCCATTTATCTATTGTAATCTAAGACATTTTACAAAGCAACCCATCTATAAGACTGTACTTCATCCCTGCTGAAATCTACTGCATCACATTCTGAACATCTTTGAGGTGAGCAAGGAGGATCTTGAGGTTTTGTTAACACTGTTGAAGTTTTGCATACACTAGTCAGATGTAGGAAATAGCTGTTTTGTGTAGAATCTCTAATTTGTGACAAACCTCATTTTTGGAAATCAGCACAAGCCAGTTGTATGTCAGGATTGGATACACACTCCTCGAGCCTATAAGTATATGCCCCATTCTATTAAGTAAGCACCACTCACCAGGTCAAAAGACTATGGTGGCGATTGTAACCAGTCACCTCAGCACACCAGTCTCAAGAGCAATCAACTGAGGCTGGCTCCTGCTGATTTGTTCTTAGGAGTATTGTACAGACTCCAATGGAGCTTGAATAATTGATTGTCAGTGGCTGCTTTGGTGCAGGCAATAGCTTTGTAGATGTTGAAGTTTGTACTGCCAGTGTGTTAGTTGAAAATTTTGGCTACGATCATTTTCTTAGCTTAGGTGTCATACTTACAGGCATGTGTGGCCAATCAGCCTAGCATACCTTCTTTCATGATTCCTACAAAAACTCAGTACCCACGGACCAGTTGAACCAGGAACACTTCTCACCACGATGGACGTCTCGGCACTATACACCAGTATCCCCCACGATGACGGCATCGCTGCGACAGCATCAATACTCAACACCAACAACAGCCAATCTCCGGAAGCCATCCTACAACTCATCCGCTTCATCCTGGATCACAATGTCTTCACCTTCGATAACCAGTTCTTTACCCAAACACACGGAACAGCCATGGGGACCAAATTCGCACCCCAATACGCCAACATTTTCATGCACAAGTTCGAGCAGGACTTCTTCACTGCACAAGACCTCCAACCAACACTATACACCAGATACATCGACGACATTTTCTTTCTATGGACCCACGGCAAGGAATCACTAAAGAGACTACACGATAACATCAACAAGTTCCATCCCACCATCAAGCTCACCATGGACTACTCCTCAGAATCAGTTTCTTTCTTGGACACACGAATCTCCATCAAAGACGGGCACCTCAGCACCTCACTCTACCGCAAGCCCACGGACAACCTCACGATGCTCCACTTTTCCAGCTTCCACCCTAACCACGTCAAAGAGGCCATCCCCTATGGACAGGCCCTGCGAATACACAGGGTCTGCTCAGACGAGGAGGAACGCGATGGACACCTACAGACGCTGAAAGACGCCCTAGTAAGAACGGGATATGACGCTCGACTCATCGATCGACAGTTCCGACGGGCCACAGCAAAAAATCGCATAGACCTCCTCAGGAGACTAACACGGGACGCAACCAACAGAGTACCCTTTGTCGTCCAGTACTTCCCCGGAGCGGAGAAACTACGCCATGTTCTCCGCAGCCTTCAACATGTCATCAATGAGGACAAACACCTCGCTATGGCCATCCCCACACCTCCACTACTCGCCTTTAAACAGCCACCCAACCTCAAACAGACCATCGTTCGCAGCAAACTACCTAGCTTTCAAGAGAACAGCGTCCACGACGCCACACAACCCTGCCACGGTAACCTCTGCAAGACATGCCAGATCATCGACACAGATACCACCATCACACGAGATGACACCACCCACCAGGTGCATGGTTCATACTCCTGTGACTCAGCCAACGTTGTCTACCTCATACGTTGCAGGAAAGGATGCCCCAGAGCATGGTACATTGGCGAGACCATGCAGACGCTGCGACAACGGATGAACGGACACCGCGCAACAATCGCCAAACAGGAGGGTTCCCTCCCAGTCGGGGAACACTTCAGCAGTCATGGACATTCATCCACCGACCTTCGGGTAAGCGTACTCCAAGGCGGCCTTCGAGACACACGACAACGCAAAATCGTCGAGCAGAAATTGATAGCCAAGTTCCGCACCCATGAGGACGGCCTCAACCGGGATCTTGGGTTCATGTCACGCTACACGTTACCCCACCAGCGAACAAATGTTATCTGTTTTTAATATAATGGGTCATTTGCTGGCTCTCTCTGCCTTCCGGATGTTTCTGCCTCTCTCTGTGTTTTTTTTTCTCTGTTTTTTTTTCCCTGTTTGTTTTTTTATTGAATGTGTATTCGGAGGTTCTGCAGGTAACACCTCTCTGTCTGAACACGGTGATTGCCTTGGCAACGGGCAGTTGCAGAGGCAGTCTGTAAACACCATTTATTATTGTTCAATATGTATAAATGCGTAGGCTTCAAGGAGATCTTGAAACATTTGCCTGAGGAAGGAGAAAATCTCCGAAAGCTTGTGAATTTAAAATAAAATTGCTGGACTATAACTTGGTGTTGTAAAATTGTTTACAATTACCTTCTTTCAGGCAGTGTCACCAAAAGCACAATATACTACAGAAGCATCTAACACTATATTTAGCCAGGCATTCATATATCTTTGTGGTGCCATCAGATCTGCTGTTCCCACTCCTCCAGGAACAGGAGCCTCTGTAAGCACAAAGTAAGGTCCAGCACCCTATATCTGCAGAAGTCCTTCCTAGCAATACTGGATGCCCAATTCTTATGGCTGCCCTTTGCAAATAATGTCCTGCATTTCTGAACACCATTGGGAAATTTTGTGCAGGATGTCCCCATCTCCAAAGGAATACAAAAAACTCCTGCCTATTTGAGCAGGGCATTTCTAGCACTGCTAGTCCCCACACCCATAGACTCAGATGAAGCATAAAGGGGGCAGCTGGAGAGCAGAAAACAAATCTAGTGTGTTGAGACCATCTGGAGCTAGGAACACCAAGCAAAATCTGCACACAATATAGGCTGGCAGATGCTTTTAAAACACAAAAATTATTTAGGTGAAAGCAGAGTCTGCTGTACAACGCAGTATACAGTAATCTCATCAGCACATGCACAGAAAATGGCCATTCAGCCCATCGTGCCTGCTCTTTGAAAGAACTACATTTAGGTTGTTTTTGTATCGGCTTAGTATTAATATTAATTCTGGGTAACAATGAATCACAAGACAGCTCCTGGTGTTTATACTACTAAATCCAGTTCCTTTATTGCAACATGCTCAGTCTCCCAGAATCTGAGTTAAAAGAAAGCCAATATAAAATCCAATTCAGTCCTATGAAACGGATTGATTGTCAAAGAGTATACTGAACAATTAAATACAATATAGTATATAGAACTCTAAACAGAACCTTTTTTTTTGCAGACATTACATCTCTAAATAGATATCTTGCAATTTATGATCAATGACATAGAACTTTAAAACTAGCGGCACATTTAAGAGCTGAGGGCTGTATTTTCATGTTATGTCCCCTACATTCGACACTGCTACAAAATTCAACACTAATTTCACTGGAACTACAAGAGGCTTTCAGCCCTCAGAAGTAGCTGGAGGACTAAATATTTATGGAATTATTAAGACCTATATCCCACTTTTAACCTATTGACTTCATATCTGGTAAACCTTGTTCAAAAATGAGAGAGTTTATTTATAGCACTGATTACACAAGTAAGGAAAATAGGATGATCCATGTAATGAAGAATGGGTTTCAAGACAGAACTATGGCCAAGGAAAAGAAAATCCTTTTATGATGCATTTAGTTGTTCTATTATTGAATATAATTCAACACTAACAATTAGATTTCTTAGAAGTTTTACATTTGATGTTTTAATAGGATCAGTTCCTGTGGGGTTTTCCTCCAGTGAGACAATCATATTTTTCCTACTACTACACATACAAGATGTAAAAGATCTGGACAATATCTACTTTTTTAAAAAAAATTTAGCTTACAGCCATATGAGTGGGAATACTGGCAACATTTTGAAGGCTCTGGTGTTACAAGCAAACTTTTGAAAGCATCATCCTCCAAACCTCAAAATATATCTACATTTAAAATAAAATCAGAACAGCTCTTGCTGGTATCACACTATTTCTTTATGCTAACCAACAGAAAATTACCCAAAGCTCAAATGTTAAGTCTCTGAAATTTGAAATACTTGTAGTTTTCTGATACTTTAAACAGTTAGGTTTAAGCTGATGTTTTGTCAATTACTCTCAAAGAAAATCAAATTTACATTTAACATCAAATATTTTAAGAGCTTGAGCACAGAGGTTGGTAAGGACAGAGAGTGAACTTCTAATGGATTGAACTGAAATCAGATCAGAAAGGTTGTAGTCATAGGAGATTCTATAATCAGGGGGATAGACCGCGTCCTCTGCAATTGCGACCGAGAGTCCGGAGGGTGTGTTGCTACCCAGTACAAGGGTAAAGGACATCTCGGAGCAACTGAAGAGGAATTTGGGAAGGGAGGGGGAGGATCCAGTTGTCGTGGCCCATGTCGGCACCAATGAGATAAGGAAGACAAGGAGGAGGTCCTGCTAAGGGAATATCAGAAGTTAGGAACTAAATTAAAAAACAGGACCTCACGGGTGGTAATCTCAGGATTACTACCCGAGCCACATGCTAATTGGCATAGGGATAGACAGATCAGAAAGGTGAATGTGTGGCTGAAAGAGTGGTGAGGGAAGGAGGGGTTCCATTTCATGGGACACTGGCACCAGTATTGGGACAGGAACTGTACCACTGGGACGGGCTCCACCTGGCGTGGGACCAGATTCCTAGCGGAAAGGATAATTAGAATCATAGAATAGTTACAGCACAGAAGGCGGCCATTTGGCCCATCGAGCCGGTGCCCACTCTATGTAAGAGCAATCCAGTTAGCCCCATTCCCCACTCTTCCCTTGTGGCCCTGCAAGTTTTTTCTCTTCGAGTATTTATCCAATTTCTTTGAAAGCCACGTCCGAATCTGCTTCCACCACCCTTTCAGGCAGCGCTTTCCAGATCATAACTACTTGCCGCGTAAAATAGTTTCTCCTTATGTCCTCTTGATCCTTTCGCCATTCACCTTAAATCATATCCCGTTTCTCGACCCTTCCGCCAATGGGAACAGTGTCTCTTTATTTACTTGGATTTTGATAAAGGTACTGCATAGTAGACTCATGACTACAGTCAGAGCATGTGGAGTTGGGGGGACATGTAGCAAAATACATAGATAGCAAGCTGGCTACAAAACAGAAAACAGAGAGTAGGGGTTAATCAGACTGGCAAAAGGTGGGAAGTGGTGTTCCACAAGGATCAGTACTGGGACCACTGTTGGTCACCATTTACATAAATGATTTGGACTCCGGAATCAGGAATACAAATTCAAAACTTGCAAGTGACACCAAATTGAGGGGGGGGGGGGGTATAATACTGAGGAAGACTGGGACAAAATACAGGAAGACATTAATAAACTTGCAGAATGGGTCTGTAATTGACAAATGAATCTCAATGTAGATAAGTGTGAGATAGTACATTTTAATAGGAAGAATAAGGAGGTCACATACTGCTTGGATAATAAGTCTAAATGGGGCAGAGGAATCTGGGGGTACAGATACACAAATCAAAGTAGCGACACAGGTTAATAAGGCCATAAAAAATACCAAGCACTGGGGTTCATTTCTAGAGGGATAGAATTGAAAAGCAGAGAAGTTATGCTAAAGTTGTATAGAACGTTGATTAGACCACGCTTGGAGTACTGTGAACAGTTCTGGTCTCCATCTTATAAAAAGGATATAGAGGCAATGGAGAAGGTGCAAAAAAGATTTACTAGGATGATACCAGAACTAAGAGGTTACACCTATCAGGAAAGATTGAACAGACTGGGGGTCTTTTCTCTAGGAAAAAAAAAAGAGGGATGACCCAAGAGGTCTTTAAGATTATGAAAAAGGGTTTGATAGAGTAGACTTAGAGAAGATGTTTCCACTTGTAGGAAAGACCAGAACTAGGAGCCATAAATATAAGATAGTCACTAATAAATCCAATAGGGAATTCAAGAGAAACATCTTTACACAGAGAGTGGAACCCTCTACTACAAGGAGCAGTTGAGGCAACTAGCCATAGATGCATTTAAGGGGAAGCTAGATAAACACAGAGAGAAAGGAATAGGATATGCTGATGGGGTTAGATGAAGAAGGGTGGGAGGAGGCTCATGTGGAGCATAAACACCCACATGGACCTATTGGACCAAATGGCCTGTTTCTATGCAGAACATTCTACGTATTACATCAACTCAGTTGATGAACGCTCTTTTATGCCATGCAGCCAGAGATCAAGAATCATTCCCAGCCTGCGTCGTTTGTTGCTTCATTGGAGATGGCACCCAGGGTTTTGGGGTAGGGGGTGCAAATTAACTTTAGTTAACCCTGGACTGGGAGTAAAAAAAAGGAACAACTGGAGTTCCCAACCGTTATTACTGTTCAGTTGCCCTTGTTGGAAAGTGCAGCTTTACAGATATTTAAAGAGACAACTTGAGACATGGCTGTGATGTCACCGTGGTGAAATAACCTACTGACATTATTAATTTAGCTCAAGCATGAAAAATGGCTACTTGGGCTGATGTGCCAGATGCCTGCCAGCACTTGTGGCACCATCCCTTAGCAAGAGTTATCACATTTTGGTTTTGGGCGGGCCGGGGGGGGGGGGGGGGGAAGAAACAAAAAAAAGAGAAAAGGAGAGCAAAAAGACAGAACATTGGAAAACACAAAATTAGTCCATTGAAAGAGATCGTACTGGATGATTTTCTCCATGATAATTCACACACTGGCACAGTTTTCCCACACCTGTTTTACATCAGAACAGTGTTGTTTTAAATCAAGCATTTTAACATTAAATGTATGGTCTGATTTTTTTTTAATGGTGCAATTGATTAACCAAGTAATCATGAGGACATGATTTAAAAAGCAGCTGCCAGGACACACAAACCTAGCATACACCATAAAATAGATTTCATTTTACATTGTAATTTATTGGGCCAGAAACACTAATTATCACACATGGCTCTATACATGCTGTAACTGTGGTGCAAGACACTTCTCCTCCTCCTTCTCTCCCCTCTCCAACTACTCTAGGTGATTCTGCATCAACCTATGTGTAACTACAGTATTTTGTTCACCCCCAGAACCACATGTAATCTCCTCTATTGGCATGAAATGGATGATAGATAGATAATTAATGGTGGGACTGCCTGGGACAGAACTAAGACTAGATCATCAAGAAAGGGCACAAACCAGAACGTGGTACAGAAATAAACATCAGCAAGCAAATAAATCAAGAGAAAGCAGGAAAGGTGCAGCAAGGAACAAGACAAGAAAATAAAACGCAACAGTACTTCAGAAAACTGGATGAAGATATCCACTACTACCATTACAGAATTTTTGGGGGAATTATTTCATTTCTTAAATAAGAGCAGTGAGAAACATAGGAATCCTCTAGACAAAAACTGGGAATTGCAGGAAAGAGGGATACCCCCCCACCCCAAGTGCTAACACTTCAGGATGCAGGAAATGTCAGCAGACTCTAGATTTTCTCCCCTCCCTTGATTTGATAACTTGTAATGAATTAGCAGGTGTTCCATGAAAAAACCCTAGTTAAAACACGTCACGTCAGAGATGAGAGCTCAAAAGGCGGCAATCAATTCTGAAATTCAATGATGAGAACAATTAATTTTGAGTAAATTCCAAGTACTGGGAAAGTTTTACATCTTGAAACATGTTCTTATAGCATAGAAGTACAACAGATCTGTTGCAGCAGAGCACATTAATTGTCCTTAAGACATAGGACTACCATAGGAGGACCACACATTTTTGTAATTATCCCCTTTCAGTTATAATTTGATGTATTAAAAGCAATGTTTGCCTTCAACTGTAGGTCTTCAAGATGGTTATGCCAACAAATCAACCATGGATTATATCCTGCAAGATCCAACTCAATTCCCAGTTACTTTTAGAGGTCAAAATGACTCTGCAAACATTAATGTTCGGTAAATCCCTGGGGTAGAACACAAATGCTCTTAAAAGGCTCCATAACATTTTAGGTCTCTCAGTTACTACTTAACACATGCCAACTACAGTTGTGGTTTTTCTTTCCACATTTTCTTTCAAATATCTCTTAATATGGAGAAAGTTTTAAATAAAATAGTATTGAATTTCAGGAATGCTCCTGCCTTCGCTCTGGAACTCATGCCATAATAAAGCTCTGTGCATGATTTTCCATATTTGCTGTGAGAAAAAAAAAGGATATTTCAAATTATTTTTTACCTTTAATTTACCAGGATTACCTGTACTCTCATTTAGAGGAGAAAAAAAAAAATCTACCAGTTCTCATTTCTTGCTAGTATTGGGTATGCGAGGAAGGCATGCTAAGGCACCACTAAATAGTTTCCTTCAGCAACTTCTACAAACGTTCACAAAGAAACGTTAAATACTACGTTAGAAATGATTACATTTCAAACCTTCAGTGACTGAATTGCTACACCTTTGGCAATGCAAGAAAATTGTGGAAAATTATAACCAGACCCATCATGACTTGCAATTAATCTCCTGTAGAGGCATCCCAGGTTAAAAATTTGAAAAATTGTGTACAGATCCTTTCCCAATCTCACTGACAGCAAATTCCATGTCACACTCCATTCACACATTTGTTTATATTAAGCAAAAGATGTAATTCAGTTGAATATGTTGCCAAAAAATGGTATACTATAAAAGTCTGACGTAATCATGCCTTTCACCACAACCGAGAAATCATATAAATTACCAAGTGTATTAAAAAAAGGTGTACATACTTGTATGATCTTCATACCACAGATGAAACTAACCATGTGTGTGATGAACACAAAAGGTTACACACCAGTTATGTTAAGTGGGCTTGCAAGTGACACAAAAACCATTTGTGGGTCAAAAAAAAACAATTCCTGCCCAGTTGGATTTTCATGTTAAAGTCCAGGACCATAATATAAATACAAATTACAGATTATACTTGATACCAACTGTACTGGAATCGAGGACAATTCATCTGAACATCTAGCATAGGGACAGTTGTGATGCAGAGAAGGCACCTGCAAGTTTTGTTTCCCACATCTGAATGGACAGGCTTTAAAAAAGTCAGAAATACAACAGTGACAGTGGACTTGCAAACTGTACCATCTTCACTACAATTCAAAAATGAGGAAGTGGTGCTTTAGTTGTACAGAGCCTTGGTCAGATACCATCTGGAGTACGGAGTTCAATTTTGGAGACTGAACCATAGTCCTGGAAGGGGTACAGCACAGATTCACTAGAATGATATCAAGGCTTAAAGGGTTAACTTGTGAGGACAAGTTGCATAAACTTGGCTTATATTCCCTCGAGTGTAGAAGAATGAGGGGTGATCTGATCGGGATCTTTAAAATGGTTTTGGCATTAGATAGGATTAATATATAGGAACTATTTCCTCTGGTTGTAGGGGTGGGGGGGGGGGCATAATCTTAAAATTAGAGCTAGGCCATTTAGGAATGAAATCAGGAAGCACTTTTTCACACAAGGGGTAATAGAAATCTGGAACTCGCTCCCCCCAAAGGCTATGGATGGCAAGGCAATTAAAATTTTCAAGACTGAGATTGATAAGATTTTTTTTGTTAGGCAAGTGCATCAAAGGATGTGGAACAAAGGTGGGTAAAATTGAATTGGGGTACAGATCAGCCATGATCTAACTGAATGGTGAAGCAGGCTCAAGGGGCTGAATGGCCTACTCCAGTTCCTAAGTAACAGAAATGTACAAAACCACCACACCATTAGGTCTCAGGAAAAAAAAAAGCACAAGCTTTTGGCAAAAGTAGAATATTCAAAAGGACATCACAATAACTACTGTAGGATCTTACTGCCAAAGAAAATAACTTTAATCACATGACAATGTACTGAACTAGCTGACTAGGATAATCCCTGGTTTGATCTCCAGTCACTATAGATTTAGTAGTGGGGCATTATAATGGGCCTCAGCATCCCTGTGCTAACTTGAAGATAGGGTAGGAAAAATATTTGCCACGGTTCTTGGTCTTGATCATTATCCAGTGATCTCTACTGGAAGTATGCATCATGGATGTCAGGGGCAGTTTTGAAGCTTTCTCCCCATTCAAGTTTCAATTAATGCTGCACTGTCTTCAGTTGTTGATCCGCCCAGTGAGCATGCTATCATCCATGCAGAGAGTCTCAATCTGATGGTCAAGAAAATCTGGTTAACCATCGTCTCTGGGGGTTGCAAGCAGCACGTCCAAAGTAGCACAATAGTCAACTTGCTGGCATTAATTAATTAACATTAGTCCTTTGATTGATGGTGACATTTGTGATGCATCGGTGCCAGTTGATTCAGAGTAGGCACTATTGACTTCACAAGTCAAAGGTCGATAGTCACTGTAGTTGGGTCCTAACCAGAGTCAGAGTTTTGGCACCATAGAACACTGTCAGTAGCATAGCAACGTAAAAAAAGTCAACACTTTGCATGGTTATCCATTATACTTGCCATCACATGTTGAGGGCTGAACATTATGAATGTGCCAAAATTGAATCGTTAGTAACGTCACCATTGTAGTAGAATATAGATGATGAGCCGCTCAACACAATCGATATTATTTCTGACTTGTACACAAGCAGCTGACAGAGGCAGTCGATGGAAATGAATAACTTTCATTTTGGGCCCATTAACTCATCCTACATTTGGCAGTTTCTTTGAATATAGCCGAGGGCCTCAGACAGTTGACCACCTTAGCATGAGTTGATGAATGAGAAATGCCAGTCAAAAAGCCCAATACTGTCTCCCTCTCTGGGGGTCACACCTGAAGAATGACTACTTAGGTATGGTGCTAGAGAGGTGGAGGAGGGAGGGGGGAGAATTACCAGTCATGGGACCACTCTCAGTCCAAAGCACTGCTTCCATAAGAGAAAATGAAAAGAAAATTGGGAAGGAAGAAAAAGGTAGGAGAAACAAATATATACCTATTTTCATTGCCTAGTTAAGGGAGAGTGGTACAGTGGCTTGGAACACTCCATTTGTTTGTATTAGAACTAGTGGCCTCCACGAGAAAATAAAGCAATTGGATTAGACCAACATTTGTTAAACATCTGAACATACTAGTTATATAGAATGATGGTCCCAGATTATCAAAAATATTCATTGAGCTAATGAAGGCTCTCAAACAGGACTTAACCCAAGTTTCTAAAATACTGCTCCCGTTTATAAGCAGCTACAAGATAATTTTAATACTTGCTTAAGTTGCTACTAGAAAGTTTATGAAGAGTCATTTTGAAAAGCCAAATACACACATGGTCAATTTTTGTACTCCAGTCATCTCACAATTCTAAACACAGTAACATGACTCGGGACAAAACTCCAAAATACAAGCTAATTTTTTAAAAAGCAGGCAGTGCCAATTAGAGGTCATAGACAGGCAAAATTTTGTGAAACCAACATTGACAAAATGTCAAACCAACTTCCTTTCAAACTTACCAGTCCATACACCGAATGGAGCACATGTAAAGTATATCAAATGTTAAGACATATTGCATTTTTGCTTCATTAAAAGCTAACAAGTTTTGTTTGTTTCTTTACAGTGATGCAAGAGTACCAGTAAATTGTTCAATCTTATTTTGTTGTATTATAAAACCAAAACCATGCTACTACTCCAATGACACTTCAATTCTACAAATAATTTACTTAATGTGTGGAACACTCATAAGCAAGGTCAAAAGTCAGGGCGAAAGACTAAATTTCAAAGCCTGATATTTTGAACTTTTCCCAAAAAGTGTTCGGCTACACTTTTAATCAATTTCCAGGATTGGCAGGCTGTAACTAGTGGGCTGCTGCAAGGATCAGTGCTTGGGCCTCAACTATTTGCATCTATAGTAATGACTTAGATGAAGGGACCGAGCGTAATGTATCCACCAAGTTTGCTGACAATACAAAACTAGATGGGACAGTAAGCTGAGAGGCGGACACAAAGAGTCTGCAAAGGGACATAGACATGTTAAGTGAGTGGGCAAAAGGTGGCAGATGGAGTATAATGTGGGGAAATGTGAGGTTATACACTTTGATAGGAAGAATAGAAAAACAGAATATTTTTTAAATGGTGAGAAACTATTAAATGTTGGTGTTCAGTGGGATTTGGGTGTCCTTGTACACAAAACACAAAGTTAACATGCAGTTACAGCAAGCGATTAGGACGGCAAATGGTATGTTGGCCTTTATTGCAAGGGGGTTGGAGTACAAGAGTAAGGGAATCTTGCTACAATTGTACAGGGCTTTGGAGAGACCACACCTGGAGTACTGTGTACACTTTTGGTCTCCTTACCTAAGGAAGGATATAGTTGCCTTAGAGACGGTGCAACGTAGGTTCACTAGATTGATTCCTGGGATGAGAGGGTTGTCTTATGAGGAGAGATTGAGTAGACTGGGCCTTTACTCTCTGGAGTTTAGAAGAATGAGAGATGATCTCATTGAAACATATAAGATTCAGAGAGAGCTTGACAGGGTAGATGCTGAGAGGCTGTTTCCCCCAGGCTGGAGAGTCTAGAATCAGGGGGCAGAGTTTCAGGATAAGGGGTCAGACATTTAGATGAGATCATCTCATCTGCTAAGATGAGGAGAAATTTCTTCACTCAGAGGGTTGTGAATCTTTGGAATTCTCTATCCAAGAGGGCTGTGGATGCTCAGTCGTTGAGTACGTTCAAGACTGAGATCAATAGATTGTTGGACTCCAAGGGAATCAAGGAGTAAGGGGATAGGGCGGGAAAGTGGAGTTGAGGTTGAAGATCAGCCATGATCTTATTGAATGGCGGAGCAGGCTCAAGGGGCCGTATGGCCTCTTATTTCTTATGTTCCAAATTTAGACACAAGTGGTGATTCATTTAACATAGTATGGCCATGCACTGATCTGATTGTATTGGGATTCCCTCTCTTAAACCCCTCCATCCCCTCTCCTCTTTTAAGACCCTCCTTAAAACACACCTTTGACCAAGATTTTATCTACCCTCTTCCCCACCCAATATCTCCTTTTAGTATGCCTCTGAAACATCTTTGGACGTTTTTCTAAGTTAAAGCTGCTATATAAATGCAAATTGCTTTAGTGATTTTAAATGTAATTACAGCTGTTAATCTGGTAACATTTTATAAATTAATACCACAGGAGACTTCTAACACTTCCACCTCCCAAATTGGCATTAGACAATTACAGCATTTAAATCCAATATATAAAATACAACAGTTCGGTACATTATCTCACTCGCACACAAAGTGTTCATTTAAAAAAATATTACAAATGCACAAGAGGCTACACGAATCTGGCATGTGTACGCAGAGACCCTGCGCTCTTGCGCACGGAGTTGCAAATGTTAAGACGCCTAGTGTCTGATGCCCAAAATATCAGAAAAAACTAAACGCGTGTCTCCTTTCACGTGCTACGAGCAATCTACAACGTTGCTTAAATTCACAGATGGAACTAAAACTATAACCCAACTTACTACCGCGGGCAGATCTTGAGAAAAAAGAAACGTGTTTTTCGTCCCATTATTATCCAATGTTATGAAAAATAGCCTACACTAACTTCACCGTGAATGATCCGTTGGTACTTTAACCATTTGCAATGGCCCGAGGCTGTAGTACCATGAAGTGCTACAAAGTCCTCGCTCGCTGTGTCTACACGTACGCAGTACTAACTTCTGAAGTGACTTCGGCAACATCACTAACTTTCCAAAATGAACAGAACTCAAGCCTTGCGGAGGAAAGGGGGACGACACATTTTTTTTTAACATATAAAAAAGAGCGAGAAGTGTCGGTCCTTCACCGAAGATCAAACAGGATCATATGACGATACCACAACCGACAACATATTCAAAACCAGTACAGGAAACTGGGAAAGACTTATCTCGATAAATAAAACTCAGCAAAACCAGAACACACAAAGTCTCAGATTTTAACAAAAAGACTAAATCACATGTAGCTGCGCCCAAACTTCGCCCACTCACACAGGACTCCGACTGTTTTAAAAAAAGATTGTTTACATTGAGGCTGAAGGCATGTACCTCCGGCCTGATCTCTCAACAGCCCCCGAACACACACCACGACCATCACTCGCAGTCCAGTGAGAGCAGCACCCCTTTCACACACACATTATAGTCATTTAATTTATTCATTACAGGTCAGATTTTAACCACAGTTACAAACCCTCCTATGTTCGGCAAACATCACAAATGAGGTTGCCTCAAACACGAAGCCTGCCGACCCCGTCCCGTGACCGACTCCGCCGTTACACCCGTGCCCGGGGCAAGGGCTCCCCTCGCCCGCCCTCTCCCCTCCATCAGCGGGAGCCGCGGTCACAGCGCGTTAATGTAACCGGGGGGGGGGGGGGGGGGGGGGAAAGCACCTTACCTGAGAGGAGCGCCTATATCCATGAGGATGGCCCCGGCCGAGCCGCCATATCCCGCCGCCGCTGCCCCCGCAGTGCCGCCGCCGCCACCACCACCACCACCACCACCGTAATGCACGGGCTGCTCCGCGCCGGGGTCGGCCTGGGGACACGGGTCCGGGCTCAGGTCCTTCTCCACCGAGACATCGAAATCGACGCTCTTGACTTTCCGGAGGTGCTTCCTATACGAGGCGAGCTGCCTCTGGGCCGAGCCCGGTTCTTCCCTCGGCTCAGCGCTCTTGCCGCTGTTACTGTTACCGAGGCTGGTACCGGTGCTCCGGGTGCCGGTCGCGGTCCCGACACTGTTCTCCGCTGTTAACGCCGCCCGGCTCCCCGTCCCCGCCGCTGCTGCCGCCGCCGCCGCCGCCATTTTGTGCTGTTTTAGTTCATGGGCCCCAGTGTAATGGAGAGACGATCGGCCTCCTCCAGCACAGCCGGGCGGCGCTCCTCCTCACACCGGGCCAGAGAAACACGCACAGTAAATAACCACCAGCCCACTCACATCCTCCCCTCGCACAACGAGCCGGAGGTCGGGCACCAACCGCACTCTTCAACCGGCCCCGACGTCCTCCTCTCACCGCCACCTGCACTAAACCGGCTTACAGTTCGAGGTCTGAGTCAGTGCCACGGCGGGAGGAGCGGCCACGGTTAATAACATCTCTCTCCGGGCGGGAGGCCGTGCTGTTGCTGCTCGGACCGACCGACTCACTGAGCCGCCTTTAAGTCTTATGTACACAAACTTCGCGTATTCTTTTTTTCTCGCTCTCAAAAGTGAAGGGGGAGGAGCGCTCGAGCTCCTTCGTGATGTCGACCCGTCCCCATCCCTTATATGGCCAAACTTCCCTGGAGTTAACCCCCCCCCCCCGCCCCCAGTCCCCCTCCAACCGACCTACTGTTTCACATCTACAAGTTGGCAGGATCTAGGAATCGTGGACAGCCTCCTGTATGTCGGTCAGTCATTTCATTCATTCATTGAGGCGAATTGTTCTTCTAAACCAGCGCGCAGAGAGCTCCAACGTAAAATCTGTTATGCACCAAACATTTTCAATTGAGAAACCTAGCTGAGAGTATTACTGAGTTAATAAAGTTCTTCTCCATAGTTTTGGGAAGGGGAGATAAGTATTTATCGATTTGAACTGTCATTTTAGGAGAGGCTATATTTTTTTTATATATGCAGAAGGATATCAGGATATGAAACATCCCACCAGAAACAGTGGTGGAAGCAGAATATATAATAGCTTTTAAAAGGGTAGTGGATAATAATTTGAAAAGAAAAATTAAAAGGGTATGGGAAAGGTGCAGGGGAATGAGACTAAGTTTCAGAGAGCCAGGGCAGGCATAATGGGCTGAATGGACTTTTGTGCTGTCAAATTCTATGATTCTGGGTAAAACTCATGAAAACAGAGAGTGGGGGTAATGTTCACCTTCGCTGCTGCTTGGGTAGTGAACTGGCAGGGTGGATCACCTGTCTGTTGTAGAGCTCGTCTAATTTTCATTCAAGTGGGATGAAAAGTGGATACATTCTGTGGCGGGCAGGTGAGCCGTTGCCACATATTGCCGCTCATTTTTTTCGGTGTGGTTGGAAGTGGGTATTGGTGTTCCACAAGGTTTAATTCTGAAGTCACTTCTGTTCACTGTGTATATGAATGATTTGGATTTAGGCCTAGAGAGAGTGATATTGAAGTTTGAAGATGATACTAAAATAAGAGGTATTGTTAATTCTTTGGAAGACCAAAGGAAGCTGCACAAGGACATTAATAAGATGAGGGGATGGGCTAGTAAGTGGCAGATGGAATTCAATGTCAGTTAAGTGTGAGGTGAAACATTTTGGTTAAAAAATAATAGTAATATTCTGGATGGAATTAGGCTTGGTGTTGTGAAAAAGCAGATGGATTTGGGGGTACAGGTTTACTGGACATTAAAGGCAGCACCTCAGGTTGATAAAGCTGTATAAAATCGCTAATGGGATTCTAGGTTTTATCACAAAAGATATAGAATATAAAAGCCCAAGAGGTAATGATGAGCCTATATAAAACCTTAATAAGATCCCAGTTAGAGTACTGTATGTAGTATTGGGCTCCACACTATAGAAAAATATTGAGGCTTTAGAGAAGGTACAAGGCAGATTACCAGGATGCTGCATGGTATGAGGAAATACAAATATGAAGCCTTGAAAAATTGGGTCCTTTTTCATTAGAACAATGTAGATTACAAGGCGATAGGATAGAAGTTTTTAAAATATGAAAGGATGGGACAGGTTAGATAGAAGCAGACTGTTTCCAGTAGTTGAGGGGTCTAGAATGCAGAGGCATAGATATATGATTAAATGTAAGAGATTTAACAGAGAAGAAGAGAAACTTCTTTACAGAGAGCTGTGAGGCTGTGGAATTCACTTCCAGGATTAGTGATTGAGGCAGAAACTATGTCAACATTCAAGATTAGATTGGATAGGTGGATGTAGGAAAAGGGATATGGGAACAGGTGGAGAAAGCTGATTAGGACTATTTGCTTGAGTGGAGGATAAATGTTGACATGGACTGGTTGGGCCAAATGGTCTGTTTCTGTGTTGTAACTTCTATGTATCAATAAAATGATGTATAATAACCATTTTTAAGTTGTTACTTTCAGAGATTTCATTAGAAGCATGTAATTGGAGCCTATTTTCCCAATTCTGAGTGCTCAATGTTAAATATTATATTAATGAAACCAGTCAAATATTTGAGCAAACTGCACGAGGTGTAATATATCTCACCATTCTTTCTCATTTATTTATCTTCCACACACATCACAATGGGATCATTATCTAGCAGGAGGCATCAAAATCATGGGACAATATTCCTTTAAGAGAAACACTTACATTTTATATAAGCACCTTATCACATTTCAGAAACATCTCAAAGCACTTCACATATAATGAATTACTTTGAAGTGCAGTGATTTATGTTCTGTAGGAAAACATGGCAGTTATTTTGTACACAACAAAATCCCACACATAGCAAGAAAGTGATGAGCAATGAGTTCATCTCCATTTGGTGGTGTTCATTGAGAGAGGAATGCTGGTTGCAACACTCCCTGCTGTTTCTTAAGATCTTTAACATGCAGATGAGCTACCGGAAGAAGGAGACAGGATCTTGGTTTAACATTTAATCCATAGGTTACCAGGAAAACTACCTGAACTTCCTTAAATAATACCATGGAATTTTTAACAAACAAGAAAGGACCTGGTTTAGCACCTCATCCAAAGGACAGTGCCTAACGTTCTCTCCTGATCAAGGTGATCCTGATGCTGGTAGTTTGACTATCTCATCTTCAATGCTGCTACCATAATAGAGTGCTACAAATGGTTTGATCTGATCACTCTATAGATTCTCAGAGGCATCCTATAAATTGAAGAGGTAACTCTCTCTGATAATTTCTAGGCTCTGGGCATTTAGGAAGGGAATATTTGGTAAGTTATTGATGCAAGGCCTTAGGTGAAACGGGATTCCCCATCTGGAGTCTCTGGGCAGGGATACCATTCAAAGACAAAAAGACACTCTAGAGTATAATGTGGTCTTCAAGTTGAATTTAGCTACATTCTACCTGTTGAGAAAGGGGGACCCTTGAGAGGGACCGTGCTATTTATAGCTATCTGTGCCTTACCATATATGTCCTGCGAGTTTCTTTTAAACAATTTCAGCAGTTCCTCTACCTACCTGCCCCCCACCCCAAAAAAAATGTTTTTTTCCAAAGAGAAGCTATAATAGCTTCTGCTTTAGCTCCCATGGAAGCAACGCAACACTAAATGTAACCATATCAATCTGCGCAAATCAATGCACTGAAAGCGACAGATCTTGTTGCAGTGTCCAAGGCATGGGTTGCTGCTTCCTGTTGTAGTGCAGCAGCCTACATTTGATTCTCCATCAGGCACAGCAACTGACTTAAGAAATTGGCTCAATCTGTTTTAGAAGATCTTGCATTTATATAGCATATCATGTCTCTCAGGACAAGTTACCTTTTGAAGTGGACTCACTGTTGTCGGTAAATGTGCGGCAATCAATTTGCACACAGCAAGTTCCAACATACAGCAAATGAGATGAATAACTTGTTAATTTTAGTGGTATTGTTTGAGGGAGGAATGTTGGCAGAACAGTGGGAGAACTCGCTGCTCTTTGAAGAGTGCAATGGAGTTTTTTTTTACATCCACCTGAACCACTTAGTTTAACATCTCTTCAAACAGACATCAAGGGCTAAATTCGGCTGCGTAGCGCCCATTGTGTAGGCGCTACGTGGACACCTAAGCTCCGAAAATGTCGTCCGAGATATGCGCGCACACTTCCAGTGTGACATGCGCAGGATGCCATCTTGTTAAAGGTGGGTGCACACCTAACAAATGCCGGCAGCATGTAGAGTAAGGAGATTATGACATAAATCAGTGTACTACGCTGATTTAAAGGGACAGATGCGATTTTGGAACTCCATGCTCCAGCCAACACACTGTCTTAACCTCGCACAGCTGAACAGGTCTTAAGTGGCATGGAGGAGCCCCCATCAGCGCTATTTAAAGGGATCATGCAGGAGTTACAGGTTAGTTGCTGGATTATTGCTTCTGGCTGCTGATGCATTTGTACCTGTTTTCGGAAGTCTCCTATACTTGAATACGAGGTGTAGGGGGCATAGCCTAAAAATTAGAGCCAGGACTTTCGGGAGTGAAGTTAAGAAACACTTCTACACGTAAAGGGTGGTAGAAGTTTGGAACTCTCTTCTGTAAATGGCAGTTGATGCTAGCTCAATTGTTAATTTTAAATCTGAGATTGAAAGATTGTTGTTAACCAAAGGTATTAAGGGATATGGGGCTAAGGGGATATATGGAGTTAGGTCACAGATCAACCATGATCTCATTGAAAGGCGGAACAGGCTCAAGGAGCTAAATGGCCTACTCCTGTTCCTATGTTCCTTTGGAATTCGCCACCCCAGAGGGCTGTGGATACTGAGTCGTTGAATATATTAAAGGCTGAGATAGATAGATTTTTGGATTCTAGGGGAATCAAGGGATATGGGGATCGGGCAGGATAGTGGAGTTGAGGTCAAAGATCAGCCATGATTTGATTGAATGGTGCAGCCAGCTCAAGGCGCCGTGTGGCCTACTCCTGCTCCTATTTCTTATGTTCTTATAATAAAGTTTCAACACTCTACAGGGAGTAGGCTGGCTAGCTGACAGGCAACAGCAAGGGCACTGGTAGATTGGCTGGGGTGGGACAGGAAGGCTGTCATCCTGAGAGAGGTCAGCGGGTTCATGTTCCATGGAACCACTGCCACTTGCTGCCTTCTTTTACGCGCCACCTTCATAAGGGGCGGGAAGTGGTTTGGAGAGTGTCCTGCAAGATGTTTGGGTGATGTGGCTGTCATGATTGAATAGCTGCCAGTGTGTGTAACCTGAGAGTTGTGGGGGTGTGGCTTGCAACAGTGGTAATGTGTGAGGGTGAGAGGAAACATCTGATTGGAAGAGTTAAGTACTGATTGAAAGAGTCTGTTGGTAGGTGGGTGGTAGGGGGTGTAGTGCATGGAGCAGTGGATGAGACTAGTGGTGCAGTTGGTAGGATATGCCACTTGACAGTTGATCTCACGCACCTTGACCACTCATGTCAAATCATCACACTGCATCCATGTTTGTGGTGTTACAAACTGGATAGCCTGGTGAAGGATAGAATACTAGAGCCTGGTCTTTAGTTGCTTCTAAGCCTTTATTCACAGAGCTCCACATCACACACTCCACACTCGAGATCAGCTCTCATATATATGGTTACAAGAGACTCCCCAATTGATATGTACCACCTGAATACAATTAACACTAATTGATATAAATCACATGGATACAATTAACACACGGTGGTACGCTCCTGGCATTGACCTCGTCCCCTACTGCCTTGGGAGCATATGTCTGGAGGGTCTCTTGCCCTTGCCCACCCCCCGGCGGACATAGAATGCCCCTCCTTCTGTCCACCTCTTGCACCAAGGCCTCTAGTGCATCATCAGAGAACCTTGGTGTACGCTCTCTCGCAGGCCCGGTACAAACTCAGATCGGCCAATTGGTGGGGTCTAGCACGCAGATCGGAAGTTGTGGGATGTAGTTTATGAGCAACCTTTATTCAATATTTTAAAATAAAACAACAGTTTTTAAACATAAGGATGAGACCTGCATCTATGTTTTATGTGTGCGATTTCTGATCTCCATTCAGACCCGTAACTTATATTTTGAAAATATAAGGGTCCCGCAAACTTTGAGCAGCCAAATTGTTGCTCATTAAAAATTCCACAGTTCCTATCATCACCATGCTTCACTATATTGCAGCACAGAGTCACTTTATAATTGACTTGTACCACTTCCTGCAGCCATGGTGCAGGTTGCCTTTAAATGGTGCTAGCCACTCCTGATATTGGGGCCCCTTGCTGCTGCGCTAGCTGCACGCAGCAGTCATTGAAATCACTAGCCAGCATAAACGTTACATGCAGCCTGCAACGCTACGATCGAGCGCGGGTTAATCACGCACCATGACCTCAGCTCCCGTTTTCGGGGGTCAACCAATTTAACCCCCATCATCTGTGAAATGCAGCACAACCTCAGTACTCATTGAAGTGTCAGCCTAGATTATGTGCTCAGGTACTGGATTGTGGTTTGAAACCACAATTCTCTTACTAGAGTGCTACCAACTGAACCAAGCATGCGTTACATCTGAAGCCTCGTGAGAGTCACATGAATGTCTTTTGCTCCCATGCTATGTCAGAGCCTCAGCCTGCAACAACTGTTCAGTTCTTCCCCCCCCCCCTCCCCTCTATGCTGGCAGCTAGTGTGTCAATATTTACAGGGGTCCCTCACACAGAAATTAGGAAAGCACTGCTCTAGTGTCCTAATATTTTTTTTGAGTGACCTCTGCAAATATTGACACACTAGCTCCCCTATGAAAATGTTTTTAGTAATATACAACAACAGAAATAATATGGTAGTAAGTCAACAAATACATTGACACGCCTCAAGCATGGAAAATGGGCAAAGTACTGAAGAGAGAACGGTGCCGGTCGAATTACATCAGCATGAGTCAGTGCTTTCAGGAGAGGATGGGAGAAAATTGGGCATAAACAAGAGGAAGGTACCAATTTTCATCTGTGCAATTTTGTTCATTAACAACCTAATTTTGCATTTTTTTTTACTGAATGTACATAATTGTAAAATCAAAAACCTCTCGTAAGAGTGACCATGGACAGCTAAGAGTCTCCTGGAATGAGTTGCTGCTGGTGATCCGGGAGAAAGGTTCCTTGTATGCGTAGTTCGCTCATGCGCACCGTCCTGACTATCTTCGCTTGCAGCCAATTAACAATGCATTACAAGGCCCCTGCTGGTCGCCCAACCGGGAAAACCTCTTATTTCCTTGCTTATACCGGGCACGTAAATTTTATAATTAAAAATGAGATTGGCTTTTTCTATCCTTGATTCTTGAGACGTACAGATACCAGCCTGTTGCAGAAAATTGAGCCATATACTTTTTTTTTCCAACTCCCACCTCACTCAGCCCATGAGTCCCCATCCCTGTAGCCCCATGCACTCTTGCCCAACAACTCACCTCCTCCGTCGCGTTCTCACTTTTTTTGTTGTTGCTCTCTTTCATTGTTTGTTTTGCTCTCTCTCACTCTCTTTGTCAGTGTATATCTCTGTCTTGCTTTATCTTATACGGTGGTGGTGGTAGCAAGATGGATGCAGAATCGGAATTTTGAGGTAAGATAGGGAGGATTGCAAAGACCTGAGCCAGGAATACCTGGAAAATAGGGGAAAACATCATTGTGCATTGCATATAGCTAGTCCAGAGGGTAATTACCTACTTGTCCTGTACCTTTTGCGATTTCACTCCATCTTTAACTTGGACGAATATCTATTAAAAAAATGTCTGTAAGGAATTAATAGATGTATAATGAATTAATCTTTCGTCGTTGTTGTAGTAATTTCAGGTTGCTAACCCTCCCGGATTGCCCGGGACTCTCCCTGAATGGGCGATTAATCTCCTGAGCGCCGCTGCTGGCGATCCCGGAAAAAGTGCTTTTGAATGCCTCTGTAGCCTGGACTCTCAGTTACCGTCTTAGCTAGGAGACAACTATCTTAGGCATTCAAGGCGCTGCCCATCTTCGGTTTCAGCCACTCATTCTATGCTGAAATTTCTTCAGGTTGCTGAAAATAAAATAAAAACTGTATGCAAAGGCACTCAACTACTGGAACCCCAAGCTTTATAAGGTAAGTGCAATAACATTTGGAAATTGCAGCGATTGAGCGTCATGTGATCAAATGCCACATGATCAAACCTCCAGGAATACGTCCAACCAAAGTTGGTAACTCTATACGCAGTATATTTGCATTATAGTGTGGAGGACTCTAAATGGTTGGCCATTATAGAGGGAACACTGAGTTGCACAACACTTATTTTCACCATTTTTGATACACCTAGATTAATTTTGGTTTACCAACCTATTATACCAAAGAGTAGCAGAACTTTAATTTGTGCCTGCACTTTAAATTTAATCAGGAAGAGATATTAAGTACAACCTACACACTTCCCAATTGTAAGGAGGGAATAGTTAATGGGTAAGTCACCCAGACTGCCTTCACACACGTCTTACTGTCTAACTCAAGAGTTGACAAGATCAAGCCCCAGTTTACAGTCTTGGCCAAGGAGTGTGTCAGGGTGGGGATAAAAACAAACTGAAAAGTCAGGCTGAGAATTTTTTTTAACAAAAGGTGCATTGAAAGAAAGAAAGACTTGCATTTATATAGAGCCATTCACGATCTCAGGATGTCCCAAAGTGCTTTTCAGCCGATTAAGTACTTTTGAAGTGTAGTCACTGTTGTAGGAAACGGGGCAACCAATTTGTGTACAGCAAGGTCCAACAAAAACAATACAATAATGACCAGATAATCTGTGTTTCAGTGATGTTGATTTAGGGAAAAATAATGACCAGGACACCAGGGAGAACTCCCCTATTCATTGAATAGTGCCATGGAATCTTTTATCACCTGAGAGGGCAGATAGGGTCTCGGTTTAACGTCTCATCCGAAAGACGGTATTTCCGACAGTGCGGCGCTCCCTCAATACTGCACTGAGTTGTCAGCCTAGATTTAGTGCTTAAGTCTCTGGAGTGGGATTTAAACCCACAACCTCTGACTCAGAGGTGAGAGTGCAGTCAATGAGCCACAGCTGATACCGGTGCCCCTAATTTTGCCCACGTGGTTTTATTCCAAAATAAATGCAGATATTTGTATGCACATTAGATTCAGGAATTGTGCTTTTGGATTGGAAATTTGCAAGTGTCACTCCATTATTAAAGAAGGGAGGGAGAGAAAACCAAGTAACTACTGATCTATCAGTTTAACATCAATTTTGGGGAAGTTACTGGAATCTATATAACTTTCTATTTCTTCATCCAAGTCATAAGCTCTGGAGTTCCCTCCCTAGACCTCTCTACATTTCTACCTCTCTCTCTTCCTTTAAGACACTCCTTAACACTTACCTCTTTAATCAAGCTTTTGGTCACCTGTCCTAATATCCCTTTATGTGGCTTGGTGTCAAATTTTGTTTGATAATGCTCCTGTGAAGTGCCTTGAGATGTTTTACTACATTAAAGGCGCAAGATGTTGTTGATCAAAGAGAGTCAGCATGGATTTGCGTAGGGTAGGTCATGTCTGACTAATCTAGTTGAATTTTTTGAGGAAGTCATTAGCGTGGTGGATAGGGAAGTGTCAATGGATGTTTTCTATATGGACTTCCAGAAAGTATTTGATAAGGTCCTGCACAAGCGATTATTAGAAAAAATGAGAGCGCACGGAATTGGTTGTAACCTTGTGACATGGGTCGGTATTTGGTTGGGAGGTGGGAGACAGAGAGTAGGGACAAAGGGAATGTTCTCTGATTGGAATGATGTTTTCCAGGGATTGATACTGGGGCCTTAGCTTTTCACCATATATATTAATGACTTGGATGAAGAAATAGACAGTTAAAGATCCAATTTGAAAATTATACTAAATTTGGAGGCACAGTAAATTGTGTGGATGGGAGTAGGGAGTTACAAAGGGATGTAGACGAACTAAGTGAGTGGGGAAAAACTATGGCAGATGGAGTTCAATTTGGGGAAGAATGAGGTCATCCACTTTGGATCTGAGAAAAACAAATCGGTATATTTTCTTAATGGTGTGAGACTAGGAGTTGTGGAGGAGCAAAGGGATTTGAGTGTCCAGATACACAAATCACTAAAAGCTAGTGCACAGGTACAAGTAATCAAAAAGGGCTAATGGAATGTTGGCCTTTATCTCAAGAGGGCTGGAATATGAAGGGGAGGAAGTTATGATACAGTTGTATAGAGCCTTGGTCAGACCCCATCTGGAGTACTGCATTCAGTTTTAGGCACCATACCTCAGGAAGGATATATTGGCCTTGGAGGTGGTACAGTGCAGATTCACTAGAATGATACCAGGCCTTAAAGAGTTAAATTATGAGGACAGTTTGCATAATCTTGGCTCATATTCCCTTGAATTTAGAATTGAGGGGTGATCTAATCGAGGTGTTTAAAATGTTAAAGAGATTCGATAGAGTAGGTACAGAGAATCTATTTCCTCTGATGGGCGAATTCAGAACAAGAGGGCATAATCTTACAATTAGAGCTTGGCTATTTAGGAGTGAAATCAGGAAACACTTGTTCACAGAAAGGATATTGGAAATCTCAAACTTGGTCCCCCAAAAGACTGTGGATGTTGGGTCAATTGAAATTTTCAAGACTGAGATTGATAGATGTTGGGTAAGGGTATCAAGAGAAATGGAACAGGTACAGCCATGATCTAATTGAATAGCGCAACAGGCTCGAGGGGCTGAATGGCCTACTCATGTTCCTATGTCCTCTACTATTCTAATTTGTGGGATAACAGCATTTAAATCCAGAGTATGCCTATGTAGCACCACAAAATGCAGGATGGCAGAATATTTTTTATCAGTAATCACAGGGACTGATGATCGGACAATAGATAGATCCTTCCTAAAGTACGTTGCCCAGAATTGGACACAATAGAGGAGAGCAGGTAGGTGATTGGTTGATATATGTCAATGTTTTTTTCTCTCTCTAAGTCAGGGCAGGGGTTTAACTAAGAGCTTAAATCGGTAACTTAAACTAGATAAATTAATTAGTTAATAAAACCAAAAATATTGAGTGATTTAAAAACTTTAATAAAGTAAATAAATAAATTCTGCTTCGACAAGCAATGGCAGGGCAGGTGGGTATGCTGTATCTGCAGCATGTGGGAGTTGGTGGAGACCAGCGTGATCCCCGGCAACCACATCTGCAGTAAGTGTCTGCAGCTCGAGGAACTTCAGCTCAGATTTGTTGAGCTGGAGTCCAAGCTGCAGATGTTACGATGCATCAGGGAGGGGGAGAGTTACCTGGACACTTTAATCCAGGAGGCAGTCACACCCCTTAGGTTAGGTAGTAGTTTAGATTCATTCAGTGATCAGGGACAGGAGGATGTGACTGCACGTCAGGCAGGTATGGGGACCCAGGTTATAGTATTGGAGGAGCCTCAACCCTTGACCTTGTCCAACAGGTATGAGATACTTGCTACCTGTATGGATGAGAACAAGGACTGCAGGGAGGATGAGCAAACTGTCCACGGCATCGTGATACAGGAGGCCATTCAAGTGGGGGGAGTAAAAAGGAATGTGGTATTGGTAGGGGATAGTATAGTCAGGGGGATAGATACTGTTCTCTGCAGCCGCGACTGAGAATCCTGAAGGCTGTGTTGCCTGCCCGGTGCCAGGGTTAAGGACCTGTCCTCGCAGCTGGAAAAAAACTTGGAGCATGACGGGGAGGATCCAGTTGTCGTGGTCCATGTAGGAACCAACAACTTAGGTAGAACTAAGAATGGGGTTCTGCTGAGGAGCTAGGGTCTAAATTAATAAGCAGAACCTCAAAGGTAATAATCTCTGGATTACTACCTGAGCCACTTGCAAATTGGCATAGGGACAAACAGATCAGAGAGCTAAATGCGTGGCTTAAAGAGTGGTGTGGGAAGCAGGGGTTTCGATTCATGGGGCACTGGCACCAGTACCGGGGAAAGAGAGAGCTGTTCCGTTCGGACGGGCTCCACTCAATCCAGGCTGGGACCAGCATCCTGGTGAATCGAATAACTAGGGCTTTAATCTAAAAAGGGGGGGGAGGGGTCAGGTGAGGGGAAATTTAGAAATCTAATCAGGAAAGTCAAGACAACAGAGCAGTGTGGTGATTTAGGAGAGCAGTGTGGTGATTTAGGTAAGCAGTGTGTGGCAGGAAGGAACAGAGAGTTTACCAATAATAGTGCATCAGCAAATAATGTCAAAGCAGGAAAAAATAGTAAAAAGTCAAAATTAAAGGCTCTTTATCTGAATACATGGAGCATTCGTAATAAGATAGATGAATTAGTTGCACATGTAGAGATAAATGGGTTTGATCTAAAAACCATTACAGAGATATGGTTGCAAAGTGACCAAGGTTGGGAACTAAATATTCCAGGGTACATGACTTTTTAGAAAAGACAGGCAGAATGGAAAGAGAGGGGGTGTAGCCCTAATAATAAAAGATGACATAAGTACAGTGGTGAGAAAGGATCTTGGCTTGGAAGATCAGGAAGTAGAATCAGTATGGGTGGAGATAAATGACAAGGGGCAGAAAACAGGTGGGAATAGTTTATAGGCCCCCTAATAGTAGCAATAGCATTGGACAGAGTATTAATCATGAAATAATAAGAGCTTGTAACAAAGGTAATGCAATAATCATGGGGGACTTTAATCTGCACATAGACTGGGCAAATCAAATTGGCAAAGATTGTTTGATGGACGAGTTCATGGAATGCATTCGAGACGGTTTCCCAGAGCAATATGTCATGGAACCAACCAGGGAACAGGCTATTTTAGATTTTGTATTATGTAATAAGACAGGGTTATTTAGTAATCGCACAGTAAGAGATCCTCTGGGGAAGAGTGATCATAATATGATAGAATTTCACATTGAATTTGAGAGTGACGTACTTAAGTCAGAATTAGAGTCTTAAACTTAAATTTAAATAAAGCCAATTACATAGGTATGAGGGGCAAGTTGGCTAGGGTAGATTGGGAAACCAAATTAAAGGGTATAATAGTGGAAAAGCAACTATTTAAAGAAATATTTCAATATTCTCAACATTCCATTGAGAAATAAAAACTCCACGAGAAAAGTGATCCATCCATGGCTAACTAAAGAAGTTAAGGATAATATTAGAGGCCTATAATTTTACCAAGAAGAGTAGTAAGCCTGAGGATTGGGAGAGTTTTAGAAACCAGCAAAGGACGACCAAAAAATTGATAAAACGGGAGAAAATAGAAAGGAAAGTAAACTAGCAAGAAATATAAAAATGGATTGTAAGAGCTTCTGCAAGTATGTAAAAAGGAAGAGAGTAGCAAAAGTAAACGATGGTCCCTTAGAGGCTGAGATAGGAGAAATTATAATGGGGAATCAGGAAATGGCAGATGTGTTAAACAAATATTTTGTATCTGTTTTCACAGAAGACACAAAAATGTACCAGAAATAGTGGGGAACCAAGGGTCTAATGAGAGTGAGGAACTTAAAGCAATTAATATCAGTAGAGAAAAAGCACTGGACAAACTAATGGGACTAAAAGCTGATAAATCCCCTGGACCTGATGGCCTACATCTGAGGGTTCTAAAAGAGGTGGCTGCAGAAATAGTGGATGCATTGGTTATGATTTTCCAAAATTCCCTAACCCTAGATTCTAGAACAGTCCCAGCGAATTGGAAGGTAGCAAATGTGACCCCACTAGTCAAGAAAGGAGGGAGAGAGAAAACAGGGAACTACAGGCCAGTTAGCCTGACATCAGTCGTCAGGAAAATGATGGAATCCGTTATTAAGGAAGTGGTAATAGGGCACTTAAAAAATCATAATATAATTAGGCAGAGTCAATATGGTTTTATGAAAGGGAAATTGTGTTTGACAAATTTATTAGAGTTTTTTGAGGATGTAACTAGCAGGGTAGCTAAAGGGGAACCTGTGGATTTTCAAAAGGCATTTGGTAAGGTGCCACATAAAAGGTTGTTACACAGTAAAAGGGCTCATGGGCTTGGGGGTAACATATTAGCATGGATAGAGGATTGATGGATTAATGGATAGAAAACAGAGAGTTGGGATAAAGGGTCATTTTCAGGATGGCAGGCTGTAACTAGTGGGGTGCCACAAAGATCGGTGCTTTGTCCTCAGCTATTTACAATCTACATTAATGACTTAGATGAAGGGACTGGGGGTAATGTATCCAAGTTTGCTGACGATACAAAGCTAGGTGGGAAGGTAAGCTGTGAAGAGGATACGAAGAGTCTGCAAAGGGATATAGATAGGTTAAGTGAGTGGGCAAGATGATGGCAGATGGAGTATAATGTGGGGAAATGTGAGGTTATTCACTTTGGTAAGAAGAATAGAAAAACAGAATATTTTTTAAATGGTGAGAAAGTATTAAATGTTGGTGTTCAGAAAGACTTGGGTGTCCGCGTACAAGAAACAAAAAGTTAACATGCAGGTACAGCAAGCAATTGGGAAAGCACATAGCATGTTGGCCTTTATTGCAAGGGAGTTGGAGCACAAAAGTAAGGAAGTCCTACTATAATTAGTGAGACCTCACCTGGAGCACTACGTACAGTTTTGGTCTCCTTGTCTAAGGAAGGATATACTTGCCTTAGAGGTGGTGCAGCGAAGGTTAACTAGATTAATTCCTGGGATGAGAGGGCTGTCCTATGAGGCGAGGTTAAGTAGAGCCTATATTCTCGAGTTTAGAAGAATGAGGGGTTGCCTAATTGAAACATACAAGATTCTGAGGGGGCTTGACAGGGTAGACGCTGAGAGGTTGTTTCCCATGGCTGGAGAGTCTAGAACTAAGGGATATAGTCTCAGAATAAGGGGTCGGCCATTTAAGACTGAGATGAGGAGGAATTTCTTCACTCAGATGGTTGTGAATCTTTGGAATTCTCTACCCCAGAGGGCTGTGGATGCTGAGTCGTTGAATCTATTCAAGGCTGAGAGACAGATTTCTGGACTCTAGGGGAATCAAGGGACATGGGGATCGGGCAGGAAAGTGGAGTTAAGGTCGAAGTTCAGCCATGATCTGATTGAATGGTGGAGCAGCCTCGAGGGGCCATGTGGCCTACTCATGCTCCTATTTCTTATGTTCTTATGTCCTTATGTACTCCAGCTGAAGCCTAACCAGTGATTTATAAAGGTTTACCATAACTTCCTTGCTTTTGTACTCCATGCCTCTTTCTAAAGCCAAAGACTCTACATGTTTTTTTTAACAGCTTTATCAACTTGTCCTTCAAGATTTATGTATGTGAACCCCCAGGTCTCTCTGATCCTGCACCCTTTTAAAATTGTACCATTTAGCTCATATTGCCTCATCTCATTCTTCCTCCTAAAATTGCATCACTTCACACTTCTCTGCATTAAATTTCATCTGCCATGTGAGTGCCTATTTCCCGAGTCTTTCTATGCCCTCCTGAAGTTTGCTACTATCCTCCTCACTGTTTACTATATTTCCAACTTTTGTGCCATCTTCAAACTTTGAAATTGTACCCAAGTCCAGGTCATTAATATATATCAAAAAGAGCAGTGGTCCCAATACTGATCCCTGGGGGACTCCACCTTCCAGTCGGAAAAACAACTATTCACCGTTACTCTCTGCTTTCTGTCTCTTAGCCAGTTTTGTATCCATGCTGCTACTGCCCCTTTAATCCCATGGGCTTCAATTTTGCTAACATTCTATTATGTGGCAATTTTTCCAGTCTTTCTTTGTATTTGTATTTCCTCATACCAGGCAGCATCCGAGTGAATCTGTGCTGTACCTAAGTCTTAACACTTACCTGCAAGCTCAGTCTCAATGTCACCAAGTTCTTTCTATATATGTTTTATACATAACTTACCAGACAACAGGAGGAGGCATTGAAAACAGACAGTCAACATTATATTATGTGAAGGCCAAGGATCAGTATCCCCCGCACCTGTGCTTTGGCAAGTCATACAGGAGCAGTTAGAATAGTGCACAGACAAGAGCCTATTGTAGAAACTACTGACTGTGCTCCTCGTGTATATTATCAGTTCTCACATTCAGCTCCTGTTGGGAGTCGGGACACAAAGTTCCAGAAACAGATATGTCTGTAAGCATTCAATGTCTCCTCAGAAAGATCAACCAGTCATCCTTGGCGAATAGCAAGATTATGAAGCACAGAAAAAACTGCTAGACCTTCTGAGGAATATATTGTAGCATTCCTCCTGAATGGCTCGAATATTTAAAATGCAACTTGAGCATCTCATAGGTTTTGAAGTGAACTCAAGTGCCGAACTGTTCCTTAGCAGGTGAACTAAAATTTAGAGGGGCTGGCCATTAGCCAAGGTTTCAAGCCATAAACATTGTCATTTAGCCTATTTATCCTTGATAGATGAGGCTAGTCTAAATGACGACAATAGATCTATCCTCCTCCTCCACCTAGCTTAATGTACTTTGGCCTAGAAATTGGACCTCTTTGCGTCCATCCCATGCCTAAAGTACGCCTGAATGATGTCTGGTCCGATATTGGGTCGGGCCATTTTTCACACGTCTGGGGCGGCGACCTAAAACAGGTGTTAGCCTCTTGTATGTGCTAATGAGGGGCCTACATCCACTTTAGGACTCCTCTGAGAAATTGGGCTGCCCTGAGCGGAGCAAACGCTTGGCCTAGATTTTTCTCTGTAGTGGATTTAGCGCTGAAACAACAGGGGGTAATTTTTACCCTACAAAGCGGCTGGGCAGTTAAAATTGTCCAGATTACTTACCTGCCGGAAAAATGCCAGGTTCCCACGACTTTAACCTGCTCTCCTGAGGATCGTGGTCAGGGGAGAGGGAAGGAAACCCGGGGCGGTGGGGCCCGGAGAAGCTTTCCTGCTCCTAGCTCACGGAACCATAAAGAAAATTGAATTACAACTTACCTGGACCTCTTCTGGCCATGCTACTGCTTGCCATGCCTCACTGTTGGGTCCCAGGGTTAAAATTGCTTCAGGTCCTAATTGCATCATAGGACTCCAACTTTTATATATTAATAAGACCATGCCTGCCTGTGGTGCCTTTCCCAGCACCAAAATCAGCACTGTTAAAATGGCAGTGGATGCATACGTGGTGGGAATGCAGCGGGAAGCATCCAACCACTACTTTAACCACTTGGCTATCCCGTTCCCATCGGGCGGGCATAATTAAAATCAACCTTTTTCTCTCTTCTACCTTCTGTAGGTATCTGCTTCCTGCTGCATTCTCTCCCTTATGTCTCCCACTTTCTCTGTATGGATCATACAGTTTTCTCTGCATGACTTACACACACTTTTCTTCCTACATAAGAACATAAGAAATAGGAGCAGGAGTAGGCCAATCGGCCCCTCGAGCCTGCTCCGCCATTCAATAAGATCATGGCTGATCTGATCCTAACCTCAAATCTAAATTCATGTCCAATTTCCTGCCCGCTCCCCGTAACCCCTAATTCCCTTTACTTCTAGGAAACTGTCTATTTCTGTTTTAAATTTATTTAATGATGTAGCTTCCACAGCTTCCTGGGGCAGCAAATTCCACAGACCTACTACCCTCTGAGTGAAGAAGTTTCTCCTCATCTCAGTTTTGAAAGAGCAGCCCCTTATTCTAAGATCATGCCCCCTAGTTCTAGTTTCACCCATCCTTGGGAACATCCTTACCGCATCCACTCGATCAAGCCCCTTCACAATCTTATATGTTTCAATAAGATCGCCTCTCATTCTTCTGAACTCCAATGAGTAGAGTCCCAATCTACTCAACCTCTCCTCATATGTCCGCCCCCTCATCCCCGGGATTAACCGAGTGAACCTTCTTTGTACTGCCTCGAGAGCAAGTATGTCTTTTCTTAAGTGTGGACACCAAAACTGTATGCAGTATTCCAGGTGCGGTCTCACCAATACCTTATATAACTGCAGCAATACCTCCCTGTTTTTATATTCTATCCCCCTAGCAATAAAAGCCAACATTCCGTTGGCCTTCTTGATCACCTGCTGCACCTGCATACTAACTTTTTGATTTTCTTGCACGAGGACCCCCAGATCCCTTTGTACTGCAGTACTTTCCAGTTTCTCACCATTAAGATAATAACTTGCTCTCTGATTTTTCTTGCCAAAGTGCATAACCTCACATTTTCCAATATTGTATTGCATCTGCCAAATCTCCGCCCACTCACCCAGCCTGTCTATATCCCCCTGTAGGTTTTTTATGTCCTCCTCACTCTCTACTTTCCCTCCCATCTTTGTATCATCTGCAAACTTTGATATGTTACACTTGGTCCCCTCCTCCAAATCGTTAATATAGATTGTAAAGAGCTGGGGACCCAGCACCAACCCCTGCGGAACACCACTGGCCACTGGTTGCCAGTCCGAGAATGAACCATCTATCCCAACACTCTGCTTTCTGTTAGATAACCAATCCTCCACCCATGCCAGAATATTACCCCCAATCCAGTGATTCTTTATCTTGAGCAATAATCTTTTATGTGGCACCTTGTCGAATGCCTTCTGGAAGTCTAAATACACTACGTCCACTGGTTCCCCTTTATCCACCCTGTACGTTATGTCCTCAAAGAACTCAAGCAAATTTGTCAGACATGACTTCCCCTTCGTAAAGCCATGCTGACTTTGTCCTATTAAATTATGTTTATCCAAATGTTCCGCTACTGTCTCCTTAATAATAGACTCCAAAATTTTACCCACCACAGATGTTAGGCTAACTGGTCTATAATTTCCAGCCTTCTGCCTACTACCCTTTTTAAATAAGGGTGTTACATTAGCAGTTTTCCAATCTGCTGGGACCTTTGCCAAGTCCAGAGAATTTTGGAAAATTATTACCAAAGCATCCACAATCCCTACTGCCACTTCCCTCAAGACCCTAGGATGTAAGCCATCAGGTCCAGGGGATTTATCAGCCTTGAGTCCCATTAATTTACTGAGTACCAATTCCTTAGTGATTTTAATCGTATTTAGCTCCTCCCCCCCCTAGAGCCCCCTGTTTGTCCAGTGTTGGGATATTCTTAGTGTCCTCTACCGTAATGACTGAAACAAAATATTTGTTCAGCATTTTTGCCATCTCCATGTTTCCCACCATTAATTTCCCGGTCTCATCCTCTAAGGGACCTACGTTTGCCTTAGCCACCCTTTTTCTTTTTATATAACTATAGAAACTGCTCTCTCTTTCTTTATATCTCGCAATCCTCTCAAAAAAACAATAACATCGAGGCAGATCCGAGGCACCAACCCTCCAACAGGCACAGAAGTGATCTTGTGTATCCCAGTGTGTGTAGCCACGGCTCTATTCTCAGGCATCAGCATATTTCTGAAATTCCCTTCTGACCACGACAAAAACACATACATAAAAACAAGTAGCAATGCTGAGCCAATATAAATCCTTAATAAGTTACAGCAGTATGTCCGAGAGGCAACAAGGGGGCAAGCCATACTAGATTTAGTAATGAGTAATGAACCAGATTTAGTTAACGGCTTAACTGTGAGTGAACATCTATCCAATAGTGATCATAACATGATCGAGTTCAATGTCGTGTTTGAAAGGGAAAAAAGTGAATCAGTTGCTAAGATTCTAGACTTGGGCAAGGCCGACTTCAATGGGATGAGACAGAGACTGTCCACAGTAAACTGGGCAAATCTATTAATGGGTAAAACGACTGATGATCAGTGGGAAATGTTTAAAGAAACATTTAACGTGATACAGAATCGGTTTATACCCCTGAGGGGCAAGAACTCTACTTGCCAAAAAAAACAGCCATGGACAACTAAAGAGGTAAGGGACAGTATAAGACATAAGGAAAGGGCATACAAAAAGGCAAATAATGGCACAGATCCTGACAAATGGGAAAGATACAAAGATCAACAAAGGGTCACAAAACAGATAGTAAGGGCTACAAAAAGAGAGTATGAAAAGAAACTCGCAAGGGAAATCAAAACCAATACGAAGAACTTTTATAGTTATATTAGGAAAAAGAGGGTGGTCAGGAGCAGTGTTGGCCCCTTAAAAACTGAAAGTGGGGATATTGTCATTGGCAATGGGGAAATGGCGGACATATTGAATAATTACTTTGCGTCAGTATTTACAGTCGAAAAAGAGGATAGCATGCCGGAAATCCCAAGAAAACTTATATTGAATCGGGACAGGGACTCGATAAAATTAACATAAGTAAAGCAACAGTAATGAAGAAAATAATAGCACTAAAGAGTGACAAATCCCCAGGACCAGATGGTTTCCATCCCAGGGTTTTAAATGAAGTAGGTGAGCAGATTACAGATGCCCTAACTATAATCTTCCAAAGTTCTCTAGATTCAGGAACTGTCCCTCTAGATTGGAAAATTGCACATATCACTCCGCTTTTTAAGAAAGGAGAGAGAGGGAAACCGGGGAATTATAGACCAGTTAGCCTAACATCTGTTGTGGGGAAAATGCTGGAGTCTATAATTAAGGATGGGGTGACTGAACAACTCGAGAATTTTCAGTTAATCAGAGAGAGCCAGCATGGATTTGTGAAAGGTAGGTCGTGCCTGACAAACCTGATTGAATTTTTTGAAGAAGTGACTGAAGTAGTGGACAGGGGAATGTCAATGGATGTTATTTATATGGACTTCCAGAAGGCCCACATAAGAGACTGTTAGCTAAGATAGAAGCCCATGGAATCAAGGGAAAAATACGGACTTGGTTATGAAGTTGGCTGAGCGAAAGGCGACAGAGAGTGGGGATAATGGGAAGGTACTCACATTGGCAGGATGTGACTAGTGGAGTCCCGCAGGGATCTGTCTTGGGACCTCAATTATTCCCAATATTTATTAACGACTTAGATGAAGGCATAGAAAGTCTCATATCTAAGTTTGCCGATGACACAAAGATTGGTGGCATTGTAAGCAGTGTAGATGAAAACATAAAATTACAAAGGGATATTGATAGATTAGGTGAATGGGCAAAATTGTGGCAAATGGAATTCAATGTAGACAAAAGTGAGGTCACCCACTTTGGATCAAAAAGGGATACAACAGGGTACTTTCTAAATGGTAAAAAGTTAAAAACAGCGGATGTCCAAAGGGACTTAGGGGTTCAGGTACATAGATCATTGAAGTGTCATGAACAGGTGCAGAAAATAATCAAGAAGGCTAATGGAATGCTGGCCTTTATATCTAGAGGACTAGACTACAAGGGGGCAGAAGTTATGCTGCAGCTATACAAAACCCTGGTTACACTGCACCTGGAGTACTGTGAGCAGTTCTGGGCACCGCACCTTCGGAAGGACATATTGGCCTTGGAGGGAGTGCAGCTTAGGTTTACTAGAATGATACCCGGACTTCAAGGGTTAAGTTACGAGGAGAGATTACACAAATTGTATTCTCTAGAGTTTAGAAGGTTAAGGGCTGATCTGATCGAAGTTTATAAGATATTAAGGGGAACAGATAGGGTGGATAGAGAGAAATTATTTCCGCTGGTTGGGGATTTTAGGAGTAGGGGGCACAATCTAAAAATTAGAGCCAGACCTTTCAGGAGCGAGATTAGAAAACATTTCTACACACAAAGGGTGGTAGAAGTTTGGAACTCTCTTCCGCAAACGGCAATTGATACTAGCTCAATTGCTAAATTTAAATCTGAGATAGATAGCTTTTTGGCAACCAAAGGTATTAAGGGATATGGGCCAAAGGCAGGTATATGGAGTTAGATCACAGATCAGCCATGATCTTATCAAATGGCGGAGCAGGCACGAGGGGCTGAATGGTCTACTCCTGTTCCTATATTCCTGCAGCACTGTTTGCAGTATTGGCCTCCACACTATAGAAAGAATATTGAGGCTTTAGAGATTAATTTACAACTATTGTAAAAGATACAAAACAGACTTAGGGGTCCACGTACATATACCATTAAAATGTCATGGACAGATACAGAAAATAATCAAAAAAGCTAATGGAATGCTGGCCTTTATCTCTAGAGAACTAGAATACAAGGGGGTAGAAGTTTTGCTACAGCTATACAAAAGCCCTGGTTAGACCACACCTGGAGCACTGTGTTCAGTTCTGGACACCACATCTTAGGAAAGATATATTGGCCTTGGAGGGATTTGCAGCGTGGATTTACAAGAATGACACCAGGACAAAGCAGCCCACTTGATTGGCACCCCATCCATCACACTAAACATTCACTCCCTTCACCACCGGCGCACCGTGGCTGCAGTGTGTACCATCTACAGGATGCACTGCAGCAACTCGCCAAGGCTTCTTTGACAGCACCTCCCAAACCTGCGACCTCTACCACCTAGAAGGACAAGGGCAGCAAGCATATGGGAACAACACCACCAGCACATTTCCCTCCAAGTCACACAACATCCCAACTTGGAAATATATCGCCATTCCTTCATTGTCGCTGGGTCAAAATCCTGGAACTCCCTACCTAACAGCACTGTGGGAGAACCGTCACCACACGGACTGCAGCGGTTCAAGCAGGCGGCTCACCACCACCTTCTCAAGGACAGTTAGGGATGGGCAATAAATGCTGGCCTTGCCAGCTACGCCCACATCCCATGAACGAATTTAAAAAAAATTACGAGGCGAGATTACACAAACTAGGGTTAACTAACTTGATGGAAGATCAGCAGAAATCCTGGAGAAATAGTGTAGGCGGGCGTTTATGCCATTTTCTGGGGTTTCCGCCTATCTCCCACTGAAGTTACAGTGGAGAACTGCCATGGAAATCCTATCACCAGGCGTTTAAAAAGAGATGGATACTTACTTGAAAGTAATAGTATTAAGGGATATGGAGAAAGGGTGATTAATTAGGATTTTTTAAAAATAAAGAGCTACCATGGCTAACATAATGGTGGAGCTCAATGGATTGAATGGCATACTCCTGAATGCCATAACAGCAATAGCGACAGCACTTCAAAGTCATTAATTGTATGCAAGCACTTCAGGACATCTAGAGAGACGTATAAAGCTTGCTTTCTTTCCTCCCTTTTTTTCTCTTGAACAAATCCACTTTCAAAGTAGTTGCCCTACGTTCAATTGATTTTTTTTTTGTTTTTTAGTCAAATTTAAACAATTTTTCATTAAGGTTTTTTTTATCAAGAGTCCAAAGAAGTTTTAACATCTGTAATGCTTTAAAAACATAAGAATCTTAAACTTTATCACTTCTCTTTTTAAAATTTTTTAAAACTTTTTTGTTTTAAACAGTGGATGCTTATGACTTAATTGAGGGAGTTATCTGGGTGGAGTTACTGAGCCTGACTATGAATTGGCTGAATTACATCAGTAGACATAGTCATTAACCCAGGGTGCTTCACTGATCTTATCATTTAAACTGTATATTAATAGAGCTTCCTCACATTGTTGGACACAGACAGCAACTCCACCAGGCTGGGATAATACCCTCAGAATTCATGGTTTAAAGAAAATATTTTTGAAATTGAAAAGAAATAGATCAAAACCAGTTTATGCCAAAAAAGTTAATTCTTTTTAACTGTTCTGAATGTTTAATGGATATATTGATATCAAACTTCTTTAAACCAAAATTCCTCACTTCTGCTTGATATGCTTAAAAGGTTAATAATTTCAATAGTATCATTTTGCTGCAGTGAATAATGAATCTATATATTATTTGAAGAATAAATCTAAAAGTACAACTAGGAATTTGGGCTATGCAATTTATACCATGGTAATGAAAACATTATTATCGATAGGTGAAGTCACGAGGAATTATAAAAGTCTTGCTCATGAATAAACTCAATGCCCAACTCTTTCAATATGAGTTCAGTTTATATTACAGATTATTAAAATATTCCTGGAATAATGTGGAAAACACCTGAGATAGTTAATCTTCTTTGATATCGTGAAGAGGTAGTAATTGGAACATAGGAACAGGAGTAGGCCCTTTAGCCCCTCGAGCCTGTTCCGTGGTTCAATGAGATCATGGCTGTTCTGTGACCTAACTCCATATACCTACTTAGCCCCATATCCCTTAATACCTTTGGTTAACAAAAATCTATCAATCTCAAATTTAAAATTAGCAATTGAGCTAGCATCAACTGCCGTTTACAGAAGAGTTCCAAACTTCTACCACCCTTTGCATGTAGAAGTGTTTCCTAACTTCGCTCCTGAAAGTCTTGGCTCTAATTTTTAGGCTATGTCCCCTAGTCCTAGGCTCCCCAACCAGCGGAAATAGTTTCTCTCTATCTACCCTATCAGTTCCACTTAATATCTTGAAAACTTTGATCAAATCACCCCTTAATTTTCTAAATTCCAGGGAATGCAACCCTAGTTTGTGTAATCTCTCCTCGTAATTCAACCCTTGGAGTCCAGGTATCATTCTAGTAAATCTACGCTGTGCTCCCTCCAAGGCCAGTATATCCTTCCTAAGGTGATTCGCCCTGAACAGAACACAGTGCTCCAGATGTGGTCTAACCAGAGCTTTGTATAGCTGTAGCATAACTTCTACCCCCTTGTATTCTAGTCCTCTAGATATAAAGGCCAGCATTCCATTAGCCTTTTTGATTATTTTCTTTACCTGTCCATGACATTTTAATGATCTATGTATATGGACCCATAAGTCTTTTTGGGCCTCCACTGTTTCAAGCTTTTCACCATTTAGAAAATACTCTGATCTATCCCTTTTAGGTCCAAAGTGGATGACCTCATACTTGCCTACACTGAAATCTATTTGCCACAGTTTTGCCCATTCACTTAATCTATTAATATCTCTGTGTAATTTTATCCTTCCATCTACACTGCTTACAATGCTGTCTATCTTTGTGTCATCAGCAAACTTGGATATGTGGCTCTCTATCCCGTCATCTAAGTTGTTAATAAATACAGTGAATAGTACATAAACAAATATTGAAATATTTATTTGTCTTAACTGTCATTAATAATCATTCAATGTTTAGGTTCAAAGCACTGCATAGATGTCCACTTCTTAAATATAGTGCAATTTGTTACCTGCATTTGCATATTTTGATTTAACTGTGGAACATTCCCAGATGGTGAATATACTTAAAACCAAAATAAATTACACATTTAAAATCCCAGGTCACACAACAAGCACCAAGTGCTGCAGGGTGAATCGTTTTGCCTATATAGGGTAATGCAGCTGTATTTGCTGAACAGGCTGCAAACAGTCTCCTTAAATTTGTTCTTTAATCTAATTTTAGCCTCTTGTGAGGGTATGACCTGTGTTATAGTTACAGTAAAAATAGCATCCCAGAGTAACCTGGTCAGTTTTAACAACTAGGAGAATAAGAGGGTATAGGATGTTTTCTGCTGCTTGTGTGAGGTCATGTAAAGGCCACTTAGCTAAGGAGTACACTTTTTTGTTTAAGATGTTACAGAATATGACTTTCGATGTGCTTGCATCTCAACAACATTACCTATACAATAGGGTAGATTTTCTGATCAGTTACACTCAATTACCGGGTGTAAAATGGGTATAACCAATTGAAACATGGGTGTACATACATTATGCTAAATTTTTATCCATTTAACACTCATCCAGTTTTCCAGTTGGGTGTCCATTTTGTACTGGCACTAGAAATTACTAGCATTTTGCAGTCAATTATAACAAAATTAGGCCCCGGTGACACCAGTTAGACATCTACAGAACTTTCTAGCATTTACAGCAGCTTAACTGTCTATCATATACTCACCCATATTAAATGGGCGTCAGGGCTATTAGGGCTAGTGTTTACCAAGTTGCATTTAAAGAGTCCTACAGTAAGACTTGTATTATAGAATCATAGAAATTTATGGCACAGAAGGAGGCCATTCGGCCCATCGTGTCTGTGCTGGCCGAAAAAGAGCTATCCAGCCTAATCCCACTTTCCAGCTCTTGTAGGTTATGGCACTTCAGGTGCATATCCAAGTACTTTTTAAATGCGATGAGGATTTCTGCCTCTACCACCCTTTCAGGCAGTGAGTTCTAGACCCCCACCACCCTCTGGGTGAAATTTTTTTTCCTCAACTCCCCTCTAATCCTTGTACCAATTACTTTAAATCTATGCCCCCTGTTTATTGACCTCTGCTAAGGGAAATAGGTCCTTCCTATCCACTCTATCTAGGCCCCTCATTATTTTATACACCTCAATTAAATCTCCCCTCAGCCTCCTTTGTTCCAAAGAAATCAATCCCAGCTTATCCAACCTTTCCTCATAGCTAAAATTCTCCAGTCCTGGCAACATCCTCGTAAATCTCCTCTGTACCCTCTCTAGTGCAATCACATCTTTCCTGTAATGTGCTGATCAGACCTGTATGCAGTACTCAAGCTGTGGCCTAACTAGTGTTTTATATTCTATGCCTTGGCTAATAAAGAAAAGTATCTCGTATGCCTTCTTAACCACCTTATGTAGCTGTCCTGTTATCTGCAGGGATCTGTGGACATGCACTCCAAAGTCCCTCCGTTCCTCTAGACTTCTCAGTATCTTACCTTGTAGCAGCATTTAGAGACTATTTCTGAGCCCATTTCTTTTGTTTCTTTCATTTTTCTGCTTACTTAGTCAGGAGGCCATTTTTGGTACATCCATGATATTGGGACAATGGGTTTTTCCAATAGGAATTCTTTTTTACTTATATGTTTTGGAAGAGGAAGAAGATTAATTGAGAGATGCCAAACAGGTCAGGCCACATAAGTAGTAGAATGTATTCACCTGCCAGTACCTTCCCACCCACATTTACATGCAAAGGTACACCTACCTGATAATGATCATGTGGAACTGGCTACACAGTTTCAAAGTTATTAGACAGCCAGATAAAGAGCTGTGCTATTTGCTGCGAGGGTGTCTGTAGATAACATACTCCATAGGAAAAACCTTGCCAGTGGCAGTAATGTTTAACTGTGCCCTTAAGTCCTCCTCTGCCTCCTCCCAGAAATGCTGCAATGTTGTCACACGGGGAAGGTGTCCCAGAGTGAGAAGCAGGACCACTTTCCTTGCTGCCCACCTCATCCTGCTCCAGCCATCAAACAGGGCACTGGAGTGCTGTATCAATCCATCACTTGGCCAGACTCTGTTTCCTGCCTCCCTGTTTATTGTGACAATCACTGTCTTTTGCCATACATAGTTATTACCAAATAAGCCTTTGCAAAGGCTGAAATATACATTAAAAATAATAGGATGCTTTGTAAAGGACACAAGCATTTTAACCTCAATATGCAGGCACTTACCTTTAAGTGGCCGCATCCCTTTAAATGTACGCATCATTGCTTGTAATCAGCTCTTTAAGGACTCCTTATAAGTGACTTCTGATGCCCAATGCCAGGTCAGATATAGGTCAGGAGCTTATGCACACTATGCAAATGAAGCTGACCCTTCAAAGTCAGGCTTGGCTAAGAGTAAATCTTGTCATTTAACAATTTTGAAATCAACTTAAGGGCAAATTCATCTTGTGTCCATTTGGCCATATAATATTTGCCCACTAAGACTAACACTGTAGAAATGAAAGCCTGACAATCGCAAAAGAGAAATCAAAGAAAGACTTGCATTTTTATAGCACCTTATCACGTCACTCAGAAATGTCTCAAAGCACTTCACATGAACGTGTTGCCTTATTCCTACTCTGTATCATCCATTTGCTTTGTAGCTAAAATATCGTGCAACTTTTTACTGATTAAGTTTAAAAATATTTGATGATTTTTGGTATCTGTGAATATAATAGAATGTGAAAATCTTCTGGTTTACTGTATTATTTCATGTATTATCATCAGTTATCATTATATTTATTTATTCAAAATTAAGACTCATCCCTACAGTATTTTTTAACTCTTCTTTGATTGTGGAACCTATGATTATTCTTGGGACTTTGCAGTATACTATTTACTGTGCAGATATGGGGGAACTTTAGGATCTCTCTGGATGGATGAATTGAAATGGGCCGAAAGGCCGCCTTCATTTATAATTATCTTGTGATCTTGTTTATCTATACATAGCAAAGCCTCTCTGTAACTGGCATATTTTTTTGTATGCCTCAGATTTTCAGAGAAGCCACATGGTCCCAGAAACAGACAGTCTTTCAGCCACAGTAATGAATGTGTGCAAGTATTTGAAGTGCCATTCTAACTATTGATGGGATCAATCTTGACTGCCTTCACCTGGCGTTAAAAGGGCAGTAACAGCCTCAAAATTAACAACGGTGATGCGGTCGGCTCCATTTTGAAAGGGGCCTACCGCTGGGTGTCCAAAGCGCACGCCTGTTTCAGGCGATAAGCTCCATTTAATACGGAAATCGGATCCTATGACATAAATAGAACCCCGATTGCCATTTTAGGTTGGAACTGGTCGGAGCCTGCGCAGATTTTCAGAGAAGCCACATGGCCCTAGAAACAGACAGTCTTTTAGCCACAGTAATGTATGTGTGCAAGTATTTGAAGTGCCATTCTAACTATCGATGGAGCAATTTTGACTGCCTTCATCTGGCGTTAAAAGGACGGTAACCGCCTCAAAATTAAGCAATGGAACCGAACAGACCCGCTAAAAGTAAGTGTCAAATTATTTTTGTGGGCCCCAGAGGAGCAGGAGTCTCGCCCGACCTTGAGGCCTAAATCTGGTAAGCTGCACAGGGCTGCCAGTTTGTTGTTCGCCTGCTCAATTTAAATGAGGCTGGGGCCTCAAAATTGCAGTGGCCTTTTCACCACCGGAATGGACGGCTGACCAGTGCACTCCGCCGAACGGTCATCCAAAAACCAAAATAGACCTCAATAACTTTACAACTGCGGAATAACTTTGTCTGATAACTAGGATAATACATAAACAGAGATGCATTTCAAGACAAGAACACACTGAAGGTTTCAAATGACAGAATGTACCGTGAGAAAAGCTCAACTGGTTTATTAGCACCATCTGAATCCTGAGATGTGTTTCTATCTTGAAACATATTTCTATTTATTTTATAATATAAAAACAGGAGTCGCCTCCCTCAGTGGCTCCATTGGTAAGTACCCAAATGATTTTGGGTTTGCGCAGAGCTAGGTGATTTCAGCTAGGGTGGTCTCAGCATTCCTGGGCTATGGTGAGGAAAAAATCAGCCAGGGCTCCTGTTTCTTATTGATATCCAGTGACTCCTGCTGGAAACTGCATGTGTATTGACGCCAATTGAGGACTGGATTGAGTTTGGCTGCCCCTCCCCCGAATGACTGAATAACCAGCGGGCATTTACTGTTCAGGCTCACATGTCAAGGATAATTACTTGGACCATGTACCAGAGGATAGCTGGTGCCCGTGAAACCTTACCCCAGTAGGAGTCAGTGCCTTCAGGAGAATAGGAGGGGGGAGAAGTAGTTCTGAGAATCCCTAGTAGAACTGAGTGTTCAGTACTTAACAGCAAACATCTGGAATTCAAATTAAAGTAATACTTGAATTCTGTCATGCTGTGTGATTCATACTATTGTGATACGAGCTTTTATTTTACTAAATATTACAAGATAATAATGGTTTGTATTATAAAACAGTATCACAAAATGAACAGGCAATGGGGGATGAGCATTTGAAGTTCTCCTTCAGTTTGAATGAAATTGGAGTTATCCAGTGACAAAACTCAGATTCACAGTTGGGCCACTGCTGTGAAGCCAATGTTCAGACCATCAAATGTTGGAGACAATTTGGCCTGATCGGAAAGGTTAAGAGTCAAATGCATGTACTTATAGCCAATTAACTAATCATCTTCATAAAATGTATCAAATGTGCAACTCATTTTTGTAAATTTACTAGTCAAAAGCAATTTATTTGGTATTCTATCATTTAAATAGGGTGTAAAAATAAAAATGGATTTAGTAGCTTTTCTTACAATTGAAAATACTTTGCTCACAAATATTTGTCGATCCATTTTATATAGTTATGATTCATAGGTTCTTATTCCCTGGTGAAGTTTCTTTAACCTCTTCGGAATATCTGAGTAACTTGGCGGAATTACATTTTGGCCACAGATAAAAGATTTTGCAGAAGGGACTTGAGGGAGCTCTGATTTGACATTGATAGTCGGAGCTTATTGAATATGTTTCATTAGAAGCAACTTTCACTCCCCACATTTCCAAATGGCTAGAGATTTCTCACGGTGGAAACACAAATATTTTCCAATTTGGTTGACGAGGAAAGACAAATATTTTTTCATGTTTCTGAAATCAAAGAAGGTTGCTAAGATCCTAAAAATATTGCACATCATAAATTGCGGCAGTCAGCGGCCTTCAGTCGATGCAAGAGAGCCATCTGTTAGCACTGACAGTTGTGTTTTTCACTGCCTTGTACAGAGCCTGGCAGAACAGCTTGTAATACTGGGACTGATCAGAACTTGGTTCAATAAAGTAATGGTTGAAGTTTGCTACAAAATTAGATTTATTTAAAACTAGATTAACTTACCATGATAATTTGGAGAACCTGGTCACTAGGAATATTGTATTACAATATAATATAATTTAAAGCTCTAACAAAGTTTTTTTTTTGGTGTGTAGTGGAAATGCCAATAAATGTTTGTATGATACATATATAGACTGTAACATCCAGTAAATCAATCTGGTGCCTTATTGATAGCCTGGGGGAAATATAGACATCAAATGCCTACAGAGCAGGTTGAAGTTGATAAATGTATTATTACAAGCTGTCAGCTCAACTTACATCAGTCAAGATATATCAGTACTATAAAGGATTTCAGCCTTTTGAAAAAGCCTCGAGTATTAAGTGTACATGGTCTACAAACTGTCAGCAAACACAGCAAAATCTAAAAAAACCAAAAGATATATGAGTGACTGGCACAGATAGCAAGTCCCTCCAGAGAACATAAAAGCAGCACTTTTGCTTACTGCTGATTTCATTATTTCCACAGAGATGATTACAATTTCTTATTGTCTATTATTTTAAAAGAATTGTCCACAGATCTGCAAAGTTTAATATATAGCTATAAACAGTGACGTTAAACATTAAACTGACAGGCAGGCACATGTGCTTCCAGTTGGCCTGCCAGCAGGTTTAGGGTTTAGGATATCGGGAGGTCAAGTACTGTAACTGCAAGACTGATGACTGTCACCTCCCATCCACCACTAATTTCAAAAAAGGCTTGTTACTGCAAAAAATAGCATATTTAAATGGTAGCTTACTTAATTAATATTTCACCTCATGGCTCAGTGAATAAGTGCACTGCCCAGTATGGCATTGAGCCACAGAGGCCAGGAAGGTTCCAGGTTTGATCCGTGGCCCATACTGGGTTACCTGATATCAGTCAGAACGGTGGTAGTGCTGTTACAATTAGTCTTTGTTCTCCTGTGCTGGGGAAGGGGAAAAATAAACCGGGAGTCCCACGGTTGATCACTGTTTTACATCAGTGCCTTTAGAAGGGGAGAGGGCAAAAATTGAAAGAAAAAGTAGTATTTCAGAAATAAAAACTTTGAAAACTGAAATTCTGACTTCATTCCCTTGCACTGTTAGAAGAGCGGTAAATCGGACTTCCACCCCTCTGGAGCTGGTGGTGTTGACCTCACCATAAATTGAGCGGGCAGCATATTATAATATACAGAGACATGCAGGCTGTTTAGATACAGTCTGCCATTCCTCTAGTATGCTGGGGGGGGGCAGGTGGGGGGGGGCGGTGATGCAAAAAATACAGAAGGGGAGCTACTTAAGACCAAATGGGCCATAAAATAGGGGGGGGGGCAGAATTGGGGCGGAGGCTGGTAGTACTGGAAAATATCTTGATGGGGAGAGGGGAACAGTGGTTGGAGGAACGAAGATGCAGATGGAAAGGGGCAGTTGGGCGGGGGGGGGGGGGGAAGAACATAAGAACATAAGAAATAGGAGCAGGAGTAGGCCAGATGCCTGCTCTGCCATTCAATCAGATCATGGCTGATCTTCTACCTCATCTCCACTTTCCTGCCCTATCCCCATATGCCTTGATTCCCTTCGTGTCCAAAAATCTATCTATCTCAGACTTAAATATACTCAATGACTGAGCATCCACAGCTCTTTGGGATGCAGAATTCCAAAGATTCACAACCCTCTGAGTGAACAAATGTTTCCTCATCTCGGTTCTAAATGCTGACCTCTTATCCTGAGACTATGACCCCTAGTTCTAGACTCTCCAGCCAGGGGAAACAGCCAATCAATATCTACCCTGTCAAGCCCTCTAAGAATTTTATACATTTCAATGAGATTACCTCTCATTCTTCTAAACTTCAGAGAATATAAGCCCATTCTACTCAATCTCTTCTCATAGGACAACTCTCTCATCCCAGGAATCAATCTAGTGAACCTTCGTTGCACCCCTTCTAAGGCAAGTATATCCTTCCTTAGGTAAGGAGACCAAAACTATACACAGTACTCCAGGTGTGGTCTCCCTCTGAATACCAACCTTTCTTAGTCTCTCACCTTTTAAAAAATATTCTTCTTTTCCATTCTTTCTATCAAAGTAGATACTTTCACATTTCCCTACATTATATTCCATCTGCCACCTTCTCGCCCACTCACTTAACCTGTCTGTATCCTTTTGTAGCCTCTTTGCATCCACCTCTCTGCTTACTTTCCCACCTAGCTTTGTATCGTCAGCAAACTTAGATATATTACATTTGGTCCCCTCATCTAAGTCATTGATATATATTGTAATAGTTTTTAAAAGGTGAGAGACTAAGAAATGTTGGTTGTCCGAGGGATTTGGGTGTCCTTGTACAGGAATCACAGAAAGTTAACATGCAGGTACAGCAAGCAATTAGGAAGGCAAATGGTATGTTAGCCTTTATTGCAAGGGGGTTGGAGTACAAGAGCAAAGAGGGCTTGCTGCAGTTATATAGGGCTCTAGTGAGACCACACCTGGAGTACTGTGTATAGTTTTGGACTCCTTACCTAAGGAAGGATATACTTGCCTTAGAGGGGGTGCAATGAAGGTTCACTAGATTGGACATCTCTCTCAGCCCAGGAATCAATGAGGAGAAATTGTGTAGAATGGGCCTATATTCCCTGGCGTTTAGAAGAATAAGAGGTGATCTTATTGAGACATATAAAATTCTTAGACGGCTTGACAGGGTGGATCCCGAGAGGCTGTTTCCCCTGCTGGAGAGTCTAGAATGAGGGATCATAGTCTCAAGGTAAGGGGTCGGCCATTTAGGACCGAGATGAGGAAAAATTTCTTCACTCAGCGAGTTGTGAATCTTTGGAATTCTCTACCCCAGAGGGCTGTGGATACTCAGTCGTTGAGTATATTCCAGACTGAGATCAATGGATATTTGGACATTAAGGAATCAAGGGATAAGGGGATTGGGCAGAAAAGTGGATTTGAGGTTGAACATCAGCCATGATCTTATTGAATGGCGGTGTAGGTTTTAGGGGCTGTATGGCCTACTCCTGCTCCTATTTCTCATGTTCTTATGTAAATAACTGAGGCCCAAGCATTGATCCTCGCGGCACCCCACTAGTTACAACCTACAAACCCGAAAATTACCCGTTTATTCCTACTCTCTGTTTGTTAACCTACTGTCTGTTAACCAATCCTCAATCCATACGAATATATTACCCCCAATCCCATGAGACCTTATCTTGCTGAACAACCTCTCGTGTTTTTTTTTATTCGTTCATGGGATGTGGGCGTCGCTGGCAAGGCCAGCATTTATTGCTCATCCCTAATTGCCCTTAAGAAGGTGGTGGTGAGCCGCCTTCTTGAACCGCTGCAGTTCGTGTGGTGAAGGTTCTCCCACAGTGTTGTTAGGTAGGGAGTTCCAGGATTTTGACCCAGCGACGATGAAGGAACGACAATATATTTCCAAGTCGGGATGGTGTGTGACTTGGAGGGGAACGTGCAGGTGGTGTTGTTCCCATGTGCCTGCTGCCCTTGTCCTTCTAGGTGGTAGAGGTCGCGAGTTTGGGAGGTGCTGTCGAAGAAGCCTTGGCGAGTTGCTGCAATGCATCCTGTGGATGGTACACACTGCAGCCACTGTGCGCCAGTGGTGAAGGGAGTGAATGTTTAGGGTGGTGGATGGGGTGCCAATCAAGCGGGCTGCTTTGTCCTGGATGGTGTCGAGCTTCTTGAGTGTTGTTGGAGCTGCACTCATCCAGGCAAGTGGAGAGTATTCCATCACACTCATGACTTGTTCCTTGTAAATGGTGGAAAGGCTTTGGGGAGTCAGGAGGTGAGTCACTCGCCACAGAATACCCAGCCTCTGACCTGCTCTTGTAGCCACAGCATTTATATGACTGGTCCAGTTAAGTTTCTGGTCAATGGTGACCCCCAGGATGTTGATGGTGGGGGATTCGGCGATGGTAATGCCATTGAATGTCAAGGGGAGGTGGTTAGACTCTCTGTTGTTGGAGATGGTTATTGCCTGGCACTTGTCTGGCGCGAATGTTACTTGCCACTTATCAGCCCAAGCCTGGATATTGCCCAGGTCTTGCTGCATGCGGGCATGGACTGCTTCATTATCTGAGGGGTTGCAAATAGAATTGAACACTATGCAATCATTAGCGAACATCCCCATTTCTGACCTTATGATGGAGGGAAGGTCATTGATGAAGCAGCTGAAGATGGTTGGGCCTAGGACACTGCCCTGAGGAACTCCTGCAGTAATGTCCTGGGGCTGAGATGGTTGGCCTCCAACAACCACTACCATCTTCCTTTGTGCTAGGTATGACTCCAAACAATGCAGGGCTAGCTGGAGCAGGTGGTGGCATCATGAACAACTGCATCTGTTCCCCCCTCCCCCACCAACAGAGAGTCCTCAAGACCAGTCGGTGCATCCAAAATGGATGCTTTGTCAACTGGTCTTGAGGCTTTGGGGATTATGTGGAGAGACGATGGAATGTGGCTCCTAGGTGACCTCTCTCAGGGTCTGCAGAATCTAACTGTTTTCATCAGGCTTGCCCTCCTGCTGATCAGTGGACACTCATATCCAGGACCCAACACAAGTGGCGAATCTGCCTTGATGATGCCATCCCCTCTCCTGGTGAAAGCTCGTGTAACCTTTCTAGCCAGTTCCCTCAGATTCTTGCTCATGTAGGGTGTCAGCATACAAACTGCCCATGCACCTGCAGTTGTGATGCAGCCTGCTAAAGACTCCTTGGATTCAGAAGCTCATAGTAAAGGGTCACCTTGGTCCCAAGAGGCTTATGATACTATAGCATCATTAGCACTTGGGTATCACCTTGGCACAGCACCAGGATAGGTTTAAGAACGGCTCACAGAGACACCGGGGGTAGGCAAGCTGGTAATAAGAAGCACACTGTAAGTATATATGTGCACAATAAAATTTTGTGATAAGAAGTCCAGCATGCCAAGGTTTAGAGTTGAGAGGATGTTTGGAGGTCAGTTTGCAATGTGAGGCAGAGTTTCTTCTCTGTCTCCTTACGGAACCGTTGCCTCCTTAACAGGCCTCTTCTGAGACATCACCAAGGGAGCTGCGTGGTCTGTAGACTCTTGATGGAAGGGTACCCTCTGGTCGGTTTTCTTCTCCTTTGATGTAGCCTTTTCTGGCCTGACTGTCATTTCCCCTTCCTTCTCCTCCTGCTCCTGTTCTGCCTCCATTATAAGGACATGTATGGAAATGCCCATAGTGAACCTGATGGTAAGGACTCCCATGTTAAAAAGGTGCAAAACAAAAGATTTTGCTGCCCAAAACTGCTGAAAAGCAGCGTGCAAAATAATTTCTTAGTTGCACAGCTGAGAAAAGAATTTTTCTTGAATAAACTTCAGTCAAAGCAGATGTTTCAGACAAAGTTTGTGGACATTTAAAGCCTGTGAACTCAACTACTTCCTGGTTTGAGAAGTTAATTGACTTAATTTAACAAAGTCAGGGCCAACAAAGTCAGGTGTAAATGGCAGAAAATCTGTTGCCCTCATTATCCTGTCATTTACATAAATGCTACACTTTGGGGCTGGCAAATCATCTGCCAGCAGCCAATTCTACTGGAAATAAGCATGTATTTTAGAACAGGTGTAATTCTGGCATAACTGACTTACATCCTGAATTCCAGCCCCCTACATCAAAACTACACTACCTGTGCACCCAAAAAAAATCTGAATTTGGATCCTAAATCTTTATTCTAACACCTTCATCTAAAAATTAACTTTTAAATGGTTTGAATTATAACATTTTGAAGCAAGAGTCTAATTTGTTTTCATGTGCCATTTTTCAAAATAGCTTCTAGTCACTGTGTACTTAACTATGTTCATTCAGCTTCCTGAATCTGTGTGCATACATCAACAAGGCAGGAAACTTTGCTGCCTGAAGCTAGTCAGGATCTGTTATTAAAACATGAAGCAGAACCCTGTCTGCAAAAATGTAGGCCATCGGATCATAGGACATTTTCAAAAAGAATAAACGAACCATTATTTAAAGGGGCATTGTGAATAGGAATAGTATTTATAAAACCTTTTTTTGGTTTGAGGAGGGAAAACAGACGGAAAAGCCACGTCATTCACTACAATGTCATGTGCATGTGACTCAATACTAGGGTTTTGATATATTTTATGTTAATGTATTGAGTGTTTGCATTAAATTAATATTGGTTTTCTGAACATTTTTTTTGAATCTGTACCCCTTTAATGGTAATATAAATTACCATTCTGTCATTTATATACCCATATGTGGACCCTTGCTCACAGGATGAGGGAGACTGTGTTCATCAAGGCCAGGTGGGGTCCACCGTCAGCGCTGAGGCTGAGGCTTAGGGTGAGGGTGAGTGCTGGGTTGAGGTTTGGGGTGTGTGGGTTGCAGGAGTAAATGTGGGGAATCAGGTTTCTTTATAAAATTATTTATTTTAAAAAGTCAAGCACAGGAGTAGAGCACTGTTGGACTTGAGAGTGGAATACAGATGGAGACCGGAGTGAATGAGGAGAGGGACATAGGTTTCTTAGATCATGTCTGAGAATTGTGGAGGCCCACACTTCTTTACCTTAGAGTACTGTAATTGGAGTTGCAGTTCATTTCTCTAACATTGTATTCCAGGAGTAGATGATAAGCCACTCAGTTTAGAGTGAAGTAGGGTTCGAAATTTTGCTGGTGCTATTGCATCATCGTAACTGAGGTGGGCGGGACCCTTGAGATTATGGCATTGACCCTGGTATAAAAGGCAGGATCAGCTCATTTAAATATACAGAGACACGCAGGGTATCTAAATACAGCCGGCAACATCTCAGATACACTGCGTATGCGGATTTTGATGGAAAAACCCTGCAGAGTTGGGAATTGGGCCCCATACAAGCCCCAAATGACTGGCGGAGGAATTGCCCACACTAGGATAGCTTCAGAGTTTGAAGAATTGGTCCTATACATTTCTGTTGGTAAATTCCTGGCAGAAACCTAGCGATCTCTAGATCAGGGCTTGCAAAATGGGATAGAACCCGGTTCTGCCATGATTCCACCCCATTTCTTTCATTTATCCATTTTCCGTTGGGGGAGGGCATGGGCAGACTTTCCGTCTGCCCTCCCTGCTGAGTCCAAAAAGCCCAAAATCTTACATAGACTAAGGTAATTGATTCTGGAGGGGATGGATTAACTTGTGACTGCAGGCTAGTTCTGGAAATGTTCGAGAGAGAAAAAAGAGAGAGTTCAGGTCAATATATTTTTTAAAGAACTACAATAAGCAAAACTACTATAAGCAAAAAAAGTTTTAAAAAAGGAAAACATGGATTGTTTAGGAAAGGTCAAGATATCAAATAACTAAAATTTGTTTTAGTGATGAAATATAAAGGCAATAATTCCCAGTCAAAATTGGTTTTACAAATAGGGGCACAGAGAACAAGAGCAAAGGGGTAAATACAAATTTTTACAAAGCAATGGTCAAACCACAGATAGGGTATGTGTGCAGTTATGGGCACCCCATTATAGAAAGGACATTAATGCCATAGCGAGCATATGGTGTAGCTTCACCAGGATAATGCCAGCAATGCAAAACTATAGATATGAGACTTGAGATACTGGGACTATTTCCATTGGAGCAAAGAAGGCTGAAGAGATTTAATAAAGGCTTTTAAAATTATGAAGAGTATTGATAGAGTGAATAGGAAAAGACTATTTCCTATGGAAGGGTCATTAAATGCTGGCCTCGCCAGCGACGCCCACATCCCGTGAACGAATAAAAAAAAAAATTAAAATTGTAACTAAGAGAATGAAAAATTGGAGAAATTTCCTTATGCAAGAATTGTTAGAGCATGGAATGCTTTGCCCTACAGAATAGTTGAGGCAGAGACCATTGCACATTTAAATATGGATAAATATTTCAAGCAGAGGAAAATACAGCACAATGGGGATAGAGCAAGGCTTTGGAATTAGTTTTAGAATGCTCTAACAAAGAGCCAATACATACACAATGGACTGAATGGCTTCCTGTCCTGTTAACTTCTATAGTTCTGTGAAAGGTAAGTCATTCATAATAAACTGATCAGATATTTTTAAAGATGTATGTTGGTGGATAGTGGAAATGTTCATAATAAATATCTTGACTTTGAGAAAACATCTGATAAAATTCTTCATGAGAGACTTGTTGCTTAAGTAAAAGCTTGTGAGATGGGGAGGATATTTTAAATTAGATAATGAATTCACTAAATAACAGGAAATAAAAAGTAATTATCAGTGGAACTAGTTTTATTATCAGAGAAGTAGCCCATAGATTGATTCTGGAGCCTATTCTGCGTATCATTTATTAATGAACGTCTGAGAATAGCGTAGGTAAACTGCCAATGTGGTATAGGAAAGCAGGATGTGGAGGAAAATAATAAAATTCAAAGTTTTCTACAGAAACTTCACTGGGTTGATGAGAAACATATGTTTTTAATTTGAAAAATGTAAGATAATGCACATTGCTGCTAAAACAGAAAAATGATTGCTGAATGAGCAGAGGAATTAAAAAGGATCTGAGTAAGCCTGTTGTGTTAGTTGACCCAATGTTGAACGTACCATTATAGTCTATGGTCATGATGCCAAAGGACAAGCAGAATACTGAGGTGTGTAAAATTAATCTTAGGCATGTAATGCTAAAGAAACACTCGGACACCCTTTAAAGCTTGGCTGTTAAATGGAAGGATTCTCCTAAATAACGTTTTTGCAAAAATAAGTGATGTAAACATCCTTTACTCCTAAAACTAACTAACCTGGTGACTTAGAGAGCAAATGCACTGTACATTAAGGTTTGATCACTGGTCTGTTGAATTAGCTTAGCAGTAGTGGGGGTTGCTACAATTTGCTATGGAGGGAACAAAAATAAAATCACCCAGGGTTCCCAATTCTGATCTAGTCAATGGATGCTGGGGGACGATAGTATGTGCTCAGCTGTAATGACCACCCGCCCCCCTCTCAATCGTGAAATGGTCTACTGACATTCACTGTCCACAGCAACAAAAAATTGCACCTACGTAGTGCCTTAAAAATAGCAAAATGTGCTATGGTACTTTTCAAAGGATGGTGGAATGGAAAATAAATGGAAAGGAGGCCACTACACGACCACCTTGCTTCATGATGGCCCCAAGAAGTGCCAGTAACATGGATGGACAAGAGGGAAATCCACCATAGACCCAGGCCCCGCTTCCCAGCAATGTGGCGGAAAGGCAGGGAAGGAGAGGCCAGTGGCAGTCCCATTATGGGGAGGGAAATACAAGTCAGGCAGTGAGATGGTGGTAGGCCTAAATGCCTGTATTTTTCTTCAGTTTCCACCACTGTCCCGCCCAATTTCAGGCAGGATCACTGAGCAAAATCCCGGCTTTCATATGATAATTACTTTCCCATTACTGCCTTTTTAGCTTGTACTGTGCAGTAATTATTTAGTTTTTCTTTGATTTCTCTTCAGCTTATCCCTGCTCGGCAGTAACAATAAAACCACCGTCTGTGAAAATGAATCATTTTTAAATGCCCCTTCCCATAGTCAATCCCCTATCTCTGTTGAGTTAGTTGATCTCAGCCAGGGCAGCGATAGAAGGGTGCTACAATTAACCTCAGTATCTGTAGGCTAGGGAGGAGAATGTTTAAGTCGGTTTCCCACTCCGAGTCCCTAAACACGCCGGGTCACACGTGCGAATGTTTGGTGAGGATAGGATTGTTACAATTCAAGCTCCACATATTTTTTCCTTGTGTCCTACGCAAAACTGTGTTTCAGCTCCCTATGAACTGAAACATGACCTTATGTATGAAGTATTCTGGGACAGCAGGCCACAGGGTGAACAATGAATCCTTTTCATCAATAAGCATGCACTGGAAATAGTACAGGATCCCACTGAACCCTCTGATCCCTCCGACTTACGGCACATAGCACACTGACAGACCATAACATTTTGAGGGAAAACTACAAATCAAATTTATTAAGAAGATTGCAAGATTACAAGATAATTGCGGATGAGGTTGACCATTCAGTCTGTATTAATTCATCCATTCAGAAAGATCCTAACGTCACCCCATTGTAGCATTTAATTGTTTCTTAAATGATTCCAGGGTTTTTGCCTCCACTGCTCTATCTGGAAGTTTAATCCACATGTTGATCAATCTTTGTGTGAAAAAGAACTTCCTGATATCAGTCCTAAAATACTCTTCTCTAGCTTGAACCTGTACTCCCTAGTTCTACTCCTGCTGTTTAATTTAAAGTAATATTCCAGGCTAACTCTTTCTATTCCCTTAACAATCTTGTATATCTCTATAAGGTCAACCCTCAGACATCTCCCTCCCAGACTGAAAAGCTCAAGTTTCTCCAGCCTTTACTCATAACCGACCCCTAACATTAAGGATCTACCTCGTGACTCTTCTCTGTACTGAATACAGCACTCAAATGTGTCTCTTGTTTCATGGCAACCAGAAATGCCAGAAATGCATGCAGTATTCAAGGTGCATTGTGACTATAGCGCTATAAAGGGTGATCATAATTTTCTCTGACTTATATTCTACTGATTTGGCTATATAGTTCAACACCCTATTGGCTTTACTGATTGCTGCTCAGCATTGAACATAAGAACATATGAAATAGGGGCAGGAGTAGGCCAAACAGCCCCATGAGCCTGCTCCGCCATTCAATATGATCATGATTGATCTTTGACCTCAACTCCACTTTCCCGCCCGATCCCCATATGCCTGATTCCCTTAGAGTCCAAAAATCTATTGATCTCAGCCTTGAATATATTCAACGACTCAGCATCCACAGCCCTCTGGGGTAGAGAATTCCAAAGATTCACAACCGTCTAAATGAAGAAATTTCTCCTCATCTCAGTCCTAAATGGCCGACCCCTTATCCTGAGACCATGCCCCCTAGTTCTAGACTCTCCAGCCAGGGGAAACAGTCTCTCAGCATCTACCCTGACAAACCCTCTCAGAATCTTATATGTTTCAATGAGATCACCTCTCATTCTTCTTAACTCCATGGAGTATAGGCCCATTCTACTCAACCTCTCCTCATAGGACAACCCTCTCATCCTAGGAATCAATCTAGTAAACTAGATTGGTTGGACGTGTTTAGCATTGATTCTACTAAGACTCTTAGGCCTCTTTCAACTTCATCCTTACTCTTTCAAAAACATACGTGGAGTACGCATGTCGTCCATTTTTTCTACCCATGTGTAACAATTTACATTTGTCTGCATTAAATTTCATCTGCCAATTTTCTGTCCAACTCATTTTGTGGTTTCTGAGCTGCCTCTTATGATTCCACTGCCACTCCTAGTTTGGTGTCATCTGCAAGTTTAACCACTTTGCATTTGAATTTATGAATCTATGTATTAATCTATGCATTAAACCAAATTACTCCCTGAAGAAATTTTAGGAGTGTGAGCAGAAATTAGTGAAAGCTGTGTTACTGCTAACACACATTAACAACACATTAACACACATTTTAACACATGTGTTAGCTCTAACACACAGACAAATTTTACTGTTGAGGCTACTTAGGTAAGAAACGAGAGCACAGTCAACAATTATGGTACCATAACTCAGCATACGTCATTCTTACAAGGGTGTAGAAAAGAAAATTGATGGCGAAAAATGAAGAAAATATCTCATGTACCTCACAATGGGCTGCAAGTTGTTTACATTTTGAAAACATCCTCTGCGAGACTAGGTTTGATAGAGAGTCAATGGAAAAACATTTAACTGATGAAAAAATATACATGTATTTTTAAACAATGTACATAAAATAGTTTGAAACAAGTCCTAGTCCTAAAAATAACCATTGATTAAAATATTTCTTGGTTATTTTGCATTAGGCCTGCATTTAACCGAAATGTATTGCACTGTCTGTCTGCATCAATAGAAAAAAGGATGACCAAACAAAAAGGGACATTTTTACCACTAACCCTAGTTTCCTGTCAATGTGGTTCTAATGCTCTAGAACCCATTATTATTAGCTTTCCAAAGCTTCAAAGGTTTCCTTTTCTTCCTGTGCTTTTGCATTTAGATGATAAAGCATTATGAATTTTAAATTTAAAAAAAAACCTCAGCGGCTGCCTGGAATCTAATAAATGCTTTGCTTGGTGTGGAGATATATTCTACTTTGCTTGAGTGCTGTGGTGATTAACTATAATTAGCCTGAAATCTTACAAAATAACGGTTCACAACAAAACATAATTCACCATCCGCAATATGTGTGTAATAAGTCATTTCAAAGGTCACTAAAATGTTTAGAAAATGTACTGTACAATGGATGTTTAGTCCGAGCATTCTCCAAAGCTACAGCACACTGATTCAAATGGTTTGAAAACTGTGTAAATTAAAGTTTTATTTCCTAAAACCAATGTAACTGTGGCATTGTAACACAGATCAATTTGTAAGAATTTCATTGTAAGATTTTTTTTAACACTTCAGAAATCAATATCACAAAAGTTGCCTCAAGTACTCTGATGGAAAAATGGAGAACCTTTGGATGACAAGGGGTTAAGAGAAGTGTACTGTTTCTTAATTTCTTAAGACAGGCTGCAAGACTTGGTTGGCTGAGGTGTGCAAGGCAGGTGCTGGAGTTTCTATTAATGGCTGGTATCTAAACAGAGGGCACAACTGTGAAAACACAGTGGGGAGGAATGCTGACATTCCAGTGCTAGATGGCTCATGTCCTATCAGATGGTCCTAGCACGAAATTATTGATGGCTACTGTTCTGAAAACGTGCCAGTTGGCGGGGATATGACAAGAAGTATCCCTGGGCCTTTCGGTGCAGTTGGCGGGGATATGACAAGAAGTATCCCTGGGCCTTTCGGTGCAGTTGGCGGGGGTATGACAAGAAGTATCCCTGGGCCTTTCGGTGCAGTTGGCGGGGATATGACAAGAAGTATCCCTGGGCCTTTCGGTGCCAGTTGGCAGGGATATGACAAGAAGTATCCCTGGGCCTTTCGGTGCAGTTGGCGGGGATATGACAAGAAGTATCCCTGGGCCTTTCGGTGCAGTTGGCGGGGATATGACAAGAAGTATCCCTGGGCCTTTCGGTGCAGTTGGCGGGGATATGACAAGAAGTATCCCTGGGCCTTTCGGTGCAGTTGGCGGGGATATGACAAGAAGTATCCCTGGGCCTTTCGGTGCCAGTTGGCGGGGATATGACAAGAAGTATCCCTGGGCCTTTCGGTGCAGTTGGCGGGGATATGACAAGAAGTATCCCTGGGCCTTTCGGTGCAGTTGGCGGGGGTATGACAAGAAGTATCCCTGGGCCTTTCGGTGCAGTTGGCGGGGGTATGACAAGAAGTATCCCTGGGCCTTTCGGTGCAGTTGGCGGGGATATGACAAGAAGTATCCCTGGGCCTTTCGGTGCAGTTGGCGGGGATATGACAAGAAGTATCCCTGGGCCTTTCGGTGCCAGTTGGCGGGGATATGACAAGAAGTATCCCTGGGCCTTTCGGTGCAGTTGGCGGGGATATGACAAGAAGTATCCCTGGGCCTTTCGGTGCAGTTGGCGGGGGTATGACAAGAAGTATCCCTGGGCCTTTCGGTGCAGTTGGCGGGGATATGACAAGAAGTATCCCTGGGCCTTTCGGTGCCAGTTGGCGGGGGTATGACAAGAAGTATCCCTGGGCCTTTCGGTGCCAGTTGGCGGGGGTATGACAAGAAGTATCCCTGGGCCTTTCGGTGCCAGTTGGCGGGGATATGACAAGAAGTATCCCTGGGCCTTTCGGTGCCAGTTGGCGGGGGTATGACAAGAAGTATCCCTGGGCCTTTCGGTGCCAGTTGGCGGGGGTATGACAAGAAGTATCCCTGGGCCTTTCGGTGCCAGTTGGCGGGGATATGACAAGAAGTATCCCTGGGCCTTTCGGTGCCAGTTGGCGGGGGTATGACAAGAAGTATCCCTGGGCCTTTCGGTGCAATTGCTGAAAATCCACAATGTGTCAAAACATCTTTTAAAACCTGCTGTTTTGCCATGCTGATTTCAAACTGTTCATTTCTTCCAAAATGAAATGTACAGGAAAATATTAGCCGTACTGCAGTCCTTGAGTTTTTACACTGAAAATGAGCATCAGTTTTGTAAGTTCTTTTTTGAAAGAGTTTCATTGTTGACAAAACTAGAAAAGCACAGCTGATCCAAATCCGATCAGACTGCAGTGTCTAAGCACACATAGGGCATGATTTTAAAAGCGAAAAACGGGTGGGTTGAGGGCGGGGCAATCAAAATCGCTGTTTTTGGGAGCGGACCGAAATCCCGGCTGGAACCCGCACATTTTTGAATGAGACTCAGGCAAATCTGTGTGCGTGCGTACGTCAGTCATCAGGAAGTCCCGCCCACACTTAAATCCGGAGGGCTGATAATTAAAGGAGCAAATGTACCTCATTGAGGTACTTAAGGCAGTTTATTTTTTGTGTATTGGATAGTTAAAAAGATTTTAATATTACCTGGGCGGCTTTCCCACAGCTTCCCAGACGGGAAGAGCCGAATCAATGAAAAATAAACTAAATAAGTTAAATAAAATTACATTTCCCATTGTAAACAAATTAAATAAACATACCTTAAAAACTATGTTGCCTGGACTCCCCCCCTCCCCCCACTCTGATCCCGATGTCCGATGTCTTCTCTCTGATCCCGATGTCCGATGTCTGCCCTCTGATCCCGATGTCCAATGTCTCTGCTCTAATCTTTGTTCCACCCCGCCCCCCCATCTCTATCCTAACTGCTGATGAGGTCTCTCTCTCTCTCTTTCTACCCCCGCCCCTCGGATGTGCAGCTCCTGTCAATCAGGCTGGCTGCCGGGCGCGAAACCCGGATCAGGCTTTGATTGGCCTCATTAGGGTTACGATCACCCGCCTACTTCCCTTCCAGGTTTGGCGCCCACAAATCACCCCCCACCACCACCCCCCCGCCCCCCCCCCCCCCGCCTCAGACTCTTCCCACCGGCATATTAACATTTTGCCCATAGTGTGCTATGTGTACTGTATTACCAGATTGGATGTCGATTCATGGCTCATTGTGTATCTCACATTGCTCCTTGCTAGCTTACATTATCATATTTGTAAACAATTTTACAACACCAAGTTATAGTCCAGCAATTTTATTTTAAATTCACAAGCTTTCGGAGGCTTCCTCCTTCGTCAGGTGAACGAAATGAAATCCTCGAAATGAAATCGCATTTATAATTCACAGAACAATGCTTGGTGATTACAGACAGTTTTTTCAACTGCCCGTTGCCAAGGCAATCAGTGTGCAGACAGACAGGTGTTACCTGCAAGGTCTCAGAATATACAAATCACCAAAAAAAAAACAACAAACAAAAAAAAACAGAGATAGAGAGGTAGAAACATAGAAAAGACAGCAACTGACCCGTTATATTAAAAACAGATAACATTTGTTCGCTGGTGGGGTAACATGTAGCGTGACATGAACCCAAGATCCCGGTTGAGCAGAAATTGATAGCCAAGTTCCGCACCCATGAGGACGGCCTCAACCGGGATCTTGGGTTCATGTCACGCTACACGTTACCCCACCAGCGAACAAATGTTATCTGTTTTTAATATAACGGGTCAGTTGCTGTCTTTTCTATGTTTCTACCTCTCTATCTCTGTTTTTTTTTGTTTGTTGTTTTTTTTTGATGATTTGTATATTCTGAGACCTTGCAGGTAACACTGATTGCCTTGGCAACGGGCAGTTGAAAAAACTGTCTGTAATCACCAAGCATTGTTCTGTGAATTATAAATGCGATTTCATTTCGAGGATTTCATTTCGTTCACCTGAGGAAGGAGGAAGCCTCCGAAAGCTTGTGAATTTAAAATAAAATTGCTGGACTATAACTTGGTGTTGTAAAATTGTTTACAATTGTCAACCCCAGTCCATCACCGGCATCTCCACATCATGGCTACATTATCATAGTTATGGGTAGTTTAATAGGGACATCATTATGTAAAATTTATAAATTTATGGAAACTTTTTACATGTTTCTGATAAGCTTTTGAACTAAGAAAATTAAATAAATGCTTAAGTATAACACCAGGGTCATAGCAATGGAAAATTCTCACATTATGTTTACAAATGGTGCATGTAAAATCATTGCAACATTTTAGTACACAAGTACCTTAACACTTACACATTCTCCTCTCTCTTAAATGCAGTGACTTAGGTTAGGGTAGGTGGTGACAGCCCTTCGGTACCTCATCTAACTGACTATTCTACATAGGAGGGCCTAGATGGTGACTGTTGCCAAAATATTTGACTATGGAGTTCTTCATAGCCAGGCCTAATCCTATCTTTACCCAGTGTCCAATTTCCAGCAAGAGTTACTGGATAGCAACCAAGAAAGGGAGCCATGACTGATTCTACCTCTTCTTAAGCCTTACCCCTGAAATAAATTTAATGCAGCACAAACCCGGAATTGAAGCTAGGAACTTCCTGATCTGTACAAAGTTACAAAGAAATCTTACATTTATATAATTATTATCACAGTCAATTGAACATGTTTGAAACATTTATATTGAAAGTGTTCATGTGATAATTAGATTGCCACATATTCCCTATTAGTCATAGTCAAAGGGTGCTCATTTTAAATATTGAGAAGCCATTTAGTGTAGAGAAAACTCTACCTTTAAGAGAACTATTGATAAGCATAAGTTGCAAAATTTTACATAAGAAAAAAATACAGGTAATTATTAATAATAAAATGCAAAATCATAGATGTCTGCTATCTGGCTTATTATCTGAACAAAAAGTAAATCTTAGGAAAAGCAGCTGACTGTTACAACATGGTTGGATCAGAGACGTGCTCATCTAGAGAAATTAAGAAGAAGTGGTTTGAAACCAAATTGGAAGCCAGGAAATGCGTCATCATCTACAGGAAACAGACCAACACCACAGGTGGAGCGGAAACTAAGCTTCTCTGAGCCAGTGTGAAGTGTGCAGTGAAGTGTAAAGCCTCACTTCACTATGTGACAGCTGAATCAGAATTCAAAGAAGTAGCAAAAATATGTTCAGATTTTGTTGTGCATTAGAGTGCACAGTTTTGATTGCAATTGACAGTTAATATACAGAGCCCTTAATATGTATAAATGTAAACAGATTTAAAATGTCTTTAGGGTTAGGGTATACTATTAGATACAAGACTGGCTTAGTGTCAGCCTTGGCTCAGTGGTAGCACTATCGTCTCGGAGTCAGAAGATTGTGGGCTCAAGTCCCACTCCAGAGACTTGAGCACATAATCTAGGCTGGCACTTCAGTGCAGTACTGAGGGAGCGCTGCACTGTAGCGGGTACAGTGTTTCGCATGAGAGGTTGAACTGAGGCCCCATCTGCGCTGTCAGATGGATGTAAAAGATCCCACGGCTCTATTCGAAAAAGAGCAGGGCTGGTGTCCTGGCCATTAATTATCCCTCAATTAACACCTAAAACGGTTGATCTGGTAACTTATTTAATTGCTGTTTGTGGGATGTTGTGGTGCATAAATCGGCTGCTGCGTTTCCTACATTGGAACAGTGACTACACTTCAAAAGTACTTAATTGGCTGTAAAGTGGTTTGAGACGTCCTGAGGTGGTGCAAGGTGCTATATAAATGCAAGTTCTTTCTGTCTTTTTCTTTATCGTTCTGGGCACCTGGGGTGGAAAGTGTTGGGCGCCACTGTGGTATCTTCCCAATTCATTAACATCAGGCAGTTTTTGAAATGTATTTCCAGTGCTAGTCGTTGAAGCTCCTAATTCATTATTTGAAGGGGTTACTCCTTAACACCTGGCTGCCATTGGGCTTTTCAACAATCCTACCTAACTGGACATTAGCATCTGGAAGATAAAAGACAGGTTAATATTTCCATATGCTTCATCAGAACACACAAAATGTTAGCATGTATCTGTTCTTTCAGACATTGACCGACCTACCGTGCATTTTCATCATTTTATGATTTTATTCCAGGTTTGTGCTTTTCTTTCTTTTCCTACAATTTTCAAAAATACCCCAGGTTCTAACTGATCATTTTTAGAAATGTTTGGAACAGGTCTAAAAAAAAATGGCACCTGTAAAATATCAAATTGAAGCAATATTACATAGTTCTTTCTAACCTATTGTTTTAAGAACATACGAAATAGGAGCAGGAGTAGGCCACATGGCCCTTCGAGCTGGCTCCGCCATTCAATCAGATCAAGGCTGATCTTCGAACTCAACTCCACTTTCCCGCCCGAGCCCCATATCCCTTGATTCCCCAGAGTCCAAAAATCTATTGATCTCAGCCTTGAATATATTCAACGACTCAGCATCCACAGCCCTCTGGGGTAGAGAATTCCAAAGATTCACAACCCCCTGAGTGAAGAAATTCCTCCTCATCTCAGTCTTAAATGACAGAGACACCCAAATCTCTCTGAACATCAACAATTAATAGTTTCTCACCATTTAAAAAATATTCTGTTTTTCCATTCCTCCTACCAAAGTGAATAACCTCACATTTCCCCACATTATACTCCATCTGCCACCTTCTTGCCCACTCACTTAATCTGTCTATATCCCTTTGCAGACTCTTTCGGCATCATTTTGACCCTGAGTCGGAAATGGGGGCGGAGGATGTGAAATTGCGGACGGGAAACTTGGAAGTATGGATTTCCCAGAGGTCCGTACAATTTTGACGTAAGGACGTGTTCTATTTTTGTCGGTTTGCCATCCGACTGGCTGGCCTCATGGACAGGCTGGTCTGATTCAGACGGGAGAGCAGCCAAGGAGAGGACGTGAAAAGGTAAGTCTTCAGTTAAGACTTTGTTTGTATCGATGGGGGTGGAGGGCATGGGTTGGCACGGGGCACCGGGGGGAATGGGGGTCATGGGGGGGGGGAAATCAGTCATGGGGGGAGGGATTGGGGGTCAGTCATGGGGGAGTGTTGGGATTGAGGGTTATCGCGGGGGTCTGCAATAATTTGGGGGGGAATCGGGTGTCTGCGATCGTTGGGTGGGGGTCAGAGATCGGGGGGGGTGGGGGGGTCCGCGATTGTTGGGGGGGGGTTGCTGCAGATAGGCTCCTCCAGGCCCACAACCTGTGCCAGATAGATACTTACCTGTTAGTTTCAGGCCTTCTCACCTTCTTTCATGTGGCATGAAAGAGAAGGCCCGGGAATCCCGGCCCCCAGGGGTTGAAATTGGAAACTTTGTAAAAATGGAGGCCAGCAGCCTCCTCGAAAGGATTTAATTATCAACCTGCCTCCTGGGAGTGGTTTAATCGTCTGCCCCTCGTCCCGTCCCGGTGAAAACTGGAAGTGGGCGGGTTGGAGGCAGATCCGAAATGGGTGCGATTTTTAATGCCCCCCGCCCCCAATCCACCCGTTCTTCCCTTTTAAAATTGTGCCCTTTGTGTCCTCCTCACAGCTTACTTTCCCACTTAGCTTTGTATCGTCAGCAAACTTGGATACATTGCACTTGGTCCCCTCATATAAATCATTATTATAGATTGTAAATAGCTGAGACCCAAGCACCGATCCTTGCAGCACCCCACTAGTTATAGCCTGCCAACCTGAAAATGACCCGTTTATCCCTACTCTCTGTTTTCTGTCCGTCAACCAATCCTCTATCCGTGATAATATGTTACCCGCAGCCCCATGAGCCCTTATCTTGTGTAACAACCTTTTATGTGGCACCTTATCGAATATGTTTTCGGAAGCTTAGCCAGACTGATCTGTGCAGGCACTGAATCACATTTAGGAACTATTACAAGAAGCAATAATCACTTTGAAATGAACAAAAAGTAGAAAAATAGAAGTAGATGCCTACAAATTTATGTAAAACAGGTTCCATTCTTTCATGCTAAAAAAAATCATGAATGGTACATTATTGTGTTTTATTTGGAATGGCTTGACATGAAGAAAAATGGCTTTTCATTTTAATTGTAACATTGGCTGTTACAGCATACTGCGATGTTTCATGTGTGCTGCATTATAAAATTTTGCTTTTAAATGAAAAGCAAATCGATGCTACTAAATTAGATCAAGTCAGCCCGTGTCATAGTTAAAATGCACATTATGTTTTATTTGAAGAAATTTTATGCAAATTAAGAAGATTTAGTTGCTGTTCCAAACTAAATGAGCTGATCTCATCTAGGGCTGCAGTAGGAGTGCTACAATTATACTCAGCCAAAGAGGGGGGGTGAAAATCAGCTAGGGTTGCTGCTCTTGGTAAGTATTCAGTACTGGTAAGCATGCTTGCGGATGTCGGCTGAGAACAGAACCAGGATCACCTGTGATGCTTTCTTTGGTGGAATAGTCTGCTGGCACTCACTGTCTGGGCTCACAAATGAAGAATGGCCACATGGAATCATATGTTGTATAAGTCAGTGCCTTCAGGAGTCGAAAGGAGAAAATTGGAAAAGGTGGAAAATAAATAAGTTTAAAAACTATGAATTATATATGATATATTAATATATATTAATACACATTAAGTGTAGAAGCACTTTCTGCTTGATTTTCCTGGTGAGTACATAGTAACTGTTAATGTTTACTGCAACTGTTTACTTAGATAAGGTGAAACACTGGTCTCAATACTGTTTACACTCATTTTCCTATATTTTTTCTCTAATGGTGTTTGCAGATCAAATACCTTGATATAGGGATGAATGCTCTTGATGTTTCAAATTCTTTCAGTGGTGTGGCATTTAGACCCAATCCTCCCAGCTACAAGCAGTATATTATTAGGAATTTTATCACTGGGGTCATGCATCCCATGATATTCAGCCCTCTCTGTTATTTTCCTTTCCCAGGCTCAAATCTGGAGTTACTGGGCTGAATTTTATCTTTTATTTGCGTCTGCTAACATCTACGCTGTTGCTCTAAGCACTTTTGTGTTACTGTGACCCAAAATCAATATTTTTTCAGTGTTGTCAAGGTTTAATATTGAATTCATATTAATAAGGTTAATTGAGTGAGTTTCAGATACCAGAAAAATGTCCGTTAATGTGCCAGCAAAATGGATAATGAACAGCAGTTTGTAAGTATAACTTAACAACATCTGTCATTGATTAAACAACAACAATAACTTGCATTTATATAGCACCTTTAACATAGTAAAACGTTCCAAGGTTGATTTATCATAGAGTTAATGGTTGCTCTTCAGTGGTTGGTGGTAACATAGTGGGCCTGAGTTCATAGTTGTTATTATGCTGCTGAATGCTGTTTGTGTTATGTAGTCACGTGGAAGTAATGTTGTTTTATGCCACTGCATTTGAAATTTTAGTGTCCGCACAAAATTTTTACATGCAGGTTTAGCAAATTCAAGGTAGGCTTGGGCCTACTTGTCCCTGCAAAATAATTTTATGTTTGGATATCCCAGTGGTTTTGTCACGATGTATACATACGGACAATTACTCCATTACACACATACCCATACTGCACCCTGCTTGATGTTACATAGACCCCTCCCCCCCACCCACCAGTTGCCTGAGATGACCCTGTGCCTTAGAAGTTGAGGGCAGTGGTCAGCGTCACAACCACTGAGAGACCACTGCGGGCAGATGAATGTAACTGAAGGTCCTCCTGCAGCAGGTCACAGAGAGCCCTATTGCCTCATAGCTAAAGTGCACCCTACTTACGCATAACTCCTCAGAAAAGTCCTCATAAGACCTGTGCTGCATGCATATTCGACTGAAGAGAGGGTAATACCTATTGGGCTGCATCCTCCTTAAATGGTGTCTGACTCTCTTTATTTCCATCCTGTGCTGCTGTTCCTCCTCCATGATAATGGCACAAAATGGAATGCCTATCGGGAATGTCATGCTTGCTCCTGAGAAGGCCTGACTGTGGTGGGGGTGGGGGAATCTGAGAATATGACCCTGTTAGAAGAAAATGCAGGTATTTGTTAAAAAACTTTTCCCAGCTGTACAAATCAGTGTTTGAACTCTTCAGGCTCAAAAACTTCTCACCTTGATCAGGTCCTCCTGGCAGCTGCTGCACCTCATATATCGCAATCTACCTTACCCAGACTGCATTAGCAGCGCAGACCCAGGAAACTTGCAGTTGCTATGTCACTGGCCCTCACTCTGACATATACAAATGAGGCCAGTGGGGACTTGGTGGGCAAATCGTGAGGAGTGCAATGGAACTTGGGTGAAGCATTTTAATGGCACAATATGATTGGGAATGACTTCTAGTTGATTTTCCTGTCAAAAAATTTCCCTGTGCCATTTATCCACCGTTAATCTGCTGAAAATGGTAAGGAAATCCCTCCCCACCCAGTGTCCAGACTCAAAACAGTCCAAAGCAATGGTGGGAGTACGTGTACAAGTCTTGACAGTCTTTTGATGGATATGCAACTCAATAGTGATTCATAGAGTTTTTTCAGTATTATTCATTCCATTTATACTTTCAAGCTTGTAGAGAAGGCAGTCGTTCAGGTCACAATGACCTGCGCTGAACCATGCAATCCAACAGGATAAGTACCAAGGTTTTTAATGTATTTTGTAACTGACTTTCATATGTTGAAGGAGGACTTGTCCAGTTCCTGGCAAAAACTACATTTTAAAATTTTGCACCAGGCTGTACTTTAAGAAAAGTCATACATTTAATTCTACTACTAAAACAATAGGCCACAGTGGAAGAACATGTTGGAACAAGTTGAAAGTTGATCTGGCATTCAGCAGCACTCAGGAATGCCATATACACATCAAAGTACTAGTGAGAGGGAGGGGTATGAATTACATCAAGCGCAACAGGAGACCTTGTATTAACGTAGAATTGTGAACAAGAAATGAAGGACTGAATAGAACTGTACATGATGCCTAAATCTTTCAGAATGGTTGTGTCAAGAGGAATTTTAACAGGGAATTTACAGGGAATAGTTTGCTGGTGATAATTATGGATGGATTTTTGTCTTAGTTCTTTCCATAGAGCAATCACAGGACAAAATAATAAACACCATGATCCATTATTTAGATTTTGTGTTTAAATGATAGAGTCTGCATTTGTTACTTAACTGTAATCTATGAATCTTCTCAATAGCATAAATCCATGCTTTTCCCATTTTTAAAATTGATGTTTACAAATTCAGAACCTTCAACAGTCTTACAGACTGGGAAAACCCCGTGTTCAGATTCTAGCCTGTGCTGAGTTATCTGATCTCAGTAGAGGTGCAGCAATTGAGCGAAGGGAAGCGGAAATATCAGGCAAGGTTTCTGCACTTGATCGCAATCCAGTGACACCTGCTAGAAAGTGTGCGTGTATAGACGTTGGTTGAGACGATATTATGCTCTGCTGTAACACCTTGAGGGTAGAAGAATCTGTTGACACTCGGGGTGAATTTCTGCAGGGGTTCTCCCACTTGCCCGTTGTAACTTCGGTGGAAGAGCCACGGAAACCCTGGAGAAACATTGTAGGTAAACATGAGTCAGCACATTCAGGAAAGGAGGGGAGAAAATTGGAAAATAAAGATGTGAGCAAATTATTGTTATGTTTAAATCTAAATGAATAAAAATCCTTGAATGCAAAATGAAAAAAAGTAGTCAAAAATTTCTCGAGAATTTTTTGATGCATATTTTTCTAAGGGGATAAGAACATAAGAACATAAGAAATAGGAGCAGGAGTAGGCCAATCGGCCCCTCGAGCCTGCTCTGCCATTCAATAAGATCATGGCTGATCTGATCCCAACCACAAATCCAAAGAACACAAGAAGTAGGAGCAGGACCCGGCCACTCAGCCCCTGGGCCCTCTCCGCCATCCACAGGGCATTGACCGATCCGAGCTCAGCTTCATGTCCAATTTCCTGCCCGCTCCCCATAACCCCTAATTCCCTTTACTTCTAGAAAACTGTCCATTTCTGTTTTAAATTTATCTAGTGATGTAGATTCCACAGCTTCCTGGGGCAGCAAATTCCACAGACCTACTACCCTCTGAGTGAAGAAGTTTCTCCTCATCTCAGTTTTGAAAGAGCAGCCCCTTATTCTAAGATTATGCCCCCTAGTTCTAGTTTCACCCATCTTTGGGAACATCCTTACCGCATCCACCCGATCAAGCCCCTTCACAATCTTATATGTTTCAATAAGATCGCCTCTCATTCTTCTGAACTCCAATGAGTAGAGTCCCAATCTACTCAACCTCTCCTCATATGTCCACCCCCTCATCCCCGGGATTAACCGAGTGAACCTTCTTTGTACTGCCTCGAGAGCAAGTATGTCTTTTCTTAAGTATGGAGACCAAAACTGTATGCAGTATTCCAGGTGCGGTCTCACCAATACCTTATATAACTGCAGCAATACCTCCCTGTTTTTATATTCTATCCCCCTAGCAATAAAAGCCAACATTCTGTTGGCCTTCTTGATCACCTGCTGCACCTGCATACCAACGTTTTGATTTTCTTGCACTAGGACCCCCAGATCCCTTTGTACTGCAGTACTTTCCAGTCTCTTGCCATTAAGAAAATAACTTGCTCTCTGATTTTTCCTGCCAAAGTGCATAACCTCACATTTTCCAATATTGTATTGCATCTGCCAAATCTCCGCCCACTCACCCAACCTGTCTATAGCCCCTTGCAGGTTTTTTATGTCCTCCTCACTCTCTACTTTCCCTCCCATCTTTGTATCATCTGCAAATTTTGATATGTTGCACTCGGTCCCCTCCTCCAAATCGTTAATATAGATTGTAAAGAGTTGGGGACCCAGCACCGACCCCTGCGGAACACCACTGGTTACTGGTTGCCAGTCCGAGAATGAACCATTTATCCCAACTCTCTGCCTCCTGTTCGATAACCAATCCTCCACCCATGCCAGAATATTACCCCCAATCCCGTGATTTTTTATCTTAAGTAATAATCTTTTATGTGGCACCTTGTCGAATGCCTTCTGGAAGTCTAAATACACTACGTCCACTGGTTCCCCTTTATCCACCCTGTACGTTATATCCTCAAAGAACTCAAGCAAATTTGTCAGACATGACTTCCCCTTCAAAATAGTAATCAGGTTAATTTTAAATCTATTCCAGTTGTTAATAATAAAAGTAACATTTATATGTATGTAAAATTTGCCATAAAGGAAATCACAATCTTTCCCAAGGCCATTACTGTTTCTTGATTGCTGACAAACTCAAGTGTGTTTATTCAGGACTCCAACTTACTATGTGTTTCATTAAAGGCAAAACTGTAACAGTAATACTGAATCAATGCATATGTCATTAAGAAAACAAAGTTGCATTGCAACCTGCCTTAATTCACAATATTGGGCCAAATTTTGCTGCAGCAGGACATCTAACGGTGTTTGATGTTAGTTAGACTTTCCCTTGCACCTTTAGGTTTTTAATTTTTTTGTGTGGCAAGTTGCTGAAAGTGCGAGCTGATAACGTCGCAGGGAGGGAAACAGGGCATCTAGGACCTGAGTGAACAGGGCAAGCAACTGTGTATCTACTTAACCAATTAGATTGAAGGATTGTGAAATTAACAGCACAAGGACTGAGAAGGAAGTGTAAATTAGAGTGGGTAAATTCAATGTCAAATCAGGTACAGAAAGAGGAAAAAAGAGAGGGAAAGAAAGATTGGATTAAGAGAGAGAAAGGAAAAAAAATGTCAAATTTAAAATGTGACATTTTTAAAAACTCCAACAATAATTAATACCTGAAGGAATGTGACTCCACACTTGTAATAGTTAATTTTCAGTGCCAGAGAGGTTTATTGGCAGTAATTAACACTTAGCCTGTCGTTAAAAGGGTACTTAGACTGGAATGGACAAGACTTAACTTCGTGTGGTGAAGTTAGTTTGTATCTACTGCGCAAATACAGCAGTTTTGCCATTCAATGCATTTCAATGGTGAGGCAGACAGCGAGATACCTTTTTCACAAAGCTAACAGCGGAACTCGGACAGCAACTGTTGGATATTTGAGTTTAATCACACATCTGCCCCTCGCCTGAAGTTGCTGGATCATTTGTGCATAAATAATAGTGCCATGAGCCTCACTGTTATTTTGACAGCAAAATCTGGCCCATTATGTCGTCCAGTGGATCTGTCAACAGGTTTGACAATGCTGCTTGCATACCAAGTGTCAGACTCAATCCCAGAGACACCATCTTTATTTGCAAGAACTGCAGCTGAATGGTTGTTAACAATGTAAAAAAATGTCTAGAAAGTATGTTCAGCATTTTCAAGAGGAGGTTTCCTTCTTTAGAAATGACTTTGTGCATATCACCTGTTGGAGCTGGGATTATCATTGTGGCAGGAGCTGTTCTCCATAACTTGCCCACTAAGTAGGGAGAAAGAAACTTTATGCACTCTGTCGATTTATCTCCAATATTATCTAAATGCAGCAAGAAAATCTGGTCACTGTATGTTGTAGATTACTCACTATGGCCTGGATTTTGGGGTGGTAATTAGGTGAACAGGAGCGGGAAATGGGGTGGGGATGCATTATGTCATATCCCCACCCATTTTTGCACCCATCCCATTTTTGAACTATCATTTCCAGTGACTGGTGGTAGTCCGGCCCATTTTTTGTGTCGACACATGAAAATGAGGCAATAATGACATCACAACCTGGGTCCTTGGAGATCAAGGCTATCCTTTACAGTCATGGCTCTTGACATCTGTGTACTTTCCCAGGATCCCAGCTGAGCATCACTAGAGGCACATGTTGGGCTCGATTTTGAAACAAAAGTGCAGGTGCGTTGGGTGGGGGGGCAAAGGAAATTGCATTTTCCAGGAGCGGGCAGAAATTCCGGCTCCAACACGCCAGAGCCATCTTGGTGCATGCGCGTTCCTGAACCCAGAAGTCTGACGATATTTAAAGCAGCAATTGAAGTCTTTAAACTAGTTAAAAAATCCAAAAATGCAATTAGCTGTGAAGGCAAGCGATTTCAACGCTGCCTCAACGTGTTTCCCGTGCTGTGTGAAACACGCCATGGGAAACTCGGCGGGTTGCAGCCGGCAGCCATTTGAACATTTAAATCCCTGTTTGACGGATGGGGTTAAAAGGTGAGTTATTGCAGCAGGGCACTCAGTTCTCTCAGACAAACTTTTGCCTGGGAGATCTTTATGTTTAGACTGAAAATTCTTTGTTTCCACTCAGAATTCTTCTGTTCACACATATATACCAACTTTTCAGACTCCATCAAACTGACACCATCAGGATGGAGGGCGCGATGGCTGCATTCACCAGTACATCCGAGGACGAGGAACAGCACCATCCTCACCAGGCACAGCGTGTACTTCTGTCGCTTGTAGCGCCACAACACAGTGCTGCGTCACAAGCACCTGCACAAGAGCACAGAGGGCAACAACAGAGAGAGCGGCATTGCAGGAGGCACTACCCTTGCCAGAGGGTCTACAGACCAAGGCTCAGCTATGGACCTCTCTGAGAAGCAGTGCATATGGAGGCTGAGAGTGAGTCGCCAGGTGGTCGCAGACATCTGCAGCCTCCTTCATGCCGAGCTGCTCCCGGCTGGGCTTGGTGGCATCTCATTACCCGTCGCAGTTAAAGTTACCACTGCCCTCAACTTCTTCCCCTCTGGATCATTCCAGGGTGCCACCGGGGACATCGTCGGGGTCTCTCAGTCGTCCACACACAAGTGCATAAGGCAGGTTACCGACGGTTTGTTTTGCAGAGCCCCGCAATACGTCACCTTCTCCATGGATTTGGATTTGGACTTGAATGTGGGGGGCTTGATCAAGAAGTTTGAAGATGTTACAAAAATTGACCGTGTGGTTGATAGTGAGGAGGAAAGCTGTAGACTGCAGGAAGATATCAATGGACTGGTCAGGTGGGCAGAAAAGTGGCAAATGGAATTCAATCCAGAGAAGTGTGAGGTAATGCATTTGGGGAGGGCAAACAAGGCAAGGGACTACACAATAAATGGGAGGATACTGAGAGGTGTAGAGGAACACAGGGACCTTGGAGTGCATGTTCACAGATCCCTGAAGGTAGCAGGACAGGTAGATAAGGTGGTTAAAAAGGCATACAGGATACTTTCCTTTATTCGCCGGGGCATAGAATATAAGAGCAGGGAGGTTATGCTAGAACTGTATAAAACAGTGGTTAGGCCACAGCTTGAGTACTGTGTACAGTGCTGGTCACCACATTACAGGAAAGATGTGATTGTGCTAGAGATGTATGAGGATGTTGCCAGGGCTGGAGAATTTTAGCTATGAGAAGATTGGATAGGCTGGAGATGTTTTCTTTGGAACGAAGGAGGCTGAGGGGAGATTTAATTGAGGTGTATAAAATTATGATGGGACTAGATAGAGTGGATAGGGAGGACCTATTTCCCTGAGCAGAGGGGTCAGTGACCAAGGGGCATAGATTTAAAGTAATTGGTAGAAGGATTAGAGGGGAGCTGAGGAGAATTTTTTTCACCCAGAGGGTGATGGGGGTCTGGAACTCACTGCCTGAAAGGGTGGTAGAAGCAGAAATTCTCAACTCATTTAAAATGTACTTGGATGTGCACTTGAAGTGCCGTAACCTACAGGGTTACAGACCAAGTGATGGAAAGTGGGATTAAGCTAGATAGCTCTTTTTAGGCCGGCATGGACACGATAGGCCGAATGGCCTCCTTCTGTGCCGTAACTTTCTATGATTCTAATTCTATGGACGACCTCAGCCAGACGGAAAGGGCAGTGGGATTCCACTCACTGGCTGGCTTCCCACATGTACAGGGTGCAATCGATTGCAGGCATATAGCAACCCGAGCACCTCCACACGAGCCAGGACTGTTCATCAACAGAAAGGGATATCACTCTATCAACACTCAGCTTGTTTGTGACCACTGCAAAAGATTTCTTCAAGTGTACACCAGATTCCCTGGCAGCTGAGCTGCCACGATTCGTTCATTCTGAGGAATCCAACATCCTGGACATCTTCCACATACCAAACACCCTTAGGGGCTGGCTCCTCAGGGACAAGGGATACCCCCTGCACACGTGGCTCATGACATCTCTGGGGAACCCCACAACCAAGCAACAGCGTTGATATGACGGCCACATCGCCACCAGGTCTATAATTGAACATGCGATAGGACTGCTAAAGATGCGATTTCGGAGCGTCAATTGTTCTGGGGGAGCGCTTCAATATGCACCAGTGAGAGTGGGTTGCTTTACAGTAGTGTGTTGTGTCCTGCATAACATGGTGCAGCAGAGAGGGGTACCGGTTGAGGAGGCCTCCTGCCCTAATCTAGCATCCATGTCTGCAATCAACATTGAGGAGGAGCAGTAACAGGAGGAGGAGGAGGAGGAGGACGAGCCCATGGGCAGAGCAACAGCTCACCTGGCTGCTTGTGAGGCTAGGGAGTAAGTGAACACATACGTGAACGGTTTTCGTAAGATCAGAAAGTGAGAAGAATCCAGTCCTCACACCACCTGGAAAGAGCAGTGCCAACACCAGCCCCTCCCTCTCCTTGCACAAAACAGTCCTGCAACTACACATACACCCACTGTAAAGTGACCCATTGGGCGGTATCAAGTGTCGCTGTTCATGATGAAGCTCATGAAAGGGCCCTATCACAAAAGCCAGTCAAGAATGGGCAAGACGTGGCAGTAGTGGTGAGAATGATAACATTTAATGTGACTTTAACAGAAACCAAATATAAATGAAAAACATGACAGTCTGTCTGACACCCTTGTGCATCCCCTTCGTGATCACAAATCCTTAGCCTTTCTCTTCCTACCACTTCTACGTGGTGCATCCCCTGTGGCTGCAGCAGATGTAGTGGCAGGTTGCTCATGTCCATGGCCGGACTGATGAGATGCTTTTGGCCTTCGCCCTCGAGGTTTTGGAGGCCATGAGGGCCCCTCCAAAGACTGCTCCACCTGCACCTGTGCAAGGGCAGACTTGGCCACCTGGAGAGGAGGCAGCATTGCAGGTACTGGTTGAGAGGGGGGCAACGGGTGAGACGTGGGAGCACTTTGAGTGGAGTCCCCACTTCCATGTCCCCTTTCGCCATCATCCCTCTCCTGGGCCAGGCACACATCACTCCTACCACCCTGCTGGACAACAGTTTGGAGGACATATATGATGCCATGGAAACCCAGTTGTAAAGTTTCTGTCTGCCTGTTTAAGGTGGCAGAAAGGTTGGTCACCGTGAGTCTGAACGGCCGTTGTCAGGGCCTGAGTGGACTCAATGGTGAGCCATGCTTGAAGCTCAACAGAGGCTGCCATTCTCTCCATCGCAGACATTCCCACACTTTCCTGCGACACTATCTCAGACATTTCAGCAGTTACGTGCGACACTATCTCAGACAGTTCCTTGCGTCCCTGCGACACTATCGCAGACAGTTCCTTGCGTCCCTGCGACACTATCGCAGACAGTTCCTCAGATCCCTGTGACACTATTTCAGACAGTTCCTCATGTCCCTGTGACACTATCTCAGAGATTCCCTCAAGTACCTGTGCCACTATTCCACTAATGCAGGAGTTGGACTCCTCCATCCTCTGTGTTATTGTGGAGAGTGTGCGTGGCACCTGTTCCAGTACCTCGCAAATGTGCTACTGTCCCTCAATCATTCTCCTTTTAAAGGATGGCCCCCAAGGTTCAGCATCTGCGTCCAGCTAAGCAGAGTCTGGAGAGGAGTGCGCCCACCGACACGGACTCTCCACAGCTGCCCCTGCCACCAGTGTTTGCTCGTGCTCACTTACATGTGGTGACTCACCAGGTGCCAACCTAACTAACTGATTACTAGGACCCACCGAGGTGTGAGTATCTGCGCTGGTGGATGGTTTGCTATGATGTGATGGTGCGTCCTCATAGGCTGGGAGCTCCTCTGAGGAATCCCCTCTGCCGTCATTGTGGTCGTTGAAGGGCCTGGAAGAGAACAGAAGGCAATATTAAGCATCAGCACAGATGTGTCATGTTGCAATGAGCATACTGAAGTCTTCAACATGCCAATCATTCTTAACATCAATTCATGTTGTGTGTGATGAATATTAAAGTTGTGTCACCAGATGTTTGTGGGGTGCCAGTCTCTGCATCCCCGACGGACAAGCACTCGAGGGTGGGGCTGATCTCCAGGGCCTCCTCCTCCGTGTCTGTGAGGACCACTACTTGTTGTTGCCCCACTCCAGTCCTCGCCCTCTCGCGTGCATGGCCAGCATTTATTGTCCATCCCTAATTGCCCTTGAGAAGGTGGTGGTGAGCCACCTTCTTGAACAGCTGCAGTCCGTGTGGTGAAGGTTCTCCCACAGTGCTGTTACGTAGGGAGTTCCAGGATTTTGACCCAGCGACGATGAAGGAACGGTGATATATTTCCAAGTCGGGATGGTGTGTGACTTGGAGGGGAACATGCAGGTGGTGTTGTTCCCATGTGCCTACTGCCCTTGTCCTTCTAGGTGGTAGAGATCGCGGGCTTGGGAGGTGCTGTCGAAGAAGCCTTGGCGAGTTGCTGCAGTGCATCCTGTGGATGGTACACACTGCAGCCACAGTGCGCCGGTGGTGAAGGGAGTGAATGTTTAGGGTGGTGGATGGGGTGCCAATCAAGCGGGCTGCTTTGTCCTGGATGGTGTTGAGCTTCTTGAGTGTTGTTGGAGCTGCACTCATCCAGGCAAGTGGAGAGTATTTTTTTTTTTTATTCGTTCACGGGATGTGGGCGTCGCTGGCAAGGCCGGCGTTTATTGCCCATCCCTAATTGCCCCAGCGACAATGAAGGAACGGCGATATATTTCCAAGAGTATTCCATCACACTCCTGACTTGTGCCTTGTAGATGGTGGAAAGTCAGGAGATGAGTCACTCGCCGCAGAATACCCATCCTCTGACCTGCTCTTATAGCCACAGTATTTATGTGGCTGGTCCAGTTAAGTTTCTGGTCAATGGTGACCCCCAGGATGTTGATGGTGGGGGATTCAGCGATGGTAATGCCATTGAATGTCAAGGGGAGATGGTTAGACTCACTCTTGTTGGAGATGGTCATTGCCTGGCACTTGTCTGGCATGAATGTTATTTATAATACTTATCAGCCCAAGCCTGGATGTTGTCCAGATCTTGCTGCATGCGGGCACGGACTGCTTCATTATCTGAGAGGTTGTGAATGGAGCTGAACACTGTGAAATCATCAGCGAACATTCCCATTTCTGACCTTATGATGCGCTCTCTTCTAGAAGGGAAGAAAGTACAGACATGTGAGTGAGTGATGATGAAGTGGCCTACCGATGAATGCATTGCTTTGGGTGAGGCTGACCGCGAAAGTGATGCATCAGAGGATGAGTATGAGACAGACACATCACACTGGATCAGGATTAGGGTGAGTGGTAGTGGCGGAGTCACAAATGGGGAGGTGAGGAAGTGAAGGTAAGTTGAGGATGAGCCTTAAGTGGGTGTGAGGAGTGATGTGATGGAGTAGTCTTGTCAATGCAGAATGAGTTGGGGGACTTGGGGAGGGTGGGGTGTTGTGCACCACGGCATGCAGGAGAATCAGTAAGTGTACTCACTTTTGCTGACCTAGTTAGGTAATTGAAACGCTTCCTGCACTGGACCCAAGTGCGGAATATGTTGCTGCTGCTGGTGACCTCCTCTGTCACCTCGAGCCAGGCCTTCTTGGTGGCAGAGGCAGGGCACTTCCTCCTGTCAACCGGGTAAAATAGCTCCCTCCTCCTCCTCACCCCGCCAGTAGTACCTAAAGTGAGGCATCGCTGAATCTTGGAGCAGCCTTGCCCCTCTGCTCCATTGGGTCTTCTTGCTCTTTGTTCCAACAAAATCCATTGGAGCAATGGCCCTTTAAATCATAGAATCATAGAACCATAGAAAATAGGAGCAAGAGTAGGCCATTCAGCCCTTCGGGCCTGCTCCGCCATTCAAAATGACCATGGCTGATCATCTAACTCAGTACCCTGTTCCCACTTTTTCCCCATATCCCTTGATCCCTTTAGCATTAAGAAATATATCTATCTCCTTCTTGAATACATTTAATGACTTGGCCTCCACTGCCTTCTGTGGTAGAGAATTCCACAGGTTCACCACCCTCTGAGTGAAGAAATTTCCCCTCATCTTGGTTCTAAATGGCATACCCCGTATCCTGAGACTGTGACCCCTGGTTATGGATTCCCCATCCATCGGGAACATCCTCCCTGCATCTAGTCTGTCTAGTACTGTTAGAATTTTAAATGTTTCGATGAGATCACCTCTCATTCTTCTAAACTCTAGTGAATATAGGCCTAGTCGACCCAATCTCTCCTCATACGACAGTCCTGCCATCCCAGGAATCAGTCTGGTAAACCTTCGTTGCACTCCCTCCATGGCAAGGACATCCTTCCTCAGATAAGGAGACCAAAATTGCACACAATACTCCAGATGTGGTCTCACCAAGGCCCTGTACAACTGCAGCAAGACATCCTTGTTCCTGTACTCAAATCCTCTTGCATCTAGACACCCCAGCTGACAGCCTGTCATGTGGTGCGCAGTCTGCCCACTGCGCAGCTTTCGGATGGCAAGCCTGGAAACAAGATTAATGGCCACCAATTAAGTTGCAATCGCGTGGGGAACGATAAGTTTTTATTATTTGGGCTTGCCGCGGGTCCATTGACCCCATTGCTGCCGTCCTGCCGCCCTTTTAAAATCGAGCCCGTTGAGTGTACGCTTTAGATGCCTGGATCGATCTGGGGTGTTCTGCTGTAAAATTCAGCAAGAGTCTCAAGGATCATGGTGGCGTACTGTGTGCTGTGCAGTTTCACTATACAAAAAGACTTCCTGTTAGAGCCCTTAAAGGATGAAGGCCTCCATGGGGAGCAAAGGCATCATCAAGAGGGACAGCAATACCCTGAAGAATATGTGGAGGACAACCAGTTGTCAACTTGCAAGTGATATTTCTTCTGGCTTTCTCTTCACTACCATATCTGCCCACTGCACAAACAGTCCTGTGCACATTTCCCCCTCCCACAACAAATATGCTTCATCGACAAACTCTTCTCTGTGCACATCATCTCACACTGTTCCCATTTGTGCCACCCAATCAAAGCCACTTCCTTACCTTGCCCAGAACAATATCTGTACCCACAACTTTGGTGCAACCTTAATTTTAATGAAAACCCATACTGTGTACATGCTAGTGCACTCCTTTGTACTAGTGTATGAAGTATGTGTTCTTAAACCTAACCTTATGTTTCTCCTAGGTGCTATCTGAGTGGTATGAGTGTGTGAGGTGGATGGCTGTTGTACTGATATTGGTGCCTGCTGGGACTGCTGCAGATGCCAGTTTTTGTGCTGCTGCATGGGGAGCCACGTACTATAGGAAGTTGGTAGCAGGGTCTGCACATGCTGCCATCCTAAGAGACAGCAGCATCATCCAATCCTATTCCTGCTGTGCCAATAGTACTGGGCACTCTGAATCCCTGGTCTCCAAATGGTCACTGATCTGTGGCAAAGCAGAACTAATAGGACCAATGAGATACTTGTCTGCAACCCAGCCTCAGTTGTTTGGAGGTTGGAAGAGACAGCCTTCTCCAATCTGGCATCCAGGCAGTTATGGCAGCAGTCTGTCGTAGGTGCCCCTGCTGCCGATTTCCCTGCTATTTGCTTTAGGGTAGACTGCAGTGCTGCAAAGCTATCTAACAGGGGGTCACGCAGGTTAAGTGAGTGGGCAAGAAGGTGGCAGATGGAGTATAATGTGGAAAAATATGAGGTTATTCACTTTGGTAGGAAGAATTGGAAAACAGAATATTTTTAAAATGATGATAAACTATTAAATGCCGGTGTGTAGAGGGATTTGGGTGTCCTTGTACACGAAACACAGAATGTTAACGTGCAGGTTCAGCAAGCAATTAGGAAGGCAAATGGTATGTTGGCCTTTATTGCAAGGGAGTTGGAGTACAAGAGTAAGGAAATCTTGCTACAATTGTACAGGGCTTTGGTGAGACCTCACCTGGAGTACTGTATACAGTTTTGGTCTCCTTACCTAAGGAAGGATATACTTGCCTTAGAGGCGGTGCAACGAAGGTTCACTAGATTGATTCCTGGGATGAGAGGGTTGTCCTTTGAGGAGAGATTGTGTAGAATGGGCCTATACTCTCTGGAGTTTAGAAGAATGAGAGGAGATCTGTTGAAACATATAAGATTCTGAGAGGGCTTGACAGGTTAGATGCTGAGAGGCTGTTTCCCCTGGCTGGAGAGTCTGGAACTTGGGGGCATTGTCTCAGGATAAGGGGTCAGCCATTTAGAACTGAGATGAGGAGAAATTTCTTCAATCAGAAGGTTGTGGATGCTCATTCATTGAGTATATTCAAGTCTGAGATCGATAGATTTTTGGACTCTAAGGGAATCAAGGGATATGGGGATTGGGCTGGCAAGTAGAGTTGAGGTCGTAGGTCAGCCATGATCTTATTGAATGGTGCAGCAGGCTCGAGGGACCCACTCCTGCTCCTATTTCTTGTGTTTTTGTGTTCTTATGCAGGTAGTGAATCTGCAGCACCTTGTCTGACATGGTCCCCAGTGCCAGCACATACATTTGTGCTCTGCAGGCATCCTTCTTTTAAAAGCAGGAAATCTGGATCCTCAGACTCTTTATCTTCCATACCCCGGCTCCTCCGGCTCATTTGAGCTCTGCATCAGCCTGTACTCTCCCCTCTATCTCACTCTTCAATTCCTGTAGCATAGATGTTTCTGAGTTGGTGCTTGGGATGGAGGTAGTGAGTAACAGTGCAGGTTGTGAAGTGTTGGTAGTGTTGAATGCAGTGGGTCTTGGTTCTTCTTCTTTCTCTTCTTCCTGGGTCACATCTAGAGGAGGAAAATGGGAAGAAAGGTTAGACTGAGTTGCTGAAGAGAAGAGAAGGAACTACATGAGGGTTTCATGATATAATTTTCTGACAGGCAATTCAAAGTACAGTAGGATGAAGAGAAGGAGAAACAGAATGTCAAGATAAACCTGTAGCTAGCACCAGCCCTACTAATTCCCCATTTTGGACTCACTGTCCAGGATCTGAAGAGCTTTTGTTGTTATGGTCTGTCTTCTCCTTTTAAAAAGAATGCAAAAAAGTAAGAATTGCTTTTGTTTGCAGTCAAACCAAGGCATCAACATACAGACCATAATGGGGATGAAGACAGGTGCATGTTCCAAGCAATTACATACCATGAGGCTTTTAGTGGGGTGAATGCATGTAAGGCTGAGTGAAGGAACACTGTTAGGTGGAGGCTGGGGGGGTAAAGGACACCATGCTTCCTCCTGGGTATTGAAAGCAATTTCTTAGTATAGTATGAGGGAGGTCACGGTACATAGCTGAAATGCTTAATGCAGTGCATTGTTGGAAGGTGTGGTTAGCTTCCTTAACTTTGTCAAACGTGGTAGGGTCATGAAACATTTTCTGGCACTCGGCTGCTGTGCATGGGGTGATTAAATTGGTACTGACTGCCCTGGCCACCTCCTGCCACTGCTACTGTTCTTGCAGGCCTTCATCATTCTGTGTCAAACAGTGTATTCCTCCTATGCCTGACTTCATGCAGAACCCCTAAACCCCATTGGCTGTGAACATGAGGGCTCTGGGTCTACCTTAGACGCTCCCAGATCTGACAGACGTTCTTGAGGTAAAGAAATCTCAGCGGCACATCCAATACCTTTTTTTTTGGCATGGGTCCTTTAACTTACTGCACACCTTTACATCCTGCAGTAGCATGCTAGATCCCACACCCCACACACTGACCAATAACCAATGTCCATAATGCCAGGACCTTGCCTGTCGTTAGGTTGACCCTAGAAATTGCAGCAGGGTCAGCATAAGTCCTGGCAGACAGGCACAAATTACATTCTGCCATATTTCCATTTGGGATTTCACTTGAGCAGAAAATTTAGGCTCAAGTTGAATACTACTGGGTAAGGTATCTGTAAAAATAATTTAGAAAAATTGTAATAAATTTTTTAAATACCTTACATAATTAATTCTAATTATGCAGTTGATTGTGTTTTCAAATGAGTCCAATGTTTCATTTTTGATTTAAAGATTGCAAGACTTCATAAAGTGACAGGGCCCCACAGTTGATTATGATTCCAAAGATTATCAATAAGAAAATCTCCTTCCCACAAAGCACGTTTCAAACCTGGGTCTCAATCTTCCCACAAATGGCAACCAGATGTGTTCTTTTCATCTGCAGTAACTTGGTTTACAGCTGGCTTTGTGGTACGTTCCCAGTTTCTCTCCTCTCAGGAGAATTGGTGGTAGGAAGTAGGAAGCTACCAACGTAGGAACAGGCGTAGGCCATTTAGCCCCTCGAGCCTGTTCCGCCATTCAATGAGATCATGGCTGATCTGTGATCTAACTCCATATATCCGCCTTAGCCCCATATCCCTTAATACCTTTGGTTAACAAAAATCTAACAATCTCAGATTTAAAATTAACAATTGAGCTAACATCAATTGCCGTTTGCGGAAGAGAGTTCCAAACTTTTACCACCTTTTGCATGTAGAAGTGTTTCCTAACTTCACTCCTGAAAATCCTGGCTCTAATTTTTAGGCTATGTTCTCTAGTCCTAGACTCCCCAACCAGTGGAAATAGTTTCTCTCTATCTACCCTATCAGTTCCCCATAATATTTTGAAAACTTCGATCAAATCACCCCACAATCTTTTAAATTTCAGGGAATATAACCCTAGTTTGTGTAATCTCGCCTTGTAATTTAACCCTTGGAGTCCAGTTATCATTCCAGTAAATCCACACTGCAGTCCCTCCAAGGCCAATATATCCTTCCTAAGGTGCAGTGCCCAGAAGTGAACACAGTATTCCAAGTGTGGTCTAACCATGGCTTTGTATAGTTGTAGCATAACTTCTACCCCCTTGTATTCTAGTCCTCTAGATATAAAGGCCAACATTCCATTAGCCTTTTTGATTATTTTCTGTACCTGTCCATGACATTTTAATGATCTATGTACATGTCTCTTTGGACCTCCACTGTTTCGAGCTTTTCACCATTTGGAAAGTCTGATTTATCCTTTTTAGGTCTAAAGTGGATCACATCACACTTGCCTACATTGAAATCCATTTGCCACAGTTTTGCCCATTCACTTAATCTATTAACATCTGTCTGTAATTTTATGCTTCCATCTACATTGCTTATAATGCTGCTTATCTTTGTTTCATCGGCAAACTTGGATATGTGGCTCTCTATCCCGTCATCTAAGTGGTTAATAAATACAGTGAATAGTTGAGGCCCCAATACAGATCCCTGTGGGATACCACTAGTCACATCCTGCCAATTTGAGTACCTGCCCATTATCCCTACTCTCTGTCTCCTGCCGCTCAGCCAATTTCCTAACCAGGTCAATAATTTGCCCTCAATTCCATGAGCTTCAACTTTAGCTAACAGTCTCTTATGAGAGACTTTATCGAATGCCTTCTGGAAGTCCATAGAAACAACATCCTTAGATATTCCCCTGTCCACTACTTTAGTCGCCTCTTCAAAAAATTCAATCAGGTTTGTCAGGCATGACCTACCCTTTACAAATCTGTGCTGGATCCTCTGATCAGCTGAAAATTTTCAAGGTGTTCAGTCACTCTGTCCTTAATTATAGACTCTAGTAATTTCCCGACAACAGATATTAGGCTAACTGGTCTATAACTTCCTGTTTTCCCTCTCTCATTTTCTTAAATAGTGGAGTGACGTGCAATTTTCCAATCTAAAGGAACGGGTCCTGAATCGGAGAACTTTGGGAGATTATAGTTAGGGCATCTACAATGTTCTCACCTACTGCTGTTAAAACCATGGGATGGAGACCATCTGGTCCTGGGGATTTGTCATTCTTTAGTGCCATTATTTTCTTCATTACTGTTAATTTGCTTACATTAATTATGGTGAGTCCCTGTACCTGATTCAAAATGGGTTTCCTTGGGGTGTCCGGCATGCTATCCTCTTCCTCTACTGTAAATACTGACCCAAAGTAATTACTTAACATGTCCGCCATTTCCTTATTTTCAAAAGCAAAATACTGAGAATGCTGGAAATCTGAAATTAAAACAGAAAATGTTCTGACGAAAGGTCATCGACCTGAAATGTTAACTCTGTTTCTTTCTCCACAGATGCTGCCTGTCCTGCTGAGTATTTCCAGCATTTTCTGTTTTTATTGCTCGTGTCCACCCTCTTTTTCCTAATATAATTGTAAAAATTTTTGTGTTGATTTTGATATCCCTTGCAAGTTTCTTTTCATACTCCCTTTTTGTAGTTCTTACCATCTGTTTTGTTACCCTTTGTTGTTCTTTGTATCTCTCCCAGCCGCCAGGATCTGTGCTATTTTCTGCATTTTTGTTTGTTTTTTCTTTTAGTTTTATGTTATCCCTTACCTCTTTTGTCATCCATGGCTGTTTTCTTTGGCAAGTAGTGCTCTTGCCCCTTAGGGGTATAAACTGGTTCTGTATCATGTTAAATTCTTTTTTGAACACCTCTCACTGATCTTCTGTCATTTTACCCATTAACAGATTTGCCCAGTTTACTGTGGACAGTCTCTGAGTCATCCCGTTGAAGTTGACCTTACCTAAATTTAGAATCTTAGTAGCTGTTACGGGTTTCTCCTTTTCAAACACAATGTAGAACACGATCATATTATGATCCCTATTAGATAAATATTCACGCACCATTAGGCTGTTAACTAAATCTGACTCATTACTTATTATTAAAGCTGATTTGGCTTGCCCCCTTGTTGGACATATTGTTGCAGAAAGCTGTCCTGAACACAATCAAGAAATTCGTTACCTTTCTGACATGAGCTCGTCTGCTTAGCCCAATCTATATGAAAGTTAAACTTCCCCACTAAAACTACTTTGCCTTTGCTACATTCTTGTCTAATCGCTGAATTTATGCATTCTGCCACTTCACAGTTGCTAACAGGGGGCCTATACACAACTCTTACCTTATAACCTGGTATATTCAGTTCCCAGTCCTGACCGTCTTGCAGCCATGTCTCAGTAATGGCTGCAAGACAGTTCAGGAAGAAGAGGCATGAGCTGTTTGCAAAGTGGTGAAGGGGAAACAGGTGGTCTTGCACAGACCTAGTTTCTGATATTCTCTTTTTAAAAAAATTAATGAATTTACTTTCTCTTTCTTTCTCTTCTGTCTCCCTGTTAAGCACCAACCAGAGCCAAAGTGCAGGGAGGGAAAACCAACCTTCTCTAATTTCCCCTTCCAATGTTGCTCTGTAGTCATTCAGATTGGTATAGGAATAGCCCAGAGGAGGTGACTTTCCTCCTCTTTGAGGAAACACTTGAGGGTAGATTTTTTGACAACTCGTATTTGGTGGGGTACCTTGCACACTACAAGCATGCATTGGAAAATCAAGGTACTAAGCTGTGTCAAGGACTCAGATAATCTGCCCTTTGATGTCCATCTGCTGCCTTCCCACTATCACATGGTTCAAAATAGTAACTCACTAGTGAGGGGATAATGAGAGTGAATCTGTTGTGTAGCAGGATGGATCGGGCTCCAATACCTACTGGCATTTACATGTGAATAGTATAAATTACAGCTGGGGATCACAATAATTCCAACTAAGGGCAAGAGTGATGAGTTCCTATGCAGAATTTATTGTACTGAACAGAAAACAGTGCGAATCGGAGTTGAACCATTAATGAGGCCTTAATTGGCATTCTTCAGCACTGAGTATTAAAATGATGCCAGAACATTAGTGCTAATAAATTCTTTTTTTAAAAGAGCAGAAAACATTAAAGCATTAAAGTTGGCAGCTAAGGAGCTAGTACTTTTTCTGCCCCTTTTAACAGCAACCTCCATGGGTGCAAGCAGTGAAAAACATGCCTCTCCACCAAATCTTTCAATCCCTCCACTGCCTCTGTACTGTTAGACTACCTGCCCAACATCCAGTCTTGGGTGAGCTGCATTGAGAAGACTGAAGCCATGTCCTTAGCCCCTTCTATAAACTCTGTACGTTCACCACTAGCTCCATTGCTTTCTTCGACTACTGTCTCAAGCTGAACCAGACTGTTTGTAACCTCGGCATCTTATTTGACCCCGAGTTGAGCTTCCAACCCCTAATTCTCTCCATCAAGTTAATTAGAGTGAGAAGCAGCTCCTGTGGAGTATAAACAGTGACATAGACTAGTTGGACTGAATGGATTGTTTCTGTGCTGTAGATTCTATGTAATTCACAAAGACTGCTTACTTCCATCGCCCACTTCTGCCCCACCTCAGCCTATATGCTACTGAAACCCGCATCCTTTCCTTTGTCACCTCCAGACTCAACAATTTCAATACTTTTCTGACTGTCCTCTATGTTCCATCCTCTGTAGACTTCAGCTCATCCAAAACTCTGCTGCCTGTATCCTATCTCACACAAAGTCCTTCTCACCCATTACCTCTGTCATTGCTGACTTACATTGCCTCACAATACCTCAAATTTGAAATTCTCATGTTTAAATCCCTCCATGGCCTCACCCCTCTCTATCCCTGTGATCTTATCCCGTGCTTAACCCGCCTACCATATAACTCCAGTCAGTTTAAGTAAAGTGGTGTTGGGGCAGATCAATGTTCCTGCCCACTATAACTGATGAAACATGCATTTCTAATGCAGAGTTTGGGAAACCTGTTTTTATCCCGTTTACCTGATTGTCAAGAAAAACCACGACACACTGTGTTACTGTCGTTGGTGGGATAAGTTCCATTCATGCTCACGGAAGGATGAGGAGCAAGTTTAAACTAAGAACAGCCTGAAGAAAGTTGAAGAAAAACTGAGGCAGGTGACATACTGGACCACCCACAAGAGCATGCTGGGGGCAGCTGGAAAAGTGCCATTTCAAAATGTAAAGTCTACCATTATGGATATTCGCACATACTTAAAACTACTCGCTCTCGTAAAGAATTAAATTTATGACTTGGACAAGTGGATTTTCCACCAGTACCAAAGGGAAAGTCAGCCATACATACCTTGCTAATAGCTGCAAATAAGGACCAAATCAGTGGAAAAAATAAAATAGTCAATACAGCTCGAATTGGTCAATCAGACACATAATCTACTCTAGATGCAGAGTTCCCAACAGTCTAGGTGCAGGTAGGTTTTCAAATTCTGCTAACAAGTTACTGTCCTCCTGCCATTGGTCTTTCCTTCTTGCCAGCAGTTTAAATAGGATTTACCTTCAATTATTCCATTATTCTTGGTACAGTAAGACACAACTCAAAAAAAGTTGTGTCACAACTCATTTCAAGTATGGCTTTCTGCCATAGCACTGCTTGTACAAGACATTTAGTCTGTTGGTAGTCAGAAAAAATAATGGCCTTTTTCTCTGGTAGCACCATTTAGATTGCTAGAGATGGTGGTGCCTCAAGCAAAAACATTTTTTTAGGTGGGCCGCACTTATCTTGCAGCCAAAGTGAGGACTGCTGACAGTGGCAGTGCTGTACAGTAATATGGGCTATAAATGGTGTGACATTACAAACAGGAGTTACAGTAATGACTCTGAGCACCAAAAGACACATTCCAATTGCACCTCTAAGCATAAAAAAATTTAAACGTGAGGATCAATATAGAGATTTTCCCTTTCTCACAATGATAGTGGCTGAGCAAAGCACCAAGGAATGAATTAAATATAGAGAAAAACTGTAGAAAGAGCACAAGCAAGATTAAAAATGAATTTAACCCCCATGATAAGGGCAAGGTATCAGCAAGAGACCAACACTTTTGCCTGTCAATTAAGCAATTAATTCACACCATGGAGCACCAGGACTCTGATTACTCAATGGGAGAGATGAAAATTCATTCTCAACCTGACAGTTTGAATTTTACAATAGCTGTTGGAGATGGAAGATAACAGGAATTGTGTTCTTCAACACTTGCCGCTTTTATATTACAGAACCATTTCAAGTTGAAGGAGATCTGCAACAGTATAGACTGCCCTTGTGCTGTGATATCTTGTATTGTAGATAGGGTCCAAAACCTGATGGCAACAGAAAAACAAGTGCATACGTGCAAGATTTGTGCAGGCAAGGTTGTTCAAAAGACGCAACTTTGTTCTTCGTTTACTAGCCAGTGGCTAGGGAAAGCCAGTGATGGACAATAATTGGAAAACTGCATCTCAGCCTTACATAGGCAGGTTAAACTCTATTTTTTTATGTCACAAAAAGTGTCAGCCACCATCGCCAGTGGCAGAGTTTATATTTGTCACTGCTGCCTATAGAGGCACAGGTGAAAAGCACCTGTTTTGGTGCATTTCATTGCTTCCAAAAATAACGCACCTTGCCTACCTTACAGTAAAGTCAGGGCCGTTGGCAGCAATGCTGTAATGTAAAAGGGTTAAATGACAATATTGTTGCTGTAGCAGAAATGGATAGTAACTTTTACCCAATTTTAGCACTTCAGCATGGTGAAGACCTATTGTAAAGGTGAAGTGATTGCTCAGCTGCACTGACAGATGTGATCTGCAATGTAATGAGAAGCTGACAGTTTTGAATTAGCTGAGGTAGAGCAATTGGGGGTCATAGTTCCTGTCTTTGCTAATTTTAAGAAAAAAAGTAAATGGTGGCATGAGTAAAAGTTTTCACTCATATATACTCATGCAAAAGACAGTGGGGGTTAAATTCGATAACCCCCGCATCCAGGTACTCACGTGATATTGCGTGAGTGGCTAGCACCACATAAAGGCAGCCTGCACCTCTTATTTGCAAAATATAAGATTCGGATCCGCACGGAGTCTGAACTGTTTTGCAAGATAATGCTGGTTAGGTCATCTCCCCGCTCAGTAGCTGGCTGACAGGATGTAAATGAGGCCTGGGCATTAAAATAGCCAGGGCCTCAGTTTGACGCTATCCCTGCTCAAAACCTGCTCCCAGTTAAAATGACCCCTTTTTTTTAGCACATTCTAAAATACGTGCTCAAAATCTAGAGTTGGGTTAGAAGTGACAAACTTTTGACTTACAGGTAAGAGACTTACCAACTGAACCATGCTGGCATTTGAGAGTAAATAGCACATTTAAAATATCATATAAATTTAAATTTTTAAAAATTCTTGTATGCAGGAGTGAAAATAAAAAACAAAGTAGAAACAATTTACTTCTAATCTTTTCTTGCTCTTGTGTATTCAGAAAATGTACAGAAATGCAGGGGAATAGAAAAAAAGTATGTGCCGGGAATTTTCTTGAGAGACTTCTGATCGGCCATTGTAGCTTTAGGCTTTCGACTGATCTCTCGCTGAAGTTACAGTGGCCAATCAGGAGCATCTCCAAGGAAATTCCTGGTACATGTGAACTATAGGATAGTACGGTTACTTTAACAAAGCTATTGGCTGCTCCATGAATGATTACAGATGACCCAAGCATGAAATCTTGCGGATTATTTATCTGTGGGTTCAAAGAATCACACTGAGAATGAACATTGTATGAATGAAATATTTATGGTACAATGTATTCTGTACTTAGCCAAACTCTACTCCCAAAATTCAGAAATTTCTAAGGCTGGGAATTTCCTTGGAGCTACTCCCGTACCACTGCTGTAACTTTGATAGAAGAGTGGAGTAACTCCACTTACGCACATAAATGGCATTTCTGTTGCACTTCCGGCGAAGTCACGTTGGTGGAGTGGGAGCAGCTCAGAGGAAATTGCCAGCTTAAATGTGCACTCGATACAAGCACAGAATGTAACCCTTTTGATATTAACTAGTCACTCTCTGTAAGTAACATTTACCCTTGTTCTGGCCAAGCACAGGAAAATGTGCAGCGTTTTTATTCATGCAAATAGAGGTAGTATTTATGATTACTTGTAAGACGCAATGATAGCCAACTGGAATTTACACTATGCAAAGCAGAAAGGAGACAATTAGTAGAAGATTAAGTTGGCTTACCTTCTATTAACCTTAACAATTTTTCTCTAACTCTCGGTACAAATGACTGGTTGCACTAATTGAAACCTAATAGTCATAATACGAAAATAAAAAAGAATGTATGGATTCATGTTCCTGCCACAATCGTCCAGAGAGATTAAAATACATTGGCTTCCTCAATGGCTCAGTTGGTAAAACACTGCAATGTGAAAATGAGCCATACACCGTCCAGGTTTGACACCAGGACAGTGTGGTGTTAGCTGATCTCAGCTGAGGCAGTGCTAACAAAATTGGCCTCAGCGTTCCCTGCAGTGGAAAAAGTCTGATGGCACTCAGGCCTCTAAAATCCGCAATCCTTCCGGCGGATTCAGGGTACATTTAGGGTGGATGGGGACTTGCAATTATGGAAATTGGGGTGGGACCCACTTGTACTGGGTCGTCACCCTGTTGGATGTGGCACTGGGATTATCTGGGAGGTGGAGATGGGTGGTTGTTGTGTCTGTTCCCTTGCAGCCTGATGTCAGGAATGGAAAACGGGATGGCATCAATTGACCTAATCTCCACTAGTCTCAATAGTTGCAGGCATACAGTGCATCTCAGCAGTGGAAGCGAGACCCACAGAGTGTTTCAGCCTGGTTTAATGAGTGGAACCGCATCCCACATTTATCATCAGCTTCAGAAGTGGAAGTGAAAAATTGGAGGTAGAAAAAGAAATGCTTACACAGAAATTTTATATGAAGAGCAGATAATCAAAAACCTACTTTTTTGTGCTGTAGCCTACATCTTTTTTATCCAGCAGACGAAGAATTGTTTGTGCAGGGCTGTTATAGTAATATCTATTAGAAGTATAGCTCGCAGTAGTGCAAACTGAATGCATTTGGATTAAATTTAGCACTAATGAAACTACATTAATGAAAATTTTGCCCATTTTATAAACAAATCCTGATGCACTGAACTGGCCGTGTATTTATTGAGGATTCAACTGTATTTTGAAATGAGGCTTGAAGCGTATTTTTGAAGTGTGTCTGTATCAGTTATATGTATGTATGCATTCCATGATTTGCAAATCTGTATGCAGCAGGTGTTGACAGTGAATGAAACCACTTTACAACATTTTGAATGGTATTCTGGAGCATGAAAATACTTTAATATTATGAAATGCCATCCAGCAGGTTTCTGCAAAAGTTAATATTTTGGTGAACTTAGCACTCAGGAAGCAAAATTAGCACATTTGCAGCTTGAGTCAGTGCTTCAGGGGTAGATTTTCCAGCCATTGACAATGAATGGGTGCAAATCTATCCATTACTAAATGAAAAGTGTATTAAATGAATCAATTTCATATTCTGTTACATTTTGCCACTTCATTATAATTGCAGTTAGTTAGATTAAGGCCTTATGGTTAATATTTGTAATTAATCAGAGGTGAACTCTTCCTATAAAATAAACTGCTGGCTTTTGCCTCTGAGAACTGCTCATACTGTGGAAAAAAAGTTGCCTTTTAGATGAATGATTTGCCGTAATGTTGGATGTGAACCATGGCACACACTGATGCAATTATTAATGGCCAGCCTTATTATTCCTGTACCAGCAACTAGGCATGATGTTAACAGTTACTGCATTTAAAACTTTCTAGGCATGTTTGAGTTCCACTGTAGAGATGGTATGGTAGCCTAGTGGTTATGTTACTAGACTAACAGAAGTCATGAGTTCAAGTCTCACCATGGCAAGTTGTGAAACTGAATTCAATAAATGTGGTAAATTGTGGGCTATCACCAGAAAAATAACCATGAAAGCTTCCAGATTGTCATAAAAACCCAACTGGTTCACTAATGTCCTTCAGGGAAAGGACCCTGCCACCACTACCCTGGGTTTGGCCTCCAGTCCCATGTGGTTGACTCTTAATGCCCTCTAAAATGACCTAGCAAGCCACTCATTTGTACAAAGTTCAGTAATAATAAAAAAATCAGATAGAAACATAGAAAATAGGAGCAGGAGTAGGCTATTAGGCCCACCGAGCCTGCACCGCCATTCAATATGATCAGGGCTGGTCCTTTATCTCAATACCATAGTCCCGCTCTCTCCCCATACCCCTTGATGCCTTTTGTGTCTAGAAATCTATCCAGCTCCTTCTTAAATATATTCAGTGACTTGGCCTCCACAGCCTTCTGTGGTAGAGAATTCCACAGGTTCACCACCCTCTGAGTGAAAAAATTTCTCCTCATCTCAGTCCTAAATGTCCTACCCCATATCCTGAGACTGTAACCCCCCGTTCTGGACCCTCCAGCCAGGGGAAACATCCTCCCTGCATCCAGTCTGTCCAGCCCTGTCAGAATTTTATATGTTCCAATGAGATCCCCTTTCATTCTTCTAAACTCGAGTGAATACAGGCCGAGGCGACCCAATCTCTCCTCATACGACAATCCTGCCATCCCAGGAATCAGTCTGGTGAACCTTCGCTGCATTCCCTCTCTGGCAAGTATATCCTTTCTTAGGTAAGGAGACCAAAACTGCACACAATACTCCAGGTGTGGTCTCACCAAGGCCCTGTATATCTGCAGTAGGACATCCTTGCTCCTGTACTCATATCCTCTTGCAATAAAGGCCAACACACCATTTGCCTTCCTAACTGCTTGCTGCACCTGCATGTTTGCTTTCAATGACTGGTGTACAAGAACACACAGATCCCTTTGTAGATCAACATTTCCCAATCTATCACCATTTAAGTAATACTCTGCCTTTCTGTTTTTCCTTCCGAAGTGGATAACTTCACATTTATCCACATTATACTGCATCTGCCATGTATTTGCCCACTCACTCAACTTGTCTAAATCGCCTTGAAGCCTCTTTGCATCCTCCTCACAACTCATGATCCCACCTAGTGTTGTGTCGTCAGCAAACTTGGAAATATTACATTTGGTTCCTTCATCCAAATCAATGATATATATTGTGACTAGCTGGGGCCCAAGCACTGATCCCTGCGGTACCCCACTAGTCACTGCCTGCCACCCCGAAAAAGATCCATTTATTCCTACTCTCTGTTTCCTGTCTGTTAACCAATTTTCAATCCATGCCAGTACATTACCACCAATCCCATGTGCTTTAATTTTGCACACTAACCTCTTGTGTGGGACTTTATCAAAGGCCTTCTGAAAATCCAAATAAACAACTGGTTGTCCCTTATTCTACCAGTTACATTCTCAAAAAATTCCAGTAGATTTGTCAAACACGATTTCCCTTTCATAAATCCATGTTGACTTTGTCTAATCCCGTTGATATTTTCTAAGTGTCCTGTTATCACATCCTTTATAATAGACTCTAGCATTTTCCCTACTACCGAAGTTAGGCTAACCGATCTGTAGTTCCCTATTTTCTCTCCCTCCTTTTTTAAATAGATGGATCATTTGCAAAAACCCAGGCATCCTATCAAAACAAAACTCAGGCAATTTCAGCCCATTCCACCATGTAGTCTTCCTCACTAACATCTGGTGCCTAAGTTGGGAGAGCTGTCCTATAGACTAGACAAGCAACAGCCTGACATTGTCATACTCACAGAATTATATCTATCAGCCAACATCCCAGATTCCTCCACCATCATTCCTGGGTATGTTCTGGCCCATCAGAAGAAGAGACCCACCAGAGTTGAAGGCACAGTGATATGCAGTTAGGTGGAATAGCCCTGGGAGTCCTCAATATTGTCTCTGTATCCCATGAAGTCTCATGGCTTCAGATCAAATGAATCAAGGAACCAAGGATTACCACCAACTTTGACCCTCAACTGATGAAACAGTATTCTTCCATCTTGAACATCATTTGGAAGGAGCACTGAGGGAAGCAAGGGCACAGAATGTTCCCTGAACAAACAAAGTTGTGCCTACTGTGAGTACATCCTCCAATGTGTAATGTGGCACAGTGCTAAGTGGGACAGATAAAGGATCTTGCAGCCCAACACTAGGCACCCATGAGGCCCTGTGGGCCATCAGCAGCAGCAAAATTATATACTACCACAATCTGTAACCTCATGGCCCGCAAAATCCATCACTCCTTGATCACCGTTAAGCTGGGAAACCAAACCTGGCTCAGTGCAGTGCAGTAGGGTATGCCAGGTGCAGCACCAGGCATAGCTTTGAATGAGGTATAAATCTAGTAAAGCTACAACATAGGGTCACCTGCATGCTAAACACCAAAAGCAGCAGGCTATAGACAGAACTAAGCAATCCCACAACCAATGAATCAGAGCAAAAATCTAGATCTACCATGTTCAGTCCAGAATAGTGGTGGACAACCAGGCAGCTAACAGGAGGATAAGCCTCCGTGAACATCCCCATCCTCGGCTATGGTGGAGCCCAGCACATGAGTGCAAGAGACAAGGCTGAAGTGTTTGCAAGTGTCTTCAGCCAAAGGTGCTGAGTGGATGACCTTACTTAGCCTCCTCCCGAGGTACCCACCATCATAGATGCCAGTATCCAGCCAATTCAGTTAATTCCAGATGACATGAAGAAGTGGTTGAGTGTACTGGACACAGCAAAGGCTATGGGCTCTGACAACATTCCTGATGTAGTGCTAAAGGTTTATGCACCAGAGCTAGCTGCTTCCCTAGCCAGGTTGTTCCAATACAGCTATGACACTGACATGGCGCTTATGTGCATGTTACTTACAACTTGTCATCCTAAGCCTGGATATTGTCCAACTCCTGCTGGAGGCTGATATGGGCTGCTTCATTATCAGGAGATTTGTGAATGGAGCTGAACACTGTGGAATTGTCAGCGAACAGCCCCACTCTGGAGCTTATGATAGAGGGGATGTCATTGATGAAGCAACAGTAGATGGTCAGGCTGAGGATGCTTCCCTGAGAAATTCCTGCAGCAATGTCCTGAGTCTGTGATCATTGGCCTCTGAAAGCCACAACTGTCTTCCTTTGTGTCAGGTAGGACCCCAGCCACTGAAGGGCTTTCCCCTTGACCCGCATTGAAGTAAGTTTTGCCATGGCTCCTTGGTGCTATATTCAGTTGAATGCTATCTTGATGTTGAGGGCAGCTACTCTCACCTTTCCTCGGGCATTCAGCTCTTGCATTCATCTTCCATATTGTTGGGTCTATGTCAGTGTTATAGCTGAATTCAAGTTATGCATCAGTCAGAACATTGAAGCTGGGGAGCAGGACTTTGACAGTATGAAAAGCATAGGAGATGCTATCAGGCATGATGATTTTAACGCAAGCAATGGGTTGGATGTTAAAACTATCCTACCAATGTTGTTCATGTATTATGCTGTCAAGCCACTGATTGTGAAAAAATATCCTCCATCTGCTGTGCTCTGCATGTTTGGTGTCGTCAATATCAATTGTTGTGATGATTTTTTTGTAAGGGTCAAATTAATGCTGTGCACGGATTTAAAAATTCATCATTGCATTTTACAATATCTGTTAATATATGGATCTGGACAACTTTGATTAAGTTTCAACTTATTCTCAATGTAGCCCTTTTAAGGTACAATTCAATTTATATGCAAGTCTGCCCTGCTGCTTTTAACATGGTTGCATTTGAAATCTGTTACAAATAAACTCCAGATGATAAGCAAATTCTGCCCAAGTTCCCAATTTACTTCAAACTTAATACCGTATATGCATTCCAGACTTATGTATGTCTGGGTCTAAACATATTTGGGTCTCTGCTGACCTACTGAATATAATAGGACCTCACTGTGCCTTTACTTCCACTTTTGATATCATACAGTCAAGCTGACTGAAGTCCATGCCTGTGCATTCCATTGCTGTAATTGCGAGTGACCAAATAACATAGTAGGACTTTGTACTTTCTCAATAATGCAAAATTAGGGGTCAGATGAGTGCAGTGTATTGAAACATTGGTAAAGTCAAACTGTTCAGAATGCATTACAAAGAGAAGACAGAGAGTAGTGCTCTTGTATTTTTTGTTTTTATGACACATGAATATTCTGTATAAAAAATTTAAAGATTTATTGCATAAGATTGACAACGTATGGTCTGTTACGAAAAACCTCTGCAAAAAATCAACAAATTGTTTCTAATTTTAATTCTAACAGTGTTGGTGAAAGTAATAAATATCAGAATGAATGGAGTAGAAATTCCCGTTGGTGATGTTATTAAATGAATGGTTTGGCCTTTAGATTTGAAGAGACCGAGTGACAGTTGCTCTACCAGTCTCGTTTGATAGAAAATGGTGCAAGGACTTATAGAAGCCAGGGAGGATCTGAAACACAAAAATTAATTTAAAATGTGACTGCTAGTAAGCAGATTGCTAGAGTAATTATTTTTCTTCAATTTATCCTTTAAATTTTCTGCTCATCCGCTCCACAGGCCTTCCAGTACCTCACCTTCATGCCTGAACCTTATCCTCTCTTTAGCTGGACAGAATATTTCTTTATAAAGATCACATTTACTATTTTGTTACACATAGTGCATAAAGGAAATTTTCTCTTGCTATGTCCCCATTCTTTCCAGGAAAGTAAACAGTTATTTATTAAGCCAACGCATGCATTTCAACTTTACCTGATACAAAATGACTGATTCCTTGTCCCCTCCTGGGGAATCCAAGGCTCATTCACTACCGGCCTTCTTGATTTCAGCTAACACTGCATAGACTAGCCATTGAAGTTGGCACCTTCCTAGTCTATATAGAAACACAGAAACATAGAAAATAGGAGCAAGAATAGGCCATTCAGCCCTTCGGGCCTGCTCCGCCATTCAAAATGATCATGGCTGATCGTCTAACTCAGTACCCTGTTCCCGCTTTTCCCCATATCCCTTGATCCCTTTAGCATTAAGAAATATATCTATCTCCTTTTATGTAATTGAAAAGAGGATATTGTGCTGATAGTAACATGCGTTACTGTCTTTATTTAATCATGACAAAAGACCCATAAATCACAAACAACATGAGTACAAGTGAATTATTAAGGTAACTATCCCAGTAATGCACTGCAGGGGCGTTCTCCCGGTGTCCTGGCCAATATTTATTCTTCAACCAACATCACTAATTGTCTGGTCATTATTTCATGGCTGTTTGTGGGACCTTGCTGTGCATAAATTGGCTGCCGTGTTTCCCAACATTACAATAGTGACTACACTTCAAAAATAATTAATTGCTGTAAAGTGTTTTGGGATGTCCTGAGGTTGTGAAAGGCACTATATCGATGTAGTATTCTGTTATATGTATATATGTTTCAAGGTGTGAAAGCATACAGCGAGATGATTTCTAAAGTTTCAGAATATTACATCAATATTGTATCAAGTAAAGCTGTGATATCTGAAATGCATGTGTTGGCTTAATGATGGGAAATAACATCTGTGATCAAGTGCTGGTAAGAAACCAAGAAAAAACTAAGGAAGTTTAATTTGAATCAGCATACATTTTGAATATACATATATATCTTTCCCATCACTTTAAATTTATTATTGCCCTGTCCTTTTAGGTCATGCCATGCATCACTCCCTGACTGATGGGATGGGTAAGCAATCTGCTCATATAACTCATCAATGCCATTGAGGAGCCACCTGCTAGTAGTTATCAGAGAGTGGCTGCAAGTGAAATACTCACCAATTTTTCCTCTATGCCTGAGGCTTCCACTGATAGCATGGGAATTCACAGTGTAGGGAATTGCAGATATGAATCTCCATCCTCCCGTTCCGTGGCATGGGGAATGAGAGCACTAAAGCACGTTGTCACCACCACTGTGTCACTTGTTAATCAGCAATTATTAAAAGTGAACATTGGAATGCAGCAACAGGTCTGCTGAACCCAGTAGTATTATTTTGCTGCGATTTCCCTTGCTTCTGATAGAAATAAGCACATTCTGTATACAATTCTCATACACCATGCTGGAATAATTGACATAAAATGCTTTAGTGCAACTCCAGCATACTGTCCATGTGGTGCATATCAGTGAAGCCAGTAATCACAAAAGAATGATTGTTGAAATTCTTGAATCAGTTCGCCTAGAGAATAGCTAATTACACTAAGAATTTCTTGCTGGTATCATATTGTGCTTTTTGAAATTTTGAAAAACAAATTGTTTTTAGCAATCAGTAAAATACAGTGTGCATTGAGTCTGATAGTGAAGGTTTAAAGGTCTTAGTTTTCCCACCAAAAGTATTTGATTTAAACTGCAGTGTGGGTGGGTGTGTGGAGAAGGTCACAACCTCCTTTATTTTTACAACTACTGCCATGATTTCATAATACTGACAGCAGACAAACTGGGAATGATACTTCAGACTTTATTGCTATGAAAATATCCTAGAATGCTGCCTTTAGTAAAGCACACAATGGACCTTTAAATTTATAATAAAAAACAAAGTTAATCGACTCTTCTCCGCAATTCTCTTAACATTACTACAATTACTTTATTAACTGTCTAAGACTCTGATTTCTTTTCATGATATCAATATACCAATCCATTTCACAGTTTACTGATACAACAGCACTTATAAAAAGGCCATAACCTGAACTTCTTTTTGAGACCACGATTATTACAATAGTTTTTTTTCAAATGAAGTAAAATAGAGCAACTTACTAATTTAGTGCCAGAGACACTCACTTTACACCACTTTGTCATGTATCGGAGCTTTTGCAGAGAGCAGCAGTTAAGTCGCATATTTGTTGGTGGAACATCCAACTCTCCATCATTTTTGCCACATGCTTTCTAGGAACTGGGTTGACTGCCCAAATTGATTTTACACAGGACCCATCAGAGAAAGAGAGGAAATTTTTATCCAATCAGCCTGATTGGATCAAACCCAGGTCTTGAGGCGAAAAAGACAGTATTATAACAACAAACTGTCCCTTTTGTAACTGTCAACTTTGACTTTGTAATAGACAAATAAAACAGTAATTGAACTGTCCAAGCTGTTATTATTTGCAGATGCAAATGTGGTTAAATAAGTGGAATTTGACATGGTAAATAGTAAAGCTACTAAAGTTGAAAAGTTAAATTATGAATACAAGGATGTAGAAAGCAGCATATGTTAAAAACATTGCTTAAATCTTTAGTTTAATGAGAACCCTGAGTGCAGTAGTAAACTGACTACTGTTTTTTATGCTCACTCCTAAGAATTTCCATGTTAACAAATGAACTATACTTTTATATGCTGTATGTCTATCCGGATATATCTGTATGTTATGTGCAATATTTTTGCTGTGTGCAGTGTGTAAAGTTGTCTGGATGACTTTCTGCACTCTGGGGAGAGAACAGGATCTCCCTCCTCCTGTCTACCACCTGGACCAGGGTGGCCAACGCTGCATCAGAGAACCTGGACCTCTTCCAGCCAGTCTCCAGGCAGTTTCTTTGTTGTCTTTAGCCAGAGTGCACTTTCCCTTTAAGAGGTGCTGCCTACCTTTAAGTGGCCTCAGAGATGCACGGTTTCTGGCCACCCAAACGGGTCAGAAATCGTGCCAATGAATAGCGTGGGTAGAGCTGGCTGAACTCCTGAATCATTATAATGAGGTCCCGGCACCAATTTCACGTGGTCCCTGTCCGCTGCGTATCCGATTTCAGGCGCGATTGAATTGTACATTTGAGAGGTTCTGGGAGCAACTGCACCAACAGGCCTGCCCTCTGCCCCGGCAATTTTTGGCAGAGCAGAATGGTATTGCACCAATGGCGCAATGTAGTGGCAAATTAATTTCAATATAGGTAAGTGTGAGGTGGTGCATTTTGATAGGAATAATAAGGAGGCCACATACTCCTTGGCTAATAAGAATCTAAATGGGGTAGAGAAGCAAAGGGATCTCGGGGCACAGATATGTTAATAAGGCCATAAAAAAGGCAAATCAAGCACTGGGGTTTATTTCTAAAGAGATAGAATTGAAAACCAGAGAAGTTATGGTAAACTTGTATAGAACTTTGGTTAGACCACACTTGGAGTATTGTGCACAGTTTTGGTCTCCATATTATAAAAAGGATATAGAAGCAATGGAGAGGGTGTAAAAAAGATTCACAAGGATGATACCAGAACTGAGAGGATATCCTTATCAGGAAAGGCTGAACAGGCTGAGACTCTTTTCTCTAGAAAAGAGAAGGCTGAGGGGTGACCTGATAGAGGTCTTTAAGATCATGAAAGGGTTTGAGGTTTGATAGGGTAGACGTGGAGGAAATGTTTCCAATTGTGGGGAAGTCCAAAACCAAAGGTCATAAATATAAGATTGTCACTAATAAATCCAATAGGGAATTCAGGAGAAACTTCTTTACCCAAAAAGTGATAAGAATGTGGAACGCGCTACCACAAGGAGTAGTTGAGGCCAATAGCATAGATGCGTTTAAAGTGAAGCTAGATAAATACATGAGGGAGAAAGGAATAGAAGGGTATGCTGATAGGGTTAGATGAAGTAGGGAGGGAGGAGGCTGGTATGGAGCATAAACGCCAGCATAGACCAGTTGGGCTGAATGGCCTGTTTCTGTGTTGTAGACTTGATGTGACTCAATGTAATTCCTGGAGAACCCTGGATGCGCGCCCCCACATCCCTCCCCAAAAGCCCTTAAAAGATATTTTAATGAGGTTCACATCATGGAGTAGCAGCAGAAGCCTCTTATGCACCCAGTACAGACCCAGCGGAAAAACTTGTGCTGGTGCAGAGATTAAATTCCTGATTTTCTACTCTGTCTGTGCCACACCTGCACTGACAGCTCTAAGAGCTCAATTTCAGGCCTTTGGGCTTTAGCTTTACTGGAACTCGAGTAGCTGACTGCTATCAAAATAGGTGGCAGACGAGGTTTGACAGGTAAAGTAGTGGTTTGCTTAGAAAATTTTACAAAGTATCTAACTGGCATGCAAATTATTTGTCAGACAGCCTCTAGGGTACATAATATTGCAAGACTTCTGCAATAAAGTCATATACGTCCTATGGCAGTCCTGGAAGATTATTTGTATATATATAATGTGGATAGTATTCCTGTCAGATTGTATCATGTTTTATAATTGAACAAGAGTGGCAGGAAAACAAAAAAAAACTCTTTCCAGGTATAAACCTATTTTCAGAATCAGAATCCAATTATGTTCAGGGAAAACCTGGTGAAAATATTTTAATTTTTTTCCCCTCTCCTCAAGTTATTGCCTAATGCTGGGGTCTGGATCTGTGGGCGCTGACAACTGCCTGGTACCTCGTCCAAGTAGTTAGCATACATGACCGAGCCAACTGGTGACTGCCGGCGGTGTGTTTGACTGTAAGGAGGCATCACCAGACGCGTCTGATCCTGTCTGACACCCACACACACACACTTTCCAGAAGTCAATCGATTGCAGTCTTGAGCAGGAACACTGGTTGCTTTCCCTCCTCCCCCCTTTCTAATCTATGGGCGTTGCAGCCAACTGTAGAAACCCATGCTACCACCCAAAATGAGCTCAGCTAAATCAGCACAGGCCAAACTTTTAACTTCATGGCTCAGTGTCACACTGCAAAATGCATTTATCAACTGAGTGATTGGGGAAAGCTCCAAAAATTATTTTTAATGGAAGATCCACAGTAGCCATTTTACTTACAGATGTGCTGCAGTTGGCCTCAGCTCCCTTGTGCTGGGGAGGGGAAGAATTAGCTAAGATCTTACTCCTGACCTCTATTGGAATGAATGCATGCTTGGACATTAGGTGAGGACAGAAGCGGACTCAGCTCTGGTAACCCCCCCCCCCCCCCCCCCACCATCCCATCATGATTGTAGTTGACAGTCATAGCCATAAATAGCAAAATAATTAAGTGATCCTCATTTCTAACCTTGGCACTTCTCTTCAAGTTAACACCTGCTTCCATGAATCTTTCCAAATGAGCAGGATATTATCATCATGATTACCATTTGTGTGTTTACCTCTCATGCTTGCTAGATGCTCTGTTTTGTTATGAGTTGCCTTTCTGACTCATAGAGGCTATGGCCCTTAATTTCTGCGAGCCTTCCAGCCAGGTGTTAAGTTAGGCGGGAGTGCAGGGGAAGGCCCATTGAAATAGGCTGGGACTCTGATTCCACCCCTCTGGCCTGTTTAGGGCAGAATCTCTGTCTATCCAAAACATGGTCTCTTGCGTCAGAAGTGGCATTACCGGGGGAGTTCCCTCAGCCCCAGCCTGGTATTCACTGGAGAGTCAGCCTGCTGAGTGAGGTATGCCTCTAAAAGAGGGCCGATAGGCCTCTATTTAAAAGCTTCTGGGGCAGCTGTTGGCCTCATGCTTAGCCTCTGTTTGCTCTCTCAGATCCATACCTCTCTGCTTCTATCACCTCCTCCCCACCCATAGTAACACAGGCACCCATCAGAAATATTTAAAAGTGGAAACCTCCCACTGACTACATATTCCAGCAGGGTCAGCGGTAGAAGTTCCTAGCGGGCTGATCCAGGGACCTCCGTTGGGATCAAAGGTCTTCAGGCACTATATCTGTGCTATTTCTATGCTCACTCATGCTGTATAAAATGATTTGCAGACCTCAACAATGAAACAAGCCTTTCAACACCTTCCTCCCTGCATCAACACTCTTATTTGTGCACTCCACAGTTGGATTGGGGCACTATGCGTTTTAGCACTTACATGACTGTTGAGGGGGTTAAGGAATGATTTAGCATCATTATTGCAGGCTTTTTCTCACTCCACTTTAGTTGTAATACATCTTAATTCCATGAGTGTGTAAGATGGCGTAAATTTTCTGAATCTATGCTGGTAGCGAAGTTCTTTGCCTGCTATCGGCTTGTAAGAACATTTGTATATTCCTGTGATTGTGTTAAAATATTGGAGCAAAAATTAACTTACAGAATCATATATTCTTACAGCATAGAAGGCAGCCATTCTGCCTATCATGCCTGTGCTGGTTCTTTGAAAGAGCTATCCAATTAATCCAACTTTCTTGCTCTTTCCCTATAGCCCTGCAAATTTTTCCTTTTCAAGTATATATCTAATTCCCTTTTGAAAATTACTATTGAATCTGCTTCCCACCACCCTTTTAAGCAGTGCATTCCGGATCGTAGCAACTTGTGGCATAAAATTTCTCTTCAGCTTCCCTCTGGTTCTTTTGCCAATTATTTTAAATCTGTGTCCTCTGGTTACTGACCCTTCCACCAGTGGAAACAGTTTCCCCTTATTTACTTTATCAAAACCCCTCATAATTTTGAACATCTCTATTAAATCTGCCCTTAACCTTCTCTGCTCTAAGGAGAACAACCCCAGTTTCTCCAGTCTCTCCACATAACTGAAGTCCCTCATCTCTGGTATCATTCTAATAAATCTCCTCTGCACCTTCTCGAAGGCCTTGACATTTTTCCTAAAGTGTGGTTCCCAGAATTTGACACAGCACTCCAACTGAACCCTAACCAGTGATTTATAAATGTTTAGCATAACTTTCTTGCTCTTGTACTCCATGCCTCTATTTATAAAGCCAAGGATCCCATATGATTTTTTTTTAACAGTTTTATCAACTAGTCCTGCCACCTTCAAAGATACTCATTTAACATACAATCAGTGTGCTAAGAGCAAATCAAACCTCTTGGTGTGTTACAGTATTTACTAATGCTAACAGTGGTTTCAGTTTAATCAGCACGCTGTGATAGTTAGGTTCACTGAGTCTGGTACAGTTCAAAGATCATTATTGTGTATCCTTGCAGTAATCCCATAAAAAATGGCATGTATGACAGAAACATATTTGACAAGCAGCAAGGAAAAATAGCTGCACTTTCAGAAGTAGATTCTTGATATAATGGGGCACAGTCTTAATTAAAGTCACAAAAATAGCACATGACTCTCCTGACTTCTCCCCTCCCTCACCCAACAAAAAAAAGGAAGTTTGATAACCATTTTTTCACAGAGACTAACCTAATTCTGATTAAAACTAGATTTGAGAAAGATGCTACAAATGCATAAGTATTCTTATACACTTAGCAACCAGTATTTGCTTTACAATATTTTCTTTGTTGCACTTTGTAGTGCCCAACTAGTAGCTAGTGGTAATAGAGGAGTTGGTTGAAGTATCCTTAGCTATGATGATTGGAAAGCTGTCCATAAATGAGGGAGAGATTAATCAAATGAATTGTTTTCAATTTTTTTCTACTTCAGTGCAGCTAGTAATGCAGCTTCATCAGTAAAAGGTCACTGCATAATTGCTTTCTGAATATGGCTTTGTTTAGACTCATGACTTAACAATGTAACCCCAGGAGACGTTTTGTCTGGGTCCTCTCAGTATTTCTATTGGTACATCTATGTGAAATCATGAAGGTTAACAGTCCCAGTACTTTAAAAAAAAGGCCTTGAGACTTTGTTTTAAATATGTGCAGAAATTCAATATTTCGTGAATGTTGTGAGGCTTAAGTTTTCAGAAGGAACAAGCACCAAAATTGTTCCTCAAAACAGTATTAGCACAGAATGTGTTAAAACACTGGTTAAAATTAACTGTGGACACCATTTCATTATTTATAAGAATAATAATCAAATACTAACTACAATAAAAGTTTGCACTGTGTCCCAAAATTTATGGAAACATTGATTTAAACTTTATAAGTGGCCCTCAAGGTTCCATGGCAGGCATTTTTGTGGCCCACGAAGACCAAAAAGCTCAGACACCCTTTGCTCTACATCAACCCACCAGTTTTTTGTAGTGTAACCAGATTTTTTTTGTTTACTGGTTGTCATTTTGGAACAGTGTACTTTGTTTCGATATGTATTGTTTAGTTACTTAAGTATAAGTCATTCCAAAACCACTGTGCCATTTCATGTATAGTGGCCAAGAAATGCGATCGTGCAGTGCCTGTTTTACAGGCCTAAAACAGGTGTCTAAGGGTCCAACATGGCGGGCGGAGTGCGTATGCTCATTTTGCGCTGCAAGTGCACCATCTGCCATATTGGATTGCGTTGCTCAGTAGCGGTCCAGGTCGTGTGCCGGAAACATTGCGTTGGGCCCACTGCATATGCAAATAGCAGGCCTAATGCCTGTTTCAAGCCCCTTTGTGAAATTGGTCTGCGACTGACTGCAGTATGCGCCGTGCAAGTTGCCGTAAGTTTTCTTTAGGCGTTCAGCAGACAAATCAGCGGTCCTTAAAGGAAATGCAGGAAGTTGCCATGCAAAAGGTAAGTTTCACATGTTTTACTTACCTTATTGTGGAGCCAGTGCTCCTCCTGGCTCCACATTCAAACTGCAGGCCGCTGCCAACCACTGCTCGCTCCCCATCCCGATCGGCTCTTCCCACTCTTGACTCTCCTGAGGCCCTCCGCTGGCATTGAAGTCGGCCGATTTTGTTGCCCCTCCATGGCCAGCAAGCTGCCTCTGGGACCGCAACTAGCGTCCGCAGGTCACTGGTATTACCCCAATGAGGCCAGTGGACCAATTTACCGTGGACCAGTTGCCGGCCTCATTAAGCACATGTAGCATGCGCTGCACCACAATTGCGCCTCGAATCAGGCCCGATCTAATTTTTAGGCCCATCTGTTTAATGGAGCTCTGCCTTAACAAAAAATTGTTTGAAAAAACTTTTATCATTTGCTTACCCTTTGCACGATTTTATTATAGAAGTCACATTGAAGTACGTGATCGTCTCACTAATATGCAACATCATGCCAACCTTGGTAGCACTCTCGTTTCTGAGTCAGACAGTTGTGGGCTCAAGCCCCACTCCAGAGACTTCAGCACGCAAATCTAGGCTGATGGTTCAGTGCAGTACTGAGGGAGTGCCACATTGTTGGAGATACCGCCTTTTGAATGATACGTTAGACTAAGGTCCCGTCTGCCTGCTCAAGTAGTTGTAAAAGATCCCATGGCACTATTTGAAGAAGAGAAGGGAGGTCTTGTGTCCATAAGACCATAAGACCATAAGAGATAGGAGCGGGAGTAGGCCTTTCGGCCCCTCGAGCCTGCTCTGCCATTCAATGAGATCATGGCTGATCTGATTATTACCTCAACTCCACTTTCCCACCCTTTCCCCATATCCTTTGACTCCCTTGCTGATCAAAAATTTGTCTAACTCAGCCTTGAATGTATTCAATGACTCAGCCTCTACAGCTTTTTGGGTTAAAGAATTCCAAAGATTCACGACCCTCTGGGAGAAGAAATTCCTCCTCATTTCCATCTGAAACGGGCGACCCCTTATTCTGAGACTATGCCCCCTAGTTTTAGATTCCCCCATGAGGGGTAACATCCTCTCAGCATCTACCCTATCGAGTCCCCTCGGAATCTTGCAACTTTCAATAAGATCTCCTCTCATTCTTCTGAACTCCAGTGAGTATAGACCCAACCTGTTCAATCTTTCCTCATAAGACAACCCTTCCATACCCAGAATCAACCAAATGAACCTTCTCTGAACTGCCTTCAATGCAAGTATGTCCTTCCTTAAATAAGGACACCAGAACTGTACGCAGTACTTCAGGTGTGGTCTCACCAGCACCCTGTACACTTGTAGCATGACTTCCCTGCTTTTATACTCCATCTCCCTGGAAATAAAGGCCAATATTCTATTTGCCTTCCGGATTACCTGTTGCATCTGTATGTTGACTTTTTGTGTTTCATATACGAGGACACCCAGATCCCTCTGTACCGCAGCATTTTGTAGTATTTCTCCATTCAAATAATATTTTGCTTTTTTATTTTTCCTCCTAAAGTGGATGACTTCACATTTTCCCACATTATATTCCATCTGCCAAATTTTTGCCCATTCACTTAACCTGTCAATATCCCTTTGCAGACACTTTGTGTCCTCATCACAACTTGCTTTTCCACCTATCTTTCTATCATCAGCAAATTTGGCCACAAGACGCTCTGTCCCTTCATCCAAGTCATTGATATATATTGTAAATAGTTGAGGCCCCAGCACTGAACCCTGCGGCATCCCATTAGTTACAGATTGCCATTTTGAAAATGACCCTTTTATCCAGACTCTTTGTTTTCTGTTAGTTAGCCAATCCTCTATCCATGCCAGTATATTACCCCCAACACCATGAGCTCTTATCTTGTGCAGTAATCTTTTATGTGGCACCTTATCGAATGCCTTTTGGAAATCCAAATATACTGCATCCATTGGTTCCCCTTTATCCACCCTGTCCGTTACTTCCTCAAAGAACTCTAATAAATTTGTTAGACGCTATTTCCCCTTCATAATACCATGTTGACTCTCCTTGATTGTATAATGAGTCTCCAAATGTCCTGCTACTACTTCCTTAATAATGGATTCTACCATTTTCCCAATGACAGATGTTAGGCTAACTGGTCTATAGTCACTTGCTTTCTGTCTCACCCCCTTCTTGAATAGGGGTGTTACATTTGCGATTGTCCAATCTGCTGGGACCTTCCCAGAATTCTGGAAGATTACAACCAATGCATCCACTATCTCTGTAGCCACTTCCTTTAAGACCCTTGGATGCAAGCCATCAGGTCCAGGGGACTTGTCAGCCTTTAGACCCATTAGTTTACCTAGTACTTTTTCTCTAGTGATAGTGATTGTTTTTAGTTCCTCCCTCCCCTTTGCCTTTTGATTTTCTACTATTATTGGTATATTATTAGTGTCTTCTACTGTGAAGACAGATACAAAGGGCCTGATATTAGCAGGGCAGCGAGTTCTCAGTGGGGGGTCGACTGGGCGCGTGGGTAACGCGCCCGTTGAAATCAGTGTGCTCCACACGGAATTGCAGGCTAATTGGAGCCACTTACCTGTGCTTCCGGGTTTTGCGCTGGAAAGCTAGCATGGCAGGGGGACTGTGCATGCGCAGCAAAGTCTGTCAGCTGGAGGAGCCCTATATAAAGGGGCAGTCCACCAATGCTCCTCCTGCAGCAAACAACCAATGCTGAACCATGGAGCAGGCCAGAGGGAAGGCTGTCCCAAGATTTTCGGACTCCTCACTCCAGGTGCTGTTGAATGGGGTGAGGAGGAGGAGGAGGGAAATCCTTTTCCCATCCGATGGGAGGAAGTGCCCTCCCTCCACCACGAAGAAGGCCCAGCTGGAGGTGGCCGAGGAGGTCACCAGCAGCAGCAATGTGCCACGAACCTGGGTCCAGTGCAGGAAGCGATTTAATGACCTAACCAGGTCAGCCAAAGTGAGTATACTTACGCATTCTCCCACACTCCGTCTTCCACATCACCTCCACCACCACACAACCCCTTCTGCACTGCCACCACAACGCTCTCGCATCACTCCTCACATCCACTCAACTATCATCCTCACCTTGCCTGCACGTACTCACCGCCCCTGTCCCCATTCGAACACTACCACGCAACCCAATCTTCATACAATATCATGGCTATGTTGCACACGCACCCTCCCATGCATCTCCCTCACGCTCAACCCCACCCACACCAATGCATGCAGCGGGTCATCACGCAACCATCACTCAATCACGCCTCTGTGTTTTGCCTTAATAGGAGAAGAGATGCCAGAACGCATGGGAGAGGGCACGGACCGGAGAGGGCCCGCCACACCAGGTGGCACCAACAGACGCGGAGCAGCAGGCATTGGAGATCAGCCGCACGCTGGAGTACCTGTCCGTGGCGGATGCTGAGGCTGGGATTGCACAAGCGGCCAGTGACAGAAAGCTAACACTCAGCACTCATGATAGTGAATGATCTTAGCATCACTTGGCATCTGCAGCACCTCAACATCTGTCCACATGCCTAATATTGCTTTCTGTTCTCTTGCAGGGCCATCTGCGAGCTGTGACCGTGGAGGGCGATTCCTCAGAGGACCTGCCGGCCTCTGAGGGCCCATCGTCACATCTGAGCCAGCCATCCATCAGCGCAGATACACACACCTCCGTGTGTCCCTGTCCTCACTTAGTTGGGCTTGCACATGGTGAGTCACCACGCACATGTGAGCATGAGCAGACCCTGGTGGCAGGGGCAGCTGTGGAGAGTCCGTGTCGGTGGGAGCACTCTTCTCCAGGCTCTGCTCAGCTGGACCCAGATACTGAATCCTGGGGGCCATCCATGAAAAGGAGAGTCGTCGAGTGCCACGGCACTCTCCACAATCGCGCAGAGGATGTAGGAGTCCAACTCCTGCATGAGGGGAATGGTGGCACAGGTACAGGAGGGTATCTCCGAGATAGTGTCGCAGGGACGTGAAGGCATCTCTGAGATAGTGTCGCAAGTAAGTGCGGGAATGTCTGCGATGGAGGAAAGGCTAGCTTCCCTCGAGTGTCAAGCACGGCTCAACAATGAGTCCATTCAGGCCCTGACGATGGCCGTTCGGATTCAGGGTGAGCAACATTCTGCTGCCTTAAACAGGCTGACAATTACTTTACAAGTGGCCTTCCAAGGCCTCACACAAGTCCTCCAAACTGCCGTCCAGTAGGGTGGAAGGAGTGATGTGGGCCTGGGCCACGAGAGGGATGATGGTGAAAGGGGACATGGAAGTGGGAACGCCACTCAAAGCGTTCCCACGTCTCACCCGTTGCCCCGCTCTCAACCAGTACCCGCAATGCTGCCCCCTCTCCAGGTGGCCGAGTCTGCCCCTGCACAGGTGCCGGTGGAGCAGTCATTGGAGGGGGCCCTCATGGGCACCGAAACCCAGAGGGCATCGGCCCAAAGCTTCTCATCGGTCAGGGCATGGACAAGAGCAACCTGCCACTACCTCTGCTGAAGCCACAGGGGTAGCACCATGTAGGGGTTCCCGGAAATGCAAGGCGAAGGTTTTGTGAGCACAAGGGTGTCTGACGATTTGTCATGTTTTTTATTTATATTTGTTTTCTTTCACATGCACAATAAATATTATTATTATCACCACTACTGCCACGTCTTGCCCATTCTTGACTGGCTTGTGGAATTGGTCCCTTTCATGGGGTTCACCATGAACACGCACACTTGATGCCACCCATTGTGTCACTGCAGAGTGGGTGTAGGTGTATTTGCAGGGCTCTTTTGTGCAGACGACTAAGAGAAGTCGGCGATGTCCCCGGTGGCACCCTGGAAGGATGCGGAGGAGAAGTTGTTGAGGGCAGTGGTGACTTTGACAGCGACAGGTAAGAAGATGGTGCTCGGCCAGCCGGGAGCAGCTCGGCATGAAGGAGGCTGCAGATGTCCATGACTATATGTCGAGTGACTCTGAGCCTCCATGTGCACTGCTGCTCAGAGATGTCCAGGAAGCTGAGCCTCGATCTGTAGACCCTGTCTGCGACGCATCTCTCGCTGTGGTTGCCCTCTCTCCTGCTGTGCAGGCGGATGTGTCACAGCACTGTGTTGTGGAGCTACACGTGTCAGAGGTGGATGGCGTGGCCATCGAGGCTGGTGATGCTGTTCGCCCTCCGAGGAGGTCATGACTGCAGCTACGGCAGCCCCCATCCGGAAGATGTACATCTGAGGGGGTCCGCAAGGTAGGTAAATGTGTCTGGACACCAGGGTAAGTGTGCAAGTTTGTGAATTTAATTGTTTGGAGCAGGGTGGTGGAGCCCAAACTTTGTCCCAAGTGACAGAGTGGCCTCCTGCAATGAGTGAGGGTCTCCCCGCTCCACCTGTCAAATGGACCTTTGCAGCTGCCACAGGCTGGTGGCTGCAACACGTCCATTTGAACTGGGAGTGTTTCCCCCAGTACGGGAAACAGTCTCAATTCATTTCAAAATCCCATTCCTCCTAAAATATCAGGTCAATCAGGTTTGTAAACAACCTGAAGTACCTGTTTAAGTACTTTAAGTGACACCCCGCCGGCTTTAATTGCCTGAGGGAGTCCCACATGCGGGGGTTGCGCGTGCATGTCAGCGTGTCACTGGGGAACCCGGAAGTGGGCGGGTGGGAGCCGGGCTCCAGACCTGCCCCGGGAATCCCCGATTTTCGCAGCCCCCCTGCCACGAACGCACCCGACCGGGGGTGCGAAAATCCAGCCCAAAATATCTTTTCAATTCCTCTGCCAGCACCATTAAAAAGCAAATTATAAAGAAAGAAAAGAACTTGCATTTATATAGCGCCTTTCGCAGTCTGATGACATCGCAAAGCACTCCACAGCCAATGAAGTACTTTTGAAGTCTAGTCACTGTTATAATGTAAGGGAATTACCTAGTCATCTATCTCATTGCTGTTTATGGGATCTTCCCGTGTGCACATTGGCTGCTGTATTGCCCTACATTACAACAGTGACTACACTTCGACAGTAATTCATTGATTCAGTGGTCAGAGAGAAAAATTGCATGTAGGCCAAATTTAGATGGGATGGGGACAATTACACCATAGCGGGGCAAAACTTCAAAAAGCTTTTGCAGAGCCTCAAAAGACATCTCACCATATTAACAGCCTTTTCCAAGACAGAACTAGTAGAGGATAAGAAATGACAGACCAAAATGAAGGGAAAGGGAGCCTTAGGTATCGGCACGAGTTGTTAAAACCTTCCTCTTTGTCCAAGCTTTTGGTCAATTGTCCTAATATCTCCTTATGTTGCTCGGAGTCAAATTTTGTTTGATTACACTCCTGTGAAGCACCTTGGTACTTCTTACTACATTAAAGTCGCTCTATAAATGCAAGTTGTTGTTGTAGACAAGTAACGGAGCAGCACAGTATCCAATGTCTTGTTTGGTGGCTGCAAAAGTCAAGGTGGTCCTGCAATGAGGCGGCAGTGGGGGGAGAGGAACCCTCTGAGCCAATCCACAGTACCATCCCCCAGGTCAGCATTATAGCATGCCTGCAAGGAGGTGCAGCAAAGTTTCAGGCCACAGTTGATTGTTACTGTCCCTCCATGTGCCAGTCCTATGCTGCACGGTCTCTGCTGATATCCTTGCAGCAGATGCCACAGCTTGGCATCTGCCTCTCTGTGGATCCAATCCTGGAGAAAACAAGACCTGCTGAAATGGTTGATGGCATCTTGATGGATGTGACCAATTGGGCAACGTTGACTCCTGATCACCCTTACATGCCATCTTTCATGTGGTACCATGCTAAGCATGACATGTTGTGCGGTTGATGTTGTGTATATGGACTTTCAAAAGATGTTTGATAAAGTGCCATGTAATAGGCTTGTCAGCAAAATTGAAGGGGCAGTGGCAGCATGGTTACTAAATAGGCCAAGTGACAGGAAACTGAGAGTAGTGGTGAACGGTTGTTTTTTGGACTGGAGGAAGGTATACAGTGGAACTCCCCGGGGGTCGGTACTAGGACTACTGCTCGTGCCTTTCAAAAAGGAATTGGATAAATACTTGAAGGGAAAAAATTTGCAGGGCGATGGGGAAAGAGCGGGGGAATGGGACTAACTGGATTGCTCTTACAAAGAGTGGGCACAGGCTTGATGGGCCGAATGGCCTCCTTCTGTACTGTAACCATTCTATGATTCTATGATTGGGGTGCTTCTGAAGAACCATCCAGCATAACAGTTAGTCAGGTATTCATACATCATAGTGTTGCCATGGGGATCTAGCTGGTGCAGATTCTGAACCCGCCAACCCTGAGGATTTCCATTAGCAAGCCTGCTGGTGCCAGTAAAAAATAATAATTAGGAACAACTTACACAAAGGCTCATTAAAGCTTAACTTCCAACAGGAAAAAAAAAGATTCAGACATGCCAAACGACACTTACTGTTAAATTGAGGGCCCACTAAATGATTGCCTGCTTGAAGGTCCTCCCCTGGATGCCAGGTTTCCTGAACATGCTGCAGACTTGATGTCCAGCACACCTAAAAGTGAGAAACGGAGACTGGCCCTCCATGTTCCCTTTGTAATGTTAAAATGAAGCATCTAACTGCTTCCAGTACCTGCCCCAGGAATGACTGGAGTTTTCTGCAGGACTGAAATTAGGTGGAATTGATTTCTGCCTGATATGATGGTCTGGTATGCCTTCTCTGTGCCTGAAAACCAGTGCAGACAGGGCGTGCCAGAACTAAAATCATTTTAACATGTCTTACAGGTTTCTAGTGTTTTGTTATGTTACACTGGGGCCTAACTTCAATAGCACCCAATATTGGTGGCGGAACAGTCGAGGCGCTGAACTCGCATGCCAGAAGAGAGAGAACCATCGTAAATTCGTCCTCGCGTCTCATTGGAACAAATCCGGTGAGCTGCAGGCACTAATCAAGCGCCCTGACACCAGTCTGGGCCCTTCAAATTTCAGCCGGCTTGGCGTCCAAGCTGACCTGCAGGTAAGTGCAGGGGGAGTGAGGCAAACAGGAGTGGGGGAGGGCGGGCCGGCAGTATTGATGTGGAGGCAGGAGGAGCACTCCTGTTTTTCCTGGCTCCACATTAAGGTAAAAAATTTACCTGGGCATGCTGCAGGCTTGGTGTCCAGCACACCTGCTGAGTGAGAAATGGAGTGCGGCCCTCCACGCTTACTTCTTTGGCGGCTTCCAGTGGTCCCTTTACAGACGTCTGGTTAGGCTGCTGCAGAACCTGAGAAACTAGTCGGAGCTTGTGCGACTTAAGCCTGACTAGTCTTAGCTAATTTCCTGAAAATGGCCCCAGGACCCTCGTTTCAATGTTGAAATGAAGCCCGAGCTCATTTCAGGCAGATGCAAAGTTCACCACTTTCAGAGAGAAGGGGAGAAAGCTGGAAAAAGAAAATAATACCTTTGAAATTCCTTTGTGGCCCAGTAGCTTGCCTTACTCTCGATGTGAATATTTTCAGACTCCTAGGTCAGCAGATTGCAACATCTGCAACTTTTATAACAGTTTCTAATTTCTCCTGTGGAAGTGAAAATGCTGTTATATGTACATTTAAATAATAAACAAGAGCTGTTGGATGGGCTGCGATTAGATCAGAATTTTGCTGACCTAGTTTATGAAGGTGTGCCGTCAAATATCATTAAACCAAAAATAAACAATTAGCATTGAGAAGATCCAGCTAGTTATCCATGGTGATCAGCACTAAGACAATGGTTGTGAGGCAGTGCATCGAAACTATAATTATTCAGTCATCTAAATATTTTAAAAGTTCTGCAAACCAAAGCACCAATGGAAAATGCAAAAAAAAAAAATCACTATTATTGTTTCATTCATGCCAGTGGTAATTAAAAGAAAATTTGGTCCCTTCTTTGTTTTTTAAATGTAATTTCTGTTGCTCAATACTCTTTCCCCCAAAACTCGACTTCTCTACTGTCATTTAAAGAACCATTGCATTCAAAATATAATTAAGCTAATTATGCTATGACATAATTTTTTCTTGTAAAATTAAGTTCAGTGAGAATTATTCCAAGTATGGTGTTATAGCAGGAGTTTATTAAAAAGACAGTATCAAAACACATGTCTAAATGTCCGCTGAACTTCATGATACAGAATATATTTGACGTTGTGATATTCTTTAGTTGGAGCAATCTTGCCTCTGAATCTAAAGGTTGTGGGTGCAAACTCCACTCCAGGACTTGAGACCCCATTCAAGGCTGGCTCTTTATTGCAGAACTGAAAAAATGCTGCATTTTCCTCAGATAAGATGTTAAACTGAGGCATGTCTGCTTGTCCAGATGGATGTAAAATATCCCATAGAATGATGAGAGCAAGAGAGTTCTCCTAGTGTCTTGACTAACATTCTTCCCTCAACCAACACCACCAAAAATAACAGATTAATTGATCATTCACCTCATTTGCAGTCTGTGGGACCTTTCTGTGCTCAACTGGCTACTGTGTTTGCTTACTTAACAACAGCACTCTGAGACATCACAAGGTCGTAATAAGGTGCCATATAAATGTAAGATTTTTCTTTCTTTCTGTGAGACGAGGTAAAAGAACTATTATTGGCACAGTAATGTTATGACTTATGCAGCTGTGTTATGTATGATAAAGTGGTTTGCCAAAGATTCTTTTTTTGAAAACATTGCCCCTTTAAATACTCAGTGGTACTTTAATTAAAGATAATATTGGTAGGCGTTTGAGTGCAGTGAGTAAAATGTGACACGTAAGCAAAAGCACATGACTGGGAAGAAATTTTGTTAGGAACTCGTGATCTTTTTATTTAATTGTGCTTAAAGATCGTAGCAGTTATCAGAAGCTATTTGTCACCTCACACAAAGATATTGCAAAAGCACAACACAAATATGCATAGAAGCAGTTAGGACCTGATTGTTTACCGTTATTTTATTAGCAATCTTTGTGACAGTTCTAATAATTTCGATCAGAGTGACCTATATTTGATTGGATAACCTAAGGCTAACCCCATAATTCTAAAGTCTGTGCAGCCACACAGACAGCAGTTATAGTGAGAAAACCATTCTTAATATTGCTCATGGTGAAGTGGATACAATTCCTTGCTGTCACTTCTCATTTTTATTTTCCCTAATGTCTCCATTTGTTTCAGTAAATCCTGATATTAATTTAATGTTCTCACGACATCACTTTGCCAAGTCCCATCTATCTATCATTTTATTTAAACATAAGTGGCCGAAAATGCACAGGTCTGCATTCCTGACCTAAATGCTGGGATTTTCCCACTGGGAGCCTCTGCTGTTGATTCCTCCAGAATATGGAGGGTCAGGGAGATTCCCCAATTTAAATATTCCCAGCAGATGCCCGCTTCACAATAGGCACATCTCGGGCACCCATCATAACATGGTGGTGGGGGAGGGGGGGTGGCAGTGCTGGTGCATATTTTAAACAGGCTGATTCTTCACTGCTTCCTTAAATTTTCTTCAGGGTTTCAGGCCAATAGCCAGGCCTAAATCCCGAGCGTTTCTCTCTACCACCGGCTGACGAGCTGGTATTCTTCGCCCGGAGTGCCGTTTGTTTGCTGAATCTCCAGCCAGACCCTCTGATGCAGGTGACCATGTTTGGGACGAACAGAGGTTCAACCCTAAAAAAAAACCCTTGGAAATCAGGGGCACAGACCAGGGACCGGCATTTCTGGGTTCTGGCTTAAGACATGGGCCTTCTGCCTCACTCCCACCCAATTTACGGTGAGAGTACCCCAGAAGGCCTATGGAAATTTGGGGCCAAACTTTTTTAATGACACTGGCTCAGTTGGTAAATGCGCTTTTTGGAGTGGAACTGAGCCATACAGATCAGGAAAATCTCAGGTTCAATCCCCAATCTGTGCTGAATTGCCTGATCTCAGCCAGGTGATTTGGAGCTATAACTGGCCTCAGTGTCTTAGGTTAGGGTGGGGGGATCTCAGCCAGTACTCCTGGCTGCTTTTAACTGTGCCTGGTGAAAGTGCATGTACATGAATGCTAGGTGAAGACAAGACTGGGCTCAGCTATGACTCCCTATCCCTAACAAGAAAATAGCCTGCTAACACATAGCTCATAAATAATCATTTGAACGAGGTACCAGAGAGTGGAAACATACCCCAGTATCAGTTGTAGTTTTGGGGAGATCTTTTCATGTGCCCAAATCCTTTCTTTATTTATTCATGATAATTTTTTTGCCTGTCTATTACAAATTCAAGAGAAGCACAGCCAGCAGCTGAATAAACTGTTATTTTATGAAAATTCAAAAACTAAACAAACTACACATGGCCTTATCCAGGGATAGCCAACGCACAGCTTGCGAGTCTCATGTGGTTCTTCTGTTGTTCAAGTGATTGGCTGTAGTGTAGCTTTTTCATTACCACCTACCACGATCCCTCAAATCAATACTTCTCCATGTTGAACAACACTTGGAGGAAGCTCTGAGGGAAGCAAAGGCACAGAATGTATTCTAAGTTGGGACTTCAATATGCACCACCAAGAGTGATCAGTAGTACCACAGCTGCCCAAGTTCTGAAGGGCACAGCTGCCAGACTGGGCCTGCCTCAGGTTGGGAGGGAACCAACATGAGGAAGTAACCTAATTGACCTCATCCTCACCAACCAACAGACATGCCTGCAGCATTGGTAGAAATGACCACTGCTTAGTTCTTGTGTCTGTACTGTGAGGACATCCATCATTGTGTAATGTGGCACTACCACTGTGCCAAGTGGGATAGATTAAGGATGTAGGAACTCAAAACTGGGCATCCATGAAGCACTGTGGCAGCAGCAGAATTATATCCACCACAATCTGTAACCTCAAGGCTCGGCACACCACACACTCCTGAACCACTGGTCTTATGCAGACAGCAGCAACCCTTACTGAATTTCCTGAGGCCAGTGGGTCATCCTGGCTGCTGATTGCCACTGACTAAGCAAAAATTTGTGTCAGGAGTGCTTATAATGCACTGATGTAATATGATGCATCATTAAGTAGTGCAACATGGCTGGTTTGTACATTTCTAACAAACTATTTGTATTATATCACATTTTTATATGTTATCAATGGACACTTATGGGAAAAGTTTGCATTTGCAACATTGTTGAATGCAAAATAAATTAAATTTTTAAATGCAATTTTAGTAGAGGCTGGTGGATAGTGAGCGGTAGCAGGAACCCAGGCTTATTTTAGCCCTCTCCAGCCCAGGGACTCATTGGATGATTGTAGCTCCCCTACCAATGCCACAGCTGAGATCATTTAGCTCAGCACAGATTGGGGCTTTTACTTAAGACTTTTATATATTCTTATATTTATAAACCACTAGTAACAAGCCTGGGGATCAACCCTGGTTCAATGAGGAGTGTAGAAGAGCATGCCAGGAGCAGCACCAGGGGTACCTAAAAATGAGGTGCCAACCTGGTGAAGCTACAACACAGGATTACATGCATGCTAAACAGCGGAAGCAACATGCTATAGACAGAGCTAAGCGGTTCCACAACCAACGGATCAGATCAAAGCTCTGCAGTCCTGCCACATCCAGTCGTGAATGGTGGTGGACAATTAAACAACTAATGGGAGAAGGAGGCTCTGAAAACATCCCCATCCTCAATGATGGCGGAGTCCAGCACGTGAGTGCAAAAGACAAGGCTGAAGCGTTTGCAACCATCTTCAGCCAGAAGTGGCGAGTGGATGATCCATCTCGGCCCCCTCCCGATATCCCCACCATCACAGAAGCCAGTCTTCAGCCAATTTGATTCACTCCACGTGATATCAAGAAACGGCTGAGTGCACTGGATACAGCAAAGGCTATGGGCCCAGACAACATCCCGGCTGTAGTGCTGAAGACTTGTGCTTCAGAACTAGCTGCGCCTCCAGCCAAGCTGTTCCAGTACAGCTACAACACTGGCATCTACCCGACAATGTGGAAAATTGCCCAGGTATGTCCTGTCCACAAAAAGCAGTTCAAATCCAATCCGGCCAATTACCGCCCCATCAGTCTACTCTCAATCATCAGCAAAGTGATGGAAGGTGTCGTCGACAGTGCTATCAAGCGGCACTTACTCACCAATAACTTGTTCACTGATCCTCAGTTTGGGTTCCGCCAGGACCACTCGGCTCTAGACCTCATTACAGCCTTGGTCCAAACATGGACAAAAGAGCTGAATTCCAGAGGTGAGGTGAGAGTGACTGCCCTTGACATCAAGGCAGCATTTGACTGAGTGTGGCACCAAGGAGCCCTCATAAAATTGAAGTCAATGGGATCAGGGGGAAAACTCTCCAATGGCTGGAGTCATACCTAGCACAAAGGAAGATGTTAGTGGTTGTTGGAGGCCAATCATCTCAGCTCCAGGACATTGCTGCAGGAGTTCCTCAGGGCAGTGTCCTAGGCCCAACCATCTTCAGCTGCTTCATCAATGACCTTCCCTCCATCATAAGGTCAGAAATGGGGATGTTCGCTGATGATTTCACAGTGTTCAGTACCCCTCAAATAATGAAGCAGTCCGTGCCTGCATGCAGCAAGACCTGGACAACATCCAGGCTTGGGCTGATAGGTGGTAAGTAACATTCGCGCCAGACAAGTGCCAGGCAATGACGATCTCCAACAAGAGAGAGTCTAACCACCTCCCCTTGACATTCAACGGCATTACCATCGCTGAATCCCCACCATCAACATCCTGGGGGTCACCATTGACCAGAAACTTAACTGGACCAGCCATATAAATACTGTGGCTACAAGAGCAGGTCAGAGGCTGGGTATTCTACGGCGAGTGACTCACCTCCTGACTCCCCAAAGCCTTTCCACCATCTGCAAGGCACAAGTCAGGAGTGTGATGGAATACTCTCCATTTGCCTGGATGAGTGCAGCTCCAACAACACTCAAGAAGCTCGACACCATCCAGGACAAAGCAGCCCGCTTGATTGGCACCCCATCCACCACCCTAAACATTCACTCCCTTCACCACCGGCGCACAGTGGCTACAGTGTGTACCATCCACAGGATGCACTGCGGCAACTCGCCAAGGCTTCTTTGACAGCACCTCCCAAACCCGTGACCTCTATCACCTCGAAGGACAAGAGCAGCAGGCACATGGGAACAACACCACCTGCACGTTTCCTTCCAAGTCCCGACTTGGAAATATATCGCCGTTCCTTCATCGTCGCTGGGTCAAAATCCTGGAACTCCCTAACAGCACTATGGGAGAACTTTCACCACACGGACTGCAGCGGTTCAAGAAGGCGGCTCACCACCACCTTCTCAAGGGCAATTAGGGATGGGCAATAAATGCTGGCCTTGCCAGCGACGCCCACGTCCCATGAACGAATAAAAAAAAATTCTTGACAAGTAGAAGGTACCACTTCAACGTCACACAGATTCATATGGGTGTGTCAGTCTGTTAGGGTGATATGTCTTAGGGTTCAAACTTGTTGCAACTGACAAAAAGACATTGTGGTATAACACAAGATAGGTGTGGTCCAGTACCACCCCATTGTTCGATCTACTTCCTGAGCCATCAAGAGAGCCAAGTTTTCTATTTTCAAAAGTAATTTTCTCCCTTGTTTAGGTCTCCCCCACATATTGATATCAAGCACCAATCTCAGGCCGCTGCTATTCTCACTCTGTAGTGTTTTTAAAATAATGATGGTTTTTGATGGGGTTAACAGGGAAAGATAATTTCCTCTGGTTGGGATGTCAGTGACGAGGAGTCATCAATTAAAATTTCTTTACACAGAGGGTTGTTGGAACATGGAATGCTATGCTGCAGGAGATGTTTGCGACAGAGACCACTGCATCTTTTAAGGGAAAAGTGGATACATTTTTGAAGTATAGGAAGATACAGGACTTTGGGCAGAGAGTTTGGCAGTGGGATTACTTTTGAATTGCCCTGTGTTAATTTATATGGTTCTATGGTATGTTTGGTAGCATGAGAGAACAAACTAGGAGCAAATTTCCCCCTATTGTTCCTCCCACCCCGCAGGGAGATGCCCTGCGTTTCATCAAAGGCTCAGCAGAGATCGTGAACTTAATAATGGGAATGTGAGGGTGCACCGTCCTCTCTGGCCTACTGCATTGCAATGTCAATTGTCATGCTTGTGGGCCAGTCATGTAGATGCATTTCTAATTATCTCACTAATATTTCTTGAAATATTGAAATATAATTCTAAAAGCAATAACTTATATTTTGTCCAATTTTCTGAGTGCTTTGAAAAGGTAGAAGTGGGAAAAAGACATTCAGTCCATCTAGTTCATCCTGTCATTTAGGCCAATGTTCTGCACCTGCATTTATCATTTTCATCTCGCTCCTGCGTTAGCACCAGGTAGGGCAATAAAAAACACATGCTCCTGTACTTTGATAAAACGCTTCACTATTGTCTCATATATTCTGGTCAAGTAGAAGATACCACATCAACAGCACACAGATTCATATGGGTGTGTCAGTCTGGTAGGGTGATATGTCTTAGGGTTCAAACTTGTTGCAACTGACAAAAAGACATTGTGGTGTAACACAAGATAGGTGTGTTCCAATAAATTACTGAAAGCTGGATTCGACAAAACAACTATAAACAATTGGACTAAATCATAGCCTGTGGTTTAAAGTTACTGAATTGAGCCTGTGTTCAACCACATGATATGGGAACCAGTTTTTCAAGCTTATGCGCCTGGCTTTGTCAGCTTAGCCATATTTTGGAACCAGTGTTAAAGCCTGAATGACAGTATGAGTAATTGCACCTAGCTCTACCAGGCAAATAAATGTGTTTGATGTTTGGACTCCTCTTTCAACTCCATCATCGCTTTTAGAGCCTGTAAGCTTCAGCAACTTGGTAAGTGATTGTCTCTCAGTCCATTATCAAATACGGCTCCACCACCTCAAGCTCCACTGTATTTCCTCTTCCTAGACCAAACCTCAGTCCTACTCTGAAATCATCCTGGAGAATAAGAACAACTGCTAATTCCACTTCTTCACTAATATCCATCCTCTCTGACCACCTTCCTTCACACCTTGGACACTAAGACCCTGATTTAGAATGAAGTAGCAGGTGCATTGGAGGCGGGGTGGGGGGCTCCAAAAATCGGGGAAATCCCAAGCGGGCTCGAAACCTGGTTCCAACCCGCAGACATCCGGGTTCCCCATTGACGCATTTGGGTGAGCGCGCGGCCTCACAAATGCAGAAGTCCCACCGGCTATTGAAGCCTGCGGGATGATACTTAAGAGAGTTATTTAGAGGATTGAAGTACTTGAAGCACTTAATTTTGTCCACATTGAGGCAGGGGTCTAATTTTCAAACATGCTCAGCGTGTTTCCCGTGCAGTGGGAAACATTCCATGTTGCAAGAGATGTGTTTCAGCCAGCAGCCAGTTGGACCTTCAAATGCTTGTTTGACAGATGGGGATAAAAGGTGAGTTATTGCAGCAGGGCACTCGGTTCTTTCAGACAAACTTTTGGCTGGGAGATCCTTGTGTTTTCACTTAAAATTCTTAGTTTCCACTCAGAATTCTTCTGTTCAGACATATTAACCATCTTTTCTGATCCCCTCAAACTGACACCATCAGGATAGGGGGGGCGCCATAGCTGCATTCACCACTACGTCAGAGGACGAGCAACATCACCAGCCTCACCAGGCACGGCATGCACTTCCGCCATTTGCAGCTCCACAACACAGTGCTGCGCCACAGGCTCCTGCACAAGAGCACAGAGGGCAACAACAGAGAAAGCGACGTCGCAGGAGGCACTACCCTCGCCATAGGGTCTACAGACCAAGGCTCAGCATCCTGGACCTCTCTGAGGAGCAGTGCATACAGAGGCTCTGAGAGAGTCGCCAGGTGATCGCAGACATCTGCAGCCTCCTTGATGCTGAGCTGCTCCTGGCTGGGCTGAGCAGCATCTCCTTACCTATCGCAGTTAAAGTCACCACTGTCCTCAACTTCTTCACCTCCAGATCATTCCAGGGTGACACTAGGGACATCGCTGGGGACTCTCAGTCGTCCACAGACAAGTACATAAGGCAGGTCGGTGACAGCTTGTTTCGCAGAGCCTCGCAGTACGTCAACTTCCCCATGGACGTCCTCAGCCAGACGGAGAGGGCAGTGGGATTCCACTCTGTGGCTGACTTCCCACAGGTGCAGGGTGCAATCGATTGCACCCGTATAGCAATACGAGGACCTCCACACGAATCAGGACTGTTCATCAACAGAAAGGGGTATCACTCTATCAACACTCAGCTCGTTTGTGACCACTGCAAAAGATTTCTTTACGTGTGCGCCAGATTCCCTGGCAGCTCCCACGGTCCAACATCTTTCATGCCCCAAGCTCCCTTAAGGGCTGGCTCCATGGGGACAAGGGATACCCCCTGCACACGTGGCTCATGACACCTCTGAGGAACCCCATCATCGAGCAACAGTCGATATAATGACAGCCACATCGCCACCGGGTCTACAATTGAGCACGCTATAGGGATGCTCAAGATGAGATTTAGGTGCCTTGATTGTTCTGGGGGAGCGCTTCAATATGCACCAGACAGAGTGGGACGCATTATAGTCATGTGTTGTGTCCTGCACAACAAGGCATAACAGAGAGGGGTGCCGCTTGAGGAGGCCCCATCCAGATCTGCCATCCACATTGAGGAGGAGTAGGAGCAGGAGGAGGAGGAGAAGGAGGAGGAGGAGGAGGACAAACCCATGGGCAGAGCAGCAGCTCACCTGGTTGCTCGTGAGGCCAGGGAGTCACACATACGTGAACGATTCTCATAAGATCAGAAAGTGAGAAAAGTCCAGTCCTCACACCACCTGGAAAGACCAGCAATGCCCTCCCTGCACAACAGTCCTGTAACGACACAGACACCCACTGTAAAGTGACCCAATGGGTTGATCAAGTGTCGCTCTTCATAGTGAAGCACATGAAAGGGCCCTATCACAAAAACCAGTCAAGAATGGGCAAGACATGACAGTAGTGGTGAGAATGATAACATTTAATGTGACTTTAATAAAAACCAAATATAAATGAAAAACACGACTGTCTGTCAGACATCCTTATGCATACCCTTGGTGCTCACAAATCCTTAGAGTTCCTCTTCCTACCGCTTCTACATAGTGCATCCCCTGTGGCTGCAGCAGATGTATTGGCAGGTTGCTCATGTTCATGCCCTGACCGATTAGATGCTTTCGGCCTACGCCCTCTGGGATTTGGAGCCCGTGAGGGCCCCTCCAAAGACTGCTCCACCAGCACTGGTGCAGGGACTGACTCGGCCACTGGAGAGGTGGCAGCATTGCGTGCCCTGAGAGGGGGGCAATGGGTGAGAGGTGGGAGCACTTTGAGTGGCATCCCCACTTTCATGTCCCTTTTCGCCACCATCCCTCTTCTGGACCAGGCCCACATCACTCCTACCACCCTGCTGGACAACAGTATGGAGGACATGTATGATGCCTTGGAAGCCCAGTTGTAAAGTTTCTGTCTGCCTGTTTAAGGCGGCAGCATGTTGTTCACCGTGAGTCCGAACGGCCGTTGTCAGGGCCTGAATGGACTCATTTGTGAGCCGTGCTTGAAGCTCAATGGAAGCTAGCCTTCTCTCCATCGCAGACATTTCCACACTTACCTGTGACACTATCTCAGACAGTTGCTCACGTCCCTGTGATACTATCTCAGAGATTCCTTCATGTACCTGTGCCACTATTCTACTCATGCAGGAGTTGGACTCCTCCATCCTCTGCGCTATTGTGCGCGTGATGTGGTGTACTGTTCTAGTACCTCGTAAATGTGCTGCTGTCCCTCGATCGTTCTCCTTTTAAAGGATGGCCTCCGGGGTTCAGTATCTGCGTCCAGCTGAGCAGAGCCTGGAGAAGAGCGCTCCCACCGACGCAGACTCTCCACAGCTGCCCCTGCCACCAGTGTCTGCTCGTGCTCACATGTGTGTGGTGACTCACCAGGTGCCAACCCAACTAACTCAATACTAGGCAGGTCCTCTGAGGAATTGCCCTCTGCTGTCACTGTGGTTGTTGAAGTGCCCGAAAGAGGACAGAAGGCAATATTAAGCATCATCACAGATGTGTCCTGTTGCGATGAGTATACTGAGGTGTTGAACATGCCAAGCATTGTTAACATCAAGTCATATATTGTGTGTGATGAATGTTAAAGTTGTGTCACTAGACGTTTGTGGGTTGCCAGTCTCGGCGTCCCCGACGGACAGGCACTCGAGGGTGTGGCTGATCTCCAAGGCCTCCTCCTTCATGTCTGTAAGGACCACTACTTGTTGTTGCCCCCCTCCAGTCCTCGCCCTCTCCTGTGCATTTTGCGCTCTCTTGTCCTAGAAGGGGACAAAGAACAGACGTGTGAGTGAGTGATGGTGAAGTGGCCAACTGATGAAAGCATTGCTTTGGGTGAGGCTGACCATGAAAGGTGCATCAGAGGGTGAGTATGAGACAAAGCCATCAAGTTGGCTGAGGATTGGGGTGAGTGGTAATGGTGGAGTGACTAATGGGGAGGTGTGGAAGTGCTGAGGAAGTGCAGGTAAGTTGAGGATGAGCCTTAAGTGGGTGTGAGGAGTGATGTGATGGAGTAGTGTTGGCAGTGCAGAATGAGTTGATGGGGGGGGTGGGTGGGAACCGATGATGTGGAACAGGGAGAGTAGGAGAATGAGTAAGTGTACTCTCTATTGCTGACCTAGTTAGGTCATTGAATTGCTTCCTGCACTGGATCCAGGTACGGGAGATGTTGCTGCTGCTGGTGACCTCATCTGCCACCTCGAGTCAGGCCTTCTTGGTGGCAGAGGCAGGGCACTTCCTCCCGTCCACCGGGTAAAACAGATTCCTCCTTCTCCTCACCCCGTCCAGTAGATGATGTATTGAGGCATCACTGAATCTCGGAGCAGTCTTGCCCCTGTGCTGCTCCTATATTGTGTGTTTATGGTCTTTACTGCAGCAAAAGCCATTGGAGCAATAGCCCTTTAAATAGAGCCGCTCCAGCTGACAGCCTGACACGTGGCAGCGCAATCCGCCCACTGCGCAACTTTTGGACAGCAAACCTGGAAGCCACGTTAAGTGGCACCAATTCACTTGCGATTGCATGTGAAATGAACATATTTTATTAGGCGGATTACCCACGTGCCCATTCACCCCTCGGCTGCCATCCCGCCTCCATTCTAAAATTGGGGCCCAAATGTGAAAACTCGACTTTTTTGTGGTCAGAATCGAGACTTTCCGCTCTGCCTCCTCTGACTCTTCCTCACCCTAGTCCTCTTTCCAATCAAGTGCCAGGTCCTGATTCCATAGTTTCACTGCTATCACACCTCCCTCCCAACAACAGTCCTCATTAAACTTAATTCATCCATTAAGACTATCGCCTGCACTGTTGGCCTCTCCCATCCAAGTTTCTGGCTATCGAATGGCCCCTTCTCAGCCCCAAACTTGTCAATATCAGAAATCTGTCTTTATCCTCTGACATCTTTCAAAGTGCTGTCGTTACCCCTTCTCAAAAATTCTGTTCACGACGCATCCATTTTCTACAACTATTGCCCCATCCTAAACCTCCCCCTTTCCTGTTAAAATCCTGGAATGAGACATTGCCTGGTAATTAGACTCTCATATCTCTCTGGTCATGGCCCTGCAACAAGGCTTTCACCCATCCATACCACTGAGACTCTGCAGGTCAAAGACAAATGACATCCTGTGAGACTGCGAGTGTCTCTCATCCTCCTTGACCTCTCTACTGTCTGACACCATCTACCATACCATCCTCTTTAAATGTCTCTTCTCCATAGTCCACCTCCATGGCTCTGCTGTTCCACTCCTACATTACATTGCCTCCAATGGCTTCTACCTCCACATCCATATAGTCACCTCTGGGGTACCCCAGGGCTCTGTACTTGGCCCTCCCCTCTCCATTACTTATATTCTGCCCCTCAGTTTCCACATACTCCAATAACATTCAGCTTAATCCCTGCGCCTCCTCTATCGACCTATTGTCACTTTTCTAATTGCCTATCCAACATTGAGATCTGGATGAAATGAAACTCCCTCCAGCTAAGTGTGGGCAAAGTCAAAGTTATCTCATTGAGTCCTGTAAACACCTACATGCTTTCAGCCTCTGCTTGGTAAAGATCCCTGGCTGCCACCTCCAAGGTGAAGAACCTTGGCATGCTGCTGGACCCGAACTCAGATTCCTCCCCCACATCTGATTCATTACTTGCTTTTTTTCACCTCTGATTCATTGCCTGCCTCATTCCTAACTCTCCCCCATTGGTGCTGAAAACCTAATCCACAGCCTTTACCATCTGGAGGCATGATTTCTCCAAAGCTCTCTTTGCTGGCCTCCCTGTTTCAACCCCTCCCACCTCATCCTGAACCTTATGGCCCATATCCTCATCTACCCAAAGGCCCTCACCTCCTCGCCAAGCTCCAGTGGCCTTGTATGTCCTAGAAAACTGACTTTAAAATCCTCATCATCACCTTCCAATTATTCCATAGCTTCACTCTGCCCTGCCTCAGCAATTTCTTGTATCCATATGTCATTACACACTACCTCTGCTCCACTGACACCGTATTACACCTCATTCCCTGCTCCATCCACTTTGCCATTGCAACTGCTTCTTCAGTCACTATGGGGGGGTGGGGGGGGGGGGCGGCGGGTGGAGGGGGGATTTCCTGACGGGAAACCCGGAAGTATGGGTTTCCCGGACGTCGTTACGATTTTGACATAAGGATATCTTTCAATATTTTCAGTAGGTTTCCCGCCCGACAGCCAGATTGACAGGCTGGCTGTCAGTTGGACGGGAAAGCAGCCAGGGAGTGGATGCCAGCAGCTAAGTCTTAAATCGGTCATCAGGGGTGGGTGGGTTGGTCATTGGGGGGGGGGGGGTGTCAGGGTCGGGGGTCATCACGGGGAGTCCTTGGGATCGGGACCAACAGGGGAGTCACTGGGGTCCGCAGTCATTGGGGGGGTTCTTCGTAGGGGTTAGTCGTCAGGGGCTCAGTCATGGGGGGGGGTCAGACATTGGGAGGGTCTGAGATCATGGGGGAGTTGGAGATTGCGAGGGGATGGTCGGACAAGGCGGGGGGGTTGTCGGAGATTGTGGGGGAGGGTGTCGAATTTGGGGGGACAGGTCGTGTGTGTCGGATCGTGGCAGGTAGGCTTGTTGGGCCTGGAGGAAACAGTCCTGCTCCTCCTGGTCCACAAGCTCTGCAATAAATGCACTTACCTGTTGACCTGGGCCTTCTCACCTCCTCTTACGTGGCGAGAATCAGAAGCCCCGGGAATCCCAGCAGCCAGGAGTTAAAAATAAAAAATCCATTAAAATGGAGGCCCGCAGCCTCCTTAAAAGATTATACTGACCGACCCACCTCCTGAGAGCGGGTTGGTCGTCCAACCCTCGATCTGCCTCCGTTAAAACCAGAAATGGACGTGTTGAAGGGGGGTTGGAGTCAGGTTTTACTTTTTTACAATTTTTATCTTCCCACACACCCCCAACCCATCTGTTCGTGGGGTTAAAATTTACCTCTCTGCCTTCTGGTACTCCATCTCTCAACATTTCTGCCTTGTCGCCATCTAGCGTGCATTCAAAAGTATTTTAAAGACCATTTTCTTCAAGTTTGCTTTCCCCCCTCACCCCTCCCCCAATCTCTTTTCACTTTTTCTTCCCTACTCGGCTCCCCTTCTTTGTCCAGTATCTTGTAAAGTGCTCTGAGACCTCTCTCTGTACATGAGGAATGCTATTGAAATAAAAGTTATTATTGTAAGATTTACCGCTGTCTATTCACTCAGCCTTTAGTGTTCTTCAGATCTACAATGAGTATTTTCAACTGTTAACCAATACTAATGTTAACCAATATTAATGTTAACCAATATTAAAGTCAACCAACACTATTCATCAGTACCTTTATTATTCGTCCTTTTTCTGTCAAATTCTCTCCCCTCATCTCCTGAAGCTAGAGGCGCCTCCTGAGATATTGTTCCGCAGGTGCTACAGTCCTCTGGTCTCTCACCCAAGTGAAAATTCTTAATGTTTAAGCCTTGGTAGAGTGTCATAGGTGAGCCTGATATGTCCTCAACTGACATTCACGTATATGTACTTTCCATTGAATAGCATTCAGGAGTGGGAATATTTGCTTGACTTTTTTCCTCATCCTGTCTCAGTTCACTGTGACTAATTATAGTGTTCACACTGTCCCCTGTCTGTGACCAACTAATTGGGATTATCCTACTCTGTGTGGCTTAGTTCAGATAGGCCTAGTTATTCTGTGAAAATCGTTTATGAATAAATGACAAAATTCAAACACGATTTACAAAATAGGATTGATATGAGCTGTTGTTTTTATGCTCCCATCAGCTATACCAACTATTCTTCTTAGAGGTGAAAGCCTGAAACTCGATGGTCCAATATCACTTTAAAGCTAATACAATTGTACTGGTTGGTCTTCATAGTCCAATCTTGCAATCAGAGACAAATATTTTATGTGGTGCCACTTATCATTACTGAAATGATCTCAAATAATGAAATCTAACAAAAGTTCCTACATCAGCATATGTTTGACCTTTTTAACCGTAGTATGTTTTGATTTACTGATCATTGTTGGTGGTTCATTCTCTTGTCTTCACTGAATGCCATGTGAATCCTTTAGGGATGTTCAGGCTGAAACACATAACATGGACATTCATATGGTGTTGATTGAATGATTAGGAAACAGGTTTTCCCTCCATTGCACTATTCCAATGGTGTGATTCAGCATGCTGACAGCAACTTTTAGGAGAGAAGAGCCAATTTTTTTTCTTTCAGAAGTGGTCTATTCAATAATTTGGAAAATAGGCCAGGGATAAAAGTCTAGAGAACAGAAATGGCACATCCATGTAATACTAACAAATCATCCCGTTTCTTTAAAGGCCAGAATAGTTTAATCTTTTTCTGCATATGTGAATTATTACTCTCTTATGAACAGAAGATGCTTTAATAGGGATTTTAAGTAAGTATTTATTTTGCATTCATGTAGCAAGAACGGGATGGAATTTGTATATTCTAGAGAGCCGACTGTGTTAGAAAGGATATTGAGTTCTGCAATAGACTGTTGATTTATGTTTGACAGATCATCAAATTACAGATGCAATGTACCTCAGTCAGTAGATTGGAGAGTGTATGTTGGCACCTTCCCATTCCTAGTCAGGGAGGTTTCAAGGTAAAAGCCAAGTTTCTGAAAAACTTACAGAAGACAGGATTCCTCTCTTTCCCAGGATAAACACCATGATCTTCACAGAAGAGCACACCTGATGCAACTCAATAAGCTTTAATTAACATAGGGCAGATAAGAATGATTTTGTTGTAAGAGCAAAAGCATTTATTGGAATGTTCTTTTTATTAATTTATTATTCTCTTGTAACAAACAGAGTTGCGCTATTATTATTGGGCAGTCATGAACAATAATAGAACAATTCTAGATACTTTATTACCAGGAAGCCTGTACACCACTTGGGAGAGGAGAGGGGAAGGATTAATGAACTTTCAAAGTACCCAGTGATTCAATTGGTAAAACTAAGCAATATTTTTAAGTACCAAGCCATTGCTGTGTTTATATTTCAATATTGTGCACTCTTCTTTTGTGCAGTTAATTGCTGGTGCAGCAAGTTAAAAAGAGGGTCTGGTGCAGCGTCTGATTAAAAACATCGGTTCACCTTGGGAACATACTCATCTGAGTACAATAACAGCATTAAAAGTGCTCACAGATTTAATCTGAGGAGCCAGGATCAGGCTTTTCCTTTTATTGAGTGGAAACAATAAAATCTTTCCTCAAAGCTGTTTCCTGCCCAAATAAAATGTAGAATCTAAGTCTCACTGATCCCCTTTTTCAAAAAAATAACTTAAAAGAGAACTTTTTAGTATTGTATACAATGGCACAAACCAGAAACATATTTCTGTGTGTTTAATATACCCTTTTCTTGCCTAATTTTATTATCAGAGTGGTTAATGATACAGGAGGGGCCTCACAAAGGGAAACCGTTCCCAATAATAAGGATGAAGTTTGGAAGCTGCCTTACCTTTTGGAACAGACAACATTGTGCTCCCAAAGATCTTAGCTCAGCAGCAACAGTGACTTTTTGATCACTCAATACTCTGTCAGCTTCAAACTTTTCTATTTCATAATCACGAGAAAAAAAATCAATCAACAGATCAAAAAACATTTTTTGTCTTTCAGTTTGCAAAAATCTCACATTTTTCTGTTTTGACAAGGCATTTAACAGGACGCCCCAGTGGCTTTGTTTCTACAGGAAACAGCCAGTTCAGTTCAAAGGGTGGGGTCCTTTTTGGTTCTATAAACAGTTTGTGGAAAAAATGTCCAGATGCCAAGGGACCATATTAACCCTGTGAGTTCTTAAATCATGAACTTTGTACTAGGCTCCCATAGGTGACAAGGTGAGGATTTACCACACATTTACAGGCACAACACTCACACATGCCACACGGTCAAACATACACACCCCACACACTTCCATTATGCACACCAAAACCCACAAACCATATACCAAGCACTGACTTGTACCACACACACAGACACGTACACAGCCCACCTATGCACACTCACAGATACCACATTCACATGTACACACTCCACACTATGCACACGCTCACTACATACACCATGCACATCAAATATCACAAACACATACCACGCACTGACATGTGCCACACACAGATACACACGCACCCACATATCACATACCACACACTCATCTATACATGCCCTCACACGATGCATACTAACACAATACACACTTATACATACTCATGTATACACACCCACGCTGTACACCATAGGGTTAATTTCACACTGAGCTAAGAAATGGACTGTGCTCCAATGTGCCTCCGCGTGTACCCACAGTAGTACAATGACACTCTGACTCCCATGGATTCTGTGGGTTCAGCCAAGTTACCTACTTTTAATAAGCTTCCGGTGTAGTTTTCCCATTCGTAGGGAGCGTTGCGTCCCCTGGGGACATGGGATATCAGAAGTGTGGCAGTTCTTAATGGCCTGCTGCATCTTAAAGTGAGTCAGCAATTTTTGGGAAGGCTAAATACTGGAAGCATAGCTGGAGGAGCACCAGGACTTCCTCCTACAGCGAAGAGAGCCCAGACATTTTGATTGGAAGAATTTGTCAATTTTTGAAGCAGATCATCCCAATACTGCTGGTGTGTGGAAAGCATGGCAGGAGGTGGCCAATTGTGCGAATGCTGTCTCCTCAGTATGTCACTCTTGGAAGCAAGTGAGAAAAAAGTTCTCCTGACTGAAGAAAAGTGCAAAGGTAAGGCACACTGGGCCTCTTACTTAACCTACCTAAATATTTGAAGCTGCACTTCGAAATTGGTGGCTGCCAAAGGGATCAGCTTCTGATATGTTTCAGGATTTGTGATCACCTTTTTCATTCACAGAAAGGATTTTGGGAATTAGTATTTTTTTAATTGTTCTGTCTTAAAACAGAATTTGCACAGGTTTAAAAGCAAGCTGCATGCTGCAAGAATTGAAAATGTGTATTAAAGCTAGATGGGTCAGTTTATGAAATGTCACAGCTCACAGTCAACTGTCTCATCCCAGACCCATTAGCCTGGATTGCCACCATTAATTTTTGAAAACAGCTGAAGATGTTGAGACCCACACCCCAAGGGGGACAACAAGTAACTGGTTTTGTTGACGGGCCTACTGACGAATCACTGACCAGGGAGGAAGTCAGTGTCATGGTGGGAAAACGCAGAGAAAAGGGACAAAGAGACAATTGGGCAGGCAATCAGGTTTTAAACAATAGACTGCAAGGTGTAGATTCTCAGATGCCCAGAGCTGGAAGCTAAAATGCAGGAGGTCAGTCTTTGCAGTTAGAAGTAGTCTGAAAGAAAGGTGATTCCAAAAACAAGTAATCCAGCCTACAAACGCGATTATGGTACATGGCTTATTATTTTTCTCTCCCATTTTTGGAGGTGAGTTAAGTAAGCGGAATTTGCTTTGACTGTTTCTCTGTATGTTCGTTTGTTGTCTGTGAAATAACACAGCTTAACAATTCGCATCTGGCCTCATCTCACCAAGTGTTTCAGTCCGCCATCAAAATGATCGGACCTACAACTACTTGCATACTCTCTGCTCATCCTTTCACACCAAGTGAAATGCAGCTTGGTCACTGGGGTGCCCCTCATGTCAGCTCACTCATGCACCCACTCCCAAAAGTGCCAGGATTTTCAATGGAGTTGAAAGGGGGTAGAACCCCGCTGGATGTCAGAGTCAGGACCCCCCCCCCCAATGCTAATATGTCATTAAACTGCCCTCCCTTGCCCTAAACATTTGGGGCTGAGGATGAGCAACTGCCCTGTGTAGACTCAGTTCTATTTTGTGGAATATACAGCTCAAGACATTAGTTGCCTTACTTACCATCACTGGACACTGTGCAGAAGGTTTCAATGATCTATCCACCAATACCCCCAAATCCTTTGCTGTGCTGTGTCCTGTAGACTAACTATTTCGTTTATAGTTCCAAAGTTTATTCTTCTTCCCTGGCTGCATCACTTCTCAGTTGCCAACACAGAATTTAATTTGCCATTTCTCAGCCCAGCTTTCCAATCTCTATAGATCCCACTGCACCTGATCGGCCACTCTTGTTTGTTTGCAAACTTCGTTCCACTTGAAGTTATCAGAAAATTTTGACAGTCATGTCTCTATTCCCATTTCCAAATCATGTGTGTACAATGTGAATAGCAAAGCACTGATCCTTAAGGCATCCTATTAGATACTTCCTGTCATTCCAATGCAGCTCTATGCGGAATCACGATTGACCTCTTTGATGGAGCCAGTTGCCAATCCACCTCAATAACTACCTACGTATTCTACAGTTTCTACCTTATGAACCAACCTCCTATGCGGTATTGTATTAAAAGCCTTGCTGAAATCTAGATAAACAATGTCCATTCCTTTATCACAAGCTCACACCTCTTTAAAGAATTCCAACAGGTTTGCTAAGCACAACCTTCCTCCATGTAGTCATAGTGACTTTCTTTGATCTTGTTATATTCCTTTAAGTGTTTCACAGTACCGTTCTCCAGGAAAGCCTATAATATTTTACCCATGACACATATTAGGCTCACTGGCTTCAGTAAAGGCTTTTAGCATAATGGGCCTCTAACCCTTGTCAACCACCATCACTATTACCACTTGCTCACTGGTGCTCAAAGTCTCACCCTCATCATCACAAAAGTTATTCTCCACAGTGTGCACATTTTTGCTGCTGCCTACTTGAAAAATTGTGGCTTTTTTCCTGTTAGAACAATGCAGATTGTGGGGCAATATGATAGAAGTGTTGAAAATTATGGGAGACAGGGTAGATAGAAGCAGGCTGTTTCAGACAAGATGAACAAACTGTTTGAGAATGATCCCACTTTAAGTGGCTTATTAGCTGCAGGGGAAGCATTAATGGATTATTATTGGAGGTGCATTATGATTGGCTGCTAGCTTTTACTGCCACTGATAAACATTAAATTCTCAGGAAGCGCATGTTTCAAAGCTGCATGTTCCCGGGATTTTGCTGACTACCCTGAAAAACAGGCATTTGTCCTGTTTTTCATTAAAGGAAGAATGTCAAGCCTGAAGTTAACTTCTATAAGTTGGCAGTATTACTTTGTTTTAATTTTCCACTGATTAGTTTTCCTAGTAAAATCTGAGAGAAAATCAGATGTTCAGTGGAAAACTGTGTGAAACTACATGAAAGCGTAGGAAATAAATTGCCCCTTTCATTACTAACAGCACCAAATGGAAAACAAAGAATCCAAATCCGTGGAGACATCATGTGTTGTGCATCATCTACAGTATTTATGTGTGTCTCTGTATCACTGTGTCAACAAAGGGGGAAAATCTCTGGTGAAAATAATGTTTTTGCCAAAAGTATCCTTTTGAATTGGGCTTTTTGTGGCAAGAGTTTATCAGGGAAAATTGTCAATTTCTTTTAAAAAGCAGAAATAGCTGTCATGGGATCTGACAGGCATGTGGTAAGTTTAAATGAAAGAAATGGAAGTAAATAGAAACAGGAAGATAATCCAATATAGTGATGAAAATTCTCCAGTTTTGTAAAGTTGTATAAAATTGGATTTTGGGTTGGGGTGGGGATAGGCTCATCTGGTAACTTATTGGGTGAAGGCATCATGTGGTGTGGGACTGAGCCGTACAGGACAGGAAGATCTCAGGTTCAGTTGGTTGTCTGTGCAGCGGGAGTATTGCAATTAGCCGTAGCACCTCAAATTCACTGGCAGAATGGGGCCTCACTTGCAATGAGCACTGGTTGGAAAATGAGATGCCCAGCCCTGAGTGATCGGTTTTCTGCTGGGTGTCTGATAATCTAGCAGGTTATTTGGGAGCAAAAAGTGAGGCAGTGTTACCAGCATGTGTGGCCTCATTTGAATATTTAGATAACCTGTTAAAGGTCCAGCACTGAATTTCACATCTTCAAACGAGGCTCTGTCCACAGTGCAAGCCTTGGCCATAAAAACAGGGTGTATGAGTAGGACCTGGCCTGCTCTGTTGAGCATAACTTTTTTTCACCTCTTGCTGCATTTTGCTCCCATGCATTAATCGGTTTTGTTGGGTAATCTTCCATTTTTTCATTTTTGGCAATATTTTCCTGGCAAAACTTTCATTTGTTATCCTTGGTTGCTGCTGGCATTTAAATTGAACTTGTTGACATTTAAATTGCACTATACAAATAGGTGAGGATGGGTATTCCTTTGGATAGCTTTCATGCTACTGTATGCTTCCAAACCACTCTAGGAAACCACTGCCATATTGGGCTGTCTGCAAGGGACACATGTATCGAGCAAGTGACAATAGCTACGGTTGCAAGGGGCAACAAATTCACCACTTTGCCTGTGGAAAGGGCACACACCTTTCACTTGATTTCCATGAGTGTAGATAGTACCCATGTCAGGGCTCCTCATATCAATCCCATAGCTTTCATGAACAGCAAGAGTTTGCACGCATTTAATGTTCAGCTGGTATCTGACACGGAAGCATTGTTATGCACATCAGTAGCCATTATCCAGGAAGAAGACAAGATGACTTTGTTGTGCAGCAGGTCACGGTGCCCGTATTATTTGAAGGGAATGAAACAATGGGTGGACATGGCTATCCTCTGCATCCATGGCTGCTGACTCCACTGAGAAAGCTCCAAACAGCAGAGGATCACCTCGGCCTGGACACCTCAGCATTGGTTTGTTGTTCACCAGCTGACACATCCAGCTACACATCCAAGAAAAGTGTGTCATGCAGGGTGGTCATAGTGAAAGAGTGTGTGCAAACAAACAATGGTTCTACAGAGTGCTTCAAATGGTACCTCCCAGATGGTGTGACTTAGGTTTGTGCTATGGTTAATAGGCCCCACCAGAGATGTGTACAGAAGTGAGGAGCGCATTTACCTTTGCCTAGCTCCTAATACCAGGAAACTTCTTCCTCAATAGCATCCAGATGCAAGGGAACTGGCTGACTGCTTTGACTAGGTTGGCAACCTCCTTCCATGCATCTTAAAATCTGTGTTTTTACTGGAGGGTAATCTTCAGCTCCCAATAGGGCCATTCTACTTTGGCGCACTTCCAACAGCAGCAACTCCAACTCTACAACATCAAAGGGAGATGGTTGCCCACATTTCTCCACTGTCCCACTGTGAACAATTAGTCCAATTTTCTTCCAGCACAACTTGCCCTTCAATGGTGAGCTGCAGCCCTTGAAGAACTGCTGCATCACCAAACTTTAGCCATTTCCAGCCAAATATGCTACAGGCTAAGCTGTCCTGGCCAGCTTTTCCTATGTCAGTAGCCTATTCAAAATATGGAGTGGGGCTCCCATTGCAAAATTCAGCATAGCTCACCTTCTGAGTTGTTGGTGCAGGTGAGCTTTTGCTGTGGATTGGCATATCACAGTTTTTGCCTGACTTGCAAAATCAGGGCTACTAACTCAAAAAGTACCATGACAGTGAAGCCTTTCTTCTCAATCTCTATCAATCCAAACAAGTAATACATTATTTAGCTTTGAACAAACGAGATCAGTTTACAAAGGCCTCCTGTAAGTCAGTCTGAAAGGTGATTATTAAAGATACTTATCCTATACAGTAGAAAAAACAGCAAAACTATCAAAAAAAAATGAACCAGACTGTTTTTTACATCTTACTCCACCTAAAAGCAAGTGGTTTGCGAGCAGGTATTTCCCCAGTTAGCTGTTACTGAAAGGTGAATTCATCATAATAACAATCTCATTGGTACCAATCTTCCTGTGCCCCTTTGCCCAGGCACTGGACAGGCACAGCACATTCGAAGTACACCACGTCTTTCCTACCATTGCAAGATCCGGTCACACCTCCTGTCTCCTGGCAGGGCCTTGCACCTGCATACAATGGCCCCGATATTAAAGTGGAGGTGGGATGGCAGCGGTGGGGGGGGGGGTGAATGGGCACGCGGGTAACCCGACCAATAAAAAATATCCATTTCCCACGCGATCGCAATTCAATTGGTGCCACTTAACGTGCGGCAGATTGTGCACCCGCATCACAGGCTGTCAGCTGGAGCAGCTCTATTTAAAGGGGCAGTCCTCCAATGGCTGCTCCTGGAGCTAACACCCACACACCACAGGGGCAAGGCTGCTCCAAGATTCAACGATGCCTCACTCCAAGTGCTACTGGATGGGGTGAGGAGGAGGAGGGATCTGTTTTACCTGGCGGACAGGAGAACGTGGCCTGCCTCTGCCACAAAGAAGGCCTGGCTCGAGGTGGCAGAGGAGGTCACCAGCAGCAGCAACACCTCGCACACATGGATCCAGTGCAGGAAACGCTTCAATGATCTAACTAGGTCAGCCAAAGTGAGTACACTTACTCATTCTCCTACATTCCATCTTCCACATCATCGCCCCCACCCCTCAACTCATTCTGCACTGCCAACACTACTCCATCACATCACTCCTCACACCCACTTAAGGCTCATCCTCAACTTACCTGCACTTCCTCAGCACTTCCTCACCTCCCCATTAGTCACCCCACCACTACCACTCAACCCAATCCTCAAACAATGTCATGTCTCTGTCTCATACTCACCCTCTGATGCACCTCTTTCACGGTCAGCCTCACTCAAAGCAATGCATTCATCGGTTGGCCACTTCACCATCACTCACTCACACGTCTGTACTTTCTCCCCTACTTGGAGAAGAGAGCGCAAAATGCACGCGAGAGGGCGAGGACCGGAGGGGGGGGGGCCGCAACAAATCGTCGTCCTCACAGATGCGGAGCAGGAGGCGCTGGAGCTCAGCCGAGCCCTAGAGTGCTCCGTCGGGAACGTGAGACTGGCACCCGACAAACGTCTGGTGACATAACTTTAACATTCATCACACACAACATGAATTAATGTTAACATGCCTTGCCATCTTCAACACCTCTGTATGCTCATCACAACATGATACATCTGTGATGATGCTTAATATTGCCTTCTGTTCTCTTACAGGGCCTTCAGCGACCGCTATGATGGCAGAGGGTGATTCCTCAGATGACCTGCCGGCCTCTGAGGGTGCACCTTCGCATCTTAGCGAGCTATCCAGCAGTGCAGATACTCACACCTCGGTGGGTCCTAGTCCTCAGTTAGTTGGGTTGGCACCTGGTGAGTTACCACACATATGTGAGCACGAGCAGACACTGGTGGCAGAGATAGCCGCGGAGAGTCCGCGTCAATGGAGCACTCCTCTCCAGGCTCTGCTCAGCTGGATGCAGATGCGGAACCCTGGGGGCCATCCTTTAAAAGGAGAATGATCGAGGGACAGCAGCACATTTGCGAGGTACTGGAACAGGTGCCACATGCACTCTCCACAATAGCGCAGAGGATGGAGGAGTCCAACTCCTGTATGAATGGAATGGTGGCACAGGTACGGAAGGGAATCTCTGAAATACTGTCATAGGAACGTGAGGGAATCTCTGAGATAGTGTCGCAGGGACGTGAGGGAATCTCTGAGATAGCGTCGCAGGGATGTGAGCAACCGTCTGGGATAGTGTCATAGGTAATTGCGAGAATGTCTGCGATGAGGAGATGGCTAGCCTCCATTGAGCTTCAAGCACGGCTCACAATTGAGTCCATTCTGGCTCTGACAACGGCTGTTCGGACTCATTCTGCCACCTTAAACAGGCAGACAGATACACTAGAACTGGCCATACAAGGCATCATGTATGTCCTCCAAACTGTTGTCCAGCAGGGTGGTGGGAGTGATGAGGCCCTGGCCCACGGGAGGGATGATGGCGACAGGGGACATGGAAGTGGGGATGCCACTCAAAGCGCTCCCACGTCTCATCCGTTGCCCCCCTCTCAACCAGTACCCGCAATGCTGCCTTCTCTCCAGGTGGCCGAGTCTGCCCCTGCATAGGTGCAGGTGGAGCAGTCTTTGGCGGGGTCCTCACAGCTCCAAAAGAGGGTGCAGGCCGATAGCATCTAAGCAGTCAGGACATGAACATGAGCAACCTGCCACTACCTCTGCTGCAGCCACAGGGGGTGTACCACGTAGAAGTAGCCGCAAGAGAAAGGCGAATGTTTTGTAAGCATGAAGGGTATGCACAACGGTGTTTGATGGTTGGTCATGTTTTTCATTTATATTTGCTTTTTGTTAAAATCACATTAAATATTATGATTGTCACCACTACTGCCAAGTCTTGGCCATTCTTGACTGGCTTTTGTGATAGGGCCCTTTCATGAGGTTCACCATGAACAGTGATACTTGATGCCACCCATTGGGTCACTTTATAGTGGATGTATGTGTAGTTCCAGGACTGTTTTGTGCAGGGAGGGGTGGGTGGCCTGGTGTGGGCGCTGCTCTTTCCAGGTGGTCTGAGGACCGGACTCTTCACACTTTCTGATGTTAGGAGAACCGTTCACATATCAGTGACTCCCTGGCCTCACGAGCAGCCAGGTGAGCCGTTGCTCTGCCCATGGGTTCCTCGTGCTCCTTCTCCGCCTCCTCCTCTTCCTCCTCGTCCTCAATGTGGGTGGCAGATGTGGATGGGGCCTCCTCAAGCGGCACCTCTCTCTGTTGTGCCGTCTTGTGCCACTCTGGTGCGTATTGAAGCGCTCCCCAAGAATGATCAAGACACCCGAAGTGCATCTTGAGCAGCCCTCTAGCATGCTCAATTGTAGACCTGGTGGTGATGCGGCTGTTGTTATATCGACGCTGTTGCTTGGTGGTGCGGTTCCTCAGAGGTGTCATGAGCCACGTGTGCAGGGGGTATCCCTTGTTCCCGAGGAGTCAGCCCTTCAGGGTGTTCGGTGCGTGGAAGAGGGGCGGGATGTTGGATTCCTTCAGAATGAACAAATCGTGGCAGCTGCCAGGAAATCTGGCGCACACATGAAGCAATCTTTTGCGGTGGTCACAAACGAGCTGAGCGTTGATGGAGTGATATCCCTTCCTGTTGATGAACAGTCCTGGCTCATGTGGAGGTGCTCATATTGCTATATGGGTACAATCGATTACACCCTGCACCCGTGGGAAGCCAGCCGCAGCTTGGAATCCCATTGCCCACTCCGTCTGGCTGAGGTCGTCCATGGGGAAGCTGACGTAGTGCAAGGCCCTGTGAAACAAGCCGTTGTTGACCTGCCTTATGCACTTGTGTGCAGATGACTGAGAGACCCCGGCAATGTCCCCGGTGGCACCCTGGAATGATCTGGAGGCGAAGAAGTTGAAGGCAGTGGTGACTTTGACAGCGACAGGTAAGGAGATGCTGCTCGGCCCTGCTGGGAGCAGCTTGGCATGTAGGAGGCTGCAGATGTCTGCAACTACCTGGCGACTGACTCTGAGCCTCCGTATGCACTGCTCCTCAGAGAGGTCCAGGAAGCTGAGCCTCGGTCTGTAGACCCTGTGGCGAGGGTAGTGCCTCCTGCGATGTCGCTCTCTCTGTTGTGCAGGTGCCTGTTGTGGAGCTCCAAGTTGCGGAGGTGGACACCATGCCTGCTGAGGATGGTGCTGTTGCTCGTCCTCGGATGTACTGGTGAATGCAGCCATGGCGCCCCCCCCCCCATCCTGATGGTGTGAGTTTGAGGGGGTCCGCAAAGTAGTTAAATATGTGTGAACAGAAGAATTGTGAGTGGAAAGTAAGAACTTTCAGTGAAAACACAAAGATCTCGCAGCCACTGAGTGCCCTGCTGCAAGAACTCACCTTTTCTCCCCATCTGTCAAACAAGCATTTGAATTTGCAACTGGCTGCTGGCTGAAACACGTCTGATAGAACATGGAACATTTCCCACAGCACAGGAAACACGCTCAGGGTACTTCAAAATCAGACCCCTGCCTCATTGTGGAGAAAATTAAGTACTTCAAGTACTTAAACTATCTAAACAATTGTGTAAAGTATCATCCCGCCGGCTTTAATTGCCGATGGGACTTCCGCATTCGGGAGGCAGCGCGCACCCAGACGTGTCAGTGGGGAACCCGAAAGTCTGTGGCTTGGAGCTGGGTTCCGAACCCGATCGGGATTTCCCCAATTTTTGGAGCTCCCCCCGCTACTTCCCTGCAAAATTGAGCCCAACTGCAGTAATACAGGCCTGCAGCTGCAGAGCTGGCCACCGGCCTTCTGGGCTTCTGGTTGTAAAACAGCAGCTAAAAGGCCTCCATGCTGAAAGAGTATTTGGGGGGCTATAGAAGAAGGATGAACTTACCTCCTTAAGCCTCCCTTGCCTCGCCCCTTCAGATCTTCAAATCAGAGGGGGGCCCAGGTGCAAAGCCTAACGAAAGCACTTTTGGACGCATCTGCTTCTGGGCACCCTTCTGATGAAGATGAGGTTGTTTTCCCTGGCTGGAGAGTCTAGAACTAGGGGGCATAGTCTCAGGATAAAGGGTCGGCCATTTAAGACTGAGGTGAGGAGCAATTTCTTCACTTAGAGGGTTGTGAATCTTTGGAATTCTCTACCCCAAAGGGCTGTGGATGCTGAGTCGTTGAGTATACTCAAGGCTGAAACAGGTAGATTTTTGGACTCTAAAGGAATCAAGGGACATGGGGATCGGGCAGGAAAGTGGAGTTGAGGTCGAAGATCAGCCATGATCTTATTGAATGGCGGAGCAAACTCGAGGGGCTGTATGGCCTACTCCTGCTCTTATTTCTTATGTTCTTATGGAGGAAACTGGAGTAGGAGGACCAGGAATGCCCCTCCCACTTTATCTCCTTGCTTGTCCTAGGCCTGCACCTGTTAATGGCACAAGCCCAAGACCACTGGTTTGGGAAAGCCCTGGAAATCCTGGGGTGCCATAAAGGGGGCAGGGACCCGCATGACGAGACTCCACTCCTACATTCTGTGCTTTGTGCACAGGGAATAAATGTTTCCCCAGCATAAACGATAGGAAAATCAGCCCCATTTGTTGAAAAATTATCTTAGTCTATATAGCCAATGTAATGAAACCAATATTAGTGAAACATTTTCATTAAATATATGACCATGGTTGACCATTTCTACATTTGGCAAACCTTTAAATGCTCCTTGTCCATCAGTTGCTGCCAAGGTCCAATCAATGCTGAATGTGTTTATGTGGAATGAACTAATGTTAATACCTTTAGCCCAACAGCTAAACACTAATAACATTATAAAATACATTGCACTTCTTCAAATATTACAAATTAGCAAGTAGCAGAGGCCTTCAGTATAGTCTCTGCTATAAACTGGTGAGCAAACAAATTGGCTTCAAAAGTATTAACAGAAGACTGCTAACTATAATTAGTATTTAATACCTCACCAGGATATTATTGTGTTGCTCAAAGTTGCAGCAAGTGAACATATTTAATTTTTTTTTACATTTACCCTGTCATCATTCCGTGAACAGCGGAAAGATCCCACCCAGCTATTAACTGATTGCCTGTTAGGAAAGATGGTGTTATGCAGCTAACACAACATGAAGCATGCCAAAGTCATCTCAGTCTCATTTCTCTTGTCAAGAGGCACTACTTCATAGACAAGTCATTAACTCAGACTATGTTTATTAGATTTTCTTTCTCATGTAGTTTAGATGTTATTACTTTTTAGGCTGTTAGCCAAACCATAAGCACTGAGAACTCCTGCCTAAGAATGCCTGTAGCCCCTGAAAAATTCTAAGTTTATAACAAATACGAGCTATTTTCATTACTGCAAATGTCAAATTGCTTACATTGTGCATTTCTAATACAGTGCAGCTGCCAGGGTTTTAAAAAGAATTCATGAAAAAGCTGTACCAATGTATCTGTGGTAGAAATACTATACCACTGCCCAGAAATTACTGCCCAAACAAAAACATGTGTCATTTGCAAAGATCACAGAGATAAATACAGCTGAAGGGGGTCATTTGGCTCATCTAGTTCATCCTTCCATAGAAATCTACAGTCCCATCATCACACCAGTTGCCTCTCGAATGATCCAGAGTTTTTGGACTGGATTATCCTTTGTGAGCCTGCCTGAAATTTGGGAGGTGAGGCCTACCACCGCTTCTTCGCCCAATCGTCAATCTTCTGTTCCCACCCCCACCAGTACTGCCGCTGGCCATTCCTTTCCCATCTGCCGCATACAAATAATGGAAGTGGCAGTGGGCCTGGGATCCCTGGCATATTTCCTTCAAGTTACCACAGCTTCCCATGGACGGAAGGTGTGGTAGGCTCCCTTAAGCGGCATTATTTGGCTTGAGGTCCCCCCACCATGGAGGGAGAGGGCCTCGTTGTGCCTCCTCTCTCTTCATTATAGCTACCACTTACCAGGCTTTGTAGACCTTGGTCTGTCCTAGAAGGTACTGCTATGTAGATTTTGAGGGCATGTCCGCCCCTTTAACTGCCAGGCAGCCTCTTCTGGTCTTGCTGCAGCACTGCTGGGACAATGGCAGACTCCCTCTTGGCGCTTGGAATCCCACCGGGAGCCTGCCATGCGTACCCGATGAATTCCAACCTAGAAAACTGGGTTGGGATTGTGACATTGTTGGAGCGAGAACACTGCTGCAAGGAGGAGAATCACAGCCTTTGGCACCACTACCCTACCCAGCAGACCATTCCAGATGTTAATCACTCTTCTAAATAATGAGAGCAAATCTGGTTTGTTTATATTTATTGTTTGAATACCAAGGATGGATTCTATTTGCTGCCTTCTATTTACTTGCAGGATGTCATTATTATTTATAATTCTGAATAATTTACCATATCCTGAATTTTTTTTGTGAAAAGTCAATTATCTCACTGCTTTGGTGATCTAATTCTTTGTTGTGGAGATTTTCTGATGGAACTTGAATTTAAACATAGTACTAAAGTACTTGAAGGCCCACTGAACTATGTAATAGGATTTGTAGTGTTATTTTGTCACAATTTACAGCAACTTTACCGATTTAGTATGTATCATACATTAAACTGAGGTACCATTTGCCTGTTTGGGTGCTTCAGGTGGATGTTAAAGATCCCATGCCACTGTTTGAAGAAGAGAAGGGAGTCCTTCAACCAATGCTGCTAGAAAGCTCCAGACCAACATGAATTGTTCATTGCTGTCTGTGGGATGTTGGTGTCTAAGAATGGCTGCCATGCTTGCTTAAATATTAACACTCCAGTTCAGAAGTAATTTATTAAACAATTAGAGCCTTTTTGACATCATAAGGTGCTATATAAATTTAAATATTATTTATTATTAAACAATTATATATAACTTTTAATATTCCTCTGGATAATACTAATGTAATCAATGTTTAATAAAAGCGGTATTTCCAAAAGGGTATTAGCGTAAGAACACTGAAATCAATAAACTAATAAATTTTGTAAGGAATATTAATCAAATGGCACAAGATGAATCCATAACCCTTTCATCTTAACTCTTCATCTTCTGATGACATTTTAGCCCCCAGGCATCACTTCCATATCGGCGGTCAGACTCTCACCTGAACCCGACGGGAATCACTACCTGGCCAGTAGGCAATAATAATATTTGTTTAAAAGTTGTGGAAAATTGATGATAATTTGAATGAAAAGGTGAAGGTTGAAGAGTAAATGACTGAAGTGTTGCATAATGTGGCCTGATGTACTCATAAGGGTTTATTTTCTGAATCTGCACACACCACAAGCATTCGTCGGAAAATTGTGGGCAGTGAGCCTGTGATTGCTCAATGTGGACTTGCCCATGTGAGATACCTTGCTAGGAACAAGGACTAGGAAAATCTGACCTGTACTTTTGTGCTTAAAGCAAATAAAGCGTGGGCATCAAAAATAAACTATTAACAATAAAATGTCATTCATGCACCAATACGTGTGATATAAAATAATGGCCGGGAATTTCCTCAGAGCTGCTCTTGCTGCACCATCGTTGGTTTGCTGGAAGTGCGGCAGAAACCTTGTTTATGTGCAAAATTACAGCGACATAGAAGGAAATTCCCAGCCTATCATAGTATCATAGTTGGTACAGCACAGGAGGAGGCCATTCACCCCATCGTGCCTGTGCAGGCTCTTTGAAAGAGCAATCAAATTAGTCCCATTCCCCTGTTCTGGCTCCATAGCCCTGTAAATTTTTTCCCTTCAAATATTTATCCAATTCTCTTTTGAAAGTTACTATTGAATTTACTTCCACCACCCATTCACGCAGTGCATTCCAGATCATAACAACTCGCTGTGTAAAAAAAATGTTTCCTCATGTCGCCTCTGGCTCTGTTGCCGATCACCATAAATCTATGTCCTCTAGTTACCGACCCTTCTGTCACTGGAAGCAGTTTCTCCTTATTTACTCTGCCAAACCCGTTCATGATTTTGAACACCTCTGTCAAATCTCCCCTTAATCTTCTATGTTCTAAGGAGAACAACCCCAGCTTCTCCAGTCTCTCCACATAACTGAAGTCCCTCATCCCTGACACCATTCTAGTAAATCTCTTCTGCTCCTGCCTCTCTGAAGAAGTGCCTGACACAGTATTTTCCCAGGTGACTCAGCTGATGCTAGAAACTCACCACATTGGGAATTGCAGGTGCAAATCTATGTCTTAATCCTCCAATGTGTTGCTTTCAAAAGCATTCAAGAGCGTTCAAAAAACAATTAACAACAATGACCTGAAAGGTTATCGAGAGAGTTACATGTGGACTAAATATATCTGGAGACAAATTCCCAAACAGTGAAATAATACCACTAGTGGATTTCGATGCATCGTAAATATGCGAAAGACAATTGACAGTTCAAAATTCATGTCAGGCTATTGATAAATAAAACTTTGTCAATGGAACGAAAATAATTCTTTGAAGTCTGGGTGGTTGAACGTATTAAAGAAGATATTGTTCAAGTTGGTCTTAGCTGGGAAAATTCTTCAAACTGTCAACTTAGGTTTTCATTTGATAAACTGGTTCAGGGATTTGAGACTGAGGACAGAATGAAACCTCCGTGACCTCTTTGATATTACAGACAACAGCTGAAACAACCTTGAGAGGAAGTAAATGAAGGATATCTTCCATGGCATTAAAACTAAAAGCCTCAGCTTTTGTTTCAGGGATCCTGGGATAATTCCAAACGAGCTGAACATTTTGTGCAGAAACTGAATAGGTCAGTATCTGAAAGAAATCTGGAGGTTTGCTTTGATTCAAATAAGGCGTGAGCTGGAGTTTGACATTCTTGCCAAGCAGATTAACAATAGTGAGTTCCTCCTGAGAGTAGGGGAAGAAACTGGTGGAGCAAATTGGTGAGGAAAAAATACTAAAATATTTTCCAAAACAACACTGCTGTTCCCCAGGGGTCAATATTAGGACCACTGCTCTTTTTGATATGTATTAAGAACCTGGACTTGGGTATAGAGGGTATAATTTCAAAGTTTGCAGATGACACAAAACTTGAAAATGTAGTAAATAACGTGGAGGATAGTAACAGACTTCAGGAGCACATAGACAGACTGGTGAAATGGGCAGACACATGGCAGATGAAATTTAAGGCAGAGAAGTGTGAAGTGATATATTTTGGTAGGAAGAATGAGAAGAGGCAATATAAACTAAATGGTACAATTTTAAAGTTGGTGCAGGAACAGAGAGACCTGGGAGTGCACATACACAAATCTTTGAAGGTGGCAGGACAAGTTGTTAAAAAACATATGGGATCCTGGGCTTTATTAATAGAGGCATAGAGTACAAAAGCAAGGAAGTTATGCTAAACCTTTATATAACACTGGTTAGGCCTCAGCTGGAGTATTGTGTTCAATTCTGGGCACCACACTTTAGGAAGGATGTCAAGGCCTTAGAGAGAGTGCAGAAGAGATTTACTAGAATGGTGCCAGGGATGAGGGACTTCAGTTGTGTGGAGAGACTGGAGAAGCTGGGGTTGTTCTCCTTAGAACAGAGAAGGTTAAGGGGAGATTTGATCAAGGTGTTCAAAATCATGAATAGTTTTGACAGAGTAAATAAGTAGAAACTGTTCCCAGTGGCAGAAGCTAACCAGAGGACACAGATTTACAGTGATCGGCAAAAGAGCCAGAGGCGACATGAGGAAACATTTTTTACGCAGTGAATTGTAATGGTCTGGAATGCACTGCCTGAACGGGTGGTGGAAGCAGATTCAATAATAACTTTCAAAAGGGAATTGGACAAATGCTTGAAGGGAAAAAAATTACAGAGTTATGGGGAAAGAGCAGGGGAATGGGACTAATTGGATAGCTCTTTCAAAGAGCCAGCACAGGCACGATGGGCTAAGTGGCCACCTCTTGTGCTGTACCTACTATGATTCTATGATATGATACTGTCAGATTCAGATTTTTAAGTGAATGTCTCTAAATTACATATTCAATCTAAAAGGAAATATTGACATTTATTAAGAGAACAGAGCTACTCATTGGTGCAAGTCCTAGAAATTCTATTCCAGCATTTCCACTTCATGGCAAGCCTTCGCTCGAAAATTCCTTCCATGCCATTCTATTCTACATGGAGGAATTTCCTGCATTCATTGCTGCTGAACGCTCTCCACTTCCTTGCCTTTGACTTTCCCTTAGATATCTCCTAGTGGAACAATTGATCACCACCTGAGACCTGGGGTGGATAATGAAGCACATGCAGTGGTTTCAAACCAGCACTTGAGGCAGTTCAAGATGTCTATGGCCAGTTGTTGATTGAGCGGCAAGGACAAAATAATTTTCCACACTTGTACAAAGTGCCGGAGGTAGCAGTCTCTCTTCCTTCATATAAAGTGGCTGTTCCTCAACTTTTGGCTGCACTTTTATTCATCTCTGGTCACCTGGTGATCAGGGTGTGCAGATTGGAGGACCTTCTGCTCGATCTGTTACAATCCTGTTATGTCAGTCAATAGTCCTACCTTTATTTCAAGGCCTTGATGGATGAATCCTAGGCATTCAGGGTTGCCCTCTGGTGCCCTGGCTGATGACACCAGTATGGAATCCTAGAACTGCAATGAGGCACATACCTCTACAAGGAGCCGAGTAAGACACTATTGGACTGCTGAAACAAAGATACCGCTGCCTGAATCGGACTGGGTGGATGCTGCTGTTCAGCCCCAAAAAGGTGTCCAGCATTATCGCTGTGTGCTGCATTCTGCACAATATTGAGCCAGAGAGGAAGGTCTTGAAAGTGCTGAAGAAAATGAAGACGATGAGGCTGAGCCTTTTCAATTTACCAGCTACATTTGAGCAACAACATGGCCGGCAAATCTGCCAATGATTACTGGAAAACTAATTCTCTTAAAATTTGGAAGCCCTCCAGCACAAGCATCCTTGTATTGTGTTCTCCGTGAACTGTCACACCAACTCCACATAACATTAACACCCCATACTATACCTTACTCACCATGAATGGAAATCTAGTCATATGCTCTAGCAGAAAGATCTAATGACACAAAGGAACCCCCAACATAAAGTTTAAATGCAAATGCACATAATGCAATTATGAACTTCCTGTGCGGTTTTAGCATTTCTTCCTCCAGCGTTTCCCCTTGGAGATGATTTATGCTGAGGGTCACTTACTCATTACTAATTGCTACTGCAATGGAGAAAGAGGTGAGATGGTGGATACTGGATTTCCCAAAGGGACGGTTCCTTACCTCCTTCAAAAGATGCCTCGACAACAGCAGATGCCACTTGTGTCACTGTGATGATTGCTTGGCTTGTTCACTTTATGGATCTACATGAGTCCTTTGATTGGAGTGGTTGGTTGTCATGGGTGATGATTCATTTTGAGAGGTACCTCCTTCATCTCTGCCTTTTCCTGCCAGGCCTGTGGGGCTGGGCACACTCGGTATTTTCAGCCATCTGCGTGGGGGAAGACCTTGGAGCTGCTGTGAGGTCCTGCCAGGAAAATCCCACCAGCGGTCTTCATGCTCCCAACACTAGTAGTATGCAAAGGGCCCTTGGAAAACCTAGGCAAGTCCACTCTCTGTGCCAGAAATGCGGAATGCACTGTGGCAAATGTGTTTGCACATTGCTGTGCTCCCAGCCCCTACTGCTTGAGATTATAGGAGTGAATTGTTTGCTAAACTATCTTTCCATTACTGGACAGCCCATTGTATTGTGTTTAAGATACCTGTCAGTGCAAAATTGTTATGACTCAAATCAAATGTGATGACCCTAGCAAAATGAAATTGGGCATCTCTGGCCTCTGTCACACAAGTCCCCTTATGCTCCTTTATATCGCGGAACAATCTCCATATGCATTACAAGGCAGATTTTACAGCACCTGTGGCATTGCGTACACAGTTGTCGAAAAGTCACAAGTTGGCTCAGTAAGTTTATCCAATGAATGGCTGAGCCATACAGACAAGGAAGGTACCAGGTTTGATGCCGAGTTAGGTGATCTCAGCTGGATAACAGATTGACTTCAGTGACCCTGGGTTAGGAAGGGGAATATCAGCCAAGGTTCCCTGCTCCTGATTAGCTATCCAGAAGCCCTTGTTAGACTGGATGTGTGCTTTAAAAAGAAAATCAGAGCTGCACTAACCTGTTTTTTAAATGCTGTCTGGTTTTATGTAGAAATAATGCTAATCAAGGGGGAAGAATTGTTTTGGTTGCTATGGATAGTGACATCATAAACTTACTCTTTCTAACCACGACTAGAATAATTCTCCCCTAACAGGCACATTTTGTTACGTCGCATCCTACACCAAAGCAAAATACTGCTACCCCATCAAGATAGAAAATGAACCATTATTATTCTTGTCAATATTAAGAAAAGTATGGGTCGGAATTCACTGAAAAACTAAGCACGTGAACGATTAATGTGCAAATCAGCCAGCAACTTGTGGCTTGGAAGTGATACCCTGTGAATTGCGAATCACCACAAGTTGCTGTCCGATTTGCACCGCTCCGCCGTTAACTTTGTGAAAACGGCATCTCGCACTCCCCCCCGCCCCCCCCGCCGTGGATAATAATTGCCCTTTAAACTCATCACAGAAAGTTAAGTCAAGTTTTAACAATGTGATAATTGTTAATTGTTAATGACTGTCAATCAACCTCTCTGGCCCAGAAAGTGAACAATTAAAAGTGTGGAGTCTCATTCCTTCAGGTATTGAATTGTTGTTGGAGATTTTAAAAATGTCAAATTTTAAATTTAAAATGTCTTTTCTTACTTTTCCTTTCTATCTCTTGTTTCTCTCCCTCTTATTCCAATCTTTCTTCCCCTCTGTTTCTCTTTCTGTACCTGAGTTGACATTGAATTTACCCACTCTAATTTACCCTCCTTCTGAGTCCTTCCTCTGTTTACTTCTCAATCCTTCAATCTCATTGGTTAAGGAGATACACTGTTGGTCCTGTCATTCACCAATTGCCCCATTGCCCTCACTGCTGTTATCAGCAACTTACAGGGCACAACATTTTTGAGCTGAAGGGGGCAGGAAAAAGTCTAACTAATCGGGCACGCCGTGTTGATGCCCCTTTCCAGCAATTTATATTTAGCAGCTTTCAACAGTTACGTCTCCCTGGTTATGTTTATGTTGTAATATTTAATGGTGTCATGATGCACTGACTTATTGTCCCGCACAGTTGAAGAATTATCAAGATATAGTGCTGTATATTAATACTGTGTTCATATTAAATAATATATTAAAATTCACTGTATGTACCCACTTTAGTCTGACAATGGAGCAATATTGGGGAAAGAAATTTCAGGGGACAGTGAAACTTACATTTTGTAATGATTATTGCTTTCTACTTCCATGATTAATGACAGCAGAAAGTAATTACTACAAAAATATTACATGAAAGATGTCAACGCATAAAGTAATAGTGATAGATTTTTTGCTGTCAGAAAAATAAACAATGGGCTGGATTTTGCTGTAAAAATAATGGTGAGGCTAATGACGCTCACCGTTATTTGTGTGCAAATCGGACAATAACTTCTGGCAACCGCACATGCGCAATCTCTTGCCCATCTCCAAATTTAATCGCTCCACCATTGGTGGCTGTGCTTTCAGCTGCCTACACTCTAAGCTCTGGAATTCCCTCCCTAAACCTCTCCACCTCTCTACTTCTCTCTTGCTTTAAGATGCTCCTTAAAACCTACCTCATTGACCAAACTTTTGGTCACCTGTCCTATTATCTCCCTATGTGGCTCGATGTTAAATTTTGTTTGATAATGCTCCCGTGAAGCGCCTTGGGATGCTTTACTACATTAAAGGTGCAATATAAATGCAAGTTGTTGTTGCTGTTGAGATATGATGCTCCTCCAAAAGCTGCATGGAAACAGCATCTCACAGTTTGGCTCCCCATTCAAATGTATTGAATGGCATGAAGTTCCTGTACTTACTTGATAGACATGGACTAAACACGCCAAAAAAAGTTAGGGCTTGTCTATTCCAGTGCAAGTATCATTTTAATGGTACGGTGAGTCTTAATTACTGCCAAACATCCTCTCTGGCACTGAAAATTAACTTTTACAAGTGTGGAGTTGCTTTCCTTCAGGCATTAATTATTGTTGGACATTTTAAAAAAAATTAAATTAAAAAAAATGTTCTTACTTCTTTCTTTGTGTCTCTTTTAACTTTGTCTCATAATCAGGTACACTTTCTGTACCTGATTTGACATTGAATTCACTATTCTAACTTACACTTCCTGGCTCAGTCTCTGCACTGCTCATTAGCGATTCTTCAATCTGATTGGTTAAGGAGATACACAGTTGCTTGCCCTGTTTACACAGGTCCCAGATGCCCTGTAGAGGGCACCACACTATTTGAATCTCCAACTTAGAGGAACTTGCCGTGCAAAAGCTCATGGAAAGTCTATGGGCAAGTGCAAGTCTAACGAACGATTGGCACCGTTCATTCACCGCTCACAGCAAAATCCGGCCCAATATTTTAATGGCTTAAGCAAATGCAAAATGAGAAAAGTCTCTAATCTTAAGATTATGCCCTTTTTTATCTTGATTCCCCCATAGGTGGAAATAGTTTCTCTGTACCTACCCTCTCAAATCCCTTTATCATTTTAAACACCTCGATTAGATCATCCCTCAACTTTCTAAACTCAAATGTAAGGACTTGCACAACACCAGGTTATAGTCCAACAGTTTTATTTTAAATCACAAGCTTTCGGAGCTTACCTTCTTCGTCAGGTGAAAGGAAAGCTCCGAAAGCTTGTGATTTCAAATAAAGCTGTTGGACTATAACCTGGTGTTGTGCGACTCCTTACATTTGTCCACCCCAGTCCATCACCGGCATCTCCACATCATGGCTTCTAAACTCAAGGGAATATAAGCCAGTTTACAGATGGCATGGAGAACAGTGCCATACTCACACTATGGGGACCTGTTTGCAAACAAATAAATTACAACCTTAATGGCATTTGTCTCTTCTATCATTCTTATTTCCATTAAAATGTTTGAGGGAATACTTGAATTCCACATTGTGGCACCCCTGCTACAATAACAAAAGTGATTTCTCATGCTGGTATGGATGCTCGAGAAACTTTAATCCAGTAAATGTTGAACACCCAGATGTGGCAACAGCCATGGCTGCTTGCACGTTTGGGATGGGGAGGGTCTGAAGCACCTAATAGACCAAACTTGACAACTCAGCTGTTAATATCTTTGGAAGAGAGAGAGAGAGACTAAAATATCGATTTGTAACTCTCAAAAAGCCTGAAGTAAAGCAAAATACAAGTTGTGTGATGTTTTTGTTTGTCAAAAGAAAAGACGATTTTTTGCTAGCCAAGGGTATTAAGGGATATGGAGCCAAGGTGGGTAAATGGAGTTAGGATACAGATCAGTCATGATCTCATTGAATGGCAGAACAGGCTTGAGGGGCTGAATGGCCTCCTCCTGTCCCTATGTTCCTATGAAGCTTTCATCCTCTGGGTTTTAACATACTGAACAATTCCTTTGCATGCATATGAGAATAAAAGAAATTCTTATTCAGCATTTTGTGCTCTAATTGGTATAATTACTCTTGGTTCCCTGCACTTGATAGAAGAGTTGATACTACGTTTGGCTTTTGGCAAATGAAAGTAATTATGCAGCTCAGAATTGCAAAAATAGTGAAGTAATTTCCTCAATGAAGCTACTCCCATAATTAGACCACCCCTGCACAGAACACATTTTCTCCTTTTATATTTTACGTGATACATTTGCCATTTTAGTCACTGAGACATTTTTACTAGTGCCATCAAGTCTGTGGTATTTCTGCAAAAGTGTATCTTACCTGAAGAAAAGTGCAAAGGTGAGCAATGGGAATGATCGTGTATAAATTTAGGTCTTCATATATGGAGGTGACCCTATACATGTGAGGACACGTTTATCAATCAAATGAAGTTATAGGTGTCTGAGGTGTTTACTTAAGTCGGTTAGTTTACTTAATTCAATAACCCACTGGAACTGCAATATAAGGAGAAGTAATAAAGATTGTTGAGATCTAGTAGAACAGGCCAAAAATAGTTCTTCTCCTATAACTTCTGAGCTCCCTGACCTTCTTCTCCTCCAACATTTCCAGCAAAGTGAGACCCACTGATGCACCCATGCTGCTGTGTGGACTGAAACGGTGTAAAGTTGCTCCTTTCAACGACTCCTGCTCTGTTCCATAGTGAACCTCAGCTGGCTCTCTCTGCTGCATCACTGTCACCTTTTATGCAGGTGCTATCAGTGCGATATGCTTAAGTTCAGCAGCCATGTACGAATTTGCACAGTCTCCATTAATCGCAACTTAACAAGAAAAGAAGCTTTAAAGCTGGATCTGTGTGTTATTGTGTGTCACAGTTGTTTACTTTAATTACTACACATTAACACGTACTTAACGTGTTCCCCCAACCCTTAACACGTTGAGAAATTTCACCCCCATGTTGAGCAGAAAATAGTGAGAAGTGTAATGGTTAAGGTACAGCTTTATGATTGTTGCTGTTCGTAAAATCATCCTGAGATGGCTCATGTGTCGGTGAGGATTTTTCTCACACTAGCACTCTGCATTTGTTTAGATTAATTTCACAGACATAAGGTTTGTCAGGGCGAAACTGTACTCCATGTCACTGCATGTTGTTTTGGCGCTGAGCTTGAAAAAGTGAACTGTTGAGTTTCACCCAGTTGGTAAATGCACCGAATATCATTGTTCTGAGCAGCAGCGAAGATCCCAGATTTGATCCCTGGACTGTGCTGAGTTAGCTGAACTCAGCTGGAAAGAAAAAGAGCACTAAATTAGCCTCAGTGTCCCTGCACTAAGGAGAGGAAAACTCAGTTAGGATCAGGTTCATAGCCAGGCCTAGGCACTGTATGAAAATCTGTAGCCTGTTTAACTCTTGGGGCAACAAATCACCTGTTGGGGTGAAGATTTGCCAGAATTTGGCCAGGAAATTGATGGCACTCCACTCCCTTATCACTTGACTGCCAATCCTGTTAGCAGTTCATATCTGATGCTGCTGCTTCATTGTGGGAGCAAACTCTGTGGTGAAGCTGCAAGGGAGAATTCCTGGCTCTGTGATAGATCAGAATTTTCCATCTGCAGCACAGAGTCCACTCCTAGAGTGAAGCTGCAACATCAAGTAGAGCTGCAGACAGGACTAGTAGTGAGAAGATCATCAATGAGAGACAGTGCTTCTGTGAACTGGGGAGGAGTCAGGTTGGAGTGTGCCTCAATGAATGGGAAGGAGAGGTTGGAGGGAGAGAGTGCCTCTATAATTGTGGGTTGATCGGGAATAGTGCTTCTGTGAATGAGGGATTGGGTTGGAGTGTGCCTCTATGAATGGAGGGGGAGACGTTGGATAGGAAGAGTGTCTCTCAAGGGTAAGGGAATCCTCCTGTGAACTGGGAGAAGGGCAGGGGTAGAGGGTGCCTATGTGGAACAGGTAATGCCTCTGTCAAAGGAGAGTGACTTCACATTGCTTTTGTGGACATTGTGGTAAATTGGAAAGGGGGAATTCCTGAGCTCTTTTACAGCTTACGGCTGGAGTTCTGTCTTTTGCCAGGTAAGAGTGCAGCCACGGGTCATGACAGGGATTGAAAAGGTCACTCAAAGTTACTGCTCAGTTAGATTCTTTATTCACGGCACTCCAACAACATCAGCAAAAGAAAGACGAGAAAATGCATAAATTCTACCATACAGATAATTACATATTTTGCTTGGTGGGTACCACAATGAGGGGAAACAGTTGAGAGTTAGGTTTTCTGACAACATTGCTGGCAGGAAATTCACTACCACCCACTGAGTGAACAAACAGCCCATTGTGTGTGGCATAAGGTTAGCTGAGCCTTAGATCTCCACTAACGCACTGCATAAAGCTCCAAAACATTAAAGCAATTTATCTAAGATAATCTTACTAAAATTTATCTTGTTATTTTTGATCCATGATAAAATAATTTAGCATAGAATCATAGAAATTTACAGCTCAGAAGGAGGCCATTTGGCCCATCGTGTCTGTGCCAGCTGAAAAAGAGCTATCCAGCCTAATCCCACTTTCCAGCTCTTGGTCTGTAGCCTTGTAAGTTACAGCACTTCAAGGGCATATCCAGGTACTTTTTAAATGTGATGAGAGTTTCTGCCTCTTCCACCCTTTCAGGCAGTGAGTTCCAAATTCCCACCAACCTCTGGGTGAAAAAAATTCTCCTCAACTCCCCTCTAATCTTTCTACCAATTACTTTAAATCTATGTCCCCTGGTTATTGACCTCTCTGCTAAGGGCAATAGGTCCTTCCTATCCACTCTATCTAGGCCCCTCATAATTTTATACACCACAATTAAATCTCTCCTCAACCTCCTCTGTTCCAAAGAAAACAACCCCAGCATATCATAGGAAACATAGGAACATAGGAACAGGAATGGGCCATTCAGCCCCTCGTGCCTGCTCCTGTGATCTAACTCCATATACCCGCCTTTGGCCCATATCCCTTAATACCTTTGATTGCCAAAAAGCTATCTAACTCAGATTTAAATTTAGCAATTGAGCTAGTATCAATTGCCGTTTGCGGAAGAGAGTTCCAAACTTCTACCACCCTTTGTGTGTAGAGGTGTTTTCTAATCTCACTCCTGAAAGATCTGGCTCTAAGTTTTAGACTGTGCCCCCACTCCTAGAATCCCCAACCAGTGGAAATAGTTTCTCTCTATCCACCCTATCCATTTCCCTTAATATCTTATAAACTTCGATCAGATCATCCCTTAACCTACGAAACTCCAGAGACTACAACCCCAATTTGTGTAATCTCTCCTCGTAACTTAACCCTTGAAGTCCGGGTATCATTCTAGTAAACCTACGCTGCACTCCCTCCAAAGCCAATATGTCCTTCCGAAGGTGCGGTGCCCAGAACTGCTCACAGTACTCCAGGTGCAGTCTAACCAGGGTTTTGTATAGCTGCAGCATAACTTCTGCCCCCTTGTACTCCAGTCCTCTAGATATAAAGGCCAGCATTCCATTAGTCTTCTTGATTATTTTCTGCACCTGTTCATGACACTTCAATGATCTATGTACCTGAACCCTTAGGTCCCTTTGGACATCCACTGTTTTTAACATTTTACCATTTAGAAAGTACCCTGTTCTATCCTTTCTTGATCCAAAGTGGATGACCTCACATTTGTCTACATTGAATTCCATTTGCCACAGTTTTGCCCATTCACCTAATCTATCAATATCGCTTTGTAATTTTATGTTTTCATCTACACTGCTTACAATGCCACCAATATCCAATCTTTCCTCATTGCTAAAATTCTCCAGTCCTGGCGACATCCTTATAAATCTCCTCTGTACCCTTTCTAGTGCAATCACATCTTTTCTGTAATGTGGTGACCATAACTGTAGGCAGTACTCTAGCTGTGGCCTAACTAGTGTTTTATACAATTCTAGCATAACCTCTCTGCTCTTAAATTCTATACCTCGGCTAATAAAGGAAAGTATTCCATATGCCTTCTTAACCACCTTATCTACCTGTCCTGCTACCTTCAAGGATCTGTGGACACGTACTCCAACGTCCCTCTGTACCTCTACACTTCTCAGCATCCTCCCATTTATCGTGTATTCCCTTACCTTGTTTGCCCTTCCCAAATGTATTACCTCACACTTCTCCGGATTGAATTTCATTTGCCGCCTATCTGCCCATCTGACCAGTCCATTGACATCTTCCTGCAGTCTACAGCTTTCCTCCTCACAATCAACCACACAACCAATTTTTGTATCATCTGCAAACTTCTTAATCATGCCCCCTACATTTAAGTCTAAATTATTGATAAATATCACAAAAAGCAAGGGACCTAGTACTGAGCCCTGCGGAGAGGAAATTGGCTTATTGCACTATTCTAAACCTCTAGGAGCTGCATTTAAATCCAGTCCAATCTAAAAGGATGACAGTCACCTTTATCTGCTGGCTGTAAGGACTCAGCATAGAATGATTTCAGTCAGTCTTAATATTCTTGCAGGGGCCGATTTTAACGCTACCCATCAGAAACTGGGCAGGCAGGCAGTTAAAATGCCCCAAGCTACTTACCCATTCTGGAACCGTCTGGACCCTGCCGTCCACGATTTTAGCCTGCTCGCCAGAGGCATGTGTGGCTTTCCTGCCAGGCCAATCCAGGACAGAATAGGGTCGGCTGCAGTACAGGCTGATAAAGATGCATTTTTCTTTCCTTTGTGGGGGCAGGAAGCTCCGCAAGGAAAGTTTAGGCCTCCTCTATCTCCGACTCCCCCATTTCCCGAACGTAAGACCCCTGCGAGACGTCCCCGGAACCCAATCCCGCCACCTACCTTGTATAAGTGGGATTTTCTGCCGACTTCCCACCAACATCCCATCCGGAACGGAAGTGAAGTGGACTGGTGGCATGTTAAGGAGACCCAGGTGTTAAAATAGTCTGGGTCTCGGTTCTACAGCAGTGAGTGAGCTTTCAACTCACCTAGCCACCCAACCGCCCAAAACCCATCTGGAGTTAAAATCGGGGCCTCAGTTTTTTTTATTCGTTCTTAGGATGTGGGCGTCGCTGACAAGGCCAGCATTTATTGCCCATCCCTAATTGCCCTTGAGAAGGTGGTGGTGGTGAGCCGCCTTCTTGAACCGCTGCAGTCCGTGTGGTGAAGGTTCTCCCACAGTCTGCCTGTCTTTAGCACGAAACAGCCAAAACATCATCACTGACTTGAAAATTGGCTATCTCAGTCAGAAAGACCATGTGAATGACTGGTATAGGTAAGGAAATGTCACAATAATGCAGTAGGGGTAATATGCTGAGGTTGGATTAAGGTACATTATTACAGCAGAGTAGAGAAAGCTTTGGTCTGCATCTTACCTGTGCTATAACTGACCTGGGAGTATGCTTGACATTGTTCTATGGGGTGTTAGATTATGCAGGTGTGAGCTAAAAGTGTAACAAATACCAAAGAATTGTTTTATGCAATGTATGTATCATGAAGTACATTTAGTATGTGACCACACATATTGTACAAATTATAAGCCTGTATCAGGGACTTTTACTGGGGATAGCCACAGATACCCAGTATATTAAGGTGATCAGAGGGGAGATGTGTATTGTAGACCCACAGCTACTCTTTGTTTGAGACGACTGGGAAAGGGCCTTGCCATGGTCTTAGCTCCCAGAGAGATGAAGTGCTCAGCGTTAACATCACTAGCCATCTCCTCTCGATGAGGTTAAATGTCTTGCCATTGTCTCAGCAAGTCGTTGATATCAGGTCAGGTGCTGGACCGTCGGGGTTCCATTTGTCAAGCTGATGGACTACGTCTGGCATCATCAACTGTCCTGAGGATATTTAGCCAGCTCACCACAGGACTTCCTGCTAAACAGCGTATAAAGACACAGCTCAAACCTAAGGCTCAGCAGGAACAGCAGGCTAGGTTTATTAAGGCGGACATGCTGGCAGGAGCCCACGCCCATGTTGGAAGAAGGAAAGAAGTCTGTAGAAGGCAGGATCCACGGGATCCAAGAGGGTGGGGGCCATGAGGACCACGAGAGGCGAGAGGCCAAGGCACGAGCTCTACCCAGAGTGGAAGCGGGTAATATATCTCCAGTTTCCATTTTGTAAACTGCTGCTTAAATACTGAGTGTATTAAACTGCTCTTCATAATAGATTACGTGCCACCGTAACCAATTGGGGTCGACTCGAATCTTTTGGAACTGGGAAGTGAGTAGAGGCTCCCTAAATCCGTATATATATTCCCAACAGGGGAGATAATGAAGTAGGTGCGAGCAGAAAGGTCATGATAATGGGGAATTTTAACTAACCTAAACTGCGTATCCCAAATGGCCTGGAATCTGAGCTAGTAAATGTAACTCAGTGCATTAGGGATGTCATGAAAGGTAATTCACGTGTCAACTTAGTAATGTGTAGTGATCCAGATAACATATTGGGAGTATAAGTTAGTGGTACCCTTGGATGACAGTGACCACGACATGATTAAATTCATGATATCACAAATCACCATAACATGATTAAATAACCAGGGATAAAAAAGTACCACGCAAGAAAGCCTCAGTTGAGAACAAATGAAACACCTTTAAGGGCATACTACTGAGCATGCAGAATAAATACACATCAAGAACTAATGGGCACAGACTAAAAATAACTCTAATTTGATTAATGAGACAATATGAAGCAAAATAAGAAAGAAAAACAAACTATAAAACTTGTAGAGAGAACCCAAGGGAAATCACTGTGTAGAATATAGGAAAATTAGTCCTATGGTGTTCACTGCAAAGAGGACTTGGTGGCAAGTTTGGAAGAAGTTGACTTGTGGAAAAGGGCAAAAGCAAAGTAAAACTGCAATCCCCTCCTGAGTTGAGGGATTAAAAGCAGGACCTCTGGCTGATTTTCCTTCCCTAGCCTTGGACACGTGGGCAAACTGTGTTGCCTCCATTGCTCTCTCACTTGAGATCAGTTAACTCAGTATAGATCAGAAGTTGAACCTGGGACCTTCCTGATCTTTACAGCTTGGTATCACACCGCAGAGTGCATTGATCAACTGGGTAGCTGGGGCAATGCCAAGGCCAGCTCTTAACATTCCTCATCATAATGCAACAATAACTAAAGAGGAGAATAGGGTGGCAGGTAGTTGTTACTTAACATTTGAGATGGTTTATTTTATTAATATGTGTCATAAGAAGAAAATTGGGAAGTTGGGAGTAGCCCATTTTTATTGTTAGAGATAGATTAAAGTATCACTGTAGAATGTGCTGCTTACAGTATTGCCAGCAAAAAATATCAACTGCATTGTTACTATGGTAACAGCCAGTGGTTTTCTGTGAGCAGGCTGTCAGACCACCCACATCCACTATAATCTTCAAATCTTGATCTGTAAATCTTTCTTTACGCCTTCTGTGCCCTTCTCCCAATTCTCACAGAAATTGCACACTCCACAGCTGCATGGACTCACAAAGTGCACTATTGAGTGGCTGTTGAGTCAGTTCAGCAGGATTCTTGCAGGTGGTTTTTGATTGGCCACTCAGTCATGCATCAGTTTTAGTGCAACCTAATACTCCTGAGCTTCCGGGAAGTGCAAGGAGTGAAGGTTTGCAAAAGGCACTCAAAAAAGCAAATCACACTGTCCAAGTGGTATTTCCAGATCCCTTGAGAAGAGCAATGAATCACAGATAAGCCTCCAAAATAAATCTTTGCAAATTTGTCTCTGAACACCAAGGATAAACCTAGCAAAACTCTAGAATATTAATCCAACTTTATAACTCATACTTATACATCTCTTTGTCACTTCCAGATTTTCTCACTCCAGTGCTCTCCTGATAGGCTTCCCATCCTCCACCCTTCACAAACTCCAGCTCAGGTAAAACTTTACTGCTCGTATCCTATCCCGCACCTAGTCCCATTCATTCACTGATCCACATTGGCTCTCTGTTCCCCAGTGTCTCAAATTTAACATTTTCATCCTTGGCCCCAAAATCTATGGATTGTTGATCCTGGCATAAGTGCCATGATCTTACTGCCGGTGACCTCTGACACTAACCCTGCCAAAGTGTGTGGGGTCAGGGGAGGTCACCTAACTTAAATAATGCCTGCAGGTGCCCGCGCCACTAGGGCTGCACCTTGAGCACCCAACTGCCAGAGGGGGCCTGAAATTCCAATGCATAGTGTCAGGTTCAGGGGAAGGTGGCAACTCCCCTCCAGAAAGAAGCTGCCATCGTGTCCACTGTAATAACATTTTTAAGATTTTTGGGGCTGCAGGCCACAACCCAAGTCTGGACTCCCAGTTGCGCTCCATTTTGCCGAACAATGGGCTTGTACCCCTCCTCTCGCATGGCATGCCAGCCTACTGCCCTTCCACCAGGCTGAGGGCAAGGAAACTCCCGATCTGGAGCCACCCCCGCCGCCAACCATGGCCCTCGTACACTGTTGTCGTCTATAATCATTATATTCCATGAGAGTAATTCATCTGTGTCCATACTTACCCTTAAAACCTTCAATCTAAATCAGCTCTTTCTGAAAGATTAATTGTCATATCAATATTTGATTTAATAAGTTGATTATTCCACCTTTTTAAGTTAATATTTTTTTGTCTTCCTCACGCCTTGAGTGCCCTCATGCTATATGTCATTCTGTAGCTAAGGGAGGGCCAGGTAACTCATGCACAACCTCTAACAATGTTGCTCTGTTTCTGGTTTTTAGGAGAGCTGTCAGGTGTCCTGTGCTCTGACCTTCTCTCCCTTACCACAGAAGAGTACTTGCAATCTCCCACTAATGCTCTGGCTGATATAACATTGCAAACAATTTTTAACAATTGTGATTCACACGAAATGTAGTGATTTGCAAGACCCCTCTGACAGAAGATATAAAAACGAACCTCCTAATTCTTTTCGTTCCAGTTTGGCGCCAACTCGAGACTCCTGGTCAACACTCCCTTTGAGAATCACGAGTGTTAGCAACACTGGATTAGGAAATTCACTTGTGGGGAATTATAAGCATGAACACACATTCTATCAGTTTGTAGTGAATTGTGACATCAACATTTACTTTATTACTTGGCTAAAACTCAAATTGGACTTTTGTTAATTTAGCAAAATTAATCTGTAGATTAGGGCTTAACTGTTAATCATCAACAGCTCAGTCATACTCTCGGTATGGCAAGTCATCACCAAAAGATGCGAGGCTGCACAATGCTTTATGATCACCCCATTTTACAAGCTGCCAATAAGATTTTGAATGCTCCTTTCTGGTCTTAGACTTTACTAGGAGTTATCTGTTTGAGAAAATTACTTGTGCTACAATGCCTCTTTAAACGAACAAACAAAATACCTCAAACATCGAATGAAACATACCTCTTTGAAATTAATATCCATAAGTCCAGAGGATTACAGGTAATAGGAGACAATGTTAATCTCACTGAAATTCACTTTTGGAATTTGGCACCTCTATTGGAGCCACTTGTGATAAACAGTGTGGATTAGCGTCTCCATGGTCTTCAACCAAATACACAAAATAATAAGTAGGCTTTGAGATCAAAAATAACTACCTAACATCATACAGTTCTGTAAAAAGGAACTCAGCAGCCAACCAGGTGTCGTTCTATAGAGAAAAAGTGATTGTTTGCTGAATAGCTTGCAAACCATCAATCAGAGAAAAGTGAGGTCAAATACACTAGTATTAAATGTACGGTTCACTAAAGGACAAAAATGATCGTCACAAGGACATCGGAGGTCATGAGGGGTGCTGACATATGTTGCATAGTGAAATGATGATGACGTGGAAGGATATAAATATTTTTTGGAAGACTATATGATGATGATAATAATGATGACTATTCTACCCCATGCACCACTGGCATCTCTCCCCCCCCCCCTCAATCTCACTCACTTCGACACACGCTATCCATCATTAACTAGCTATTATGACATGAAGGCGACCTCATTCCCAAATGCCTCTTGTGTCAATCCACCAGCCAATTACCTTTTGTGATACTGATCCTCAGGTGGCACCATTCAATGAAATATCCTTATCACTACTAACCCCTGAGTTACAGAGCATGAGGAAGCTGGAGGACTGAGGAGCGGATGAGGAGTTGGTTGTTCCTCAGTGGAGGCTGTGAAGACACCTTCGCTTGGCAGATGAGGTCATGCACTCAGATCACATGGATCCTGCTATGAAAAGAAGGATATTCGTTAAATATCACATCTATGTGCAGGCTTTGAGGTCACCTTTCTAGGATGTGGGGCAGATGATAGAAGTCATGGTGGAGTCCACTGATCTCATATGCAGCAACATCAAGGAAACTTTTTCCTCATTGCTGACATCAATGAAGTATGTGGCGGCTTCAATGGAGACTGTGATGTCATGGCACCCTGTATCAGTGTTCCAGGACGTTGGTGCCTCCTCCTTGGGGGACAGGCTTGAGGGAGCCCCGCATTCCAGCGTTCAGACACTTGGTGCATAAAATCACGATTACCATTTTGAGAGACAACTAGATGGAGCTTGCGCAGTGCAAGCTCTGCCCAGTTTTACTCGTAGTACAGCAGAATAGGCTCCAAAAAGGTTGTTTCAAATTACTTTAAAGTTTTAAGATGCACCTACCATGGCCTCTCGGGGCAACAGCAGCCCCAGTGGTGATACAAACATTGCCACCAGAGGCAGAAGCCGCCCACTTTTTGTGCCTAAACGACTCAGCTCACCCATATGGGCCAATGTTGAGTTTTTGTTGTCGGACCTGTAGATCTGTCCTGTACATACCTTCCTCAGCCTTAGGTGGGCAGAAGCAAAGTAACACCAAAACAACTGCATGTGTGTTTGTCTGCTGTCCTAATGCTGTAGAATCCATACCACATTCTAAATGGGGCAGATTCCACAACACCAGGACCTTTAGCAATATTACAAACTGCTTCTTGAAATAGTTCTGTAATATAAATTCAACATCAGACACAGTCCTGCCCCATGGCATTTTCCTCCATATAAATCTTACTTCAAACCCAAAATCTTAATTCACCCGCACTTTGACTGAATCCAAACCCAGCCCACTATCTCTAGGTAACTCTGATGTGGAGATGCCGGTGATGGACTGGGGTTGACAATTGTAAACAATTTTACAACACCAAGTTATAGTCCAGCAATTTTATTTTAACTTCACAAGCTTTCGGAGGCTTCCTCCTTCCTCAGGTAAATGTTCAGGAGCTCCTCGAAGCCTACGCATTTATACATATAGAAAAACTTGATGTCTGTGTCTAAATGCGCGATCTTCTTGGATATCCTTTCCACTGTGAGCCGGCAGTTTGTGGTGTCGATGGTAGTCATGATGTGGAGATGCCGGTGATGGACTGGGGTTGACAATTGTAAACAATTTTACAACACCAAGTTATAGTCCAACAATTTTATTTTAACTTCACAAGCTTTCGGAGGCTTCCTCCTTCCTCAGGTAAATGTTCAGGAGCTCCTCGAAGCCTACGCATTTATACATATAGAAAAACTTGATGTCTGTGTCTAAATGCGCGATCTTCTTGGATATCCTTTCCACTGTGAGCCGGCAGTTTGTGGTGTCGATGGTAGTCATGATGTGGAACTCGGAAAAGATATAAATGAGATGGAAATTCTGGACAGGCTAAAAGGGCTCCAAAGAAATGGATGTTACTTGTCGTAAAGTTCTAAAAGAGACCAGTGAGGAGATTTGTAAAGCACTGATGATCATGAGGGAGTCACTGGACAGTGGGGAGTTACCAGTCGATTGGAAACAGGCAAATGTGGTGCCCATCACTGCTCCCTCTAAGCTGCGCGCGTGTGCACGTAAACATTCTGTCCGCAAACCAAACCAGTGCTCTCGGCCCCTCTCTCACACTGACCGGTGCCCGGACCCCAGGCCCTTCTCCAGCTCTGCCTCGCCTGTCCCCAGTGCTCCAGCCCGGGCAGGCTGCTCTGCCTCTGCTGCTCGAGAGTGTCCGAGTGTCCGGCGGTCCGAGTGTCCGATCCTGCGGCTCCGACCCCAGCCGTCGCATTGTTTACCACGTTGCTAGGAAATGCAGTCAGTGAGCAGCTGATTGGCTGTGTGAAAACCAGACCAGCAAGTAAAATGAAACCGATGCGTTTGTCAGTGGCCAATCACAGCCCAGACCTATCCACCCAATCACAGATCAGTCATCTCCACCCAATCAGAGACCAGGCATTTACATCCAATCAGAAACCAGGCATCTCCACCCAATCAGAGACCAGGCACCTCCACCCATTCAGAGATGAGGGGCCCATACATAGAGGCAGCCAAAACTAATGAGACCTGCAAGATGTACAATTGGAATGCAATATTTTTTAAAACCCTACTGAGGATTCAATGGCGGGGGGGGGGGGGGTGGTGGGGAGAAGGGAGGAGAGCTTTAATTAAACTGTTCCCTCTCCCCAAATTCACACTGACCGACTTGACAGCTGTTTTGTATTTCTGACTCAATTTAAAAATTCTGATTGCACACAATTTATTTCTATTTGAATCAGAGTCATTACGCTGATTCAACAAAAAGCTGATTGGAATAGTTCCGATCAGATAAATTTTAATAAAAAATAACGAGACAGGTCTGCTCAATCCTAATGCAACTTAAGAAACCCATTTCATACATTATATAAATTTATCAGCTAATATAACATTAAATTGTTATAATTATCCATTATTTTGTACATTTGTTCTGTTTGTTATTTACCCTGAATAACATTTTCTAAAAAGATGTTCTATTTAAAGTTGTGGGGCCCGATATTAGCACCCGCGATCAGGTGTGTTCCTGGCGGGGGGGCTCCGAAAATCGGGGAATCCTGGAGCGGGTCGGGAGCCCGGCTCCAACCCGCCCACTTCCGGGTTCCTCACAGACACGCTGACGTGCGCGCGCAGCCCCCGCATGTGGGACTCCCGCAGGCAATTAAAGCCGGCGGGGTGCCACTTGAGAGTATTTATTCTGCTATTTCAGGTCATTAACAGACCTGATTAAGGGAATATTTCAGGAGGGGTGGGATTTTAGAAACAACTGGGACTGTTTCCCGTACTGGGGGAAACACTCCCAGTTGAAATGGACGTGTTGCAGCTATCAGCCTGTGGCAGCTGCAAAGGTCCATTTGACAGGTGGGGGGGAGACCCTCACTCATTGCAGGAGGCCACTCTGTCACTTTGGACAAAGTTTGGCCTCCACCACCCTCCTCCTAACAATCAAACTCATCAACTTGCACACTTACCCCGGGGTCCAGAGACATGTACCTACCTTGCGGACCCCCTCAGATGTACATCTTCTGGATGGGGGCCGCCGTAGCTGCAGTCATGACCTCCTCGGAGGGCGAACAGCATCACCAGCCTCACCAGCCTCGCCGGCCATGCCGTCCACCTCTGACACGTGGAGCTCCACAACACAGTGCTGTGACACATCCACCTGCACAGCAGGAGGGAGGGCAAAGGCAGAGAGAGATGCGTTGCAGAGGCCACTACCCTCGCCACAGGGTCCACAGACCGAGGCTTAGCTTCCTGGGCTTCTCTGAGCAGCAGTGCACACGGAGGCTCAGAGTCACTCAACATGTAGTCGTGGACATCTGCAGCCTCCTTCATGCCGAGCTGCTCCCGGCTGGCCCGAGCACCATCTTCTTACCTGTCGCTGTCAAAGTCACCACTGCCCTCAACAACTTCTCCTCCTCATCCTTCCAGGGTGCCACCGGGGACATCGCCGACGTCTCTCAGTCGTCTGCACAAAAGAGCCCTGCAAATACACCTACACCCACTCTGCAGTGACACAATGGGTGGCATCAGGGGTGGGTCTTCATTGTGATCCTTAGGAAAGGGCATTATTGCACAAACCAGACAAGATTTGCAAAGACGTGGCAGTAGTGGTGCCAATACAATATGTGATGTGAGTTGGTCAGAAATTCAATATAAGTAACAACCATGACAAACCCTCAAACACCCTTGTGCATCCCCTTCATGCTCACGACACGTTTGCCTTACACTGCCTACTGCACATTTGTGATGCATGCCCTGTGGCTGCAGCACAGGTAGTGGCAGGTTGAGTGAGGCTGACCGTGAAAGAGATGCATGAGAGGGTGAGTATGAGATAGAGCCATGAGATTGTATGAGGATTGGGTTGAGTGGTAGTGGCGGGATGAGTATTGGCGAGGTGAGTAAGTGCAGGTAAGATGAGGATGAGCTTTGAGTGGGTGTGAGGAGTGATGTGACAGAGTAGTGTTGGCAGTGCAGAAGGAGATGTGGGGTGGGGGCGGTGATGCGGCAGATGGAGTGTAGGGGAATGAGTAAGTGTACTCACTTTGGCTGACCTACTTAGGTCATTGAAGCGCCTCCTGCACTGTATGCAGGTGTGTGATATGTTGGTGGTGCAGGTGACCTCCTCTGCCACCTCGAGCCAAGCTTTGTTGGTGGCAGAGGCAAGCCGCTTCCTCCCGCCCGCCGGGGGGAAGATCTCTGTCCTCCTCCTCCTCCTCACCCCATCCAATGATACCTGGAGTGAGGCATCATTAGCCTGGGAGCAGCTTGGTTGCAGAGGCAGGTGGCTTCCTCCCGCCCGCCGGGGGGAAGATCTCTGTCCTCCTCCTCCTCCTCACCCCATCCAATGATAACTGGAGTGAGGCATCATTAAACTGGGAGCAGCCTTCCCCCTGGGCTGCTCCATGCTGTAATTTTTCCTATTTGTTGCAGCATCTGTCAGTGGAGGACTGCCCCTTTAAATAGAGTTCCTCCAGCTGACAGACCTTACTGTGCATGCGCAGCCCGCCCGACGCGCAGATCAGCAGTGGGGAACCCGGAGGACCAGGTAAGTGGATCCAATTAGGCTGCGATCGCGCGCGGGGCAGACTGATTTCACCAGGCGCGTTACCCACGCGCCTAGTCGCCCCCCCCCCACCGCCGTGAACCCGCAGCCCTCCTAATATTGAGCCCGTGATTTTTTTTACGATGGTGCACACAGCCTTTATAATCGGTGCACAAACCCAAATTCATTCCGCATGTGACCGAAAAAAATTAGAGGGAACCTTGGTGCCCATAAGAACATAAGAAATAGGAGCAGGAGTAGGCCAATCGGCCCCTCGAGCCTGCTCCGCCATTCAATAAGATCATGGCTGATCTGATCCTAACCTCAAATCTAAATTCATGTCCAATTTCCTGCCCGCTCCCCGTAACCCCTAATTCCCTTTACTTCTAGGAAACTGTCGATTTCTGTTTTAAATTTATTTAATTATGTAGCTTCCACAGCTTCCTGGGGCAGCAAATTCCACAGACCTACTACCCTCTGAGTGAAGAAGTTTCTCCTCATCTCAGTTTTGAAAGAGCAGCCCCTTATTCTAAGATTATGCCCCCTAGTTCTAGTTTCACCCATCCTTGGGAACATCCTTACCGCATCCACCCGATCAAGCCCCTTCACAATCTTATATGTTTCAATAAGATCGCCTCTCATTCTTCTGAACTCCAATGAGTAGAGTCCCAATCTACTCAACCTCTCCTCATATGTCCACCCCCTCATCCCCGGCATTAACCGAGTGAACCTTTGTACTGCCTCGAGAGCAAGTATGTCTTTTCTTAAGTATGGACACCAAAACTGTATGCAGTATTCCAGGTGCGGTCTCACCAATACTAATTCACCAATACTAAATCACCAATACATATTCAAAAAGAGCGACAAAATAGACCCAAGCAAATACGGACCCATTAGTCTCACATCCATTCCACGTAAAATAATGGAATTGATTTTCAGAAGTCAACTTGAGGATTATCTGTACAAAATAACCTAGTAAACAGCAGTCAACATGGATTCAGAAGGGGAAGATTCTGCCTGACTAACCTTCTCATCTTTAAGGAAGTGACATGCCAAGTGGACTGTGGAAAGCCCTGTGACCTAGTGTACTTAGACTTCCAAAAGGCATCTGACAAACTCACGGATAAGCACTGGGAACGTATCAGAAACTGTCTGAAGGGTAAAAAAACAACAAGTACACATTAGAGGAGTTATGTCGGGGTGGGGGAAAGTTTTGAGTGGGGTGCCTCACGGCTCATTACTGGGACTACAGCTATTTCTAATTCACAAATGACCTGGATTCAGAAACTCAATGCAAAGTGGCCAAGTTTGCAAATCATACCAAACATTGAGGGGCATTGTAATTGAAAGAGACAGCTCAGAAATTATAGAATGAGTTGGTCAATATATATATGTGGACCAAACAATGGCAGATGAAATTTAATGCAGACGAGTGTAAATTACTGCACAGAGGAAGGAAGAATTGGCAATATATATACTCCATGAATGATATTGACATGGCTAACCATAAAGCTAAAAGAAATTTAGGAGTTTTAATAGATGCAACGTTAAACATTTCCAACCAATGCAGACTAGTAATCAACAAAGCCAAAAGAATGTTAAACTACATAGCCAAAACCATAGAATACAAGTCAGACGAAGTCATGATCAAATTGTACAGTGCTCTGGTCAGACCACATCTTAAGTACTGCGTCCATTTCTGGTCACTGAGACACAAGGAAGACATTCAAATGCTGGAGACGGTACAAAGAACCACAAGGTTGATCCCTTGTGTCAAAGGTCTGAGTCACGAGGGAAGGCTGTCGAAATTGGGCTATTCAACCTAGAAAGGAGGCGTCTGAGAGGTGATCTTATAGAGGCATATAAGTTAGTTGAGGGAATGGAAAAGCTAAAACTGTAATATTACTTTAAATTAAATTGTGAGAGTAGGACAAGGAGACACAGGTTCAAACTAATTCAAGGTAAATTCAGGAATGATATCAGGAAATTCTTCTTCACCCTGAGAGTCACCAACATGTGGAATGGACTTCCAGATGGAATAATGGAAGTTAAAACCATGGATGCAATTAAGAAACAATTAGATGTTGCAAAGGGGGGACTTTAGGACCTTTCTGGATGGATGAATTTAGATGGGCTGATTGACCGTACTCGTTTGTAACCGTCTTGTGATCTTGTGACCTACTGTCACCAGACCAGCATATAAAACCTAATGTGACTTCCAAAATCATGTCATGCAAGTGCAGAAGGGAAGAAAATGTTCCTATGTTCACTAGCAGCACAATTATTTTTAAAGAGAAGGCCTTCTGAATTAAAATAGGTAAATGAGGTTGGTCAGGCAGAAATTATGCAAAAATATGTATTTTAACTCGATTTCGGGTCTGAATCCAACTCTCATTATGAAAACATTTTTCCATTCTAGTTCCATTTTTATTTTTCATGGATTGGCCATTGTTTGGAATTATCAATTTGATTGACTTGCTGGATCATAAAAATTATTATTTTTTGTGTACGGACCTATGATAAGTGAATAATTGAAATTGGGTCTGCAGTCAAGTGAGCCACATGCAGACGAGAAGCCAAATTTTACTCAGCTTTAGACAGCCTTAAATCTTTGTAATTATAACACAAAGTATTTTTAAAAATTTCAGCCTATAATTTCTTTTATTGCAGTAAGCTGGATAAAACAAAACCATGGGGCCAGCAGAGACTTGCTGACTAGCCTCCAAGTGAGTAAAATATGATCATTTGAGCCAAGTTCCTCTTCAGCGTGGAGACAAAGCCACTCAACGACTTGTACCACTGTCTCCATTCTCTGACCTCTTCCCTTCTTTCTGAGCAAAATATAGTGAAAGAAGTATTTTGATAGTGAGAGCAACTAACCATTGATATCTTTCAGACAGCAATCAAAATTAATGGCCGTAAACAATGGTGCACTCATGAAAATATGTTTGAGCTAAACATTGAATGTGATTGTTTCTACAATGGTTGTACTGTACATTTGTCATCTCAATCTGCTGTTTCTCATTTTAACTGAGCCTATTTAAAGTACAAGTGAGATATTTTGTGCTATGGTGTAATTTTGAAGTGTACTGCACATGCACGCCATATTGACTTACACCAACCTGATGATATACTTTTAGTTCCTTGCGATGATTCCGCAATCCCTTCTGACCAGCGAAGAGCTGTGCTCACACAGGGATTGCAGGCTTGAGAATTGGAGGCACAATGTTGGCCTTTTTGGGCTGAAGGGTTGTAAAATAGTCCAGGACATGGATACACTATATATACATATATATATATATATATATCCATGGCGTATCCAGCCTGCTCTGGAAATTCCTGCTGGGCTTTGTAAGGGGCGGAGTTGCCACCAGCCCTTTACAAGGACAGTGATACGGAGGGAGGACTGCCCTGGGCACGGGATCTCAATGGGGGAGGGGGTGGGGTGGGGGGGGGGGGTCAATAAGCAGGTGGGAAACTGGGAAAAATTTTTGTGCGTTTTCTCGAGTGATCACGACTAAATTGAAGGCTCTTAATGTTATTTCTGACGTGCTGGGAACTGAAGTCTTTAAAGGGACATTGCAAGCATGAATTTTGAGAGAGAAAAGAGGAGTGTGCAGAGATGCAGTTTCACAGGTGTAATGCAGCAGCCCGCTTTAGTGACTCATCTCTGTAGTTGTTACTGGCTGGCGTCAAGAGCAGGAGGGAGATACTATACCTGGCTGATCGGAGGAAGCGCTCTGTTTCTGCCACCAAGAAGGCCTGGCTTGAGGTGGCAGAGGAGCTGAGCAGCAGGAGCAGGAGCAGTGGCAAGGTTGTGGGTACAATGCAGGAAGTGCTTTAATGACCTAATCAGGTCAGTAAAAGTGAGTACATTCTGTGGTGTACATTACCTCTCATTCTGTTTTGCCAAGACTACTGCATCACATCATTCCTCACACCCACTTCAGTCTTAGCATCAATTTACCTTCACTTTCTGGGCACTTCCTCACCTCCCATTTGTGAACCCACCACTCCCACTCACCCCAATCCTGATGCAATGTGATGAATCTGTCTGATAATCACCCTCTGATGCATTTGTTTCATGGGCAGCCTCACCCAAAGCAGTGCATCCATCGGGTGGCCCCGTCATTCTCACTCACTCACACGTCTGTTCTTTCTCCCCTTGTAGAAGAGAGCGCAAAATTCATGGGAGAGGAGTAGTACTGGAGGGGGCCCACCACGAATAGCGACTCTGACCAAGGCGGAGGAGGAGGCTTTAGATCTCAACTGCATGGTTGAATGCCTGGCCGTCTGGCAAGACTGGCAACCTGCAAACGGCAGGTGACATAACTTTAACATCCTTCACACACAGCAAGAATTAATGTTGCACACGTCAGGATGCTCATTGCAACATCACTTCTGCGATGATTCTTAATATTGCTGTATATTCTCTTGCAAGGCCTTCAAGGAGTGCTGAAGAGGCACATGATGTGGACGAGGGCGATTCCTCAGAGGAGCTCCATGCCTCTGAGGGCGTGCTGTCACATTATAGTGAGCCATGCATCAACGCAGATATTCACAGCTCGGTGGGTCCTATTAGTGAGTTAGTTGGGTTGTCACCTGGTGATTCACCACACAGTGAGCATGAGCAGACCCTGGTGGCAGGGGCAGCTGTGGACAGCCCGCATCGGTGGGTGCACTCCTCTCCAGGCTCTGCTCAGCTGGACACAGATGCTGCACCCCAGGGGCCATCCTTGAAAAGGAGAATGATCGAGGTACAGATGCACCTTTGCGACGTACTGGAAAACATGCCACTCTCACTCTCCACAATAGCGGAGAGGATGGAGGAGTCCAACTCCTGCATTAGTGGACTGCGGCGCAGGTAAATACGGGAATGTCTCTGATGGAGAGACTGGCAGCCTCCATTGAGCTTCAAACATGGCTCACAAATGAGTCCATTCAGGCCCTGACAACAGCCATGCAGACTCAGGCAACCTTTCTGCCGCCATAAACAGGCAGACAGATACATTAGTAGTGGCCTTAAAAGGCATCACAGATGTCCTCCAAACTGTTGTCCAGCAGGGTGGTAGGAGTGATGTGGCCCTGGCCCAGGAGAGGGATGATGGCAAAAGGGGACATGGAAGTGGGGACTCCACTCAAGTCTCACCCTTGGCCCCCTCCCCTTTCAATCGGTACCTGCAATGCTGCCTCCTCTTCAGATGGCCGAGTCTGACTCTGCACAGGTGCAGGTGGAGCAGTCTTTTATGGGGCCCTCAGGGCACCAAAACCCATAGGTCATAGGCCGAGAGCATCTCAGCAGTCAGGGTAGGGACCTGAGCAACCTGCCACTGCCTCTGCTGAAGCCACAGGGGATACCCCTAGTAGAGGTAGTAGGAAGAATCATAGAATCATAGAAGTTTACAACATGGAAACAGGCCCTTCGGCCCAACATGTCCATGTCGCCCAGGTTATACCACTAAGCTAGTCCCAATTGCCTGCACTTGGCCCATATCCCTCTATACCCATCTTACCCATGTAACTGTCCAAATGCTTTTTAAAAGACAAAATTGTACCTGCCTCTACTACTGCCTCTGGCAGCTTATTCCAGACACTCACCACCCTTTGAGTGAAAGAATTGCTCCTCTGGACCCTTTTGTATCTCTCCCCTCTCACCTTAAATCTATGTCCCCTCGTTATAGACTCCCCTACCTTTGGGAAAAGATTTTGACTATCTACCTTATCTATGCCCCTCATTATTTTATAGACTTCTATAAGATCACCCCTTAACCTCCTACTCTCCAGGGAAAAAAGTCCCAGTCTATCTAACCTCTCCCTATAAGTCAAACAATCAAGTCCCGGTAGCATCCTAGTAAATCTTTTCTGCACTCTTTCTAGTTTAATAATATCCTTTCTATAATAGGGTGACCAGAACTGTACACAGTATTCCAAGTGTGGCCTTACTAATGTCCTGTACAACTTCAACAAGACATCCCAACTCCTGTATTCAATGTTCTGACCAATGAAACCAAGCATGCCGAATGCCTTCTTCACCACCCTATCCACCTGTGACTCCACTTTCAAGGAGCTATGAACCTGTACTCCCAGATCTCTTTGTTCTATAACTCTCCCCAACGCCCTACCATTAACGGAGTAGGTCCTGGCCCGATTCGATCTACCAAAATGCATCACCTCACATTTATCTAAATTAAACTCCATCTGCCATTCATCGGCCCACTGGCCCAATTTATCAAGATCCCGTTGCAATCCTAGATAACCTTCTTCACTGTCCACAATGCCACCAATCTTGGTGTCATCTGCAAACTTACTAACCATGCCTCCTAAATTCTCAACCAAATCATTAATATAAATAACAAATAACAGCGGACACAGCACCGATCCCTGAGGCACACCGCTGGACACAGGCCTCCAGTTTGAAAAACAACCCTCTACAACCACCCTCTGTCTTCTGTCATGAAGCCAATTTTGTATCCAATTGGCTACCTCACCTTGGATCCCATGAGATTTAACCTTATGTAATAACCTACCATGCGGTACCTTGTCAAAGGCTTTGCTGAAGTCCATGTAGACCACGTCTACTGCACAGCCCTCATCTATCTTCTTGGTTACCCCTTCAAAAAACTCAAATTCGTGAGACATGATTTTCCTCTCACAAAACCATGCTGACTGTTCCTAATTAGTCCCTGCCTCTCCAAATGCCTGCAGATCCTGTCTCTCAGAATACCCTCTAACAACTTACCCACTACAGATGTCAGGCTCACCGGTCTGTAGTTCCCAGGCTTTTCCCTGCGAAGGCGAAGATTGATTTTATGATCACCAATGGTATGCACAAGGGTGTCTGATAGAATGTCATGTTTTTCATTTCTCGTTTTTTTTAATATTCTCAATAAATTTTATTCCTGTCACCACCACTGCCACATCGTGTCCATTCTTGAGACCCATTCATGAAAGTGCCCTTGCATGTCCCTCATCATGAACGGTGAGACTTGATGTCACCCATTGGGTGCGTTTACAATGGGTGTATGTGTGGTTGTAGGATTGTTTTGTGCAGGGCGGGGGAGTGGGCTGGTGGTGGTGTTGGTGTTTGTTCCAGGCGGTCTGAGTACTTCACTATCTTCACTTTGCAGATCTCCTTATGAAAATCTATCAAATATGAGTGACTGCCTGGCATCATGAGCAGCCAGGTGAGCCACTGCTCTGCTGATGGTTTGCCCATAGTCCTCCTCCTCCTCGTCTTCTTCAATGTTGCTGGCAGATGTGGATGCTTCATGAACGCATGGGAGCTCCTTCACCCTCTCTGCAGAGCGATATTGTGCAGGTTGCAACACACGACGATTATTCTACACACCCTCGCTGGTGAGTACTGAAGGGCTCCCCCAGATCGACCCAGGCACCTGAAGCACATCTTGAGCATTTCTATGGCTTGTTCAATGACAGACCTGGTGGTGATGTGACTGTCATTGTACCGCTGCTGTGCCTCGCTGGTGGGGTTTCTCAGAGGTGTCATGAGCCACGTCTGCAGAGGGTATCCCTTGTTCCAAGGAGCCAGCCCTTAGCTCTGTTTTGTGCGTGGAAGAGGGCCAGGATGTTGGATTTGCACAAAATGAAGGAATCATGGCAGCTGCCAGGGAATTTGACACACCTGCAAAAACCTCTTCCAGTGGTCGCAAACCAGATGTGCATTAATGGAGTGATATCCCTTTCAGTTGATGAACAGTCCTGGCTCATTTTGAGGTCCTCGGATTGCTACGTGTGTGCAATCAATTGCGCCCTGCAGCCGTGGGAAGCCAGCCAGAGAGTAGAAACCCACTGCCCTCATAGTCTGGCTGATGTTGTCACAGGGGAAGTTGACGCAATCGGATGCCCTGGTAAATAAACCATCTGTGACCTGTCGTAGACACTTATGTGCAGATGACTTAGCGGTACTGGTGATTTCACCAGTGGTGCCCTGGAAGGATCCGGAGGCGAAGAAGTTGAGAGCAGTGGTGACTTTAACTGTGACCAGGCCCAGCCGGGAGCAGCTCTGCATGAAGGAGATGTCTACGACCACCCGGCGAATCAATCTGAGCCTCCATAGACACTGCTCCTCATAGAGGTCCTGGAAGCTCAGCATCTGCCTGTAGACCCTCTCACGTGGGTAGTGTCTCCTGCGACCTCAGCCCCTCCGTTGTTCCCCTCTCTGCTCTTCTCCAGGTCCTTATGACGCACCTCTGTCTTGTGGAGCTGCAACTCCCAGAACTGCACGCCGTGCCTGCCGCGGATGGTGATGTGCCTCCTCCACAGGTGTACTCTTGAATAAATCCATTGCACCCCCCCATCCTGATGGTGTCGGTTTGAGGGGGTCCAACATGTAGGTAAATATGTGTGAACACAAGAGTTCTGAGTGTGAACAAAGAAATCTCAGTCTAAACACAAAGAACTCCCAGCCAAAGGTTTGTCTGAGAGAACTGAATGTCCAGCTGCAAAACCTCACCTTTTCATCACGTGTCAATCACTGGTTTAAAGGTCCAAATAGCTGCCGGCTACAACTCGCCTCCATTTCCATGGCATGTTTCAGAGGCCACGGAAGACATGTTCAGAAGCAGTTAAATAGCTCGTGTAGTTCAAATCACAAAAATTTAACATCTTTAACTAGTTTAAGTACCTCAATTGGCCCTTTAAATATCGTCCCACTGGCTTTAAGTGCTGACGGGACTTTCGGGTTTCAGAAGTGTGCGTGCACCCAGATGTGTCTGGGTCAAACCTGGAAGTCGGTGGGTTGGAGGTGGGATGCAGCCCCACTCCTAAAAACGACAATTTTCACTGACCACCCACCCCCAACCCACCCGTGACCTCGGCCCAAAAGGAAGTCAGATGATCAGTCCAGTGAGAAGACTTCTCCTCAATGGTCGTTGTGGGACCCACCTTGGAGTCTCGAGCTGGGATTTTGGTCATGGACCCTTGAAGATGTAAGGCAATTGATTTTTTTTGGTTTAATATGGGTACTTTACAAAGAGGGCTGCTTGGGGCGAGTTCTATATGTTTCCGGGGAGAAGCCCTGACACCCCCACCCACTGCATTTTGCAGTATCTTTGGGGGTGCCTGAGTTGTGCCCATAGAGGCATGGGTGCCTACCACCCCATGCGGTGACCTCTCATTGGCCCTGCCTAATCCAGCAAGGTTAGCGGCACAGATTCCCAGTGGGCATAACTGCTGAGGTCACTGCCCTGAGCAATTTCTGGGTCCCTCTCTTCAATCTGCCACCCTGTGAGACCAGCTTCCCTGTTGGGAGTGCAGGATTGCAAAATTAACCTTTATTGTCCCATGGGACTAGCCTGACTCAATCCAGACAGATTAACTACGCACAGCATCTTCAGTAGAATTGGGGCTGTTTGTGTTAGAATAGAGGAGATTATAGAATGATTGTGATACAGATCTTCACAATTATGAAGGAAAAGGACAGAATAGATACAAGCAGAATGTTTCCAGTGATTGAGGGGTTTAGAAATAGATTTAAGATAAATGCAAGCGAATTAGGACAGAGAGCTGGAGAAACTTTTTTACACAGGGTTGCGAGGCTGTGGAATGCACTACCAGAATTAGTGGTGTAGAAGTGGTGCCAAATGGGTGCAGGGAATGATCCCTACGCTCAAAGACGGAGGCCCGAGGATCGCGAGAAATTGATCCTTGGGTTTCATTGCAATAATAGGGATGAACTGCGAGCGCCAATCGGGCGCCCTGATGGAGCTCGCTGGTCCGGGCCTTTCCAATTTCATCCAGCCGGTAGCAGCTCGCAGTCTTGTATGCCTGCTCCTCCTGGCTCCACATTGAGGTAGTAAAAACTAAAAAAAGTACTTTTTTTCCATGGCGCCCTGTGGTCACTTTACGGCCCGTTGTTTAGGCCGCTGTAGATATGGAAAAACTAGTGAGTTTGCACGGAGCGTGCTTCGCCTAATTTTTCACAAATATTACAGAAGGGTCGTGAAACAGGTGCAGGACCCTACTTTCTATGTTTAAATTGGGCTAACACTGCTTTCAGGTGGCCGCCAGGATAAACACCAACAAGGATTGATTGGGCTGAATGGCCTGTTCCCGTGTTGTAATTTCTATGTAATTTGGACTCAAATTCCAATTTGGATTCTTAGCAATTGAAATTCAAATTAATTTAAAAGTCTTAACAGTGTGAGTGGGCTGACTTTAGTTGTCTGCTACACCCCGGAAATATGCGCAGATAGGGTGTAACATGTTTTATAAATGGCTGGATATCGGCCCCATACTTCTGATTGAGCTTGGGTTGGGCAGTGGAAGCTACTGTTCAAAACAGGCAGGATCTTCATTTAAATATGGAAATGGAGGCGGGGACACCCTGCACACAATTTGTTGACATTTGTGCCTGCAGAATTTCTATTGTAAACAATGTCGAAGAAACTAAGCATTGAGGGTTACCAGGGACTAAGAAGTAAGGTGGAAGTTCATTTAAAGGACACAGCAATGTAAGCCATTTCGGGACTGTTTTGAACCTTTTTAATGCTGACACTTAGATTCTCATGAACCTTTGTGACAATTGTTCTAAATTATTTCTTTTTACCTCAAGCACTGTTACTGGCACCCTCTAGGTGTCTCAGTGGAAATATCCCTATTTGAGATGTTTGGAAGAAGAATAAGAGGACTGAGGGAGGGAATCCGCCCTCCCACCTGTAGGTGAACTTACCTCACTTTGGCAAACAATTAGTGCATGTGGCAGTTCTTATTGCCAAAGGAAGCTGAGACAGCAGACCCAATAACACTGCTAAGATGTGCGCCCCATTCATATTATGACATGCTTTCAATGACACTGCATGAAATAAGCCATGCCAGGGTGATCAGCAGCCAGGGTACCCTGATTGGCCATGCCTGCACGACGCCCCCAACCACATTTGCAGGCCCTGTCATAGATAGCTGGCAATGAATATGGAGAACTGTCTTCACAGGATCGGGGTTATCAGGTGCAAAACTATGTCATTTGCTGAATGGCCCTGCTTCCTTCCACCTACATGAACAGGCATCTGAGTGGGCTGACTGGAGAACTCATTTGTGCTGCGTCAGGAGTGAAAGCAGCAGCAACAACGTTAACTTGCATTTATACAGTGCCTTTAACACAGAAAAATGTTCCAAGGCACTTCACAGAGGGGTAATCAGACAAAGTTAGATGCCGAGACAAAGAAGGAGGTATTACAATGGGTGATTGAAAGGTTGGTCCAAGAGGTAGGTTTTAAGAAGGGCCTCAATGAGGAGAGGGAGGTGTTTAGGGAGAGAATTCCAGAGCGGGGAGCCTAGACGGCCAAAGGCACGGTAGCCAATAGTGGGGAGAAGGGAGTGGGAGATGCACAAGAGCCTAGAGTTGGAGGAATGCAGAGGTCTCAGATGGTTGTAGGGCTGGAGGAGTTTACAGAGATAGGGAGGGGCAAGGCCATGAAGGGGTTTAAACACAAGGAGAAGAATTTTAAATTTATGGTATTCGGGGACTGGGAGCCAGTGTAGGTGAACAAGGTCAGGAGCAATGGGTGAGCAGGACTTGGTGGGGAACAGGATATGATCAGCATAGTTTTGGATGAGCTGAAGTTTATAGAGCAAGGAGGATGGGAGGCTGGCCAGAACAGCACTGGAATCATCGAGTCTGAAGGTGACAAAGACATGGATGAGGGTACCCTGGAGAGTCTGGAACCTGCAAGAGATGATCTCCTCAAAATCTCAAAATCCATTTGCCATCTTTCTCCATACGGTTCCCCCAAGGCCTGAAGACCAGTACTCCAAGTCTCCACAGATGTTTCTGCTGCTGCCACTCGCTCTAGATAGTGCTGCATTGTGTAAAAGTCATCTCGGATGTTGGCACAAAAGATGGCATTGGACTCCATTGAGACCTATTTGCCTTACATCGTCTGAGGTGCTCCTCATTGCTTCCACTAATGCTTATCCAACATTCTTCATTTTACAGCAGGACCCTGAGATCAGGCTTCACAGGCTCTTCAGTCAGGGTCTGACATCTTCTGAGCTTCCGTTCCCCGCTGTTAGACTCCACTTTCACACCTGACTTCCCCGGCATCCTCATACTCTGTGTATCACCCAATGGCAAACCCTAATCAGCACTATCTATTTCCTCCTGGGCGGATCTCCATGACCTGGTGAGAGTGAGGTAAAGGGTGAATGACGGCGTGGGGGAGGAGATGGTGGGATTTGCAGATGACCGGGCCCACTTTTTTTCCTCTTCAACTCATCAGCGACATCTTGCTGTGTTTCATAGTAGGTATCATAGTAGGTACAGCACAGGAGAAGGCCATTTGGCCCATCGTGCCTGTGCCGGCTCTTGAAAAGAGCTATCCAATTAGTCCCATTCCCCTGCTCTTTCCCCATAGCCCTGTCAATTTTTTCCCTTCAAGTATTTATCTAATTCCCTTTTGAAAGTTACTATTGAATCTACTTCCACCATCCTTTCAGGCAGTGCTTTCCAGATCATTATAACTTGCTGCGTAAAAAAATGTTTCCTCAAGTCGCCTCTGGCTCTTTTGCCGATCACCTTAAATCTGTGTCCTCTGGTTACTGACCCTTCTGCCACTGGGAACAGTTTCTCCTTATTTACTCTGTCAAAACTCTTCATGATTTTGAACACCTCTATCAAATCTCCACTTAACCTTCTCTGTTCTAAGGAGAACAACCCCAGATTCTCCAGCCTCTCCACATCATTGAAGTCCCTCATCCCTGGAACTCACCCCTCATCTACAGAAAAAGAAATTGATTGTCTGCTGAGTTCCTTTTTACAAAGTTTAGAATATTAGGCAGCTAACGTCAAGTGTTGTGCGTAGCATTTGGAAGGCGCACAGTCAGATTGCATAAGACAAGGAAACTGCCGATGGCCCAGACAAATCTACAGCTGCCACTGGCTCTCTGCGCTAGGAGCATTTACCTGCCCCCTGTAAGCAACAGCTGGTTTTGTTCAATAAAAGCAAGTTTAGTATTACATTAACTTTTCCTTTGAGGTACTTCTCCCACTGCAAAGATTATATTGAAAATCTGGATTTTCTCAGCAGCACTGCATTACTCGTCTTACAAAGTAAAATGGTAAATGTCTCACCGTTTGCATCTGCTTTAAAAAAAAAGGTAACAATGATTATAATTATTTCCTTTCCAATTCTGCCTCCTCTTCTGAGAGTACTGGCGCATACTGGGGTATGTTTCTGAGGCAATGGCAGCCTTCCCTTACCTCAGCCAAACTGACATTCGTCATGTGTGAGCACCGAAAGCGAGTGCAGGTTATTCAACTGTGACAGGCATCACAGCTGATCCCAATCATGTCTTCATCCACCATCACTACACTTGCAATTCTGCTAATATTTTCCCCCTTGCAGAGACATTGAAGTCAGATGTATCACTCTTATCACCATTCAATTGAAATTAGCTAATTCAGCATAGACTTGGAATCGAAACTGGGAACGGGGCAATTAATTTACCATTTGTGTCTTTTGTGGGAACCAAATAACTATTAATTCAACATTACTTCTTTCACCTGTTTTGTAATGAATGCATAGAGGGCAAATTATGAAGATCCATTGAATATAATTTACTTCATAAATGGACTGACCTGCTATCTCAGGAATAACAATGTCACAAGTGTGGTATCACCATACGCAGTGGTTCTTTATGGTATTCTGCTTAAACCACACATTTGATAAGCAATTAAAATGATCAGAATTAGATGCAAGAAATAATTTTAAATGTAAACAGTAATCAATTTGCATCAATTGAAGAACAGCTCCGGCGACATCACTGTAAAATAGTTTTCCTCAGTGTCACCTGTTCTCTATTTAATGTCATTTTTACGATAAACAAAAGCTTTCATGGAAATGCTGCTGTGGCAGTTGGTGCAATTTTGTTTACAGGAAGTGATCATAACCTCATTAGGGAGCAGACTGGAAGAAATTACTGAGCCAACACTACCAAGGGACCGAGCTAGGGTAGCAAACACAGTTGAAGTGAGCACTTTACTGAAGCGTACAGGATTAATAATTATATCCATTGATGTTATTTTGCTCCTTGCATTCTTGGACTCAATAACTCCTTGCTGTTATTTCCTTCAGTGATGTCATTGACATACATTGTACAAACCAAAATATTTTTTAAAAAACAAACCCTTCAAAATGGGCAAAAAAATGAAGGGATGCTGAAGTTAATCTTAAATTTTCAAAATTGATTTCTAAAAGAGATAACTCATGACTTCTTTTTGTTTTAGTTTATAACATTAACTTTCTGGATCTTGATGTTCCATAGAAAATAAAAGAATCAGAACAAATGGTAATCATTAAACACTATTTTCAACATGGGTACAAGTTTCTATGGCACTGCACATCAGTCTTGCCATAAATTTGTATAAACATCGAAGCCCTATAAAACTGTACCTCGTGATTAATGTATCCTTTCAATAAATGGACAGAGAAAAGGAGTCTGAAGATTGTAAATTCATCAATCCCACGCTCCCAACGAGCCGTGTTCAATGGGAACGCAAGTCAGTGAATAGTGTTACAGTGTTGTAACCTTATCACCAACTGAAGATCCCTTTGAGTGCAGCTCCTAACTCAGAGTGTAGGATCAGTGAATTTACCTAACGAAGTGTGAGGGGTCGAAAATCTCTGGGCAGGCTGAGGGTCCACCCCTTACAAGGCCATGCAAAACTTTCCAACTTAGGCTGGGACCTCAAGTATCTGGGTCCCAGCCTTTATCAAAGGTGTGTTCTCCAAGTCCCACAAGGAAATCTAGGGCCTCTCCTGTCTTGGCTTACCCCCTCCCTCCATAGACCGCGATCGCCTAGCATTGCCCCCCACCCCCCAACTCTACCATGTACTTGACTGCCGGCGAGAACCCAGCAGCAGCCTTCAGCTGCGCTTGTCCCCCTCCCGCCCGCCAGCTCCACATCTTGCGGACTTGGGTGCACCTCCACAGTGGTGGGTCTGCTACCTGCGGCAGAGACCGGCCCCTGATCCCAATCAGTCCTCAGGGTCATTCAAATATTTTCGATGAGCTTCCCAGCCTCCGCCAGGGAATCTGTCAGGAGTGAGTGTGGAGATTGGCTGTGGTAGGCCTTAGAGGTCTGCTGCAGTGTAATGTTGCCAATAAAACTTTCAAAAATTTTTGAAATGATTGAATTTGATGCTATAACCGGCAAAATTAATTACTCTGCTATTGATTGCGTAGGCCACCCAGCTTTTAAAAATTAAATCCCCCTCTCTGCTGCCATAGCAACAATGGATGGCAGGGACAAACAGGTGATCTTTGTGTCCAATGTTACAATGAGTCAAATGATGGAATGATGTACTTTCTGACATTTCATTGTCAGTGGCAAGAAATCCCGTAGATGTGAAAATGTGTGGTGATCTGATGGAGCACATCACTTTTTTTTGTCCCTGCTGATTCTAGTTCAACCCAGAATTTGGCATGGAGAGGGCAGAAGATATGGACCATTATGAAAGTAACTTTCAGGCCCTGATTTTAACCCCGGTTGAGTCGGTAGAGGTTTGAGTTAGAAACCCACTCGCTGCTCCAGGAATGAGGTCCAGGGTATTTTAACTCCCGAGTCTCATTCAAATCCTACCAACCGACATCCCATCATATTAACTGGTCAAATCAAATTGGGCAGGGCAGCCTTGAGGAAGAGTTTATTGAGTGTATTAGGGATGGATTTCTTGAGCAGTATGTAACTGATCCTACAAGGGGGCAAGCAACCTTGGACCTGGTCCTGTGTAACGAGCCAGGATTAATTAATAATGTCCTAGTTAAGGATCCCCTTGGAATGAGTGACCATAACATGGTTACATTCCATATCCAATTAGAGGGTGAGAAGGTTGGTTCTCAAACAAGCGCACTGAGCTTGAATAAAGGAGACAATGATGGTATGAGAGCGGAATTGATTAAAGTGGACAGGGAAAATAGATTAAAGGGTAAGACGGTACATGAGCAGTGGTGTTCATTCAAGGAGTTATTTTACAACTTTCAAAAAATATATATTCCACTGAGGAAAAAAGGGTGTAAAAGAAATGACAGCCATCCGTGGCTAAGTAAAGAAATTAAGGATAGTATCCGACTAAAAACAAGGACATATAAGGTAGCCAAACTTAGTGGGAGGATAGAAGATTGGGAAGTCTTCAAAAGACAGCAAAAAGTAACGAAAGGATTGATTAAGAAAGGGAAGATAGATTATGAAAATAAATTAGCAAAAAATATAAAAACAGATAGCAAGAGTTTCTACAGTTATATAAAAAGAAAAAGGGTGGCTAAGGCAAACGTAGTATCCGTTAGAGGATGAGACCGGGAAATTAATGGTGGGAAACATGGAGATGGCAAAAATGCTGAACAAATATTTTGTTTCAGTCTTTACGGTAGAGGACACTAAGAATATCTCAACACTGGACAAACAGGGGGCTCTACGGGGGGAGGAGCTAAATGCGATTAAAATCATTAAGGAATTGGTACTCAGTAAATTAATGGGACTCAAGGTGGATAAATCCCCTGGACCTGATGGCTTACATCCTAGGGTCTTGAGGGAAGTGGCAGTAGGGATTGTGGATGCTTTGGTAATAATTTTCCAAAATTCTCTGGACTCGGCAAAGGTCCCGGCAGATTGGAAAACTGCTAATGTAACACCCTTATTTAAAAAGGGTAGTAGGCAGAAGGCTGGAAATTATAGACCAGTTAGCCTAACATCTGTGGTGGGTAAAATTTTGGAGTCTATTATTAAGGAGACAGTAGCAGAACATTTGGATAAACATAATTTAATAGGACAAAGTCAGCATGGCTTTACGAAGGAGAAGTCATTTCTGACAAATTTGCTTGAGTTCTTTGAGGACATAACGTACAGGGTGGATAAAGGGGAACCAGTGGACGTAGTGTATTTAGACTTCCAGAAGGCATTCGACAAGGTACCACATAAAAGATTATTGCTCAAGATAAAGAACCACTGGATTGGGGGTAATATTCTGGCATGGGTGGAGGATTGGTTATCTAACAGGAAGCAGAGAGTTGGGATAAATGGTTCATTCTCAGACTGGCAACCAGTAGCCAGTGGTGTTCTGCAGGGGTCGGTGCTGGGTCCCCAACTCTTTACAATCTATATTAACAATTTGGAAGAGGGGACTGAGTGTAACATATCAAAGTTTGCAGATGATACAAAGATGGGAGGGAAAGTGGAGAGTTAGGAGGACATAAAAAACCTACAGGGGGATATAGACAGGCTGGGTGAGTGGGCTGGGATTTGGCAGATGCAATACAATATTGGAAAATGTGAGGTTATGCACTTTGGCAGAAAAAATCAGAGAGCAAGTTATTATCTTAATGGCGTGAAACTGGAAAGTACTGCAGTACAAAGGGATCTGGGGGTCCTAGTGCAAGAAAATCAAAAAGTTAGTATGCAGGTGCAGCAGGTGATCAAGAAGGCCAACAGAATGTTGGCTTTTATTGCTAGGGGGATAGAATATAAAAACAGGGAGGTATTGCTGCAGTTATATAAGGTATTGCTGAGACCGCACCTGGAATACTGCATACAGTTTTGGTGTCCATACTTAAGAAAAGACATACTTGCTCTCGAGGCAGTACAAAGAAGGTTCACTCGGTTAATCCCGGGGATGAGGGGGTGGACGTATGAGGAGAGGTTGAGTAGATTGGGACTCTACTCATTGGAGTTCAGAAGAATGAGAGGCGATCTTATTGAAACATATAAGATTGTGAAGGGGCTTGATCGGGTGGATGCGGTAAGGATGTTCCCAAGGATGGGTGAAACTAGAATGAGGGGGCATAATCTTAGAATAAGGGGCTGCTCTTTCAAAACTGAGATGAGGAGAAACTTCTTCACTCAGAGGGTAGTAGGTCTGTGGAATTTGCTGCCCCAGGAAGCTGTGGAAGCTACATAATTAAATAAATTTAAAACAGAAATAGACAGTTTCGTAGAAGTAAAGGGAATTAGGGGTTACGGGGAGCGGGCAGGAAATTGGACATGAATTTAGATTTGAGGTTAGGATCAGATCAGCCATGATCTTATTGAATGGCGGAGCAGGCTCAAGGGGCCGATTGGCCAACTCCTGCTCCTATTTCTTATGTTCTTATGTTCCATATTGGTTCAGGGGCTGCAGAGGCAATCCTGGCGGCCACCCAAAACCGGCATTGAGCCCCTTGAATATACTAATAATTAGCCTAACGCTTGTTTTAGGACCCAATCCTGAAATTGGATTGCCCTAAACACGTCAGGCTTTGTCTTGCTGCGTTCAGGATTACCAGGTCTGCATGCGACCTAACCAGCAATCCTTAAAGAGACCGCTGGAGGCCTCCACCAAAAAGGTAAGTTTTGTAAAATAATGCTTGCCATAATGTGAAGCCCGGAGAGCTCCTCTTGGCTCCAAATTAAAAATGCAGGCCAGCGTCAGCTACCGCTTGATCCCCTCCCGATTGCCTTCACCCCCACCCCTTGGACTTACCGTAGGCCCCAGCCAGTGTCCCAGCTGGGCAATCTTGCTTCCCCCCACGATCAGCGAGATGCTTTTGGCACTGCGACTGGCTCCTGTGCTCGCCGGCACTATCCATTGAGGCTCGCAGAAAAATTTGCCGTGGTTTTGCTGCCGGCCTCCTTAGTCACTTGCAACATGCGCTGTACCGGGATTGTGCCCCGATATAAGTGCGATCCAATTTCCAGACCAACATGTCATTTATAGCTGTTCTTTTGGATTATAATATACTTTCTTAAGAGCTGAAAGATGTCCATGCAGTAGACTGTTTTCATTAATTAAGTTTGCTAGATATTGTTGCAAAATTCATTTTTCCTATAAATGTGATGGAAACTTCAGAAACTTGGTTTCTACTCCCATTGGTTTCATTTAGAAGATCTTGGAATGCCTCAAGCAATTTTTTTCTATATTTAATTGTCAGACTTATACAAATGGCTGGTCTCGGTTATTAATGAAAGAATATGAGTAAGAGTAAGTGTATGAGTCTCTTAGAGAATCTTTGGTTGACTTGTTCTGTCTCTGCCTGTCTATCACTAATAGCCCCTTAGGGACTTCTCTTTCTTCATAGAATTAATACCATTAATATCAGACCCTAAAGTTTTTAATGGGACCTGACACTAATGGGATTGTAAACAAGTAAGAATGCTGGTTTGTACCAATATCTTATAGATTATGGTTAGTCTGCACAACTGCACAAAAGTTGTAGCCTCTGGTCATATAACAATACATATAATGTTTAATTTCCCATACAATGAAAATATAAAACTAGAGTCCCTGCTTATAAAGAGGTACATAAAATGTGATAAGTCCCATTTTGGAAAATCAAATCAAAGCCTTGTCTATCTGTTACATTTGTTCTTAGTTGAAGTTCTCATAGCCAGATGGGTATATTAATAGTAGCATTTACATCAGTGAGAAGAATGAACCCAGAGCAAAACAAGGAAACCCCAATTTTAACTTGGGACATGAATCGGGCGGGCGGGACGGGAGGCAAGCCCCAATGATGTCATTGGCATGAGACCCAGGCAATTTTAACAACCCCGGCCTCATTTTAATATGTTTGACAGGCTGTCCTTTCAGTTGTGTTGCAAATCGGGCAACCCACCCAAATGACGCATGCAATTTCCACCGCGACTCCTGAGGTCTACTTAAATCAGGGTTGCACCTCTTAAAGCAAGGTTGCATCCCCTGCTTGGGTTATTGATTGAAAAACGTTGGAAGACGTTTTTCAAGACAGATGAGACGAAGAGTTGTTCCCCACTTTTCAGATGTCTCCCTGGGGTCCTAGTGGAGGAAGTGAGGGCAAAGAGGGAGCAACTGTTCCCCAGAACACGCTGCAGGAGCATCCCTAAGGCCACAGTGAAACAGGCCTGGACAGAAATGGCTGAAAGGATCAGCACCATCAGTATCACCCTCAGGACCTGGGTTCAATGCAGAAAGAAGTTTAATGATATCACATGATCTCATCTCTCCCCCACCACTCTTAACTATTTCCTCCCCTCCATCACACTCTTCAACATATAATCACAAGGGCACACTGCCACACCTCTCTTTCTCACTCCAAACACACTCACCTCTTCCTTTCTTCACACAAGACACTATCAGCATTCTCTTCTCACATACAACCACCTGCACAACCACCAACTCCCCTCAGCACTCCTTCACCACATCACACACACCTCCCTTTACATTCAGAACCTCCCCGTCCTTGTTCCATCTTGCTTTATATCGAACTCTCAACACATGCACTGTTTGCATGAACCCCACACATCTTCACTTGCCTTTTCACCCACTCACTAACTCTCACCCTCTCTTTCTGCAGGACAGAACCACGCACAATGTCAGGGAGAGGAACAAGACGGGGGTAGCGGGGAGGAAGACTTGCCAGCATCATTGCCCTCACCCAAGTAGAGAAGAATGGCATGGACATCAGTGGCCCAGGCAGAACCAGCGGCATCGGGGAAAGTGAGGCTCATCTCAGTTTATCTCAGAAGGGTGTCTGCATATTATTTGTAACCCTTCATTCACCTCAGCAAATATGCAGCAAGCTTCACAACTTCAAGCTCCATTCTCAAGACTGTCACCTCCTCATGTCCAGCTTCTATTTAACTCTTTTTTCTTTGCTCTAGGTCCTTCACAACAGCAAGAGGCTCCTGCACAGCAAGACACTTTGGAAGAGGACAATCCTCCTAAGGATGCACTGTCACTCGTTCCATCCCTCCCAGGCACCAGCTCAGACAGTGCCATTCCGTGTGTGTTAGATATGTGTTAGTGGGGTCTGTATGTGGTGCAACATCCAGTATCAGTGAACAGCAGCGGGTAATGTTGGCAGTGACAGGACAGAAGAGAGTTTGTTGGAAGGCTATCTCCTCTCCCAGCTCTGCTGAGGAAGAGAGAGATGAGGACTTCATGGGCCCAGCCATGAAAAGAAAACTGCTGGCCTCATACAAACATTTACACAAGGTATTGGAAGACCTTCCTAGGGGTTTCAGCACCATGGCTGAAAGCATGGAGGAATCTGCTTCCAATCTGATGTACTTTCCGTCATCTGAATCAAAGCAACACTGTGTGCCAAGGATGTGCTTTCTGGTGATGTCAGCTCATTTGTACATAGACGCACGCTGCCTCTGGACAACACCAGCGCTATGCAGGGATGTTATTATTGGCCCCTATAATCCCCAGGCCATAAGATAGAAAGTTTGCAGAACTTTTCCTCAGAGATAAGCTGGGTAAAGTCATGATAAAGTAGATTGCACACAGTCTGTTGAAGGTTCCATGTGTAATTGTGCAGCAAAATATTAAACAAAAACTGAAATCCAGGAAATGCTATGCACACAGAACTTAGGAAGCATTACTTCATTGCTTTAATTAGAGAATATGTTGACTAGATCACTGATTTTGGGCCTAGATTTGAAAACCATGCAGATAATGTAACTCACTATCTCTTTCATGATAGGTGCTTTTGCTGGTGATTACATCACAGTTAAGTCCTGGTCTTGTGATTTTTCTTGTACTGTTCTTGCCCTTCGTGCTCTGAACATATGGTTTTATCAATTTGTTGCATTTTAATTGAGGAAGTGCACTCTCCATGTAACATGAACGCTATCTGATGGCTTTATCCAAAGTTCTTCAAACAGTATAACTGAAGACCTTCCAACTTAGATGAAAACTATTCATTTTAGCAAAAGGATATTTCCAACAACATATATTTTCTTCACATTATCAACTAACAGTATAATGTAAGTTAGATTGCATTGTCTTAATATATATAAAACAGCAATGGATTTTCTGAAACTTCCTTTTAAAAAAATCTTTTGTGAGCTTACGACTAATACTTTAACCAGTTAATTATTCAATATTGAGTTTTTAAAACAGCCACACATTTTCATCATATATGGTATCCAAAATTTATTTTCTATTACTTTGAAATACTGAATATTATAGAATAGAATCAGAAAAATATGTACAGCTTTTAAAAAATCACTCATATTCTTTAAAAATTTGTGATCTTTTGATTGCAGAAATTTTACTGCAATGCTTAAAGGGTTAAAGTCAAAGATTCACAAAGAAAGTAATTTCTGTTTTACACATTGAGAATACCCTTTGAAGAACAGTTGATACTTTTTTCAGGTTACACTGAAGGATTTGTATTCTTCTTGGGAAAGGCCTCAGGCTGTCTGGCATTAGCACTGTAATAGATAGGTGTGACCCAGTGATAATCAGTGGAACGGAACTAGGGAAGGAAATTGGAAGATATAAATAGGGAAACAGTCAACACACAAGGGGCAACTAAATTGTTGCTCTGTTTTGGTTGACTTGCTATCTGGAGACTGATAACAATTTGAATTCTGCCAAACAACAGCCTCAGCAAATGACACAAACGACACTTCACATTTTGCTGCTCGTCAGAACACATTTAGTTACCTATACAGATTCTTGATTCTTCTTAACAGCAAGAAGAGTTTTCCAAATACTTTGCTCTGCTCTGGAATTCACTCTCCTCAACGTTGCTAAGGAACCCTAAAAATGAGTACGCGGAGTTATCTGCTCTTGAACCACTTGCTTTCAAGTAGGAAACACAATATAGTACATTTGAAGGCCAAAGCAAACTATGAGATACTTCATTGGGAACAGACTTAAGTTAGGTGATTTAAGCCATTAATGAATGATTAATGGTCCATGGTGCATAACTGGAGAGTACAAGGTCACCTTAGATCTTCTAGATGCACTGCAACAAAAAAACAAATCCCATTTATAAGAAAAATAGCTCAGACTAAACAGGAATTTAATGCCATAGAAACAAGTGGGAAATATGAGCACTTGAATCAATCTTGCCTTTAAGTCAGGCTCGCCAACCATTTCCTAGGTTGCTGTACTCAAGGATAACGTTTTGATTTACAAACATCAGGAAAATAATTATTTATAAAAAACATGAAGGCTTTTTTAAATGTTAAACAATACTGGTGTTTCGTGCAAATAAAGTAAATGTATTACAGACTTATTTTCACTAACAAATTCAAAGATTCAAATGACAGCTGCTCTTAAAAATATGATCAAATCACTTGTGTTACCAAACTACCATCGCCTTTTATAGAGCTGTTTTTGATGAACATGAAAACAATATGATTTTAATTGATTCAGAGTTGAGGTTTGGAGCCTGCTTGGTAAGTTCATTCCCTATATCCTGATCTTTTTTAACTGTTTCTCTTTCCTTTACTCTTTGTGCTTCGGGACTGATTGCATCGTAACAAGATGAAGAATTAATTTCTTCTTATTACTTTTAAATATATTTTTTTCCAGAAGTTCTGTCCTTTTCTCCCCTCTTCTGAAGGCAATGACTCTTGTTGGGGTACAGTTCCACAGATATTGCATCCGTTTAGTACCTTATCTAAGTGACCACTCTGTAGAAATAATTAACATCTTAATGGTCTCTTTCACGAGACCCCAAAGGTTTCTACTTGGCCTTTATGCCTAAAAATGATTTTCTCATATTTGACACAAACTCACACGATGCTATTAAATTATCATTTTTTCTTAGGAAAAGACTCAAAACACCAACACTTTACATTAGCTAAATATGTCTGCAATCATCCTTAATACGACCTTTAGACATTTGGATGCAAACAGTTTAGAATATTTCCCATGGAAAACTAGCATCTGTTCATAACTTTTTCTGTGACCTCCACAGCATGAGTTTGATTCTTCCTTTTATGCTTGCGGTCACAGCAATGACTAGTCGTGAGATTCTTCATCTATACCAATCGGTTAAGATCTATGTGGCATTTTTAATTGAATCAATTTTGAGCCTTTTATGCCACAAATAGTTATGGTGGGCCTGGGTATATGAGGCTTTCACAAGTCATATTGGTCACTAATAAGTTTCTTCTCAGTATACTCTTTCATTATTCATGTCTCTTGAGAATGAGCCCCTATTACTTTATAGTGTACTGGTACTTATGGCCGGAAGACCATTTGTAGCCTATCTTCCTTCACTTGTGGCCCTTGTCAGACTCCATGCAACTCGGGGTTCCATTCTATCTAGCTGCAGATGTTGAACAAGCTGTTATCTTTCCTCTTTTTTTGCTCTCCAGCAAGAGAAGACAAGAAAATGCTATTAGGGAGCATCGTTATCTCATAACTATTGAGATAACTATGCTTCCTAATAGCTTCCACACAGTGAGTGAAAAATTCCAATTGGAATAGAACTATTAGAAACATTGGAGTAAATTTTCAGAGCCTAGCTAAACAGGAACGAGGATTGGAGAGGTCAGTGCACCTGCTTCCTCTTGGCAACTGCTCATAATGCCATGGTTGAAAGCTGGAGCTCACTGTGTGGATAATTGCAGGCACGGGCCCATGTCCCATCACTCTGTGCTATAGCATCCCTTAGATTGGCCCTCGAACAAGATATTTGTTGGAATTATGGTCCTTAACAAAAAGTTAATGAGTAACGCTGCTTTACAAGAAGATGTCAGTGTCTTTGATTTGGCTCACACTAAGTTACAGTCTATCAAGAAAAAATCTGTCTACTTGACATAAATTCAACCTTCTCTGTTCTTTTGGCATAACTCTCTAGTCTGGCATCGACATAGGAGACATTCTGTTGACCTTCAGACTACAATCTCAAATGGGTTTCATAAAGCACAACCAAAATTTATACTCTGCAGATGGCTCACCTTGTTGATATATGATTATTATGGTGTTACTAAATCTTGATGCTGTAGCACTTACAAGTCAGTGCCCTTTATTTAGGTAGGTTATATCCAGTCTTAGAATTGTATTTTAACACATTTATTGCTTTCTATCAGATCTCCAATAAGTCTAATATGTTGGCCCAGATTTTCCTGCAGCAGTGAGACATGCGACGTACCATAAATTTAACCGTCTAGCGCACCGATCAATAACTTCCTCCATTCTTTCCTAATTAAAATACGCTGGAGCAAGCATGAAAGCGGCACAGTCAATGGCCAATCATTTGTTCCATAGCTGATGTTGCCCAGAGTCATCTTAATCCATAGAACGGCATTTTCAACATGGCAATAGATTAACATAACACCGATGTATAGTGGCATAATATATTGGCCACTCGTTACCAGCAAGGTTTGTAAATGATAGCCAGCGAAGGGTGTACAAAGTTACCGAGTTAATATGGAGAATGGTGTTCTGCTTAAAGGGCTGGCCTGTTAAGACAAGTCTACGACAAGAAGGAATTCGGCTTCAGGGATCAGCTCATTATTACCGGTCAGTTTTTTGATGTGAGTGCCAAAAGTTCCATATTTTGACAGTAATTCTGACACAGCCAGGTGTGTGTGTACCTTTCCTTATCAGCGTACCTGCAAGCAGCCAGAAAACTAGCACAAATCAAGGAAAATTGCCAATGCTGTTTTGAATGGGGAGCAGAGCTATTATAATTAATTATACTTGTTTCAGCAAAGATCTCAGCGGAATGGGGCAAATGGCCCAGGAACTTTTGGTGTGGCATAAAAACTAGCATAGCTCACTCACGCCATAATTTCCTGGAACCTCTGCACTAGAATAATAGCGAATGTTGTAGCTAAATGGCGCAAGTTTTCAGGAAAATTTGAGCCAATATTATCGAAACCATCTAACAAAAATTGTCTCATTATTAGGAAAATAAAATACCCAGTGATTATAAACCCCCTAACACTGCAACATGTGAAATTTTGAAGTTTTATCTGCACCAGCTAACTTTAGGCATATGGTAACTTTTACAGAAAGGCTGAGCGAGCCAATCTTTCTTTGGAATTTAGGATTAGTTTAACCTGAAATGACTTTAGTCCATTGAAATCAAACCCAGAGCCTAACAACTAAAATTGCTAAGCCGAAATCAATGCTACAGATGAGAAACATAAGTCACCATCCTGTAGTCATTATTGTCAGTGCTAGTCTAACACTAACAGCGGATTTCCGAGTCAGTGTGTATTTTTTTAAACACTGCATAGCCTTGCATCTTATGATTTGTGTGCTGTGAAGTACTATACCCTAGAAATTACTGTCTAAAATAAATGGATTAATCCATTAAAATAGTGGACAGAGGAACATCATTCACTCTCAGGAACAGTAGGTCTATAATGCATCTTGTTGCATGATTCCTTACTTTTTCCACAATGTTCCCGGTCAGCACCGGGGAGCAGTGGCCATCTGCTGCATCCAGGGTCCATTTCTACTGATATTCTGCACTATCTAACTTGCTTAGGGAATAAACCTCAAACCCGCATGCCCCCACCCCAGGCCAAAGTAAAGGGCCACTCCTATGAGTCCTGTCCCCTTTTCTTTGTTTTCATGTTTTTTGACTTGGCAACTTTACTGTTTTGTGCGGTGAATGCAGAGATGTTTGTCGTGTCACAGAATCCACCATCTGAATGGTTGTGCCCACGTGCAGAATTCTGACATTGTGGTGCACATGAGATGTTGGTTATTGCCATGATGCTCATTATAACTTGTGTCACATGCAAAGTTTCTTCCTACTACAAAAAAGCAAAGACAACCCTGTTGAAGTAGGCAAAAGAATAACAAAAATAACAGAAATCAAGGTGACTCAAACATAAGTGGTTATTTTACAACAGCATTTCCCCATTTTACGTTTCTAATTGGGACTGATCCCACGTTCTTGAGCTGCTAGCAGGGAATAGTGCTCAAAGGGAGTGCATGGTGGGAAGTCACAGTCATATTATTATATTATCAAAAAAAAGGGGGAAAAAATTTATATGTTTTTTAAAATTCTCTCTCTCTCTCTGCCATTTTAAGTTTCTTTCTGCTTGCCTGTGTAAAAGACACAATGTATATCGAGTGTACTGGGACGTTCTGTTCTCCGTGACTGGCCTGTTTGAATAACAACGACACCTTTTGATTGGTGTGATGCTGTCCCAACATCGTATAAGATATGCGATTTGAGAACCTTTTCATTCAATCATCTGACGAAGGAGATAATCTCCGAAAGCTTGTGATTTTAAAATAAATTTGTTGGACTATAACCTGGTGTTGTAAGATTCCTTACATTTGTCCACCCCAGTCCATCACCGGCATCTCCACATCATATTATTATGACATTGTTTTAAGATGTAAAAAGTAATAGTCAACAGGAGCTGACTACCAAAGGATAATACAGAAGTATTTACTGACGACTGTGCATGTAGATTTGAAGATGCAAGATATACCTTTATTGATGGTTGTCAAACTTTCATTCACCTTTTAATGCTACATGGCATAGTTAATTGAAGCTTGCAAAGTGGTACATTTTTATAATTCCATAAATGTTTAAAAGCTGCACATTGCACAACAGTGATGGTTGCCAAATATTTGTTGCTCCTCTTTTACTTCTCATAGGAGCTAGAGATCAGCAAAGGCCATGCAATCCATTTGGCTGATCCCAAAAACTAATAGCTCTCAGTCACCCACTTCCTCAAATACCTATCCAACTCTCCCTTAAATAATTCCAAACCTCCTTTCTCCATTACCTCCCAGATTGACCACACCCACCAAGATTCCATCAACTATATTTGCAGGCTCCATTTCGCAGAGGTAATTTCACAGAATCATAGAATCTTACAGTACAGAAGGAGGCCATACGGTCCGTCGTGCCTTTGAAAGAGTTATCCAATTAGTCTCACTCCCCTGCTCTTTCCCCATAACCCTGCAAATTAATCCTCTTCAAGTGCATGTCTAATTGCCCTTTGAAAGTTCCTATGGAATCTGCTTCCACCACTCTTTCAGGTAGTGCGTTCCAGATCTTAACAACCCTCTGTGTGAAGAAAATTCTCCTAATTTCCCCTCTAGTTCTTTTGTCAATTATTTTAAATCTGTGACCTCTGGTTACCGCCCCACTTGCCAGAGGAAACAATTTCTCCCTATTTGCTCTATCAAAACACCTCATAATTTTCAATACCTCAATTAGGTCTCCCCTTAACCATCTCTGTTCTAAGAACAATCCCAGCTTCTCCAATCTCTCCACATAACTGAAGTCCTTCATCCCTGGTATCATCCTGGTAAACCTTCTCTGCACCCTTTCCAAGGCCTTGATATCCTTTCTAAAGTGTGGTGCCCAGAATTGTACAAAATACTCCAGCTGAGACCTAACCAGTGATTTGCAAAGGTTTAACATGACTTCCTTGTTTTTGTATTCAATGCCCCTATTTACAAAGACAAGTATCACATACGCTTTCTTAACGCCTTATCAACTTGCCCTGCCACCTTCAAAGATTTGTGAATATGAACCCCCAGGTCCCTCTGATCTTGCACCCCCTTCAATATAGTACCATTTAGATTATACTGCCTCTCTATGTTGTTTCTCCCAAAGTGCATCGCTTCACACTTATCCACATTAAATTGCACCTGCCATGTGTCTGCACATTTCATACAAACATACGAACATACGAATTAAGAGCAGGAGTAGGCCATTCGGCCCCTCGAGCCTGCTCTGCCATTTGATAAGATCATGGCTGATCTGATTGTGACCTCAACCCTACTTTCCTGTCTACCTACTATAACTTTTGACTCCCTTGTTAATCAGGAATCTATCTAACTCAGCCTTAAAAATATTCAATGACCCTGCCTCCACCGCTCTCTGGGGAAGGGAGTTCCACAGACTCACGACCTTCTGAGAGAAAAAAAATTCTCCTCATCTCCTTCTTAAATGGGAGGCCCCTTATTTTTAAACAGTGGCCCCTATTTCTAGTTTCTCCCACAAGGGGAAACATCCTCTCAGCATTTACCCCTTCTAGTCCCCTCAGGGTCTTATATGTTGCAATAAGATCACCTCTCATTACCTCATCACCTCTCACATGCGTAACTCACTTGCACCTGAATTTCCTCGATCTTTTAAGCCGGGCATTTGCTTTACGTCTGATTATGTGTGTCTCCTTTATTGATCTGTTAACCTCCTTCATTGCCTCCAGTATCTCAAACTCAGCATGTATTCATGTGCTGAGAGCCTAGCTATCTGCCCATGTTACCTGCCAGCCCCTGACGCTAATAGCAAATGGAACTGAAGATGTTTTCCAACGAGGTGGTTTGATACTCACGAGGAGAATAGATGGACAAGAGGAGCAGTGACATTTACAATTACCTGCCAGCCCAGCTGACCAATGCACTCTCATCACATAACATGTTTACGGCATATCCGTGGCAATGATCAGACCACAGGGAACAACCCACTGTCTATGTCCTCCTGAAGTCTGCTACTATCCTGCACACTATTTACTATGTTGCCAAGTTTTGTATCATCTGCAAACTTCAAAACTGTACGCCCTATACCCAAGTCCAGGTCATTTATATATAACAAGAAAAGCAATGGTCCTAATACCGATCCCTGGGGGACCCCACTGCATACTTCACTCCAGTCAGAAAAACATCCGTTCACCACTACTCTTTGCCTCCTATCCCTTAACCAATTACGTACCCAAGTTACCACTGTCCCTTTAATACCATGTGCTTCTATTTTCTAAATAAGTCTGTTATGTGGTACTTTTATCATTTTGAAAGTCCTTATATAGAACATTTACTGCACTACCTTCATCAACCCTCTCTGTTACTTCACTAAAGAACTCAATCAGGTTAGTCAGACACGATTTGCCTTTAACAAATCCGTGCTGGCTATCCCTTCAAGTGCTTATCCAAGTGAGAATTAACTTTGTCCTTGACAATGGTCTCTAATAGTTTCCCCACCACTGACGTTAGATTGATTAGCCTCTAGATACCTGATTTATCCCCATTCCCTTTTTTGAACAGAGATGTAACATTCAGAATCCCCCAGTCCTCTGGCACCACTCCCATATCCAAGGAGGATTGAAAGATTGTGGTCAGAGCTTCTGCTATCTCCACTCTTGCTTCCCTCAGCCTCCTAGGGTGTGGCCATCTGGACCAGGTGACTTGTTAACTTTGAGTGATGCCAACCTATTTAGCATCTCCTTTCTATTTATTTTTATCCTATCCAATATCTCTACTCCCTCCTCCTCTACTGCAACATTAACTTCATCCTCCTCTTTTGTGAAGACAGATGGAAAGTATTCATTCAGAACTTCAGTCATTCCCACTGTCTTCACAAGAAGATTGCCTTTTTTGTCCCGAATCAGCCCCACCATTCCTTTAACTATTCTTTTACTTTTTATATGTTTGTAAAAGATTTTTGCATTCCTTTTATGTTACCCACTAATCTTTTCTCAGACTCTCTTTGCCATTCTTTTTTCCTTTTTCAATTTCCCCCTGCACTCACCGTATTCTGCCAGGTTTTCTATTGTATTCTGTACCTGACATTTATCATAAACCTCCTTTTTCTGTTTTATTTTAACCTCTATTTCCTTTGTCATCCCGGGAGCTCTAGCTTTGAATGCCCCATCTTTCCTCCTTTTGGGAATATGCTTGGTTTGTATCACCTTGAAGGCCTGCCATTGCTCATATACTGTTTTCCTGCCCAATCTCTATTTCCAGTCTACCTGTGCTAGATCCCTTCTCAAATCACTGAAATTTATTGGGATAACTTGAATAAAACTAATCATAGCTGGTTAGGGTACAAAAGAATTATATACCTGACATCACAAAAGGCCACTGATCAAGATTATTGCAATAGGTAATTCCTTTGTAAGGCTAATCGGACCAAGTAGATTGCGGCTTTAGGACAATGCACTGCAAGCTTTTTACATGGTTTGCTCAGGGCTCCAAACTGCTGCAGCAATGCAGCAACTTTAGAAAATAATGGCCCTGAAATTCCGTGGGGGAAGAGCCCCCTGCAAAATTTCAGGGCCAATATATCTTGTGCGTAATTAACTCGGGCCCGGTCGTTGAGATTCAAGTAACATTCGCACTGCCTGGTGATTTACATGATAGCTGCAAGCAGCTAAGTCTACCTGCGTGTTGAGTGGCTGCTCACCAGCAGAGGGGCCCCAATATCGCAAGTGGCTAGCACCACTTAAAGGCAGCCTGCACCTCTCATTTGTAAAATATAAGATACAGGTCCGCACGGAGTCTGAACGGAGATCAGACATCGCACACGTAAAACACAGATGCAGGTCCAGTCCCTTTGTTTACAAACTGTTGAGTTATGTTAAAACATTGAATAAAGGTTGCGCACTACTAAATCCCACATCCTCCAATCTGCAAGCTAGACCTCACCAATTGGCCGATCTAAGTTTGTACCGGGCCTGTGAGAGTGCGTGCACCAAGGTTCTCTGATGATACACTAGAGGCCTTGGTGCAAGAAGTGGACTGAAGGAGGGGCATCCAAATCTGCAGGGGGGCAAGAGGCCCCCCAGACATATGCTCAAAAGGCAGTGGGAGGCAGCGGGGGACAAAGTCAATGCCAGGTGCATTGAAACCACAAAAATGGATGCAGTGCAAGAAGTTCAATGCTTTGACACGAGTGGTCAAGATGAGTGAGGTCAACTGTCAAGTGGTATCTCCTACAAACTGCACCACTAGCCGCATCCACTGCTCCATGCACTACACCCCCATCACCCACCTACCAACAAACTCTTTCAATCAGAATGCAACTCTTCCAGACAGATGCTTCTTCTCATCCTCACACATTACCACTATTGTAAGCTGATTACCCACAACTCACAGGTCACACACTGGCAGCTATTCAACCATGACAGGCACATCACCCAATCATCTTGCAGGACACTCACCAACACACGTCCTGCTTTCTTGCAGGAGAAGGTGGTGCATAACAGGAGACAGCAAGTGGCAGTGGCTCCATGGAACGTGAACCTGCTGTCCTCTCTCAGGATGACAGCATTCCTGTCCCACCCCTGCCACTCCGCCAGTGCCCTTGCTGTTGCCTGTCAGCCAGCCGGCCCACTCCCTGTAGAGTATTGAAACTTTATTATAGGAACATAGGAAGATATGAACAGGAATAGGCCTTTTAGCCCCTCGAGCCTGTTCCCCCATTCAATGAGATCATGGTTGATCTGCGATCTAACTCCATATACCCGCATTAGCCCCATATCCCTTAATACCTTTGGTTAACAACAATCTATCAATCTCAGATTTAAAATTAACAATTGAGCTAGCATCAACTGCTGTTTGCAGAAGAACGTTCCAAACTTCTACCACCCTTTGCCTGTAGAAGCGTTTCCTAACTTCACTCGTGCAATTCCTAGCTCTAATTTTTAGATTATGTCCCCTAGTCCTAGGATCCAAGTATAGGAGACCTCCAAAAACAGGTACGAATGCATGAGCAGCCGGAAGCAATAATCCAGCAACTAACCTGTAATTCCTGAGTGATCCCTTTAAACAGCGCTGGGGGTCCTCGATGCTGTTTACGACCTGTTTAGCTGTGCAAGGTTAAGACAGTGCGCTGGCTGGAGCGTTGAGTTCTAAAATCGTATCTGTCCCTTTAAATCAGCGTTGCACACTGATCTACCACATATTCTCCCTACTTCACATGGTGCCGGCGTTCGTTATCTGCGCATGCGCAAACGCCTTTACCATGATGGCATCCGTCACACGTCAGGCTAAAAGTGTACGCACGCATTCCGGACGCCATTTTGGGTCCTTAGGAGTGTAGTGCCGTGTAGTGCCTACAAAATGGGTGCTACGCGGCCCAATTTATACCCCTATGTTTATTAAAAAATCAGAAGGCTCTGAAATTCTGCGGGTGTTCTCCTGGTCGTCCACCATAACTCTGGTGAGAGACCTGCAGCACCCCCTGGGTGAGCAGCAGTAGCCCCACGGAACTTCAAGGATGAAATTAAAAAAAATCTTTCTTGAGAATTGTTCTGGGACTTTATTTCGCATTTAATAGGTCAGTAAACAAGCTGAAAGATGTACTTTCTTGTCCTCGAGTTTTCAGTGCTTTCAATGGGATAACCTGGTGGATTTGTTAGAAACTGAATTCTTACTTTTATACGAGTGACATTGCTGAAATTAGAAGATGTTCACTGCAAAACTTTATCTTACCTCATTGTTCAGTAATTTTCTATCTATTTGCTCACGCACTTCATTGAATTGGCCAGAAATAGAAAAGCCTCTGATGAAGGTGGAGGAAGTTTATCTTGGGGAACTGGAAGAGGCAATGAGTTCCAAAAATAAATAAATAATGATATAATACTGAGGCCTGTGAGGCTGCCAAAAAGATTAGGGGATCAATTTTAAAAGGGTGGCGGGATGGCAGCGGGGTGGGAGGGGGGGTCAATGGGCACGCGGCAAACCCGACTAATAAAAACTTACCATTCCCCACGCGATCGCGACTTAATTGGTGGCCATTAATCTTGTTTCCGGGTTTGCCGTATGAAAGCTGCGCAGTGGGCGGACTACGCACCGCATGACCTGCTGTCAGCTGGAGCGTCTAGATTTAAAGGGCCTTTGCTCCAATGCATTTTGCTGGAGCAAAGACCAAAACGACCCATTGGAGCAGCACAGGGGCAAGGATGCTCCAAGATTCAGCGATGCCTCACTCCAGGTGCTCCTGGCCGGGGTGAGGAGGAGGAGGGAACTATTTTACCCAGCCGATAGGAGGAAGTGGCCTGCTTCTGCACCAAGAAGGCCTGGCTCGAGGTGGCAGAGGAGGTCACCAACAGCAGAAACATCTCCCGCTCCTGGGCCAGTGCAAGAAGCGTTTCAATGACCTAACTAGTTCAGTAGATGTGAGTACATTTACTGATTCTCCTACATTCCATGGTGCACATCACCCTCCCATTCCCCCAACTCATTCTGCACTGCCAAGACTACTCCATCACATCACTCATCACACCCACTTAATTCTCATCCTCAACTTACCTTCACTTCCTGAGCACTTCCTCACCTCCCTACTTGTGACCCGACCACTACCACTCACCCCAATCCTGATCCAATGTGATGTCTCTGTCTCATACTCACCATCTGATGCATCTCTTTCATGGTCAGCCTCACCCAAACCAATGCATTCATCGGTTGGCCATTTCACCATCACTCACTCACATGCCTGCACTTTCTCCCCTTGTAGGAGAAGAGAGCGCAAAATGCACGCGAGAGGGCGAGGACTGGAGAGGGGCCACAACAAACAGTGGTCCTCACAGACACGGAGGAGGGGGCCCCGGAGATCAGCCACACTCTCAAGTGCCTGTCCATCGGGGATGCCCAGACTGGCATCCCACAAGCTTTTTGGTGACACAACTTTAACATTCATCACACACAACATGAATTGATGTTAACAATGATTGGCATGTTGAACACCTCAGTATGCTCGTCGCAACATGACGCATCTGTGATGATGCTTAATATTGCCTTCTGTTCTCTTACAGGGCCTTCAGCAACCGCTGTGATGGCAGAGGGTGATTTCTCAGAGGAGCTGCCGGCCTCTGAGGGTGCATCGTCACATCTTAGTGAGCCATCCACCAGCGCAGATACTCAACCTCAGTGGGTCCTAGTAGTCAGTTAGTTGGGTTGGCACCTGGTGAGTCACCAGACACAAGTGAGCACGAGCAGACACTGGTGAGAGGGGCAGCAGTGGAGAGTCCACTGGGAGCACTCCTCTCCAGGCTCTGCTCAGCTGGACGCAGATGCGGAATCCTGGGGAGCATCCTTTAAAAGGAGAATGATCGAGGGACAGTAGCACATTTGCGAGGTACTGGAACAGATGCCACGTACACTCTCCACAATAGCGCAGAGGACGGAGGAGTCCAAATCCTGCATTAGTGGAATGGTGCCACAGGTATGGGAGGGAATCTCTGAGATACTGTCACAGGGACGTGAGGGAATCTCTGAGATACTGTCACATGGACGTGAGGGAATCTCTGAGATACTGTCACATGGACGTGAGGGAATCTCTGAGATAGCGCCGCAGGGACGTGAGGGAATCTCTAAGATAGTGTCCCAGGGACGTGAGCAACTGCCTGAGATAGTGTCGCACGTAACTGCTGAAATGTCTGAGATAGTGACGCAGGTAATTGTGGAAATGTCTGCAGTGGAGAGAAGGCGAACCTCCATTGAGCTTCAAGTACGGCTCACAAATGAGTCCATTCAGGCCCTGACAACGGCTGTGCGGACTCAGGGTGAACAGCATTCTGCCACCTTAAACAGGCTGATAGATACTTTAGAAGTGGCCTTACAAGGTATCGCACATGTCCTGTCCTCCAAACTGTTGTCCAGCAGGGTGGTAGGAGTGATGTAGGCCTGGCCCAGGAGAGGGATGATGGCGAAAGGGTACATGGAAGTGGGGGCGCCACTCAAAGCGCTCCCACGACTCACCTGGCTGAGTCAGCCCCTGCATGGGTGCAGGTGGAACAGTCTTTGTAGGGGCCCTCACGGGCTCCAAAACCCAAAGGGCATAGTCCGAAAGCATCTAAGCAGTCCGGCCATGGACATGAGCGACCTGCCACCACCTCTGCTGCAGCCACAGGGGATGCACCACGTAGAAACGATAGGAAGAGAAATTCTAAGGATTTGTGATCACGAAGAGTATGCACAAGAATGTCTGACAGACTTGTCATGTTTTTCATTTATATTTAGTTTCTGTTAAAGTCACATTAAATGTTATCATTCTCACCACTACTGCCACGTCTTGCCCATTCTTGACTGGCTTTTGTGATAGGGCCCTTTCATGAGCTTCATCATGAACAGCGACACTTGATGCCACCCAGTGGGTCACTTTACAGTGGGTGTATGTGTAGTTGCCGGACTGTTTTGTGCAGAGAGTGGGGGGCTGGTGTTGGTCTTTCCAGGTGGTGTGAGGACAGCACTCTTCTCACTTTCTGATCTTACGAGAACCGTTCACAAACGAGTGACTCCCTGGCCTCACAAGCAGCCAGGTGAGCTGTTGCTCTGCCCATGGGTTCGTCCTCCTCCTCCTCCTCTGTCTCCTCCTCAATGTGGATGGCAGATGTGGATGATGGATGAGGGGATGGGGCCTCCTCAACCGGTACCCCTCTCTGTTGCACCCTGTTGTGCAGGACACAACACACTACTGTAATGCGACCCACTCTCACTGGGGCGTATTGAAGTGCTCCCCCAGAACGATCGAGGCACCACAATCGCATCTTCAGCAGTCCTATCGCATGTTCAATTATAGACCTGGTGGCGATGTGTCTGTCGTTGTATCGACGCTGTTGCTCACTGATGGGATTCCTCAGAGGTGTCATGAGCCACGTGTGCGGGGGGTATCCCTTGTCCCTGAGGAGCCAGCCCTTAAGGGTGTTTGATGCATGGAAGAGGCCTGGGATGTTGGATCCCTCAGAATGAACGAATCGTGGCAGCTGCCAGGGAATCTGGCAAACACGTGAAGGAATCTTCTGCGGTGGTCACAAACGAGCTGAGTGTTGATGGAGTGATACCCCTTTCTGTTGATGAATAGTCCTGGCTGGTGTGGAGGTGCTCGTATTGTTCTATGCGTGCAATCGATTGCGCCCTGTAGAAGTGGGAAGCCAGCCACAGAGTGGAATCCCACTGCCCTCTCCTTCTGGCTAAGGTCACCCGTGGGGAACTTGACGTATTGCGAGGCTCTGTGAAATGAGCCGTCCGTGACCTGCCTTATGCACTTGTGTGCAGACGACCGAGAGACCCCGGCGACATCACCGGTGGCACCCTGGAATGATCCGGAGGTGAAGAAGTTGAGGGCAGTGGTGACTTTAACTGCGACTTGTAATGAGATGCCGCCAGGCCCAGCCGACAGCAGCTCGGCATGAAGGAGGCTGCAGGTGTCTGCGACCGCCTGCCGACTCACTCTGAGCCTCCATATGCACTTCTCCTCAGGGAGGTTCAGGAAGCTGAGCATTGGTCTATAGACCCTGTTGCGAGGGTAGTGCCTCCTGCGACATCGCTCTCTCTGTTGTTCCTCTCTCTGCTCTTGTGCAGCTGCCTGTGTCACAGCACTGTGTTGTGGAGCTGCAAGTGACAGAAGTGCACGCCGTGCCTGGTGAGGATGGTGCTGTTGCTCGTCCTCGGGTGTACTGGTGAATGCAGCCATCGTGCCCCCCCATCCTGACGGTGTCAGTTTGAGGGGGTCCAAAAAGTTGGTAAATAGAACAATTCTGAGTGTAAATCAAAAATTTTCGGTCTAAACACAAAGATCTCCGAGCCAAAAGTTTGTCTGTGAGAACTGAGTGCCCTGCTGCAATAACTTACCTTTTATCCCCATCTGTCAAACAGGCATTTAAATGTCCAAATGACTGCCGGCTGAAAGACGACTCCTTCACCATGGCGTGTTTCACACAGCGTGGGAAACACACTGAGGCAGCGTTGAAATCGCTTGCCAGCATAATTCATGCACATTTCAAGTACTTTAAGTACTTGAATTGTTGGTTTAAACATTGTCCTGCCGGCTTTAATTGCCGGCAGGACTTCCAGGTTTGGGAATGGCGCACATATCCAGATGACTCTTGGTCGTGCGCATTCTTCAGCATGTTGGAGCCGGGATTCCTGCCCGCTCCAGAAGATCCCGATTTTCTTTGTCCCCCCTCCCCCAATGCACCCGGACTTATGTTTTAAAATTGAGCCCTATGTGTTAAGAAGTTAATCCTTGTTGATAAACTGATAAACTGATGAAGGGTCGATATTCCATTGTCTGCTGGTGAGCTTAAGATGCCCTCAAGATTCCCTCTTTGCTTTTGCTGTCTTACAATACCATAATAGCCAGGATATCATTGTAAAGCTGAGAAGTTATGAGTTTGACTTCGACAATTCTTAAAATCAGGAAATAGCTCTCTTCTCTGCTAATGTGCCCCAATGTCACTGATTATTTCTGTCCATGCAGAGAGTCCATCAGATATTAAAATGACGAGAGTTGAAAAAGATGGAAAAGGACAAAAAGCTTTTTTTCAAATAATTTTTAGTTTAGTTTTATCGTATTGTTCAGTATGGACCTCCTCACACGTATGTTACCGATTATGGAATTGTTGCTTTACTGAAATCATGAATAAAATCCATTCCAATCAGTATACAGGAATGGTTTCTTAACCTCCTCTCTTCTCTTGCTTTTTATCCATTTCTTCTATTTATGCTTCAGTAAATCAATCCATGAGCATCTCTCTGAATTCTTTCTTACTATTCTATATGGCTGCCTCTTTAAACAGTGAAGTTCATGCTATACAATATAATTTGTTCTGAAATACAGATTTGCTGAATGTGATTCAGTTAAGATATAAATAGAATGTATGTGATGGGACTTGTAAAGATAAATGCTGGAGCAAACCACAATTTTGCACGTAAATTTTGTCTGCTCCTATTTTTAGAGACATTATTGCATCTTCACCCTGAAAGAAGGGACCCAAAGACTCGGTAAACTTGGTAAAGCAACAAAATTAAAGTCACTCTGTCACTAAAGTCCACCATCATGTTCACAAAGGGCCCTGAAATTCCAAAGGAATTCTACTGGTCTCCCATCATAACTCTGGCAGGAGATCAGTGGAACCGCCACGCAGACAAATGTAAACGGCCATTTTCAGCTATTTACACCATTTCCCTGGGGATTCCACTGGTCTTCCGTTGGAGTTATGGCAGTACACCTGTCGAACACCGGAGAAATTTCAGGGCCAACAGCTTTATACAACAATGGATCAAACTAAGTCAAGCCTACAATTTTTCACTAAATTCCCTCACACTCCATTGTGTGTAAATTCCATTTTGGATGAATTAGTTTAACTAGAGGCTCACTTATCAAAAATATCAGTGAGCCTGGGATACAGAATTGAAAGATAAATAGAAATTGGTCAAAATGATGCAAAACATTAGTAACAAATGCTAGTAGAAAACTCCTTTGTCTACCATTTTAGCAAGGCGGTTAATCTATTTATTTTGAATGGCTGCTTTATGTCAGTGCCTGTCTCTAGGGGTGATGGTGGTCCAGTACCTTTTTGTGATGGTGTAATGGGTATTGAGGTCTTTGACCTGAAACATTAATTTTATTTCTTTATCCACAGATGCTGCCTCACTTGCTGAGTTTTTCTAGCATTTTCCGTTTTTATTTCAGATTTCCAGCATCCGCAGTATTTTGCCTTTTGGTTGAGGTGGTGGGTGCCTAGGTCTGTATGCTCTCAAACATTTCTGTAGTCATTTAAAATTTAGATTAGCATCCCAAGAATCTTTTGGGAGCTCAGCAGACATTCTGGCAGCTGTTATCTAGCAAGAGCCAGAGGGCCCAAAGGCCTGCGGCCAGGCCCACAGTCACAGGCCTCTCAGTTTTCTGATTCTGCCCTCTTTTTCTGGCACAAAGCCTTCCATATGCCCTAGTATACCCACCACCCATCACCTGCATGCAGTACAGTTAACTATTAGAGGACTCTCCAAGTCATTTTGAATGCACTAATGCTATAAGTAACAGGAATAATAATTCAGCATAGATTGTAAAGTAATTTCCAGTGACAAAGCATAATTTCCTCCTTTAATTAGTGAAAAAAACACACATGTTTAAAAGAAACCTGATTTAAGAATCTTCGGTAAAAGTTATACGAAATGGGAACATGGAAGAAACAAGCTGGCACAAGGCACACCTTAAGTCAGATAAGTAACCACCTTTGAAACAACAGATTTTTATCCCTAATTAATGCATTGAGAAGAATGAAAAATATCTTGAGATCAATCAAAGATGACCATATGTGTATGTTAGCCCCACTACAGAGAGCTGTGCTGTCGTTGACTTGAGTTCAGATACTTAGGCCACATTAACAGTTGTTAGTCTGCTGCTCTTGTACCTCAGTGTTGGTATCTTGTGCTTAGTGCACTAATGGAAATAATTAGCACAGTAAACCTCATTACTTCTGAAAGCAATAAATCATGAAGTTCTATTTCCAAACAGAATTAATCACTTTACCACCAACTGTGAGACTCTGCCATTGTTTTATTATCCCGAACATCCTGTGGTGCTCTTCAGACTATTTTCCACAGACCACACAGCAGGTCAGAAACCCTTGCCTGCTCTAATGTTCAGATAATTGTTTCAATATCCTTCAACACCTGCTTCCAGCTAGGCCAGTTTCCTCTTTAAAAAAGATTAATATAAAATTATACTCAAGATGTTGGGCAAAAGATCTGAAAAGGTTATTGTTAGTAATGTATATATACTAAGTACATTTTATTTAGGGATAGCATCAAAGTAACATTATAAACTGAGGATATGAGAGGGTAATTTATGAAATAGTACTCTGGAGCGATGTCTTGCCCTCTACCAGTGCTTGTCCACGATTTTCTGTCCAATAAAATGTCCTTTGTAATTCTCTGGCAATAGTTTAAGAGATCTTATGCTGGTTGGATTCGCAAACCAAACAAGTATCATAAACTACTCTCAGCATTTGTGTGCACTATTTATATTATGTGAGAGTTTAATATATAGAGAGTAAAAATTCCAATTTGTGATCCTGGGGCAGGAGTCGTGTTCAGCAGGGAATGTGCCTGACTTGTTGTGCATCAACATTCTCTCCTGAACTTCCACCTTAGCAGATAATTAAATGTGCAAGGCAAGCCCCTAACCGTATAGCCTTTGGGAACTTGAACGGTCTTGACCAGAATTTCTGAATGCTGTTATGTATTTAGATGGCTGCAAGAACCATTGACAGGGGAGCAGAGCCAGTACTGAAAAATCAACTTGGAACCAAACTGCATACTAATAGTCTGCTCAAGCAGAATGACAACCAGGTTCACTGATGCAGCAGTGGCGGTGCCACTGCACGAGGTGGATGCAAGGAGGCTGCAATTTTTGGCAGTCCAGGGCACCCTCCCAGGGGAGAGCAGTACAAGTTGCCTGGGAGGAGTGAATGCTGTCTCCAACACCCATAAGACTTGCAACAAATGTGGAACAAAATGGCAGAGCTGAAGAAAGCGGCCAAGTTTATGCTACCCGACAGTACCATATATCTGGTTAATGACTTGAAAACATTGTAACTGCTGCCTGGGTAGCAGCCATTGATCTGTAGGATATGGTGTTCCTGGCCACCGACAAGCAGCACATCGTTATAGTAGAGCCCTTTTCTGTTTATGTAACTCTTTGCATTGTGCCGAGGGGTGCTGGTGGTCACAAGTGTGCCATCAATAACCCTCTGTACTTTGGGAAATCCAGCAGTGTGGTGAAACTAACTTAGTAGTGCTTTAGTCACTGCAGTGGGAAAATACATGGACGTGATGGCCCTGCTGAACAGTGCTTCAGTCTCCTGTTGTTATATTTGTGGACAGAAAATTCTCTGAAGCTGCAGATGACCCTTTTGTTGGCTTGGAAGGAGCTGGAGTCATAGAAGTTGAGGGCCATGGTCACCTTGACTGTCACTGGCACTGGCAGTCAGTGTGTATGCTAAAGGTTAGCTGCAGGTCTAATTGCAGCAGATGGCGCAAAGGATTTCTGCGAAGCCATCCTTGCAGTTTACCTTTGACCACCCTTGTGCTTTTTAAATCTATTTTGATTGACAGCTTTAATTAATTGTCAACATACCTTTTTAATCAGCTCAGACTTCAAACGGAAGAGAGACATATAACGTGGGCTGCTATTCATTTTTCTTCAGTATTTCACTACTTCACTGTTACGTTATACAGCTCCAAGACTACAAGGTCCAGCCTCCATTAGGGTTCAGTCCTACATAAAACTTGCCATTATGGACACAAGTTACAGAAGAGTACTACTATGATTTCAGATCTTTTATTGGTTTTAAACAACTATTGTAAAGTTAAATGAGGTACTGTGACCTATCTAAATCTAGTGATCTATATTTTTTCTTTCAATAATCTTACTTCTTGATAAACACGGATAGTTTTTGGACTGAGCTAATTTCTCTAGCGTGCCTATTTGTTCTTTTTCATCCTCGCATGAAATTCTTCCATAGGGACACTTTGAAAGTGATCCTCATATTTAACAAAAAAAAACAGCTGGTTAAAAAGTGACATTGCATCTTTAAGAGCTCCCTTCCTGGGAGACAATAACCTTCCTGACCTTTAGCACCACTTTAAAAGAGTAAACTTAAAAGGGTGGGCACATTGCATGAAATGTGAGAAATCAAGGGCTGCATCAAAATGTACTCATATGCATGTCTTTTCAGTGTATGAGTAAGCTTTAGCAAATTCTGCACATAAGCAAACAACATTGGTGGGAAACCATGTGCACAATTTTATTTGGTGTTTGCTGCATGCAAAGAGCTGGTGAGTTTATGAACGGCCAATTTTCTGGTTCCTGCTTGCCTGGTTACTACTACTGGAACTATTACTGCTGAGCAGAATTTCTACCCTTATTAAATTCTTCAAATCTTAACTTCATATTTTCCAGAGTGAATAAAAATGGGAAATTATGTGGAAGGAAGAAAAGTAGAAGGCAAGATCTGTTGTGATCTTGACAAAGAACTTCAGAGAAAACATAACCATTTTGCATTTGATTGAATGAAATTTTATGTTGGAACAATAAGAACAGAAAAGAAATTCGATTTGTTCATGCTGTGATCTTGTTTTTGTATGGGGATTGTGGTTGTCTGGTGGGCATGAGTTGTGAGTTATGCTGTGGCCTGTTACAGCTGTTCTGTTAATTATAATATTCCTGGTAGCAACAATACCCCACTGGTCTTACCCTATCATCACTGACATTGCACACATGGCATATGTAAACTTGTAACCCTTTCACTGGCACAAGAAATGCCTTTAGGTTTGAACAAACAATGCTGCAGACAGTATTAGCATGTATTTCTGATAGCACTGCTGTCTTCATATTTTAAATATTAGCATTCCACAATCATGCAGCATTTTTGATTGCAATAAATGTACTTCAAATAGACATAACAAAATGAAAAATAATTACCAAAGAAAAGGCCAAATTCTATCGGGTTACAAGTTCAACAGGAATAAGTCAGAAATGTGGGGCAATGTCTTCCAGTTCTCAATATTATTTTGTCTTATTAAGTCAAACCATTAAAACAAAGAATTCTTCCTCCCAGCTAACTAAACTCTTCCCTGGCTGTGGACAGAAAGGAAAATAACAAATGGCACTGACTTAGCTCCTCATGCAGACAATTCCTCCTAATCCAAATCATTCTGGAGGGATCATAAGTAATCGGATTAGATTTTCATCTTCACCGCCTGGCTAGTAATCTGGCAGAGTGGATCTCCTGTCTTTTATAGAACCCACCCATTTTTCATTCCATTGATTTCAATGGTTACTGAGGATAGTGCATTCTTAAAGGCTACCTCCTCAAATCTGCTCAAAAAAACTGCACATCAATTCTCCTCCCAAAAAAAACTACCAGTTCCCTTTAAGGCCTGCCATAAGCCCATACTGCCACATTTAACTCTTTCATCCCACTCTCCTCCATTTTTGCCCCAAACTCCTCAAATAACTGCTGCCACCATATCATTGGCAGTAGGAAGGTGGCCCACCACCATCTTCCCAAGGGCAACTAGGGATGGGCAATAAATGCCAGCCTTCTCAGTGATGTCCATAACCTGAGAATTAATTTTAAAAACTTCTACACTCCCCAAGTGGCATGAGGTTGAGCGGTGGGTGGCTGGAATGGTTACCCTAAAGGCTTAGAGATATGAGGTCTCAGGGTAGCTGCTGTTGCAGAGGGACAAGCTTCTGGCAGATTGGCACTTGCAGTAGCAAGAGTGCTGGGCTCATGTCTGAAGCTGTCATATGAAGATATTGGAGGGGTCCTTAAAGAAACGGGCTCACTGTCACCCTCCAGAGAGACCGTGACAACTGCGCCCACTTCTTGCAGCCCACTGCTTCTGCAACAGGCTCAGAGGTACTACTGGTCAGTGTCATCACAGACCTAATATTCTCAATGAGGCCTTCGAAGCCTTGTGGGAGTGTTCTGTTCAAAGCATCTATTGAAGCATTGGTAGCTTCCACTCTAGAAGCCACTAAAGACCTTAGAAGCTCTTCCTGACATTTTGATTCTGTGGCAATTTCCTGGGCTGTCACTCTCTCCAGAGAGTTCTGCATGTTGTGAGAAACTTCCTCCAATGTGTTGCAGATGCTAGTATTGGACTCCTCCCACTTACCCATCATCTCAACCATATGCGTGGAAACCATCTCCACCGCCTCCAAGTGAGATTAATTCCTGGGATGAGAGAGTTGTTCTATGAAGAGAGGTTGAGTAGAATTGGCCTATACTCTCTGGAGTTTAGAAGAATGAGAGGTGATCTCATTGAAACATACAAGATTCTAAGAGGGCTTGACAGGGTAGATGCTGAGAGATTGTTTCCCCTGGCTGGAGAGTCTAGAACTAGTGGGCAAAGTCGCAGGATAAGGGGGCGGCCATTCAAGACTGAGGTGAGGAGGAATTTCTTCACTCAGAGGGTTGTGAATCTTTGGAATTCCCTTCCTCAGAGGGCTGTGGATGTTGAGTCATTGAGTATATTCAAGGCTGAGATCGATAGATTTTTGGACTCTAGGGGAATCAAGGGATATGGGGATCAGGCGGGAAAGTGGAGTTGAGGTTGAAGATCTGCCCTGATCTGATTGAATGGTGGAGCAGGCTCGAGGGGTTGTATGGCCTACTCCTGCTCCTATTTCTTATGTTGTTATTTCTTATGCTCCCAAATCATAGGTCTTTTGAAGACTAAGCCCCTGAAATCTGGGTCCCCAGGCTCCTTGGCCAAAGACAGTTATTCCTCTCCTCTCCACAGAGGAACAACAATCCCCCTCTCTTCCACTTCCAATTCCTCATTACCATTAGTACTTAGTGACTCATCCAGCGAAAACCTTTCTTACTGTCTAACTAATTATTCATGAGTGAGTATCTCAGTGCTAGTGCTTACACAGGTCAGATGCCAGGACCAAGTTGGTAACAACATGGAAGCAGTTGTTGATCTGGAAGTGGCCGGGTGGCCATTGGAATGGCTGGCCTCTTCCTCCAAGACAATCACTATGATTTGAAATAGAGAAAAACCTGTTTAGCTGTTCACACTGTGACATTTGCCCTTGAAGAAATAGCGGGTGAGTGTAAGGGCATTGCAATATTTCTAGAAAGCACAACAATTAAAACTACATATGATGAGCCTTGCCCAGCTTTTGCCAACCTTCTCTTGCTAGATTGCTTTCCAACCTCGCCCGCTCCAACCGGCTCTCCTGAATATCTGCCTACAATATCTAACGCCCCTCTTTCTGCCTACTCAAGGTTTTCTGTGATGGTTGTTCTTTTGTTGCACTGGCTGTAGGCCTTTTTTCTTTGGAGGGAAAGAAGACCTGTTACACGCCTGAGCGTGATGGAGACTTGCTCCATATGAGGTTATGCATTCCAGGATGGTGAGAGTTGAAGGTGCCTTGTCCCATTAAAAGAAGTGTCTTGAAGACTAGCAGAAGCCTGTGAATTGAAGGATTGGCTTTGAGTAAAGAACGTGCTTGAGTGTTTGGCCCTTAGCAGAAGAGGTTTCCCCTGACACTCAGGTGCTGAGAGAGAAGGAGTATGATAGGTAAAGAGCTGAGTGAAGCTGTATAAGTGGTGGAGGATATATATTGGAATCTGAGCCTTGTCTCACCTTGGCCACCCTTGTCACCAGTCCTCTTTTTGCATTGCGCGGCAATTCTTGTGGTGATAAAGATTACACTAACTGCCTCTGCCACCTCCCTTCAGAGAAGCCTGCCACACGCCTGTGGGGTCTCCTGCCCTCAGTGCCCATCAGACTGTCCCTCTTGGCCTTCATTTTTTGAGCAGCACCTCCACTGACTCATCCCAAAATCTGGGTGCCCTTCCAGCTGTTGATACCCCTGAGGCTGCAGCTCCTTTACCATCCTGCTGATAAATGATATTGCCTTTTAACTGGCTGCAGCCTTTTAAAGACTGCACTGGAACTTTTTCTCCTCCCTTCTAGTGATGGTAAATCAATGAAGGGTGGTTTTCGGGCCACCAAACTGCTCTGTGTGGCTAATGAGGGTTCTGGGAGGAAATAGTGGTGGGCTAGTGGCGGTTTCACATTGGTGGATGTTGGGACCACCCTGGCACAAACCCACCAATGGGGGGGAGAATTCAGCCCTACAAGGTCTTTAAGGATCTTGCTGTTCTGCCAGTTTCTCTGTGATATTGGTGACAATGCTATTTTTGTCATCACATAAACATTCCTCTCAAAGTCTGATTTGGAAAACACAGAAAAATTGTGGGAATGTAAGCTGAAAGAAAAATATAATTACTATGCTTAGTAACTGCAAAATTCTTGCATTAAACATTATTTGTAACTTTAAAAATATGCTAAGTAGTTGAAAAATGCATATTTTTAGAAAATATTTTCAAAATTGTTCCCGTTGTCTCTTTAAATTGAGAATTTAACTAACTTTCTTTTAATGATTGCTTTTAATGGGTAGAAGTATTGCTCACAAGACTTCTGACTAAACAATAGAAAGACAAAGAAAGACCTCGTTAGTATGGTGGGTGCGTGCGTAACTAAGTTCCCACATAAAAGGAATTCTACTTAAATTCTGCTAGCGGTAATAATCAGCCTCACTCGGGCTCTGCGACTAGAGTGTCAGGCCTGGAAAATCTACACTGGTTTGTTTCCCACCTGTGCTTTCTGTTGTCATGTGACTTTGCTACAATTGTAAAACATTGACCTCAAATCGTGAATCTATCATTGTAAGCATTAATGGCTCTCTCGCGGTGTTGCTACAGTGAGTTGTTGGATATGGTGTAACTTCAGTGCTTATATGTTGTGCACAGAAATGAAGAGCAATCAGAGGTGGCAAGGGGGCCTAGTATTTGGGAAGAATTTTGTGAGAGGTGTTTTAAGGGACAGTGAAGTAACTTTTTTTGATCGATTGCTGGGAAATTTGAGCCAATCTGAAAAGTCTGATAGATTTAATGTGGTGTGAACACTTTTGGAGTGTGATGCAAACTATTTGAAAATCTTTTAATATATACTAGTTAACCTACCGTTTGAGCTTTTTCTTCTTTCCTTGGGAAGTGCTAGGTAAGGTGTGACACGTTGGGGAAAGAGGCCACCAATGGCTGGAGGTTGTATTTGAAGGTACCCAATAAAACTTTAGAAATTTTTCCTCTTGTTCTTCAAAATTATTTGAAGTAAAGCTACTGTGCAGAAAGTGCTAGGAGCTCGTGAAAAATATTCCACCAGTACAGCTGACTTTATGCATTCTGGGAAATTAGGTATGCTGAACATACCCAGACAGCACAATCCAAATTTAGCTCACAAAGTCACAACTCTGGGAAAAAATATCAAGTCTAACCCCGGGCTTTTGGGAGCAACTAAGGTCTACAAGTAAAAATTCCAATGAAGACATTAAAAGACACAAAAAGACAATTCAGTAAATGTAATTATGTTAATTTGTTGATTTTTTTGCTATTTTGTTTAAATCCATATTTTGAATCTTAGAAATTCCAGTTACTGAGACAAAAATGGTGGATGAAAACATTTTCAGGAAAGCCTTCGGAGTGATTCTTGGGAGCCTGGTATTGCAATCTGACTGATGAGTTTACATAGGCAAAACCAATTATAAATGTTGATATAGGACTTTATAATGGAAAAAAGCTGATGCAAAAAGTGTGACAAAAATGTGAAAAAAGACAGTCAAGTTGTGCAGACAGGAAATGTAAAATTTTTAATAAGATATAGATAGATACATAGGGCCTGATTTTAGCAGGCCTGCGGGTTTCCGGCGGGTTGGGTTTCGGGTGCGTGGCCTCCGCGCCCGGTGAAATTAGTGGGTTGCCCGCGCGATCGTAGCAGGCAATGCACTAATTGGAATCAATTACCTGCTCCTCCGGGGTCCGCGCTGCTGGTCTGCGCGTCGGGCGGGCTGCGCATGCGCAGTACGATCTGTCAGCTGGAGGCTCTCTAGTTAAAGGGGCAGTCCTCCACTGACAGATGCTGCAACCAATGGAACAAATTACAGCATGGAGCAGCCCAGGGGGAAGGCTGCTCCCAGTTTAATGATGCCTCACCCCAGGTATCATCAGATGGGGTGAGGAGGAGGGGGAGGACAGAGATCTTCCACCCGGCGGGCGGGAGGAAGCGGCCTGCCTCTGCCACCAAGAAGGCCTGGCTCGAGGTGGCAGAGGGGGTCACCTGCACCACCAACATATCGCCCACCAGCATACAGTGCAGGAGGCGCTCCAATGACCTCAGTAGGTCAGCCACAGTGAGAACACGTAGTCTTTCCCCTACACTCCGTCTGCCACAACACTGCCCCCACCCCACAACTCCTTCGGCACCGCCAACACTATTCTGTCACATCACCCCTCATACCCACTCAAACCCCATCCTCATCTTACCTGCACCTACTCACCTCGCCAGTACTCACCCGCCACTAACACGCAACCCAATCCTCATACAATCTCATGGCTCTATCCCATACTCACCCTCTCGTGCATCTCTCTCACGGCCAGCCTCACTCAACCTGCCACCACCTGTGCTGCAGCCACAGGGCATGCATCGCATATGTGCAGTAGGCAGCGTACGGCAAACGTGTCGTGAGCATGAAGGGGTTGCACAAGGGTGTCTGAGGGTTTGCCATGGGTGTTACCTATATTGAATTTCAGAGCAACAAACATCACACATTATATTGGCACCACCACTGCCATGTCTCCGCGAATCCTGTCCGTTGTGTCCAATAATGCCCGCTCCTGGGTATCACGATGAGGACCCACCACTGATGCCACCCATTGTGTTACTGCAGAGTAGGTGCAGGTGTATTTGCAGGGCTCTTCCGCGCAGACGACTGAGAGACATCAGCGGTGTACCCGGCTGCACCCTGGAAGGATGCGGAGGAGAAGTTGTGGAGGGCAGTGGTGACTTTGGCAGCGACAGGTAAGCAGATGGTGCTGGGGCCAGCCAGGAGCAGCTCGGCTTGAAAGAGCCTGCAGATCTCCACGACTACATGTCGAGTGAATCTGCGCCTCCGTGTGCACTGCTGCTCGGAGAGGTCCGGGGAGCTGCGCCTCGGTCTGTGGACCCTGTGGCGAGGGTAGTGCCCTCTGCGACGCGTCTCTCTCTGCGGTAGCCCTCCCTCCTGCTGTACAGGTGGATGTGTCACAGCACTCTGTTGTGGAGCTCCACGTGTCAGAGGTGGACGGCGTGGATGGCGAGGCTGGTGATGCTGTTCGCCCTCCGAGGGGGTCATGACTGCAGCTACGGCGGCCCCCATCCGCAATATGTACATCTGAGGGGATCCGCAAGGTAGGCACATGTCTCTGGACCCCGGGGTGAGTGTGCAGGTTGGTGACTTTGACCGTCCGGAGGGGGGTGGTGGAGGCCACACTTTGTCCCAAGTGACAGAGCGGCCTCCTGCAATGGGTGAGGGTCTCCCCCCCCTCCAAACCTGTCAAATGGACCTTTGCAGCTGCCACAGGCTGACAGCTGCAACACATCCAGTTCAACTAGGACTGTTTCCCCCAGTGTGTGAAACAGTCCCATGTTTCCCCAAAATCACACACAGTCCCTTAATCAGGTCAGTTAATGACCTGAACAAGCGAAATAAATAACCTCAAGTGGCATCCCGCTGACTTTAATTGCCTGCGGGATTCCCACCAGCGGGGGCCACGCACGCACCCCCGCACGTCATCGGGGAACCCGGAAGTGGGCGGGATCGTGGCGGGTTCCCGTCACGTGACTGGATATTGGGATTTTCGGGGCCCCCCCGCTGGAAACCCACAGGAAACCCGACGGTAAAATCGAGCCCATAGTATTTGTAAAAGTTTTCTTGTTGACTGTGGCCCTACTTCTGCCCAGGCTCCAGTGTACACTTGTTGTGGGTCGGGAATTTCCTCGGAGCTCCTCCCGCTCCACTGCCTTAAGTTCTCCAGAAGTTTAGCAGAAACCCCGTTTACACATGTCAATGGGATATCCATTGCACTTCTGATGAAGTTACAATGGCAGAGCGCAAGCAGCTTTGAGGAAATTCATGGGTTTGTTTTTATTCAGCCAAAGGCTCAGGAGAGCTTAAGCAAAAATAATTGAAGAAAAACAGTGAAGAAACAGTTAAAGTAAACATACCTTCATATTACTGGATCCATTCTGTGACCTCCAGGATAGCTATTGCTGCTTTCACAACCCTGGATTCCTATGGTTACATTGGGCATGCTGCTCCAGTATGTATTTACATGAAATGTAACTTGTCTGAGGCAGGTGGCTTCTACCATCGCTGGTTCTACCTAATGTTAAATGTGTTGGAACATAAAGTGGGTGGAGTCCCAGCAGAGTGGAACGTTGCCCATTTTTCACTCCAGACTGCTAGATTACCACTGCGAAAATCATCTGATAAGCTTCAGGGAATCGGAGCTGGCATTGTCCATTCCAGCTCCTGCCATTCCCCAGCTGTTAGGCACTCCCTCAGTAGGGTCGGAGTCCTAGATGGGTACAGACCTCTGAGCAGCTGCGAGACTGTTGAAGCTGTCTGTCATCTGGTTCTCCGGCACGGTGCATGCAGCAAATATACAATACTATGGATTGGAGTCCAAAGTCTCTACAGCCCCAGTCATAGCATTCACTGAGGAAGCTGTGGCTAAGATTAGGACCTTGGCCAAGGAGGGCTCTGCTGCAGAGGGCACTGGAGTGGCCACACTTTCCATGGTGGTCTTCAGCTCAATCAGCTAATACAGCACAGATGCAGGTGAGAAGCGACCAATCACACAACACCCATCACAAGGCAACCCTTTACATACTGCTGGTGCTGGAGATACCTCCCCCATGAACAAGCCCTTGTTCCCTGAGCCAATGCTGATAGATAAGAGCACTAAGACCAGGGGAGCGATTTAACCCTACCCGCCCAGCAGAAATAAGACAGGTAGGCAGTTTAAATGCCACGAGTTACTTACCCTCTCCCAGTGCAACATTATAATATTTAAATAAGCTGACCTCGCATCTCATTTGACTGCAGACATATGGAGCATCTGATGAGCAGTGGTCCCGGTGCATTATCAGCCCCACAGCTCCCTGCGTTCTGCTCTTATATTGGTAGCTCCAACAAAAGAAGAGCACCTGTTGCACAAGTGTAAATGTTTCCATTTTCCACACAGGGCTTGCTATGGCATCTCTGAGTGAGATTGTTGATTAAGGGTCAATTTGTACTGTATAGTGGAGAGTGCCAATAGTGCAGATTAGGAACCAGATTGAGAGGGTTATAACTGCATTAGAACTCAAGATCCTGGACATAAAAAGAACAGTGTGCTAACCTGCTGCACCACCCAGGTACATAGAACCATACAGCACAGAAGGTGACCATTCGGCCGATCGTGCCTGTGCTGGAAATACATACCTCACTTGTATATACTTTGATTTTAAGGGATGTAATTTTAATTTTTATTACCTGGTGAAGAACAAGTATTAGCAAATCGGCAGCATGTTTACACCTCATTCAATTTTTTTCCATCAAGAGAAAATCAGGCGAGGTGTAAAACGGGCTGCCAATTCGTATTGCCCATTTTTGCCCGGTGGCTAAAATTACCCCCTATAAACTTTTTAGGGCCGAAGTTCCTCAGCTCTGCCAGGTTAATGGCAGTGGAGCAGGAATTGCAACCCACTGGCAACCTGTACTTTCGACCCCGCTGGAATTTCTGGGGTCAGGTTATTGAAATAAATCAGGTGGGTGCTTGTCGTGGTGTGGGCATATTTTGGGTACTTGCTGCTGGTGGTGAGGGAGGGGCAGAGGAGCTAGAGGAAGGTGCAGCGCTGCATTTCCATGTGAGGCTGAAACTTGTGAGCTCGGCTTAAAATTTAAAGAAGCCGAAGCTAATCAGCCCCCTTTATAAGGGTGCTAATTAAAAACATTAATCCAGAGGAATTTTGGGGTCTTCCAGACCATAACGCCAGGCTGGAAACCACCATGGGCTCCACTTTTGCTGCTCCATGGACCAGGTCCCCTCCCGTGGTGCGGGATATCGGGGCCCTGGAAAAGGTCCAACTGAGGGCCACCGGAATGATTACCTAAGCCCCAATTTTAACTCCAGGTGAGTGGCGAGGTGAGCTGGAAACTTACCCACTACTGCAGAAATCAGGTCCAGACTATTTTAACTCCCGGGCCTCATTAACATGTTACTGCTCCACTTCCCATTCTTTCCGGGCGGGAAGTCACTGGTAAATGGCGGAAAATCACACGGCCCAGACGCCGCCCGCTGAAACAAGGTAGGTGGCAGGATCAGGTTCTGGGTGCATCTCGAGGCGGACGTGTTTGGGACGGGGGCATGGGGGGTGGGGCGGTGGTTGGGACAGGGGAAGGCCCAAGCTTTCCTTGTGAGGGCTGGAGGACCACTCCTTCTCCTCTTGGCCCCACAAAGTTAAAGCAAAACACTTACCTTTCTCGGCCTCTTCTGGGGCTGATCCTCTTCTGTCTTGGGTTGGCCTGGCAGGAAAGCTGCAGAAGCTTCTGCACTCAGACCTGAGTTAAAATTGCAGCCGGATTCCAATGATGTCACCGGGATCCGACATGCAATTGTAAAGAAGGACCCTGCTCGTCTATACAAGTTTTATACTCACACGAGCCTCCTACCATTAGAATTATCCCTTCCTACCCTCCTCTCGTATCCCTCTATTCTCTTCTCCCTCATGTATGAATCAAGCCTCCCCTTAAATACATCAATGCTATCTGATTCACCCACTGCATGTAGCAGTGAGTTCCAAATTCACACAAATCTCTGTGTATAAAAATTCCTTCTAAATTCTTTATTTGATCTGTTAGTGGTTACCTTAAATTTATGCCCCCGTGTTCTTGTCTCGCCCATAAGCGGAAACAGTTTCTCCATATCCACCCTATCAAGCCCCTTCATCATTGTAAAGGCCTCTATCAGGTCTCCTCCAGCTGTCACAGAGACGAAGGGCCGAATGGCCTCCTTCAGTTCTGTAAACCTTTATAGTTCTCTGGTCCTAAATGATGATTGGCTAAATGAAATGAAATGTATGTATACGTATTGCTGCTAAATGCATTATGTATATATTTCATGATGAACTACATCCAAAGTTATTTTTAGTGACAGTATGCAAACTGTGTACATGGCTGTGTGCCAGTGGTATGGTGGTGTTGGGGTGTATCTGGTTGCATGTTAAGGTACGGCAAAACAGTGATACTCACCACCTCTTGTATGGTTGCATGATGGCACTGATTTCTCTGTCATCCTATGTGCACGCACAAAATGCTAGCACTGGATATAAGTTTTTCAACTTGAAACAACAGATGACCTGGACTTCATTCAAGATTTGTTAAGAATCGTGCTGAGACTATTGTTTTTTAGACTGGAGGGAAGTATACAGTGGTGAACCCCAGGGGTTGGTATTAGGTCCACTGCTCTTTTTGATATATGTTAATATATATATATATAAGTTAGGGTATAATTTCAAAGTTTGCAGATGACACAAAACTTGGAAATGTAGTAAACAGTGAAGAGGACAGTAGCAGACTTCAGGAGGACATAGACAGACTGGGGAAATGGTCAGACACATGACAGATGAAATTTAATTCAGAGAAGTGTGAAGTGATGCATTTTGGAAGGAAGAATGAGGAGAGGCAACATAAACTAAATGGTACAATTTTAAAGGGGGTGCAGGAACAGAGAGACCTGGGGTTTCACATACGCAAATCTTTGAGGTTGGCAGGACAAGTTCTGTCAAAAAAGTTTACATGATCATAGGAACAGGAGTAGGCCATTCAGATCCTTGAGCCTGTTCCACTATTCAATGAGATCATGGCTGATCTGTATCCTAACTCCATCCACTTGCCTTGGCTCCATATTCTTTAATACCCTTGGCTAGCAAAAATCTATTGATCTCAGATTTAAAATTATTAATTGAGCTAGCATCTACTGCTTTTTGTGGGAGAGAGTTCCACATTTCTACCACCGTTTGTGTGAAGAAATATTTCCTAATTTCTTTCCTGGTAGACCTTGCTCTGATTTTAAGGTTATGTCCCCTTGTTCTAGACTCCCCCACCAGTGGAAAAAGTTGCTCTCTATCTACCCTATTAATTTCTTTCAAAATCCTAAAAACCTCAATCAAATCACCCCTTTACCTTCTCTAATCCAGGGATCCTGGGCTTTATAAATAGCCATGATGTGGAGATGCCGGTGATGGACTGGGGTTGACAATTGTAAACAATTTTACAACACCAAGTTATAGTCCAGCAATTTTATTTTAAATTCACAAGCTTTCGGAGACTTCCTCCTTCCTCAGGTAAATGTTTCAGAAACATTTACCTGAGGAAGGAGGAAGTCTCCGAAAGCTTGTGAATTTAAAATAAAATTGCTGGACTATAACTTGGTGTTGTAAAATTGTTTACAATTTATAAATAGCGGCATAGAGTACAAAAGCAAGGAAGTTATGCTAAATCTTTATAAATCACTGGTTAGGCCTCAGCTGGAGTATTGTACCCAATTCTGGGCACCATACTTTAGGAAGGATGTCAAGGCCTTGGAAAGGATGCAGAGGAGATTTACTAGAATGGTACCAGGGATGAGGGACTCCAGTTATGTGGAGGGATTGGAGAAGCTGAGATTGTTCTCCTTAGAACAGAGAAGGTGAAGGGTAGATGATGGTGTTTGAAATTATGAGGCTTTTTTATAGAGTAAATAGGGAGGAACTGCTTTCACAGTAACCAAAGGACACAGATTTAAGATAATTAGCAAAAGAACCAGCGGGGAGATGAGGAGAATTTTTTTACGTAGCGAGTTGTTATGATCTGGAATGCACCACCTGAACGGGGGGTGGAAGTAGATTTAAACTTTCAAAAGGGAATTAGATATATACTTGAAAAGGAAAAATTTGCTGGGGGAAGGGCAGGGAAGTGGGACTAATTGGATAGCTCTTCCAAAGAATCGGCACAGGCACAAAGGGCCAAATGGCCTCCTTCTGTACTGTGTGATTCTAAGATTCCATGACTTTGGCTAGACCATAGATTGAACTATTTTTGTACACTGTCTTAATACTTTGAGGAAAACAACATCAGATTGAAGTTTTATTATTGTGGATATTCAGACTGTAAATTGAATGTGACATAACTGAAATCCACTGTACTTATGTGATTGCCAGGCCTCAATGTGCCTTACAATAGTACATGCTGGCAGCATGGAGTTATACCACTGGTTGTGCATTGCTGTGTGCTCAGACAAAGCAGAGCTCTGCATCTGTATGTTTGCATGCAAGTACAGAGTCTGCACAATGTTCAAACAGCAATTACATTTTTAATGTAAGGAGTTGCACAACACCAGGTTATAGTCCAACAGCTTTATTTGAAATCACAAGCTTTCGGAGCTTTGCTCCTTCGTCAGGTACCTGACGAAGGAGCAAAGCTCCGAAAGCTTGTGATTTCAAATAAAGCTGTTGGACTATAACCTGGTGTTGTGCAACTCCTTACATTTGTCCACCCCAGTCCATCACCGGCATCTCCACATCATTTTTAATGTTAGCAAATAGCCAAGGGGACAGGTCTATGGTAATACTAAAATGTTTTGAAATTAGATTTTTTTAAAGTTGCCTTTGGACAGGTTGCAGTTATACTGTCGAGTGTAGTTTTATCTCCTCAAGGTGGTCATAAACTCCTTGTCAAAATTTGATGAGTCATCGGATTGTCAACAGCCTTCACTTTCTGGTTGTACTGCAGTTTATGGGTAAATTTTCCGATATGTGCTGGTGACTCAGAAAATCTATCCTTTCGTGTTAATGCAATGCAAAAGCTATGTTACAATGTTGCACAGACTGCAGTATAACTGGGCCACAGTATACATTTCACATTTTGTTTTGATATCTGTGCATTTTCGGAATGCATTGTCCATTTTTACTGTTACTTGTCAATATAACGTATCAGCTCTTTACATCTGAAGTATTTTGCACAGGAATGCAATCTAAAACAATAGGCAGCTTGAAATGGGTGAAGTACTGTTTGATGTTACCCAGACATCTTTTTTGAGATTCAGCTAGGGGTGGAGAGGGGAGTTTGGAGAAAAATGCTTTCTCTGTTAAAAGCGCTTGTATGTGAATGAGTGCAGCTCTGTGACCCATTAGTTTTATGTGATCATAAATCACTATCTGCTGTTATATACTGCATAAAAAGATTCTTCTCTTTTAACAATAGAATAAGAAATAAAAGTCAGAAGAACCAACATATAACGGTTTTACTGGTCAGTTGTTAATAGGGTGTTTTGCACTAACTATAGGAAACATGTTTCCTGCCATTTTCATAATATTGTCATAACTTCCCAATTTCACTTGTGAATCTGAGAGTCCCAGGAAATGATCAGTTCTGCTACTTGCACTGAGCCATTTCTTTCAAACCACAGTTAAAGTTTTCCATTGTGTGAACTTATGAACCTGTTAGCTTATGCTTTCTGATCCGGATTTATGTTTATGCTGGATAAGAAATCTCTCTTTTTTTAGTCAAACTTTCCTCTAATGTTTTTCCATTTCTGCATCAGAGGAAATGGTGAGGCGCTTCTGCAAAATTGGTTTGTAACAAAGATTCCCACAAATTCCTTCTGCAAAGCATTTAAAAACTTTTTTCTGCCTTCCATGGAAATTTGAGGAATCAATAAATTCTGAGTTCTAAGAATGGCAAACCAGATACGCTTTAAATGGCCATGTCAAGGTTTGTGCACGCACAGACAAACACAGATTAACATTTTGGAAAAGATTAAAGTGTATGGAATTGGTGAAAGATAGCAAAGTAGATTAAAACTTGGTTAGAAGGGATGAAACACAGCGTAAGAGTTTAAGGGCAGTTTCTCAGAGTGGTTGGAAGTGGGTAGCGGTGTTCTATAGGGTTCTGTTCTGGGACAGCTTCTGTTCACTGTGTACATCAATGATTTGGATATAGGGCTAGAAGGAGTGGTGTCCAATTTTCAGGTTATACCAAAATAGCAAATGCATAGTAAATAACTCTGAGTGCCAAAGGAAGCTGCAGGAGGATATTGATAAGACCGTGGAATAGGTAAAAAGGGGCAGATAGAATTCAATGTCAGTAAGTGTGAGGTGGTACATCTTGGTCTAAAAAAATGTAATGATTATACTTTGAATGTAGGAAAGCTGGGTGATGTGGAAGAGCAGAGGGATTTGGAGGCTGAGGTTTACAAAACCTTAAAAGCAGCACTTCAAGTAGATAAAGCCATAACAAAGCTAATGGATTATTGGGTTTTATGGCAAGACGTATAGAGTATAAAAGTCAAGATATAATGACAAATCTATATAAAACATTAATAAAACCACCATTGAAGTACCGTTTTTCAGTTTTGGGTCCCACACTACAGGAAGGATGTTGAGGCAATAAGGAGGGTACAGAGTAGATTCACTGGGATGCTGCCTGGTATGAGGAAAATCAAATACGAAGAAAAAGCAGGGCTATTTTCATTAGAACAAGGCAGATTATGGGATGATTTGATAGAGCTGTTTGACATTATAGAGATGGGACAGAGTAGATAGAAACAGGCTGTTTCTAGTGACTGAGGGGTCTAGAATCAGGGGACATAGATATAACATTAAATGTAAGTGATTTAGGATAGAGAGGAGAAATGTTTTTACACAGAGGGTTGTGGGGCCATGGAATGCACTACGAGAGTTAATGATTGAAGCAAAGACCATGTTAACTTTTAAGAATAGGTTAGATAGGTAGTTGAAGGAAAGGAGAATAAAAGGACAAGTGAACAGGGCAGGAATATGGGATTAGAACTACTGCCCATATGGAGGACAAACACCAACACAGACTAGTTGGGCTGAATGGCCTGTTTCCATATTGTAATTTCTATGTAATTCTTTTTTTTTCTTGCCTCCTCTTCTGAAGACGCTAAATCATGCTAGAATACAGTTCCTGGGTACCAGCAGCACTTTAGAATCCCATTCAAGCAACAATTCTTCGTTAGTGAGCCTATATAGTAGTCTCAACAGCCTATTTGACTGCACTGGTTATCACAGCTGACCCAATCTCTTCCTGACCTGAAGTCCACACATACTTTCCAGTAGGAGCAATCGGGAGCAGGGGTCCTGGCTGATTTTTTTTCTCCTTTCCTAAGCCAAGGGATATTGAGGTTAATTGTAGTAACTTACTTGCTACGCTGGTGGAGATCGGCTGATTCAGCACATACCAGGAATCAAACCTAAGACCTGCCTGCTCTGTGTGGCACACGGACTGCAGCGGTTCAAGAAGGCGGCTCACCACCACCTTCTCGAGGGCAATTAGGGATGGGCAATAAATGCCGGCCTTGCCAGCGACGCCCACATCCCGTGAACGAATAAAAAAAAAGTACCATACTAGGTACTGCATTTATCAATTGACCCATCAGGGGAACTGTAAAAGAATTTTTAAAATAATTTCTTTAATCGAAGAAAACAGTGGCATAGTAACCAGCTCTACCTCACCACCACCTCTCTTGACCCCTCCACTGTCTCTCATTTATCAAACTGCTTGTTCGACATCCAGTACTGGATGAGCAAAAATTTCCTCCAACTAAATATTGGGAAGATCAAAGCCATTGTCTTTGGTCCCTGCCACAAACTCCGTTCCTTAGCCACTCACTCCATCGCTCTCCCTGGTCTCTGGCTGAACAAGACCGTTCGCAACTTTGGCGTCCTATTTGATCCTGAGATGAGCTTCTGACCACCTATTTGCTCTATCACCATGGCCGCCTACTTCCACTTTCACCTCTGTAACATCGCCTGTCTCCACCCCTGCTTCAGCTTACTTGCTGTTGAAACACTCATTGATGCCTGTCTTACCTCTAGATTCAATGTTCTCCTGGCCAGCCTCCCATCTTCCACCCTTCACATAAGCTTGAGCTCATCCAAAACTCTACTGCCGTATCCTAACTTGCACCAAGTCCCGTTCTCCCTTCACCCCTGTGCTCGCTGACCTGACATTGCTTTAGATGAAGAACGCTTTGATTTTAAAATTCTCATCCTTGTTTTCAAATCCCTCCATGGCCTCACCCCTCCCTATCTCTGTAACCTCTTCCAGATAATCTCCTCGAGATCTCTGTGCTTCTCCAATTCTTGCCTCTTGTGCATCCCGAATTTTAATTGCTCCACCATTGGTGGCCATGCCTTCAGCTGCCTAGGCCCTAAGCTGTGTAACTCCCTCCCTAAACCCCTCTAACTCTCTCTCCTCCTTTAAGATAATCCTTAAAACCTACCTCTTTGACCAAGCTTTTGGTCACCTGTCCGAATACCTCCTTATATGGCTAGGTGTCAAATTTTAGAGTCATAGAGTCATAGAGTTATACAGCACGGATAGAGGCCCTTCGGCCCATCGTGTCCGCGCCGGCCATCAAGCCCTGTCTAATCTAATCCCATATTCCAAATTTTGTTTGATAATGCTCCCGTGAAGCACCTTGGGATGTTTTACTACGTTAAAGACGCTATATAAATGCAAGTTGTTGTTGTTGTAATGCTTTAGATGAAGAACTGGTCACTGCTGAATTCTACTTATTGTGGTATATTTTAGAGAATTGCTGACAAGTGTATTCGTACAGCTGACTAGCCATAATAAGGACTAATTGAGCAATCACTTTCTGTAACAGTGAGCTGGGAAAGGCATTAGTTTTTGTGCTTCTATGACTTTGAGATATCAAGAATTTCCACCCTCTCTCACAGCTCAGTGTGGGAAAACAGGAGCAGTCTAGTAAACTGTGTGAGCGTAAAGAGTTGGAAACACCAGCTATCTGTTACACATTTTACAGTATCCGTTCCTTATTGTGATAGCATTTTCCACTATAATGGAACTTGCACTGTCTCTTTAGCTCAAAAACAATAAACTGCTTGTGTGCGCGCTGGGAGCAAAAACTGGATTTTCTGCTTTTGGTATCAACTGGCATTTTTTATTTGTTCAAATTGCACGGTTGTGCAGAAGCAAAGTTCTTGCTGTTTTGGGTATCCATGTTGTACTTGGCATCAGAAAAATAGAGGCCATGTTCAGAACAAAAGGTAAATGTCCAAACAACAAAAACAAGAAAATGGATTGAAGAAGGAACCCCGACAGTTTTCTACCAGGGACTGGAGTCTAAACTTTTTTTCTACACAAACACCTATTTTATTTTTCTAACACTAGTTCTTAGATTTGTAATGAGCTCTTTGCTGCATGCGTTTGAGGTGAAAACAGAGGAGCTTAGAGCTACAAGGGCTGAGTCCTCTATTTCCTTCCTGAATAGTAGCAGTCGTTGCATAGAAGAAAAGCTGTCAACCTAGCATTGCTGTTACAGGGGAAGTGAAAGTACTGTTTGCACTGATGTTGGCGCAAACTCTCTCTATTTGTTCTAGTGTCAAGCTTGAAAATAGGTCAGTGCTGGCACACCCACTGTATGTATTATTGCGCTGAGTGAAAATGAAACTCATTGTTTTAAACGCATAAACAGGTCAAAGATAAATGCATAAAAAGTAGATACAATATATACAACAAACAAATTCCAGCATCTATTCCTGTAGAAATGGTCTTGGGTACGACAGATTATCATAGTATCATAGTATCATAGTAGGTATAGCACAGGAGGAGGCCATTCAGCCCATCGTGCCTGAGCCAGCTCTTTGAAGGAGCTACCTAATTAGTCCTATTCCCTACTTTTTCCCCATAGCCCTGTAATTCTTTTCCTTCAAGTATTTATCTAATTCCCTTTTGAAATTTATTATTGAATCTGCTTCCACCACCCTTTCAGGCAGTGCATTCCAGATCATTACAACTCGCTGCGTAAAAAATTGTTTCCTCATGTCGCCTCTGGCTCTTTTGCCGATCACCTTAAATCTGTGTCCTCTGGTTACCGACCCTTCTGCCACTGGAAACAGTTTCTCCTTATTTACTGTTCATGAGTTCAAAACTGTTCATGATCTCCCCTCTGTTCTAAGGAGAACAACCCCAGCTTCTCCAGTCTCTCCACCCACCTGAAGTCCCTAATCCCTGATGCCATTCTAGTAAATCTCTTCTATACCCTCCCTAAGGCCTTGATATACTTCCTAGAGTGTGGTGCCCAGAATTGAACACAATACTCCAGCTGGGGCTTAACCAGTGTTTTATAAAGGTTTAGCGTAACTTCCTTGCTTTTGTACTCTATGCCTCTATTAATAAAGCCCAGGATCACACATACTTTTTTTAACAGGCTTCTCAACTTGCCCTGCCGCATTCAATGATTTGTGTATGTGTATGTGCACCCCCAGATCTCTCTGTTCCTGCACCCCATTTAAATTTAGTTTATATTGCCTCTCCTCATTCTTCCTACCAAAATGCATCCCTTTACACTTCTCTGAGTTAAATGTCATCTGCCACGTGTCTGCCCATTTCATCAGTCTGTGTGCATCCTCCTGAAATCTGTTACTATCCTTCATATTATTTACTACATTCCCAAGTTTTGAGTCATCTGCAAACTTTGAAATTATACCCAAGTCCAGGTCATTAATATGTATCAAAAAGAACAGTGGTCCTAATACTGACCCCTGGGGAACAGCACTGTATACTTCCCCCCAGTCTGAAAAACAACCATTCACCACTATTCTCTGCTTTCTGTCCCCTAGCCAATTTTGTATCCATGCTGCCACTGCCCCTTTAATCCCATGAGCTTTAATTTTGCTAACAAGTCTATTATATGGTATTATCAAATGCCTTTTGAAAGTCCATCTACACAACATCAACTTTACTACCCTCATCAACCCTCTCCATTACTTCATCAAAGAACTCAATCAAGTTAGTCAAATACGATTTTCCTTTAACAAATCTGTGCTGACTTTCATTTATTAGCCCATACTTTTCCAAGTGCCAATTAATTTTGTCCCGGGTCATTATCTCCAAAAGTTTCCCCACCACCGACATTAGGCTGACTGGCCTGTAATTGCCGGGTTTATTCCTCTCCCTTTTTTTGAACAGGGGTGTAACATTTGCAATCCTCCAGTCCTCCGGCACCATCCCCATATCCAAGGAGGATTGGAAGATTGTGGCCAGAGCCTCCGCAGTTTCCACCTTTACTTCCCTCAGTAACCTAGGATGCATCCCATCTGGACCGGGTGACTTTATTCCACAATAAATATTTCAAAGAACAGAAATACTTTACATAATGGGGGTAATATTAATGATCGGGTGGGTTGAGAGCGGATGGGCAGTAAAATAGTTTTTGGAGCGGGACCGCATCCCGGCTCCAACGTGCCCACTTCCAGGTTTGACCCAGGCACATTAGGAAGCGCGTGCGCAACAAACACCTGGAAGTCCCATCGGCACATAAAGCCGGCAAACCAATACTTAAAGGCGCAATGTACTTCATTGCGATAGTTGAGGCACTTAACTTTTTGTGTATTACAAATGTAAAATGAATTTTAACTTACCTGTTTGGGTTTCCCATTACTTCTGAGTCACGTCAGGTGAAAGCAGGCAGGAAGGGCAGGATCCATGAGGTGAGTGCCTTCATTGCTCTGTTTGTGGACCAAGAAGAGTAGGAGTGCTTCATCCTAGACCAACAAGCTCACCTGGCCAACAGAAACCCTGCAATCGAGATAGAACAAGACCAGGGAACTATAGACCAGTTAGCTTAATGTTGGTGGTAGGAAAGATAATGGAATCTTTACTCAAAGATGTAATAGAAAAACATCTAGAGAATGAAAATATAATAAAGAATAGTCAGCATGGATTTCAGAGGGGAAAGTCATGCTTGACCAACCTCATTGAATTCTTTGAAGAAGAAACAGAAAGAGTAGAGTAGGGTAGTGTAGTAGATGTAATATATTTGGATTTTCAAAAGGCTGTCGATAAGGTACCGCATTACAGACTCATGGCGAAGGTCAGAGCATGTGGGAGTCGGGGGACAAGTAGCAGAATGGATAGTAAGCTGGCTACAAAACAGAAAACAAAGAGGCGGGGATAAGGGTAGCTATTCAGACTGGCAAAAGGTGGGAAGTGATGTTCCACAGGGATCGGTGCTGGGACCACTGTTGTTCACAATTTACATTAATGATTTGGATTCAGGAATTGGAAGTACAATTTCAAAATTTGTGGACGACACCAAATCTGGGGGTGTAGTTAATACAACGGAAGATTGCATCAAAATGCAAGAGGACATTAATAAACTTGCAGAATGGGTGTGTAATTGGCAAATGAATTTCAATATAGATAAGTGTGAGATAGTGCATTTTGGTAGGAAGAGTAAGGAGGCCTCATACAGCTTGGATAATAAGAGTCTAAACGGGATAGAGGAGCAAAGGGATCTAGGGGCACAGATACACAAATCACCAAAAGCAGTGACACAGGTTAATAAGACCATAAAAAAGGCAAATAAAACACTGGGGTTCATTTCTAGAGGGATAGAATTGAAAAGCAAAGAAGTTATGTTAAACTTGTATAGAACCTTGGTTAGACCACACTTGGAGTATTGTGCACAGTTTTGGTCTCCATATTATAAAAAAAGATATAGAAGCATTGGAGAAGGTGCAAAAAAAATTCACAAGGATGATACCAGAGCTGAGGGGATATCCTTATCAGGAAAGGGTGGGCAGGCTGGGGATCTTTTCTCTGGAAAGGAGTAGATGAGAAAAATAACATGGACACATTTAAGGGGAAGCTAGATAAGCACATGAGGGAGAAAGGAATAGAAGGATATCCTGATAGGGTTAGATGAAGTAGGGAGGGAGGAGGCTCATGTGGAGCATAAATGCCGACATAGACCAGTTGGGCCAAATGGCCTGTTTCTGTGCTGTAGTTTCGATGTAATTCGATCGGCTGACCCCCCCCCCCCCCCCCACGATGGTGGATCCTCCCCCCCAACGGTGGATCTTGTCTCCAATGCTGGACCCCTCACACCGATGTTGGACCCTCCCCTCCAATGCTGGATCCTCCCTGATGCTGGACCCCCCCAATCTTCTCCAAGGCCCACCTGATATCGTCCATCTCCCCCCACCTCCCCCCACCCCTCCAATTTCTTCCAGTGTCTCATCCTTGTCATTCTTCTCTTTGCTCCTCTGCTGCTTCTCCTCCTTACTGCTACTTTCTTTGATTTCACACAATAATCTGCTTCACACTTCTTTTCTGAGTCTCCCTTTACTTACTTTTGATTGTCTCCTCTCTAATTCTGCTGTTTTTCTACCTCTCCCTTTACTCTCCCCCTCTATGTCTCTCTCACAGTAAAACATTCCTCCAATCCCAGCATCCTTTCATTACCTGTACTTTCTCCTTTCCTTCTCGAAAGTGGTTCCACAATTTATAATTTATCCCTGAATTACCTTTAATCCCAGCCACCAGTTTTTAACATTTGTAGTATTTCCAATAAAGATCGATTCACTGGGGCAGCCCCAACAGGTATTGGGCTGTTTGATGCCAAAAGCTCTGGAACTTCAGGCTCCTGAGCTAACCATTTTTTTCAGATTTCAGCTCACGCATAGTGACAGTGAAACCAGCATTAATATTAGTGATAAAGCTGCTCAGATATTAGCAATAATGTTATTACTGTAATATAACAATAAACCACTAAAATACTTATTTTCTAAAATTACACGTTGACTTCCCCAGTCTTTTCTTTCTTCTGATGTTTTTTTTAATTTTGCTGTTTAAACTTTAGTCTTGTTATTTCCATACTCTATTTTAACTTTTCTATTTCTCTTTTGAATTATTTAAAAATGATTTATGGCCCACAATCTCAGTCTACCTCCCACCCCCTCTCCGATTCACGGTTCGTTTGCCTCCCGAAAGGCAACTGGCCTGTCAATCTGGCTGCCTGGTGCGTGAGTAACCCAGAAGCACAAATACTTACCTTCAATTGAGTTGCGATCGCAGATTGCGACGCACTTAATTCACTTCTGGGTTTCCCACATGAACCCACCCGTTCAATTCCCAGCTGCATGCTAAAATAATGCCCAATGTACCTGAAGTGGGACTGTTTTCAGTGGGAACTTGCCACAGTGAAATCAGCTGACAAGGAGGAAAACGGTACAATTTTGCAGCCCAGGAAGATAAGCCATATATCTCATTAATGTTTTGCGACTCTCATTTTTGCAGGCTGTTCCCACAGGCCTGCTGAAAATGATTCAAATCTCTGATTGCTGGAATGGAGGACACAAATATTATATTTGCAAGCTTTAAGCAAAATTTGTGATGAGAAGGATTTTGTTTTTCTCTCACAGAGTCGCAAATGCATGGGGTGGTTTCCTAACAAAAGCAATTAATGCATTAAAAAAGTAATCTGGTTAGGAATGTTTGGCCCAATCATCGTTGCGGAGCTGACGGACGGGAGTTTAGTAGTAGTAGTTGTAGTTAGGAATGAGACTGATTCCTAATTGGAAGAATAACTAGAGATAAAGGCAATTGAATACTACGTGGAGCCATGTTTGTGTTTAGGAAGACAATCACTTGCAGATTTGTGATGTAAGGTCAGGTGGATACTCTGGAGTTCACTTGATTAACTGGGGAGGGGTTGTAGAATCTTTCCTCAGCCAGTGAAATGGTGGAAGTGTCAACGAAAGAATGGATTGTACATGCTTTGTAGGAGCAAGCTGCTTGATTGGGCTAATGGACTTTTGTTGTTCTGTGCTTTCTTACATGCATATGTCTTTGACCATACATTCTGCACTGTTTTGTGCTTGAAAGTGCTTCATTATGGTACAACATTTCATACGCTCTACTAAATTAACTAATGTATAAAATTCAGTAATTTCACTAAAAGTAACACTCCTGGGGAACAACAATTATTGTAATGCCCAACACCTCAAAGCTGAAGGGCAGGAAGCAGGAGGGAGAGGTGGTTTTGTCCTATAATCTCAGTGAAATTACTTTCTAAAATTTGGCAACTGGCCATGCACAGAATAATTGGAATGTTACAAGCTGAAATATTTCAAAGCACAGCTGCATGCAGTCCGGACCACTTGGCACGAGATTCTGTTTGTTACTGTGCGGTTGAAGTCTATCAGTTCTGAACAGAGTACAGTTCCCCATAAATAATAATAATAAAGATGCTTGATAATTGCAATATTGAAAAGCTACGTTTCAACATTCAAAATAAAGTGCACTTCTAGAACAGCTACAACAGTCGGATGATAAAACATTATTACTTTTAAAGTTTGAATGGCTGATGTTTGCACAAAACAGTCTTATGAAAGAAAGAACATGCATTAATATTGTGCCTTTTATGAACTCAGGATGACCCAAAGTGCTTCATAGCCAGTAAAGTAGTTTTGAAGTGTAGTCACTGTTGTAATATAGGGAAAGACGGCAGCCAATTTTCACACAGCAAGGTCCCACAAACAGCAATGAGATTAAAGACCAGATAATTTGTTTTAGTGATATTGCTCAAGAGTTAAATGTTGGCCAGGAGACCAGAAGAACTCCTCTAAATGGGTGAATGGGACCTCAGTTTAACAACACATCCAAAAGACTACACATCTGACAGTGCTGCACTCCTTCAGTACCGCACTGAAGTGTCAGCCTAGAATATGTGCTCAAGTTTCTGGAATGGGGCTTGAATCCATGACCTTCTGACTCAGAGGTAAAAGTGCTACCAATGAGCCAAGGCTGACACATTAGAAATGGTATAGCTAACTTGGGCTTCCTAACTTTGTTTCATATGTATTAATAAATAATGCAGCTCAAGAAAATTATATTACTGTAGCTCCTCTGTAGCTCTGTAAGTAAATATACCATGTGGTGTGCTACAGAGCTCTAGTGAACAGGAAGGGCACAGATCCAATCCCTGCTCTGTACTGTGAAAGCTGATCTCAGGTGGGCAGCAGTTGGGCTGTTACAATTGACCTCAATGCCAAAGTTAAGAAAAATCAAACAGAGTTCCTGTTCCTATCAGTTGGCACTGATTGAATGTATGTGTGAGTTTGCGGACGTTGGATGAGGCTACGTTTGGGTTCGGCTTTTATGATACCCCCCACAGTCAAATAGTCTAGGGCAAATATCTAGCCTCACACTTAAAAAATTATCATTTGGGCACACACTGATGGACGGTCTGCACCCATGGAAATGTACCCCATGATGAGTTGGTGCCTTCAGGAGAGTAGGGGGAGAAAGTAGGGGGTGAGGGGGGAAGAAGAAAATAAAATGAAACCTTGTGGAACTCAGTATCAGCAGATTTAGCCATGTGGGTAGTACTCTGATTTGTTGCAACATTCAATCCTTTCATGGGCCAGTTTTGCATCCAGATGTTCTCCGAATGCAGCAAATTTTAGTTGTGAAGTAATTTCTGACTGTTTTCCCCCTGAATTATTGATAATTATTTTCCTATTTTACTAAAATTCTTATGACATCCCTATTGTTCAGGAAAACCTGCATAGTTGTGATACATTAGTGGTTGATCAGAAAGTGACACAACTGGTGGAAACAGAAATAAAAAGGTTAATTTCATGCGGCTGGTGCAGATCCCAGGTCAGATAGTTGGGACTGTAGTGTTGTGCCCTATCTCCAACCCAGGTCAGATAGTTGGAGCTGTAGCTTTATGCCCTATCTCCAACCCAGGTCAGATAGTTGGGGCTGTAGTGTTGTGCCCTATCTCCAACCCAGGTCAGATAGTTGGGGCTGTAGTGTTCTGCCCTATCTCCAACCCAGGTCAGATAGTTGGGACTGTAGCGTTGTGCCCTACCTCCATCCTCATCGAATGAAGCTTCAGGGCAGCAGCAGAGTTTGGCAAAACTACCTCATGGAGTTCATTCTGGAGGACAGAATCTGAATCCAGGTGGAGAAGCAGCAGAGGCGGCTGAATGGATAGTGACAAAGAAGCCGATGAGCTCCTCGTATTTGTTGTTGGAGGTGAGGGTGGAAGGGGCAGGGGAGAGGGGTTTAAGGAGATTGTTGGTAGCACAGTAAAGAAGCTGGGGGTTATCTTTACATTCCAGGATGATCCTGGAGTAGTAGGTGGTTTAGGCAGAGGAGACTGAGGCCCAATTGTGCTTTATGTGGTTCAGCCAGATCTGGTGATGGATGGTTAAATCAGTGGTGAGCCAGATACACTCATGTCTGCGCCCCTTGGACTTGAGGGAGTGAAGATGGAGGCCATACCAAGGGAGCGGCTAGGGTGGGAGAATCTTTTTTACTGGGGATAAGGGCATCAAAGGTGGAGGTGAGCAGAGTAGTGAAGCAAATCAACAGCTAGCATAAAAATGGAAGTAATGTAAAAATGGAGTCATTGTAAAAATGAAGGGCTAAAGGCTAGACAGGGAGTTTGAAAGTGCGATTGTAAATGATTTGGGGGAGAGTTTTTCCAGGAGCAGACAGAGAAGAAAGTGGGGCTGAAGGGGATTAATGGATGTAGGCGGTGTGGGATACAAGGAAGTGGTTGGAGACAGCCTTGTTTGTAATCGAGACCTTGGGAGTAGAGAGACCATGTGAAATGGCAAGGTCGAGTGGATGGCCATGAATATGGATAAGAGAGTTTATAGGGAGGGAGAGATTTAGAGAGTAGGAGTGTAGTGAATTCAATGGAGAGAGGGCAAGGTGAGTTGAGATGGAGACTGAAATCATCAAGGATAAGGAGTCGCTCAATACAAAGGCTGAGGGAGGAAAGGAGGGACAGGACCATGGTGAGAAACTCAAAGTGGGGCTTGGGGGATTAACAGTAGAGAATGAGGATTTTAAAGGAGAGGAGAATGGGGTGGAATAGGGTGCTTGAAGGAGGGGAAGGTACCAGAGAAATAGGGGGAGACCAAGATCTGATTGGTGATAAGGGCCACAACGTCACCACAGTGGTTTTGGGTGGTGCCGGTGGGGAAAGTGTAGCCAGCTGGGGATGCTTCAGTAAGGGGCAGAGTGTTGTGACCCATGAGCCAAGTTTCCATTAAGTGCAAGGACAGTAATAGTTACAGTGACAGTAACTCTGTGCTCATTTCTGCTGAGGTTTCAGTTTTTTGGAATGTGAGACACCTACGTGTCTGGTGAATTACCCGATACTGATGTGCAGCATTTCACTTTAACTCAGATGTGTTAAATTCCCCAAGTGTACTGCTTAGTTAGAGCCACACCCTGGGTGGAAAAAGATCTTGAGTTGCTGGTGAGCTGCTGTATTTCAAAACATAGATTGCTGACAGCAAAGTTTCCTATTTTTATACATTTCCATTGTTCTTTTTCCACATATTAATAACATTGTGACTGTTCAGTTTAGGTGTTTAGTACAAGTTCCTACACGCTAAAGACAAACATGGCTAAATGTTCAAAGTATTTCAACTTGAGGGTGTAGTTTGATGGAATGTTGTTGTTAGCTTGACTTGGCTAGGTTGCTGTGGTTTATACCAAAGATGTGGTTAAAGGATCAGCAATTTTCTGTCCTTTATTTCCCAAGTGGGACAACTTTCAAAACACTGTGGGCTCAATTTTAAAAGCAAAGTCTGGGTGCAGTGGGGGCGGGGGGGCAAAGAAGATCGTGGTTTCTTTGGAGTGGGCAGAAATCTTGGCTCCAACATGCCGATGAACGCACACGACCCAGAGTCATCTGGGTACACGCGCTGTTCCCGAACCCAGGAGTCCCGCCGGCAATTAAAGCTAGCAGGACGGTATTTAAAGCAGCAATTGAACTAGTTGAAGTAGTTTAAAAAGGAATAAATGCACTCTACAATGAAGGCACGCCATGTTGAAGGAGACGTGTTTCAGCCGGCAGCCATTTGGACATTTAAATGCCTGTTTGACAGATGGGGATAAAAGGTGAGTTATTGCAGCAGGGCACTCAGTTCTTTTAGACAAACTTTTGGCTGGGAGATCTTTGTGTTTAGACTGAAAATTCTCAGTTTACACTCAGAATTGTTCTGTTTACAAATATTTACCAACTTTTTGGACCCCCCCAAACTGACACCATCAGGATGGGGGGGCGCGATGGCTGCATTCACCAGTACATCTGAGGACGAGCAACATCACCATCCTCACCAGGCACGGCGTGCAGTTTGGCCATTTGAGGGTCCACAACACAGTGCTGAACCTCTCTGAGGAGCAGTGCACACGGAGGCTGAGAGTGAGTCACCAGGTGGTCGCAGATATCTGCAGCCTCCTTCATGCCGAGCTGCTCCTGGCTGATCCTGGCGGCATCTCATTACCCATTGCAGTTAAAGTGTCCACTGCCCTCAAATTCTTCATCTCTGGATCATTCCTGGGTGCCACCGGTGACATCGCCAGGGTCTCTCAGTCATTTGCTCACAAATGCATAAGGTGACAGCTTGTTTCACAGAGCCTCGCAATACGTCAAGTTCCCCACGGGTGACCTCAGCCAGACGGAGAGGGCAGTGGGATTCCACTCTGTGGCTGGCTTCCCACATGTACAGGATGCAATTGAGCACCTCCACATGAGCCAGGACTGTTCATCAACAGGAAGGGGTATCACTCCATCAACGCTCAGCTCGTTTGTGACCACCGCAAAAGATTTCTTCACGTGTTTGCCAGATTCCTTGGCAGCTGCCACGATTCGTTCATTCTGAGGGAATCCAACATCCCAGGCCTCTTCCATGCACTGAACAGCCTTAAGGGCTGGCTCCTCAGGGACAAGGGATACCCCCTGCACACGTGGCTCATGACACCTCAGGGGAACCCCATCAGCGAGCAACAGCGTTGATACAACTACAGCCACATCACCATCAGGTCTATAATTGAACATGCGATGGGACTGCTGAAGATACGATTTTGGTGCCTCGATCGTTCTGGGAGAGCACTTCAGTGAGAATGGGTCGCATTATATTCTTGTGTTGTGTCTGCACAACATGGCGCAACAGAGAGGGGTACCTGTTGATGAGGCCCCATACCCCAATCCACCATTCACATCTGCCATCCACATTGAGGAGGAGCAGTAGCAGAAGGAGGAGGAGGAGGCAGAGGAGGAGGAGGAGGAGGAGGAGGACGAACCCATAGGCAGAGCAGCAGCTCACCTGGCTGCTCGTGAGGCTAGGGAATCACTCATATGTGAACGATTCTCGTAAGATCAGAAAGTGAGAAGAGTGCAGTCCTCACACCACCTGGAAAGACCAGCGTCAACACCAGCCCCCTCCCACTCCCTGCACAAAACAGTCCTGCAACTACACATACACCCACTGTAAAGTGACCCATTGGACGGTATCAAGTCTTGCCGTTCATGATGAAACTCATGAAAGGGCCCTATCACAAAAGCCAGTCAAGAATGGGCAAGACGTGGCAGTAATGGTGAGAATGATAACATTTAATGTGACTTTAATAAATACAAAATATAAATGGAAAACATGACAGTCTGTCAGACACCCTTGTGCATACCCTTCGTGATCACAAATCCTTAGTCTTTCTTTTCCTATCACTTCTACGTGGTGCATCCCCTGTGGCTGCAGCAGATGTAGTGGCAGGTTGCTCATGTCCATGGCCGGACTGATTCGACGCTTCCGGCCTACACCCTTTGGGCTTTGGAGCCCGTGAGGGCCCCTCCAAAGACTGCTCAACCTGCACCCATGCAGGGGTTGACTCGGCCACCTGGAGAGGAGGCAGCATTGCAGGTACTGGTTGAGAGGGGGGCAACAGGGGTGAGACGTGGGAGCGCTTTGAGTGGCGTTCCCACTTCCATGACCCCTTTCGCCATCATCCCCCTCCTGGACCAGGCCCACATCATTCCCACCACCCTGCTGGAGAACAGTTTGGAGGACATGTATGAGGCCTTGGAAACCCAATTGTAAAGTTTCTGTCTGCCTGTTTAAGGCGGCAGAATGTTGTTCACCGTGAGTCCGAACGGCCGTTGTCAGGGCCTGAATGGACTCAATTGTGAGCCATGCTTGAAGCTCAATGGAGGCTAGCCATCTCTCCATTGCAGACATTCCCACACTTACCTGCGGCACTATCTCAGACATTTCCGTAATTACCTGCGGCACTATCTCAGACAGTTGTTCACGTCCCTGCAACACTATCTCAGAGATTCCGTTATGTCCCTGTGACACTATCTCAGAGATTCCCTCCCATACCTGTGCCACCATCCCACTAATGCAGGAGTTGGACTCCTCCATCCTCTGCGCTATTGTGGAGAGTGCGCGTGGCACCTGTTCCAGTACCTCGCAAATGGGCTGCTGCCCCTCGATCATTCTCCTTTTAAAGGATGGCCCTCGGGGTTCAGCATTTGCATCCAGCTGAACAGAGCCTGGAGAGGAGTGTGCCCTCCATCGCGGACTCTCTACTGCTAGCCCTGCCACCAGTGTCTGCTCGTGCTCACTTGTGTGTTGTGACTCACCAGGTGCCAACCCAACTAACTGACTATTAGGGCCCACCGAGCATCGCTAAGATGTGACGGTGCAACCTCAGAGGCCGGGCGCTCCTCTGAGGAATCGCCTTCTGCGGTCGTTAAAGGGCCTGTAAAAGAACAGAAGGCAATATTAAGCATCATCACAGATGTGTCATGTTGCGATGAACATACTGAGGTGTTCAACATGCCAAGCATTTTTAACATCAATTCATGTTGTGTATAATGAATGTTAAAGTTGTGTCACCAGATGTTTGTGGGATGCCAGTCTTGGCGTCCCCAACCGATAGGCACTCGAGAGTGTGGCTGATCTCCGGGGCCCCCTCCTCCGTGTCTGTGAGGACCACTGTTTGTTGTGGCCCCTCTCCAGTCCTCGCCCTCTCACGTGCATTTTGCACTCTCTTCTCCTACAAGGGGCGAAAGTACAGACGTGTGAGTGAGTGATGGTGAAGTGGCCAACCGATGAATGCATTGGTTTGGGTGAGGCTGACCATGAAAGAGATGCATCAGATGGTGAGTATGAGACAGAGACATCACATTGGATCAGGATTGGGGTGAGTGGGAGTGGTGGGTTCACAAATGGGGAGGTGAGGAAATGCTCAGGAAGTGCAGGTAAGTTTAGGATGAGGCTGAGCCTTAAGTGGGTGTGAGGAGTGATGTGATGGAGTAGTGTTGGCAGTGCAGAATGAGTTGGGGAGTGGGGGAGTGGTGATGTGCACCATGGAATGTAGGAGAATGAGTAAGTGTACTCACTTTTGCTGACCTAGTTAGGTCATTGAAACGCTTCCTGCACTGGACCCAGGAGCGGGAGATGTTGCTGCTGCCCGTGACCTCTTCTGTCACCTCGAGCCAGGCCTTCTTGGTGGCAGAAGCAGGCCACTTCCTCCTATCGGCTGGGTAAAATAGTTCCGTCCTCCTCCTCACCCCGGCCAGTAGCACCTGGAGTGAGGCATCGCTGAATCTTGGAGCATCCTTGCCCCTGTGCTGCTCCAATGGGTCCTCTTGCTCTTCGCTCCAGCAAAATCCATTGGAGCAATGGCCCTTTAAATCTAGATGCTCCGGCTGACAGCTTGTCATGTGGGTGCGCAGTCCACCCACTGCGCAGCTTTCGGACGGCAAACCTGGAAAGAAGATTAATGGCCATCAATTAAGTTGCGATCGCGTGAGGAAAGGTAAGTTTTTATTAGTCGGGTTCGCCGCGTGCCCATTGAACCCCCCCCCCCAACCCCGCTGTCATCCCGCCACCCTTTTAAAATTGAGCCCTATGTTACTGAAAGGCACAATAACAGATTATCTTACTTAAACAGTGGAGACAAGATTTTTCCCTGGCTCCCACAGCATGACTCTATTAGAATGTGGCAGGAAATTCTTAGAGAGCTGTTCCGCTGGCTCCTGCTGTCCTCCACCACTTCTGGGAATTTACAATATGTCTGCAAATGACAGGAATACACCATCCAACATATTTCCTGTCATTGGCACCCTGACAAGCTAGTTAATTGGGTATTGAAATCTAAACTATCCATACTAGCTGATTAATTTGCTACATAGCACTGATGCGCCTTTTTAAAAAGGACTATTTGGCAAACAGTGTTTTAAAATGAAACCTGGTATAATTGTAATTGGAATCTCACTACAGTGTAGGTAGACCTCTCCTCTGTTACAATCTTTTTTTCTAAAACTCAGCATAATCGTGCGCCCTTATTAAGTTTATACTTGTAAACAATTTTACAACACCAAGTTATAGTCCAACTATTTTATTTGAAATCTACAAGCTTTCGGAGGCTTCGAGGAGTTCCTGACATTTACCTGAGGAAGGAGGAAGCCTCCGAAAGCTTGTAGATTTCAAATAAAATAGTTGGACTATAACTTGGTGTTGTAAAATTGTTTACAATTGTCAACCCCAGTCCATCACCGGCATCTCCACATCAAGTTTATACTGAACAGAGCACACAACTGTAGTACATTTTAAAAAAATATATAGTTTAAAGCAAAGGAGAGTAGGCTATTTATGTTGCTTAAAGCACTTATTAAGTGTCAGACTTGGCACCATGGTAGCACTCTTACCTCTGAGTCAGAAGGTCATGGTTTCAAGCCCTGCTCTAGAGACATCTGCACATAATCTAGGCTAACACTTCTATATAGTACTGAGGGAGTGCTGCAGTGTTGGGTGCTGTCTTTTGGATGAGATGTTATAAACTGAGGTCCCATCTGCCATCTGTAGATGTAAAAGATCTCATGGCACTTTTCAAAGCAGTGCAGGGGCGTTCTCCTGGTGTCCGGGCCAACATTTATCTCTCAACTAACAACACCTGGTCATTCATCTCATTTCTGTTTGTGGGACCTTGCTGTGTGCATTTGGCTGCTGCATATCCCTATGTTACAACAGTGATCACACTTCAAAAGTACTCCATTGTGTGTGAATTAGTTTGAGGTCGTGGAAGGCACTGTACAAATGCAATTTCTTTCTTTTCAATTGCATGCTGCGCTGTTAACCATTCAGATACACCATGTTGCACACAAGATGTTCCCCAGATCATCTTACCAGGCTGCACTCTGCTTAAGACATCACAAGCAGACACGTGACTGCCTGTCCATTGCCCTTCAAAACATATAGTCCTGTCTTAAACACCTACATTACTGTGTTTACATAGAATGAAAAATATTGTGAGTGACGTTATTGAATCAACATTTATGCACTTATATAAAACTCTCCCAGTGATTTTAATGGAGGTGTTCAACCATTTAAAATAAAAGCCTCCACTAAGGTAGTGGAGAGTGGAACTTCATTTTTATTCGTTCACGGGATATGGGTGTCGCTGGCAAGGCCAGCATTTATTGCCCATCCCTAATTGCCCTTGAAAGGTGATGGTGAGCTGCCTTCTTGTACAACTGAGTGGCTTGCTAGGCCATTTCAGAGGGCGATTAAGAATCAACCACATTGCTGTGGATCTGGAGTCACATATTAACCAGACTGGGTAAGGACAGCAGGTTTCCTTCCCTAAAGGACATTAGTGAACCAGATGGGTTTTTATGACAATCCGGTAGTTTCATGGCCACCATTATTGATGCTAGTTTTTTTTAATTCCAGATTTTCCTTGATACACGTATGTTAAGAGTTTGTATAATCACATCCCTCACAGTAATTACCAGGCTCATACGAATGCCCGAAGCAATTTTACATCACTAACAGTCTTGCTTTTACATCACAATCTTGCTACTTCCTTTTCAACCAACTAGACAAAACTTAAAGTGCTTTTTGCGGGTCTTCTGGGCCACTGGTCCTAGCAAAACCTGGCGGTTTTACATTTAGCTGATAGTGACCCATGCATTGAGAACCCAGTGACACTAAAGTGGGTCTCAGGCAATGTGAAAGCACCTTTAAATATTCTGGCTGAGAATTTCCTCTCCAGCACAATCTGTGGTGTTGGAGTGGCAGGACAGGCTTTGCACCTGCCCGGCTGACCCACTGCTGACCCTGACAAGGTTTCCAGGGTCAGCCTCATTTAGATTTTTGGTGATATCCCCAACTGCACTTGGGAAATCGCTACTGCTGGAGGGGAGGGGTGGGGGTGGGGGGGGGGGGGTGGTTGTGGGTGTTGGGAAATGGAGTCAGATGTCTGCAGCAGCTTAAAAGGGCAGGTAGCCTCAAAGAACAGAAAATGTTGGAGCCCCTGATTACCATGGAAGAATCTGCTGCTGTGGATTTGTGCGTAGATTGACCTTGCATTTCATTGCACTCACTCATGTGGACATAAGCCCCAATTTTAATGTGAGTGTAGGGTTGGCATGGCGGGTGTCAAGCTCGCCTTAGCTTGTTGACATGAGGCCCAGGCCATTTTAACTGCCGGCATCATTGAAATAGATCAAGCCCAACTCCTGCAGGATTCAGACAAACGTGGCAGGAGGCCGAAGATGGTGATCCCCGGGATCGGTCCCTGGCACTCAGGTAAGCAGTGTGGGGGGGTTGGCGATCATGGTCGGGAGAGGGAAGCCTGGTGCCTAGGTTTTCTTGCCCCTCCCGGCCCCCAAAATTAAAAAATAAATTTACTTTTTCGCCCCTCTTCTGGGCCTTCTGTTCCTTTGCACCTGGTGCCCTTGGTGAAGCTGACAACGGGCGCCGAACGTGGCTGCCCCTAATTAAAATATGGACGGGGTCTGCAGGATGGCACCAGACCCCGAGTTTTGAATTTCAATGAGGTTCTCACCTGTATGGTGCCAGGGCTCCACTGGCTGGCCAGAACGCGCCTGTTAAAGTGGCATGCAGTGCAAAGCCAGTGAGAATCAGTTGACTGCCACGCTGCAAGGAATTTAACCCCTGGCATGCCCTGTTTTCGTCAGGTGCAGGGGCTTTAAATAGGGGCTTTACATTTTTGAAAGCTTTGTGCCTTACTAACTAATGCTAGACACCGTTATCTTCTGGCATGAGTCGAGTCCAGTGTTGTCGAGGTGAAAATGACAGAAAATGTGATGCATATTCCATCATTATTGCCTCATTTGAATTTGTCTATCTGCATCTGGGCGGGCACTTTTGGCATCCAGTGGAAATGACACCGGAAAACCAGAACAGATGCGAAATGGGGATCTGACTTAACCAGTCCCTACCCAACTTTTCACTGCCTTGCCCACCCAGTACTGCCACAAAACAGAAAGCCTAATTTTGCCATCTATTCTTACATATTTATACGTCATTTTGGATTATAGTTATTCAACTTCTTTGACCTAAGTTCCATTTCCTGGGACAAATATTTTGTTCCCAGTAAAGTGTCACTGGATCGCAGTGTGTACACCACACAAATATTGGCAGATGGCAGCGCAAAGTCACAAAATTAACCCCCCTCCCTCCCACTGTATACAAAGATAGATTTTCACATTTCAGCTAGCTCTGGGATTAACTATGCAAAGATTGAAGTTAATTGCTCTCCTAGTTTAATAGTGATTCTTAGAGACAAATTGTTACAGTGCATAAAGTATTTGAATACAGATAATTAAAGAATAAGGGGAGAACCTTCCCACTCATGAATGGTTAGTAGAACCATAGAACCATAGAAAAGATACATAACAGAAGGGGATTTTTCAGCCCATTGTGTCTGTGCCGGCTCGAAGAACAACTAGGTGCCCATTCTAATCCCACCTTCCAGCACCCGGTCCGTAGCCCTGCAGCTTATAGCACTTTAGGTGCAGGTCCAGGTATCTTTTAAAAGAGTTAGGGTCCCTGTCTCTACCACCAATTCGGGCAGCAAATTCCATACACCCACCACCCTCTGGGTAAAAAAGCTTTTCCTCATGTCCCCTCTAATCCTTCCACCAATCAGCTTAAATCTATGTCCTCTAGTTCTTGAACTCTTCACTGGGGGAAACAGGAGCTTCCTGTCTACTCTATCTGGGCCTCTCATAATTTTGTACACCTCAATCAAGTCACCCCTCAGCCTCCTCTGCTCCAAGGAAAACAACCCCAGCCTATCCAATCTCTCCTCATAGCTGCAATTTTCAAGCCCTGGCAACATTCTTGTAAATCTTCTCTGCACTCTCCCGAGCAATTACGTCCTTCCAGTAATGTGGTGAACAGAACTGCACACAATATTCCAGCTGTGGCCTTACCAGTGTTTTATACAGTCCCATCATTACATCCCTGCTTTTGTATTCTATACCTCGGCTAATAATGGAGAACATTCCGTATGCCTTCTTCACAACCTTATCTACCTGTGCTGCCACCTTCAGGGACCTGTGCACATGCACTCCAAGGTCTCTCACTTCCTCTACCCCTCTCAATATATTCCCGTTTATTGCATATTCCCTTTTACTGTTTGCCCTCCCTAAGTGCACTACCTCACACTTCTCCGGATTGAACTCCATTTGCCACTTTTCTGCCCACTCCACCAACCCATTGATATCTTCTTGGGAGTCTACAGTTATCCTCTTCACTATCAACTACACGGCCAATTTTTGTGTCATCTGCAAATTTGCCAATCATGCCCCCTACATTCAAGTCCAAATCATTAATATATACCACAAACAGCAAAGGACCCAACACTGAGCCCTGTGGCACACCACTGGAAACGGGTTTCCATTCACAAAGTCATCCATTGACTTTTACCCTTTGTTTCCTGTTACTGAGCCAATTTTGGATACAATTCACCACATTTCCCTGTATCCCATGGGCTTTTACCTTTCTGACCAGTCTGCCATGTGGGACCTTGTCAAATGCCTTCCTAAAATCCATGTCGACAACATCCACTGCACTACCCTCATCAATCCTCCTTGTCACTTCCTCAAAGAATTCAATCAGATTTGTAAGGCTTGACCTTCCCTGAACAAATCCATGCTGACTATCCCTGATTAAACCATGCCTTTCTAAGTGACAGTTTATCCTATCTCTCAGTATTGATTCTAATAGTTTGCCCACCACCAAAGTAAGACTGACCAGCCTATAATTGTTCGGCCTTTCCCTCATACCCTTTTCAAACAATGGTACTACCTTTGCAGTCTTCCAGTCCTCCGGTACCTCCCCTGTATCGAGTGAGGATTGGAAAATGATCCTCAGAGCATCTGCTATTTCCTCCCTACTGATGGAAGTCATGAATTTTAGTGGGCCAGAATGCGTACCCAGAACCCTGATAAGTACTCCTGAAAGATGAAACTCTGCACCATCAGCACAAATTCATAGACATACCTAAAGTATCTGCTCTTATACTGACACTTGTTTAGGTCGGATTCCAGTAGTTTGGCATCTTTGGGCCAACATTCTGCACTTAATCCGGCTGACTTATCCCAATGGCAGAATTGTAAACCCAAAAAAACTGGGTATATTACAGGAGCAACTTTGCATTACTTGTGCATCCATGAGGTCTGTATATGTCACAGTACCATTGTTGCCATAATTGTTATTTTGGAGCAAATGTGTTTACACAAACTCCATGCACTCATAGGGGGAACTCTTCAGCCTTGTCTTTTGCACTCACGTGCTGAGCTCAGCCATCATTGAGGATGGAGATGTTCATGGAGCCTACTCCTCCAATTAGTTGCTTAATTGTCCACCACCATCCATGACTGGGTGGCAGGACTTCAGAGCTTTGACCTGATCCTTTGGTGGTGGAATTGTTTAGCTCTATCCATAGCATGCTGCTTCCGCTGTTTAGCATGAATGTAGTCCTGTATTGTAGCTTCACCAGGATGGCACCTCATTTTCAGGTATGCCTGGTGCCGCTCCTGGCATGACCTTCTACACTCCTCATTGAACCAGGGTTGGTCATTGATATATATTGTAAATAGTTGAGGCCCCAGCACTGATCCCTGCAGCACCCCACTAGTTAGATTGTCATTTTGAAAATGACCCTTTTATCCTGACTCTTTGTTTTCTGTTAGTTAGCCAATCCTCTATCCATGCCAGTATATTACCCCCAACACCATGAGCTCTTATCTTGTGCAGTAATCTTTTATGTGGCACCTTATCGAATGCCTTTTGGAAATCCAAATATACTGCATCCATTGGTTTCCCTTTATCCACCCTGCCCGTTACTTCCTCAAAGAACTCTAATAAATTTGTCAGACATGATTTCCCCTTCATAAAACCATGTTGACTTGCTTGATTGTATTATGGGTCTCCAAATGTCCTGCTACTACTTCCTTAATAATGGACTCTAGCATTTTCCCAATGACAGATGTTAGGCTAACAGGTCTATAGTTACCTGCTTTCTGTCTCACTCCCTTCTTGAATCGGGGTGTTATATTTGCGGTTTTCCAATCCGCTGGGACCTTTCCAGAATCTAGTGAATTCTGGAAGATGACAACCAATGTATCCACTATCTCTGTAGCCACTTCCTTTAAGACCCTTGGATGCAAGCCATCAGGTCCAGGGGACTTGTCAGGCTTTAGACCCATTAATTTACCTGGTACTTTTTCTCTAGTGATAGTGATTGTTTTTAGTTCCTCCCTCCCATGAGGACAGTGCAGTGGCCACTCCTGCCAATTGAGTATAAGGTCAAGGTCATTCCCTTGTGTTGGTTCTCTCACCACCTGGTAAATTTGTGAGTGTGAAAACTAATTATCTTCAGGAAAGAGAACCTGCCACCCCTACCCAGTCTGGCCTACATGTGACTCCAGTCCCACACTATGTGGTTGACTTTTAGTGCCCTCAGGGAAATTAGGGATGGCCAATAAACACTGACTTGCCAGTGTTGCCCACATCCTAAGCAGAAAAAAAAAGCTATGTAGGGGAGAATGATATTTTAAATATCCATATATTTACTTAGGTGTTAATCATATGACTGCAGCTCAAAATATTAATACTGAAGACTGTAAAGGGCATGATAGCATATAGATCCTTTATTCATATCAAGGCATGACAGTTCCAGCTCTTATTAGAGTTGCAACGTATTCTGTGCATGAGAAAGTGATACCATAGCAGTAAGGGTTGATATGATGGTGTTACAGTTTCCATGGAACTCAAACAAAAACAATTCCTTGGCACACTACAACTTATTCACCCCAAACATGGAAAATATATATTATTGCTTTCACATAGTAAGACTTACAAATTCTCTGATAACAAAAAAGCTGCTAGTTATTATAAAATATAAAACCATGAGCACAGAGCAGCATGTTAGCATATTGTTGGATTATGTAATGCATTTTTATTTAATGCATGTACAGTACTTCATTCTAACTATTAATATGTGAATTGATCAAAGGTTTATGTTTGGTTGAAAAAAATTTTTAAGAGTTATTTTGTGTAATTAAATAAGGCTGCTCCCCTCATATGTGATTCCATCAGGTAGGAGAAGTGAGTGATTCATTAGATGCAATCATTGCCACTTCATGAAAGAGAAGAAGCATATTTGTGGTGAGGGATTTGTTCTTCACCTTCCCCAAACCCCTCCTGTTTTCAAAGGCACCCCACACAGCTGCTAAGTCGAGCACTGACCACATTCATCACTCACATTTGTAGCTGAAACATTTAAGTGATAGGCAAATCTGGGGTGAATTAAACCTACAAACAAACAGCTATTTGGAAAACAAATGCTGCTTTTTTTATTGCTAGGTTCTATAGGCTTTAGAGAAACTAACATAACTGCTCTGTGTATAACACTAACAAACATTAACATTTAGAAGAATGATAAATCTTTTGATAAGATGTTACATTCTAGTCAGTAATTGTATTTAAATACAAAATATCTGAATAAGAGTGTGTTGGAGGTGTAGTGTGGGGATAGGTGTAGACTGAGCTATGAAATACTGCAGAGAACGCAATGGTTCCTGTGCTGCAACAGCCCAGGGTTGACTAGTGGAGATGTGAGGCTGCTTGAATATTCTGTTTTGCTTCATTATATTGTGAATCAGGGAGTTTGTAGTATTTTCCTCATGGGATTAAATGGACGTGACATGGTTTGTACATGGTTTGTGAAAGGAGCAGGCTTGATAGTCTGCATGGCCTTTTATCATTCCACACTTTTTCATGTTCATATAAACAATTAAAAATATATATAATGTGTGATTCTGATTTAATTTAAAGCAATATAACTATCAGACATTTCGCTGCTTCTAAACATGGGTACACATGTCAACTGCTGTGTGTGAGCGCCGTTGGATTTTTAAAAAAACAATTCCCAAAATGAATAGAATTGGTCCATAAAATGATGTGCTGCAACTGGTAGGACATTTAGTGCATTGTGAGATTCCCATCAGACAGCATGGCAGAGCTATTTTGGTGCTGTTTTAGCCACTGTACTTCTCGAATAATCTCCTCGACCAAGCTCCTCCATAGTTGCTGCACACTGTGCCGAACAAACTATCAACAGATTATCACACGTAGAGAAATATTTTAAGGCACTTTAGAGTGTCCCAGTTGTTCACTCAATGAAACAAATAATCACGCATGAAATGTGCTTTATGGTAGAAAGTACAATAATTATAATTTATGGCAGCCTTGCAGCAGCCTCCCAGACAGAAGGTCATAAGTTTAAATCGAATGCCTGGCCTTTTGTTTGAACCTTTATTCTCACTGAGTGAGTTTCATCTGGGAAGCTAACTGGGAAATGTAATGGAATTGATTTGCCCTTTGATATTGTAAGTGAAGGAAAAACTGGCAATGCCAGCACCGGCCTGCAGAAGGACACCTCCTATCAGCTAATCAGGGAGCAAAATCAACAACAAACATGGAGATATCCACTTGCCTTTCCAGCGAAGGAGGCCGAAGGCTCCTTAAGGGGACCTAGGAGGGGGAAAAAAGTGGAAATAAAAAAAAGTAAATACAATTCATAAAATAAACTACAGTAAATCTCGGAATGTTTACATTCGGCCCAACAGGTTCATGTCAGTGTTTATGCTTGTATGAGCCTCCTCCCACCCCTCTTCATTTAACCCCATCAACATATAATTCTATTCCTTTCTCCCTCATGTGTTTATCTAGCTAAACCTCTCTGTCTCTCTACCTCTCTCTGCTCCTTTAAGATGCTCCTTAAAAACCTACTTCATTGACCAAGCTTTTGGTCACATGACCTAATACCTCCTTATGTGGCTCAGTGTCAAATTTTGTTTGATAACTTCTGTGAAGGGCCTGGGGACGTTTTGTTACGTTAAAGGCACTATATAAATGTGAGTTGTTGTTGTTGTTGTTGTTGTTGTTGTTGTTGTTGTTGTTGTTGTTGTTCCCCTTAAATGCATCAATGCTAGTCGCCTCAACTACTCCTTGAGGTAGCGAGTTCCACATTCTCACCACTCTCTGGGTAAAGAAGTTTCTCCTGAATTCTATTGGATTTTTGAGCGACTATCTTAAACTTATGGCATCCAGTTCTGGTCTCCCCCACAAGTAGAAACATCTCCTCTACATCTACCCTGTCAAACCCTTTCATAAACTTAAAGACCTTTATCCCTCAGTCTTCTCTTTTCTAGAGTAAAGAGCCCCAGCCTGTTCAGTCTTTCCTGATAGACATAACCTCTCAGTTCTGGTATCATCCTAGTAAATCTTTTTTGCACCTGCTCCAGTGCCACTATATCATAGGAACATAGGAACAGGAGTAGGCCATTCAGCCCCTCGTGCCTGCTCCGCCATTTGATAAGATCATGGCTGATCTGTGATCTAACTCCATATACCCGCCTTTGGCCCATATCCCTTAATACCTTTGGTTGCCAAAAAGCTATCTATCTCACATTTAAATTTAGCAATTGAGCTAGTATCCATTGCCGTTTGCGGAAGAGAGTTCCAAACTTCTACCACCCTTTGTGTGTAGAAATGTTTTCTAATCTCACTCTTGAAAGGTCTGGTTCTAATTTTTAGACTGTGCCCCCTACTCCTAGAATCCCCAACCAGTGGAAATAGTTTCTCTCTATCCACCCTATCCGTTCCCCTTAATATCTTATAAACTTCGATCAGATCACCCCTTAACCTTCGAAACTCTAGAGAATACAACCCCAATTTGTGTAATCTCACCTCGAAACTTAACCCTTGAAGTCCGGGTATCATTCTAGTTAACCTACGCTGCGCTCCCTCCAAGGCCAATATGTCCTTCTGAAGGTGCGGTGCCCAGAACTGCTCCCAGTACTCCAGGTGCGGTCTAACCAGAGTTTTGTATAGCTTTTTATAATATGGAGACCATAACTGTGCACAATACTCCAATTGTGGTCTAACCAACGTTCTATATAAGTTCAACATAACTTCCCTGCTTTTCAATTCTATCCCTCTAGAAATGAACCCCAGTGTTTTGTTTGCTTTTTTATGGCCTTATTAAACTGTGTCACTACTTATAGTAATTTGTGTATCTGTACCTCTAGATCCCTCTGCTCATCTACCCCATTTAGACTCCTATTTTCCAAGGAGCATGTGGCCTCCTTATTCTTCCTACCAAAATGTGCCACCTCACACTTATCTATATTGAAATGCATTTGCCAATTATACGCCCATTCTGGAAGTTTATTAATGTCTTCCCATATTTTGTCACAGTCCTCTTCGGTATTAACTATACCCCCCAATTTGGCATCATCTGCAAATTCTGAAATTGTACTTCCGATTCCCGAGTCCAAATTGTTTATGTAAATGGTGAACAACAGTGGTCCCAGCACTGATCCTTGTGTAACACCACTTCCTACCTTTTGCCTTCTGCCTTTAACCCCCTACTCTCTTGTTTTCTGTTTTGTAGCCAGCTTGCTATCCATTCTACTACTTGTCCCTGACTCCACATGCTCTGACCTTAGTCATGAATCTACTATTGAAGGCCTTTTGAAAATCCAAATATATTACATTTACTACATTACCCTTGTCTACCCTTTCTGTTACTTCTTCAAAGAATTCAATAACGTTAGTCAAGCATGACCTTCCCTTTTGACATCCGTGCTGACTATTCTTTATTATATTTTTGATTTCTAGATGTTTTTCTATTACATCTTTGAGTAAGGATACTATTATCTTTCCTACCACCGATGTTAAGCTAATTGGTCTATAGTTCCCTGGACTTGTTGGGGGTTAAATTGGATAACCCCCAAAAATTATTAATGTGATTAACCTGTGCCCATTCATTGAGCTGCAGAAAGCACATTAAATTGGTGCTGCCTGCTGATTTCCATAATTGCTGCGTGCAGCCAGCGCTACCTGCACTGTTCATTGGCTGCACGCATCAGCAGGGGGCCCGATACCACGAGTGGTTAGCGCTACTTAAAGGAAGCCTGCACCTCTTAAAGGGGTGAAGCATTTTGGCTGCAAGAAGTGGTGGGAGTTGTTTGAAAACTGAATCTGATACTTTGAGGAATGGCTGAACATGTGAAAGAATGTGCCCCATGGTTTTTTGATAATACGCTGGAGGCTTTGGTGCAAGAAATGGAAAGAAGGTGGGACATCCTGTATCCATAGGGGGGGCAGAAGGTCCTCCAGACATATGCTCAAGAGGCAGTGGGAGGAAGGAGCAGAGGAGGTAAATGCCAAAAGCATAACTCCAAAAACATGGATGCAATGCAGGAAGAAGTTCAATGATTTAACACGAGTTGTCAAGGTGAGTGAGTTCAAGTTTCAAGTGGCAAATCCTACCAACTGTACCACTAGCATCATCCACGGCTCAATGCACTATATCCCCATCACCAACCTACCAACAATCTCTTTCAATCAGTACTCAACCATTCAAATCAAATGCTTTATCTCACCCTTACACACTTAGCATTGTTGTCAAGGTGAGTGAGTTCAAGTTTCAATCCTCACACCCACAAATCACAGTTCACACACACCGGCAGCTATTCAGCCTTGACAGCCACATCACCCAAACATCTTGCAGGACACTCACTGACACACTTCCCTCTTTCTTGTAGGAGAAGATGGCGCATAACAGGAGACAGCAAGAAAGAACTGGAGGAGGACAAGCGCCCCTACATGTTTTAACCCACATGGAGGAGACAGTGCTGGCCATCATGGGAAGGGCCATCGTTGAGGCCGTGGTCACTGGTGGTGCTGGAGGGATCAATGATGAGGATCTCTGCATACCAAATCCTCCTTCTCTCTTCCCACTTCTCCCTCATCACACAATCTTTTCTGACTCACGTGCTGTAGATACTGTAAGCATGCACTTCTTACTTTCTCCTCTCCCTCATCACAACCCAACCCGTGTTACTTTGTCATTTCAGATACCGAAGAATTGGAACCTTCCCAGTCAGAGGAGGCAGAGGAAGAAGACAGTGATGATGAAGAGACACCGTCACTCGATCTGACACTTGCAGCCACCAGCTCAGAGATTGACACTGTGTGTACTTTAGAGGCTAGGATAGAGGAGGGATCTGCACGTGGTGAGACACCGGGCACAAGTGGGCAGGAGCCAGGACGGGGGGAATGGATACCACAGGTGCCAGCTTGCTAGTGGGTGAGGTCACACATTAATTCTGCTGCAGAGGACTCAGATGATGAGTTCGATGGGCCAGGCTACGGAAGAAGGGTAATGGGCCTACACCACCAAATGGTTGGTGCACTGGAAAGCCTGCCAGAAAGCCTGAGTACAATGTCAAAGAGCATGGAGGAGTCCAGCTCCAACTTGGCACAGGGTTTTGCGCAGAGCTTGGAGCGTATCCTTTCCAACCCGGTCACCTCTATCAGCACACTTGTGGCACCCACCATGATACAGCGTCTGATGACCGATGTCGCAGCTTCCATTGCAGCACAAACATCTTCCATCAAAGGTCTGACTGCTGCATTGAGAGCTCAGACTGCTACCATCATAGCTCTGGGTACCACTGTTGAAAGGGGCTTCCAGAGTGTCACAGCAGTCAAGCAATCTGTTCTCCAACAGATCACCAGGATTGCTGCGGCCCCGTCCTGGGAGAGTGGCAGTGGCTCCATGGATCACGAACCTGCTGTCCTCTCTCTGGATGAACGCATTCCTGTTCCCACCCCTGCCACTCCGCCAGTACCCTTGCTGTTGCCTGTCAGCCAGCCGGCCCAGACGGCTGCAGCCCAGGCAAAAATGGTGCAGTCTGAAGCCGGGCCCTCCAGTCCCAGAGCTGCTCGAGGTCGTCCTCCAAGGCCATCTGCAGTCTCCTCAATTGAATGTCAGCAGCCTCCCACCACCCATGCTCCAGCCACTGGGGATGCACCTCGTAGGAGCACTAGGAAAGGAAAAGGCACACGAACGACAGGCACTAATGAAATGCACAAGGGTGAATAGTCTCATCTTGTTTGCACAATTTCATGTGTTAATTTATAAAAGTGGATTTGAATTTGCAATTTGTGGTGGTTCTTATTTCTGCCATGAGCTGAGGGAGGAACCAAGAGTAAACATAAGGAGGATGATTTAATGGTCATGTGAGAGAGGAAAGGTAAGGAGTGTGGGACTGTTGGTGAATGGGGAGGTGCAGTTGAGGTTACCGGTATCGCTCATTAATAATCTGATCACGCAGAGCCCTGGCAGACAGGGCCTGTCTACCCTTGTAGCCTTCCTGCCTCTTCCTCCATGTCCTGTTGCACTTCCGTCTCTTCCTCCTCCTCCACTTCCTCCTTTGCCTCTTCCTCCTCTTCCTCCTCTGTCTCTTCCTCCTCCTCTTGCTCATGCTCCTCAGGTTCTCGCCTGATTGGCGGTGGCAAGGGCTGTTCCCTCATAATGGCCGGGTTGTGCAGCATGCAGCGTACAACCACAAATCTTTATACCCACTCTGCTGAGTATTGCAGGGCTCCTCCAGAGCGGTCCAGGCAGCGGAAGTGTTGCTTGACCATGCCTTTGGTGTGCTCTATGATGTTCCTTGTGGCAGAATGGCTCTCATTGTAGGCCTGCTGTGCACGTGTGCGTGGGTTCCTTACCGGAGTCATGAGTCATATCATGAGAGGATAACCCTTGTCGCCCAATAGCCAGCCTTTGACTTGCCGACCTGGTTCAAATACAGGTAGAACAGAGGACTGCCACAGAATGATGGAATCATGACTGCTGCCAGGAGAGTGGGCATTGACCCGCAAGATACGCTTGCCTGTGGTCCCACACCAGCTGCACATTGAGGGAGTGGAACCCCTTTCTGTTCATGAATATGGCCGTGTTCAGATGAGGAGCATGCAAGCCAATATGCATGCAGTCAAAGTACCCTTCACCATGGGGAAGCTTGCAATCCGAGCAAAATCTCGAGCCCGTTCCTCCTGTTTGATGCTGCAAAGAGGGAATGAGATTAATCTGCCTCTCATTGTATAGAGACCTCCCTTATACCGCAGTGCACTGCAAACTGCGAGATGTTGCTTATATCTCCAGCAGCAGCCTGAAAGGAGCCAGAGCCATAAAAATTAACAGCCACTGTCACCTTGATAGCCACAGGCAATGCTGTCCTTGCTCTGCTTTGAGGCTGCAATTATGGCCGCAGCAGTTGGCAAATTTCAGTCATGACCTCTTTTGTGAACCGAAGACGTCTGATGCACTGGTCGTCGCTGAAGTTGAGGAAAGAGAATTGGTCCCTGAAGGGCTTCTGTGGATATGGCCTCCTGCTGAGTGCCCTGGTCTTCCTCCCCCTTCTAGCAGCTTGTCCTGCTCTGTGTGGCCTCTCTTCATTCTCCCAGTCATGTTCATTTCTCAGAGGAAGCCCTGCCAGGCCACCCATGCCTGGAAGCAGTTTTTTTTGGCACAATATGTTAAATGACACAAAGAGTACAGTAAAACCAGCCGGACCACTATCTCTGTAAGCTATTGAAACTTTACCCAAATAGAGGCAACCTCCAAAAACACGTACAATTGCACAGCAGCCAGAAGAAATAATCTAGCCACTAACCTGTAAGTACTTCATGACCCCTTTAAATAGCTCTGGTGGGGTGGAGGGCGGGGGGTTTTTCATGCCCTTTAAATCCTATTTAGCTGTGCCAGGTTAAGAGTGTGGAGTTCCAAAATAACAGCATTGCCTTCAAATCAGTGTTGCACACTGATCCGCGTCATAATCTCTCTACTCTGCATGCTGCCGGCGGTCGTTAGGTGCGCGTGCGCAATCCCCTTTACCAAGATGGCGTCCTGCGCACTTCCCCTTGGAAGTGTGCGTGCACATCCTGGACCCATTTTCGGGACTTAGGTGTCTGCGTAGTGCCTAAAAAACGGGTGCTGCACGGCCCCAATTTCACCCCAGTTCTATCTCCCTTTTTAAATATAGGAATCACATTAGTTGTCCACTAGTCCTCTGGCACTATTCCCTTTTCTAATGATTTTTATATATGTAATAGTGCCTCTGCTATCTCTTCCCTAACTGCTTTTAATATGCGTGGATGCAATCCATCCGGACCAGAGGTTTTATCCTCTCTAAGTTTGATTAGTTTATCAATTATCTCCCCCTTTCTATCTTAAATGTCTTTATATCTGTTTTTATCTCTTCTTCTAATGTCATGCCCACTATGTTGGTCTCCCTGGTAAATACTGAGGGAAAGTAATTATTTAATATTTCTGCCATTTCGCTGTCATTACCTGTGAGTTTATTGTGTGTATCCCTTAGTGGCCCTATCCCTATCCTGATTTTTCTTTTGTTATTTATGTGTCTGTAGAATACTTCACTATTTCTTTTTATATTCCTTGATAATTTAATTTTGTAGTTTCTCTTTGCCTTCCTAATTGTTTTTTTGACTTCTTTCCTAACCTTTCATGTTCCCTTTTGTCATCCTCTCCTTTGTTTTCTATGTACTTAGTGTATGCCTTTTTCTTCAGTTTCAATTTTGCCCTTATTTCTTTATTCATCCATGGTGTGTCATTACTGGATAGTTTGTTCTTTATTTTTGGTAGGATACATTTCTCCTGGACTCTATTGATCATCATTTTAAAGATTTCTCACCGATGTTCTATTTCTTTGTTTGACAGTAAATGTTACCAGTTTATTTTCCCTGGTTCCATTCTCATCCCTGAAAATCAGTTTCTTTCCAATTTATTACTTTGGTCTTTGTCTTCCTTATGTCTTTCTCAATCTTTATCTTAGTACTTATTATGTTGTGATCGCTATTGCCTAGATGTTCCCCATGCTTACTTCTTTTATCTGTTCTGGTTCATTTCCCATTACTAGATCCAGTAGTACTTCCTCTCTTGTTGGGCTTTTTACTTACTGGATCAGAAAGGAGTCCTGCACAAATTGTAAAAATTCCATTCCCTGAACCCCTTTGCCTACCTCTTCTTGCTAGTTTATTTAGGGGTAGTTAAAATCTTCCATATTGTTATTCTATGTCCTTTACTAATTTCACATATTTGCTTACATATTTCTTCTGATGATGCTATCTGTACTTAGAAATTGTACTACAGACAGGCAGAGGCCTCATTAATATTTAAAAGGTAGGGTCCATTGATATAATTCGGACCGCGAAATGATTTTTACCTCTGATCATGAGTCGTGCTCAGTGGCGGACCCACCAGTGAAACCTGGCTGGAGCAGGTTTGGCACTAGATGAGGACCAGGTAAATTTAATTCTTTGATTTTTTTTAATGGTTTATTTATGGGCCAGGAGGAGCAAGAGAGCTGCTCCAGGCCCCACAAGGAAACATTGGGCCTTCCCTCCCCCAACCATTATTGCCTCCGGACCACCGCACCTCCCTTCACCACTTACTTTATGCTGGGGTCCCCAGCGGCGGACTCCTCCCGCCCAAAATCCTCCTCCTGCCTGTCAGCAATCCCGTCATTCCTGCTGAGTTCGAGCAGGAATCCACACTGGAACATGGTAATGAGACCCACGAGTTAAAATGTCTGGGCCTCACGCTCCCACATGGTCCCCACACTCCCACATTGAGTTCTAAACCCAAAACATTAACGTTTCAAGCTTGTGAAACAGATGTTCCACATGTGACTCTTTTGTTTTTGGATCCAACATACTGCAATTTTTTTTGCAAGTAATATATATTTAAAACTGAATTAAAATAATATCCAGTAACTAACACCACAAAATGTTCTTGTATTATTTTTAGATTCAGTGTGAAGCTTACAAATGTATTTACTGAGTTTTTCCCTGTGTCTAGAGAATTGAGTGTTTATATGTGAGAGACCTAATGTAAATCATCATGGCAGTTTGATTATAATAGCATACTACAAAAGAGTTTTCTTTTAAAAAAAATACCCCCTCACCATAAAAACTGCAAATAACAGTACAGCACTGAGATTTGTCTTTATATCAAACACAAAGTGGTGGCCAAGTTTTGTAACCTTCAAAACTTAAAAATCTCAGAGCTGAACTGCTGCCAGATCCTTACCAACAAAAATTGTTTCCATGAGAGAGAAAAAAAGCTATCCCATTAAAGCTTTCCAGTTGCTATGGGAGTTTGAAATATTCTGAAAATAGCTCCTTTTATGTTCTTGACTCTGTTTACTCTGTTGCACAGTGCCAAGGGAGGGATGTGAAATGTTGCGACGCGTCGTGGGGTTGCAAGGCTGTGTGTACTTAAAAGACCAGCACAAATGGATCCATTTCATTTTGCCCTCCACACAAAGCAAGAGGGGAGATACAGCTTGGAGGAGGAAATAAAGGAGAAAAAAACAAGGGATTGGATGTTCTTCTCGATTAGGTCCCTGGGGCAGCATCCGCTGCTGTGATATGAAGAATTTAAAGGATGTTTTCTAGAAATATTTTTTTTTAAAAAAGGCAGCAGAAGACAACCTGGGTGCTTAAATCTGTTCACTTCTGCCGCTTCACTATGCAAAGGTTTAATTGTTAGTTTTTCATAATACATTCTGACAGATGTGTCCCTCTTTCTCCATAAGTATATTTACACAGCAGCTAATGACTGGAAACCAGAGGCCAAATTGTAACCTATATTGGAAAAACAAAGGATTAAAATTGCGCAGATGTTGAATTTAATGAAAACAGTATTTCAGAATGCACTGAAATTTTGTGATTCTTGTAAATCCCCTGTAGTTGCCCACAGTAAGTCGGAGGACAAGTTATTTTGTAAGGACAGGAGCATTAACCCATATAACTGATATGTATTATTCTGCTGTTAAAGAGGAGCTATGTGCAATCTGAAGACCCTCTAAGGCAACAAGACTCTAATTGTTGTGCTTTCCTGAGGTAAATCAGAAGCTAATTGCAGTTAGTAAATCTTCAGGTCAATTAGAGATCAGACTTTTTCTTATTTTACATACATTGGCTAGAATTTTCAGCTGGAATTACGCCAACTCGCGAGCATAACTCCAATGGGCTGGGGCAAGAAAGTCTTTGAGAGTCACTCAGCCAGCTTCCTGCTCTCCCTTGCCACTTCTGGGACTTGTTGCTGGAATTGATGAGGGAATATAAAATATGTCCACCCAAACATGGGTGGGTATATTCAATGGGCATGTCAATGTGTGTTCCTGATGTTCAGCATTGCTATGGCGACTATGGGAAAGTACACAGCAGCAGGCATCAAGCAATTTTCCTCCCCGAGGTGGCCTCCCCACTAGAGGTGAGAATCCTGCCCCCATATGTAAATTAACCAGACTTCGGAAAATCAGCCAAGGTAAGGGGCAGCCCTTTGGAGGGAGCGGAACGCTGACCCTGACAAAGATGCAGCGGGATTCTGCCAAAGCAGAAATTTTCAACCTTTTTTTTGTGAGACTTCTGAAGTCGATTAGAAACTTTTTTCTGTTGTTGTGGAACTTTCTCTGTAAAATGGAGATTTCTGAGAAGAAGTAACCAGTGGATTTCAGAGGGCGATAGATAATAAGAACTTTGAAGGAGGGATAGGAAGGGGAATCAGGTGCTGGCCATGTCCCACCATGGCACTTTGGGCAAGGAATGTGGTGGAGTGTGTATTCAGGCAGGGTGGCCTTGATGGGAGAAAGGAGTTGCCGCAGTGAGCCAGGTTTTCGTTCGAACTAAGGCATCAATCGACTAATCCAGGATGAGGTCATGGATGCAGAGGGACTTATTGGCAAAGGAGTAATCACTTTGTAGGGCAACCATAATGATCCAGTAGTGAAAGGCCCACTAGGGAAGGTTAGCAGTTTACCCTGGGGGATCAGATGTGCAATGTGAGATTGGGGTTGAGGCAGTTGGCACTCTTTCTTTGGGATGACCAACAGTAGATGCCTCGCTGAGAGTGATGATGGATGCCTCAGTCAGAGCAGAGGAAAGTCTTGGACCCATCCATGTGCGACTCAAGACTGGGGGAGTACTAGAAAAATCGATCAGTGGAGGAGTAATTTCAAATAGGACAGGGGGCAGAAAGAGGCATGATTGCAGTGGGAGAGTGAATGGCTGAGGCCAGAAGGGAGGGAGAGGCTGGAAATCGGAGGCAGGCAGAATGCACTGCAAAAATCAGGGAAGCTCAGGTCCAGAGCATCAGCCAATTCACGTACGTGAATGGACACAAAGTTGTGATAAAAATTGGCTGCATATGTAAATTAACATATTGTAATCATAATGGTCACTGATATACAGTTTTCATGCAAAACTAGACAGAATTGCCTGAATTTGATCCCCAAAATGCCAGTACAAGCCCCAAAATACCATGCGGTAAAGTTATTTCAATGAAAATTGGACAGATTCTATAACGGCGGGGGCGATCCGCTTCACCAGATTACCGCCCATGTAGTGAAGACAAAAATTTAATCCCATGTAAATAAAAAATGCCCCCGGAATTCCCTCGGCACAGCTCCCGCTCTCCCATTGTAACTTCACTGGAAGCACAGTGGAAACCACGTTTACATGCTCAAATGGGGTTTCCACCACACCACACTGAAATTACGGTGGTGGAGGGGGAGCAGCGTGAAAAAATTCTGGGCCATGGAGCTGATATTCGAAGAGGGTAATAAAGCAGATACAGGAAATTACAGGTCCATTAGTCTTGCTTCGATATTGGGCAAAATAATGGAACTGATGATCAAATTATAAACTTGAGGATTTCCTGTACAATGGTTATTTAGTAAACTGCAACGATCATGGATTTAGAATGGAAAGATCCTGTTTGACCAATATTCTTGATTTTTTTAAGGAAGTGACATCTCAAATGGACTGTGGAAAGCCTTGCAATTTAATGTATATAGACTTCCAAAAAGCATTTGACAACATTCCTCATGAAAGGTCACTAGTTAAGTTCAAAGGTGTGGGGATTTAGGGTAAATCTTGGGAATGGATAAGACATTGCTTGAAGGGTAGAAAGTACTTGTTAGAGGAGTTACGTCGGGGTGCAGGTGGGGGGGTGCGGAGAGGAAGGTGTTGAGTGGGATGACTGAAGATCAGTTTTGGGACCCCTACTGTTTCTAATTTCCATAAACTACTTGAATTCAGAAACTCAACTGGTCAAATTTTGAGTTAAACAAAACATAGAATAATTGTAAATGAAATTTAATACAGATAGGTGCAAAATATTGCACAGGAAGGAAAATATGGGTGACATAAGTACTCCATGAATTAGTTTGAAATAGCTAAAGTTGAAATCGTAAAAGATCTAGGAGTTTTAATAGATTTGGTGCTCAACATGTCCAACCATTGCAGAGCAGCAATCAACAAATAGAATGTTGAACTACATTGTTAAAACAATGGAGTACAAGTCAGAGGAACTCATGCTCAAAGTTTACAGTGCTCTGCCCAGACCACATCTTAAGTACTGAAGCCGATTCTGATCCCCAAAACACTAAGGAAGCATTGAGCACTGGAGGCAATGCAGAGAAGAGGTGACTCCTAAGGGGATGAAATTGGTCTTGGGCAGTAGTGCAAAGCAGGTGATAGAGAATCAGCAGCCCGTTTAATATGCCACCCGAATTTCTTTTCCATTGAACTCAAAGGAAAAGAAAACTTAGCGGTGTGTAAAACGGGCTGCCGATTCACTATCACCCGTTTTGCACTACTGCCTAAGACCAATTTCCCTACCCCAACCGCCCAATCTAATGTCAGAGGACTGAGTTAAGAGGAAAGACTGGAGTAACCTGGGCTTTACACTCAGAGATTTGAGCTGATGGAGATACATGAGAGAAATTGGCACATAGGGACAGGACTGTAGATCAACAATGGGATATTTTGAAAAAGGAGATTACAAAGCTGCAGAATAAATATAAACCATTTAAAGAAAGGAGACTACTTCAAATTTCAGAAGGCTGTGGACAAATAAAGAGGTAAGAAACAAATTAAAATTGAAGAAGACGTTTGGGATCTATAGGTATGATGAAAAAATAAGAAAGAATACGAGAAAATAAGTAAAAGGGTTGAAGAGATAAGGAAAACGAGTAGTATCTGGAGAGAATCTCAAAAAATCTTCAAAAGAACAGTGAAGTATTCTACAAATATAAAAGGAGAATTGTTAAATGTGTGGTAGGACCCCTGAGATTATAGCATATTGAGTTTGTAGAGGATAAACAGAAACTGGCAGGAATACTTAACAAGTACTTTACTCCAGTGTTTATAACCGAGAAGGGCATTGAGGAGAAGGTCAATCCTGAATTGGTTAAAGGAAGGTGAGAGATATAATAAATAAAGGGAAAGTACAAGAGAAGTTAATTAAGCTAAAGGAAGACTTGATGGGACACATTCAAGGATCCTGAGGGAAATGGGGGAAGAAATCAGTGAGAATGAACCATATCACAGAAAATTCATCCAAATGTCGTTCCGAATATTATGGAATTTTGAAGGGAATCAAATTAACATTTAGCAACACTGAAAAACTGTATTTATTTATATTTTTACCAAAAATGTTCTAACTGATAACATTTAAATTCTTTTTCTGCATTTGTTATTGTTCTGTAAAATGTATTTATTTAATATGTTGGTACAGAATAAGTATAGTGGTGGCCACTCATATGCTATCTCTGCTGATGTTTAACAGAGTAATTGATGCTGCCTCTCTGTGGATACATTTCATTTATTTTTACTTTTTAGAAGTCTTCAAAAATGTGGACTTAAATAAATCCACTTTTTAATCCCCGTCTCTGCTGTCCATCCATGTTCAACTGGAAAGATGGGAACAATCAGAATGTTAAGTTTGCAAAGCTCTGCGCTGACATGGAATCTTGCTAGATGCGAGGGTGGGGGTGCAGAATCAGAGCTACAATCTTGTCACCTATATCTGACTCCATGCTCTAGTCTAGTGAGCCTCACTGTATATGGCCCATGTTGGCACCATGGTTTTCTCAGTGATATCATCATTGCTGCTCCATATTAGGTGACAATTGTAAACAATTTTACAACTTTACAACACCAAGTTATAGTCCAGCAATTTTATTTTAAATTCACAAGCTTTCGGAGGCTTCCTCCTTCCTCAGGAACATTTACCTCTGGTTTCAACATGCTGGGATCTTGAAGATCATGGCAGGAATGATTTATAAAATGACCCAGGTCTGCCCAGAGAATCTGAAGCACTGTTTTAAAGATCCTGTTGTTTGTTTGATGTTGATCCTGGTGGCTGCGTGTGCCTTGCATCTGTTCTCTGCTGCTTGTTCATGTCTGTCTCAGAGATGTCATGACCCAGTACTCAAGAAGATAATTTTGATCTCCAAGGAGTCGGCCTTGCACACTTTGTGACGGAAATAATCCTGGCACCATGGACTGGCTTAAAATGAAGGTGTAATGAATGCTGCGTGGGGAGCAGACATTCTGTTGCATGATCCCCATACAGCCTAGATATTTATGAAGTTGCAGCCCTTGCTGTTCACAAAAGGAAAGGATTTGTATGCAGGAGCCTGTGCGGCCATATATGTGCCACAATAATGCCCTGGACTTTGATTAATCTTGCCACTTGAAAAAAATGCAGCACCTCCTCATTTTTCTGCCAGTTATCTATGGGGAAAGTCATTAAATTGTTTGCCATGTTGAACAATGCATCAGTCACATGCTTGATACATCTGCAAACTGCAGGTGGAATGATTTCTCCTGTGGCAGCATGGAATAACACAGAAGCTTAAAAGTTTAGGACCATGGTGACCTTGACCAGCACTGACAGTGCTGTCCCTCTGGTAGAGGTTGGTTGGAGGTCAGTTTCCAAGAGCTGGCACAACTCCATCACTGCCTTTTGTGTAAGATGCAGCCGCAAAGACAGTTGTGCTCCGCCATTCCAAGGTAGAAGTACGACTGCCTGTAGATATGGGAGTTGTGGGCAGTCCGTCCCACGTATAGAGGAGGAATTCTCCTCTGCAACCCTGCCCAGAAATGTTGGATAATTTGGGCAGTCAGGTCTGCAGTCACATCCTTGTCCCAACTGAGATTTATCTTTCCCTGCCCTGCTGATTACCCCTTCCCCGCCACCACATTCAAACGGTGGGGGGGGGCTGTGGAGCCCAGGTCCCCAGTGGATTTCCCTCCTTTCCATCCCAGTTACGGCTGTCTCCCGGGGCTGCCACGTGGAGGGTAGCGGTTCGTCTCAGGAACTGGCAGTAAAGGGCATGAGTTTCCCCAATAGAGGGAATGGGACTTGTAGCGATCTCCTCTCACTCCAGTCAGCCCCAGACATATCTGTTGTAGGCCTTGATTTCAGCTGAGGGCTTCAGAGGGAGCCTTCCTTCTAATCTTCAGGACGCCTCTGCCCCTTGCTACCTCTACACGTACTTCTTTGATCACTGGAGAATCCTCGTTCATACTGGCAGGCTGCTTTTTGATGGTGGAAACCCTGATGGGAGTCCATCGTGCAAACGGAATGAGTCCCAATCCATTTTGCGGATACGGAGGGGTGGACAGAAATCCTGCCCAGCCGAAACTCTGCCCTGAAGAGAAGATTCTCCTTCATAATCTTACCAGCATCTTACTGGCATTCCACCTTTCTTCTGTTCTTCCTCCAAATCACACAAAAATAATGGCATTCCCACTGGAATGCCCTTGGTGTAAACTACTGGTGATCACAGCCAAAACCTAGAAATTTGACCTGGCATAAAATGTGCAGCGAAAATACTCTGTAGCACAAATCCGCACTCAAAGTACAGTCTGCCTTTAAATGCTAACTTCCCGTCAGTGACCTCCCAGCAAGGCCCATTTTGTATCAGTGAAACTAACCTGCAGCTTATCCCAGCGAGAATCATGGGAAATTGAACATGTGCTAATCTGGATAGCAATAAGAATTATTTCAATATCATAACAAAGCTCTTGGTTGTTTTCGGTGAGAGCTTCATCCACCCGTATTAGAACTCCCCCCCACCCACCAATAATGGAGTGCAGATGTACTGTATTCTGGGTGGAGATGCAGTGATCAGGTTGTCTGCCCGATTTCTGTACTACCGCTACCAGCAATGACAATTGAAAAATAAAGTCTCTGGACTCCATGACACCTGGAGTTATTCCTTTAACTGAATGTTTGCATACCTATATCAAATGATTTCCCTTTCAGCAATTTTTTAATTCAGAAAAGTGTTAATTATGGCTTAAATGTATAATACAATTCCTGTAGCAAAATAACTAGAATAGTTGAATTTTAACTCTCAAACAGTAATTGTGTAAAATGTGCGATATCAGCTCGACCACCCGTTATACACATCTCCTGAATTTTGTTTACATTGGAGTCAATGAAAAGGAAAATCAGGAGAAATAATTAACAGTTGGCTGAGCCAATATCGCCTGTTTTACACTATTGCCAAAATTCAAAATTACCCCCATTGTATTTCAAGCAAAAAAAAGTACCAATGCAATCAGGCAGAGTCAACATGGCTTTGTGAAAGGGAAATCGTGTTTGACTAATTTATTAGAGTTCTTTGAGGAAGTAACAAGCAATGTGGATAAAGGACATTTTATTGCAATGTTTAAACCAGATTGATTGTGGATGTGGTGTACTTGGATTTCCAGAAGGCTTTTGAGAAGGTGCTACTACACAAAATAAGAGCTTATGGTATTGGGGGTAACATATTAGCATGCAAAAAGATTAGTTAGCAAACAGGAAACAGAGAGTAGGCATAAATGGGTCATTTTCAGGTTGGCAAGATGTAACGAATGGAGTGCCACAGGGATCAGTGATGGGGCCTCAACTATTTACAATCTATATCAATGACTTGGATGAAGGGACCAAATGTATGGTTGCTAAATTTGCTGATGACACAAAGGTAGGTAGGAAAGTAAGATGTGAAGAGGACATAAGGAGTCTGCAAAAGGATATAGATAGGTTAAGTGGATGGGCAAAGTTTGGCGGATGGAGTATAATGTGGGAAAATGTGAACTTGTCCACTTTGGCAGGAGGAATAGAAAAGCAGTATATTATTTAAATGAATAGAGATTGCAGAACCCTGAGGTACAGAGGGATCTGGGTGTCCTAGTACATGAATCACAAAAAGTTAGTATGCAGGTACAGCAAGTGATTAGGAAGGCAAATGGAATGTTGTCATTTATTGCAAGGGGAATGGAATATAAAAGTAGAGATGTTTTGCTACAGTTGTACAGGGCATTGGTGAGACCACATCTAGTTTTGGTAGCATAGTGGTTATGTTACTGGACCAGTAATCCAAAGACCTGGACTAAAATCCAGAGTCATGAGTTCAAATCCCGCCACGGCAGCTGGTGAATTTAAATTCAATTAATTAATTAAATTCAATTAATTAAATAAAAATCTGGAATTAAAATACTAGTATCAGTAATGATGGCCATGAAACTACCGGATTGTCGTAAAAACCCATCTGGTTCACTAATGTCCTTTAGGGAAGGAAACCTGCCGTCCTTACCCGGTCTGGCCGATATGTGACTCCAGACCCACAGCAATGTGGTTGATTCTTAATTGCCCTCTGAAATGGCCTAGCAAGCCACTCAGTTGTAAAATCTCGCTACGAAAAGTCATAATAAGAATAAAACCGGACGGACCACCCGGCATCGGACCACTCGGCACCGGACACGACAACGGCAAAACACCAAGCCCAGTCGACCCCGCAAGGTCCTCCTGACTAACATCTGGGGACTTGTGCCAAAATTGGGAGAGCTGTCCCACAGACTAGTCAAGCAACAGCCTGACATAGCCATACTCACAGAATCATATCTTTCAGCCAACGTCCCAGACTCTTCCATCACCATCCCTGGGTATGTCCTGTCCCACCGGCAGGACAGACCCACCAGAGGTGGCGGTACAGTGATATACAGTCAGGAGGGAGTGGCCCTGGGAGTCCTCAACATTGACTCTGGACCCCATGAAATCTCATGTCATCAGGTCAAACATGGGCAAGGAAACCTCCTGCTGATTACCACCTACCGTCCTCCCTCAGCTGATGAATCAGTCCTCCTCCATGTTGAGCACCACTTGGAGGAAGCACTGAGGGTAGCAAGGGCACAAAATGTACTCTGGGTGGGGGACTTCAATGTCCATCACCAAGAGTGGCTCGGTAGCACCACTACTGACCGAGCTGGCCGAGTCCTGAAGGACATAGCTGCTGGACTGGGCCTGCAGCAGGTGGTGAGCGAACCAACACGAGGGAAAAACTTACTTGACCTCGTCCTCACCAATCTACCTGTCGCAAATGCATCTGTCCATGACAGTATTGGTAGGAGTGACCACCGCACAGTCCTCGTGGAGATGAAGTCCCGTCTTCGCACTGAGGACACCATCCAACGTGTTGTGTGGCACTACCACCGTGCTAAATGGGATAGATTCAGAACAGATCTAGCAGCTCAAAACTGGGCATCCATGAGGCGCTGTGGGCCATCAGCAGCAGCAGAATTGTATTCCAGCACAATCTGTAACCTCATGGCCCGGCATATTCCTCACTCTACCATTACCAACAAGCCAGGGGATCAACCCTGGGTCAAGGAGGAGTGTAGAAGAGCATGCCAGGAGCAGCACCAGGCGTACCTAAAAATGAGGTGCCAACCTGGTGAAGCTACAACTCAGGACTACATGCATGCTAAACAGCGGAAGCAACATGCTATAGACAGAGCTAAGCGATTCCACAACCAACGGATCAGATCAAAGCTCTGCAGTCCTGCCACATCCAGTCGTGAATGGTGGTGGACAATTAAACAACTAACGGGAGGAGGAGGCTCTGCAAACATCCCCATCCTCAATGATGGCGGAGTCCAGCACGTGAGTGCAAAAGACAAGGCTGAAGCATTTGCAACCATCTTCAGCCAGAAGTGCGGAGTGGATGATCCATCTCGGCCTCCTCCCGATATCCCCATCATCACGGAAGCCAGTCTTCGGCCAATTCGATTCACTCCTCGTGATATCAAGAAACGGCTGAGTGCACTGGATACAGCAAAAGCTATGGGCCCCGACAACATCCCAGCTGTAGTGCTGAAGACTTGTGCTCCAGAACTAGCTGCGCCTCTAGCCAAGCTGTTCCAGTACAGCTACAACACTGGCATCTACCCGACAATGTGGAAAATTGCCCAGGTATGTCCTGTCCACAAAAAGCAGGACAAATCCAATCCGGCCAATTACCGCCCCATCAGTCTACTCTCAATCATCAGCAAAGTGATGGAAGGTGTCGTCGACAGTGCTATCAAGCGGCACTTACTCACCAATAACCTGCTCACTGATGCTCAGTTTGGGTTCCGCCAGGACCACTCGGCTCCAGACCTCATTACAGCCTTGGTCCAAACATGGACAAAAGAGCTGAATTCCAGAGGTGAGGTGAGAGTGACTGCCCTTGACATCAAGGCAGCATTTGACCGAGTGCGGCACCAAGGAGCCCTAGTAAAATTGAAGTCAATGGGAATCAGGGGGAAAACTCTCCAGTGGCTGGAGTCATACCTAGCACAAAGGAAGATGGTAGTGGTTGTTGGAGGCCAATCATCTCAGCCCCAGGACATTGCTGCAGGAGTTCCTCAGGGCAGTGTCCTAGGCCCAACCATCTTCAGCTGCTTCATCAATGACCTTCCCTCCATCATAAGGTCAGAAATGGGGATGTTCGCTGATGACTGCACAGTGTTCAGTTCCATTCGCAACCCCTCAAATAATGAAGCAGTCCGAGCCCGCATGCAGCAAGACCTGGACAACATCCAGGCTTGGGCTCATAAGTGGCAAGTAACATTCGCGCCAGACAAGTGCCAGGCAATGACCATCTCCAACAAGAGAGAGTCTAACCACCTCCCCTTGACATTCAACGGCATTACCATCGCCGAATCCCCCACCATCAACATCCTGGGGGTCACCATTGACCAGAAACTTAACTGGACCAGCCATATAAATACTGTGGCTACGAGAGATCAGGTCAGAGGCTGGGTATTCTGCGGCGAGTGACTCACCTCCTGACTCCCCAAAGCCTTTCCACCATCTACAAGGCACAAGTCAGGAGTGTGATGGAATACTCTCCACTTGCCTGGATGAGTGCAGCTCCAACAACACTCAAGAAGCTCGACACCATCCAAGATAAAGCAGCCCGCTTGATTGGCACCCCATCCACCACCCTAAACATTCACTCCCTTCACCACCGGCGCACTGTGGTTGCAGTGTGCACCATCCACAGGATGCACTGCAGCAACTCGCCAAGGCTTCTTCGACAGCACCTCCCAAACCCGCGACCTCTACCACCTAGAAGGACAAGAGCAGCAGGTACATGGGAAGAACACCACCTGCACGTTCCCCTCCAAGTCACACACCATCCCGACTTGGAAATATATCGCCGTTCCTTCATTGTCGCTGGGTCAAAATCCTGGAACTCCCTTCCTTACAGCACTGTGGGAGAACCGTCACCACACGGACTGCAGCGGTTCAAGAAGGCGGCTCACCACCACCTTCTCAAGGGCAATTAGGGATGGGCAATAAATGCTGGCCTCGCCAGCGACGCCCACTTCCCGTGAACGAATAAAAAAATTTAAAAAAATTTAAGAAAGGACATAATTGCTTTCGAGGTGGTTCACTCGACTGATTCCTGGGATGAGGGGGTTATCTTATGAGGAAAGGTTGGACAAGTTGGGCATGTATATATTGGAGTTTAGAAGAATGAGAGATGATCTTATTGAAACATATAAGATCCTGAGGGGACTAGAAAGGATAGATATTCCTTCCCCAGAGAGCGGTGGAGGCAGGGTCATTGAATATTTTTAAGGCTGAGTCAGACAGATTCCTGATTAACAAGGGAGTCAATGGTTATAGTAGGTAGACGGGAAAGTAGAGTTGAGGTTGCAATCAGATCAGCCATGATCTTAACAAATGGCAGAGCAGGCTCGGGGGCCGAATGGCCTTCTTCTGCTCTTAATTTGCATTTTCGTATGTTTGTATTTTTAATATATAGGGCACTAAGTGGGGCTGTGTAGCGCCCATTGTTTCTGCGCTTCGCGGCCTCTCTAACAACCAAGATGACGTCTTGGCTGCGCACGCACATTTCCAGCGTGATGTGCGCCGGGTGCCATCTTGGTATAGGAGTTAGCGCATGTGCAAATACCGAATGCCGGAAGCATGTAAAGTAGGGAGAAAATGTGTGCAATCGGTGAGCATTGCTGATTTGAAATGATAGACACCATTTTGGACCTTAACGCTCAACTCAACGCACGGTCTTAACCCCGACCATCTGAACATGTCTTAGAGTGTCTGGAGGACCCCCCACCAGCGCTATTTAAAGGGACCATGCAAGTGTTGCAGGTTAGTTGCTGGATTATTGCTTCTAGCGGCTGGTGGAATAGGAAGTATTTTTGAAGCTCCCTATACTTACTGAGAGTTCCTAGAGTACATTTGAGAGTGGTTTGGCAGGTACTGCCTTATGGGTCGGAAAGTTACAATCGTGGTTGAACAACATTCCTGCCAACAATGGGCGGTCTGCTAGGGCTCCCGCTGGGCATTGAGCATGACTGGGAGCATGCAGAGAGGACACGCCCAGCAGGTCAAGCTGCGAGGAGAGGGAGGAGGAGGAGGAGCAGGGCACTGAGCAGGAGGCCCTACCCAATGAGGGCCCTCCGGGACCAATTGTCTTACCTCAACGTGACCGAGGAGGATTGCATCCGACGCCTGAGGTTCACTAAGGAAGACGCGACCGAGATCTGTCAACTGGTGCGGCCACAACTGCAGCCTCAGAGCAGGGCAAGGACACCATTGCCCGCGGCTGTGAAGGTCATCGTGGTGCTGAATTTCTACGGCTCAGGAGCATTTCAGGCCTCTGCTGGCGACATGTGCAACATTTCGCAGTATGCAGTGCACTACTGCATAATTTGCATAGGGAGGACACAGATGAACTGTACCAGATGAGGAACAGGTTCATCACCTTCCCCCTCCACAGAGACAAGCAGAACGAGCGAGCATGGGGGTTCGCCCGCATTGTTGGCTTCCCCATGGTGCAGGGTGCCATTGACTGCATGCACATTGCCCTGCATGCCCCGCACATCAACTCGGCCATCTTCGTCAACCGAAAGGGCTTCCACTCCCTCAATGTGCAGCTGGTGTGTGACCACAGGCATCGGATCTTGGAGGTCAATGCCCGCTACCCAGGGAGCAGTCACGACGGCTTCATCATGCGGCAGTCCAACGTGCCAGCTACCATTCACCCGCCTCAGCAAGTCAAAGGTCGGCTACTGGGTGACAAGGGCTATCCCCTCACATCGTGGCTCATGACTCCGGTCAGGAACCCACGCACACGTGCACAGCAGGCCTATAATCAGAGCCATGCTGCCATGCGCAAAGTCGTTGAGCACACCATAGGCCTCCTCAAACAACGCTTCCACTGCCTGGACCAGTCTGGAGGAGCCCTGCACCACTCCCCTGAGTGGGTGGGCAGATTTGTGGTTGCTGCACAACCTCGCCATCATGAGGGACCAGCCCTTACCACCAATGATCGGAGAAGACCCTGAGCCAGAGGTGGAGGAAGAGGAGGCTGAGGAGGAAGAGAAGGAAGAGGCTGAGGATGAGGAGGAGATGGAGGAGCCGGAAGAGGAAGTGGAGGAAGATGCAAGGGTGCAACAGCGACCACATGCCTTGTCTGCAAGGGCTCTGCATGCTCGCCTGATCTGTGCACGCTATCAATAATGTCAACTACATCCCCAAACTCAGCAGCAGTCCTACACTCCCCACCTTTCCACTCCCACAAGACAATCAAATCTTCGACAGCACCTCCCAAACCCGCAACCTCTACCACCTAGAAGAACAAGGGCAGCAGGCACATGGGAACGACACCACCTGCATGTACCCTCCAAGTCACACACCATCCTGTCTTGGAAATATATCGCCGTTCCTTCATCATCGCTGGGTCAAAATCTTGGAACTCCCTTCCTAACAGCACCTTGGGAGAACCTTCACCACACGGACTGCAGCGGTTCAAGAAGGCGGCTCACCACCACCTTCTCAAGGGCAATTAGGGATGGGCAATAAATGCTGGCCTTGCCAGCGACGCCCAAATCCCATGAACGAATAAAAAAAAAATCACCCTCCATCTGATTGTATATTGGTTTCCCTCTCAGCCCATCGCATAAATAAAAACCACCACCAAATGCAAATTCAAGATCATGTTTATCAATGAATAAATGAAATTATGCAAACATAACAGAACTATTCATGCTTGTGCATTGCCTTAGTGCCTGTTGCTCGTGTGCCTTTACCTATCCTAGTGCTTCCCCAGTGGCTGGAGCATGAGTGGTGGAAGGCTGCTGACCTTCAATGGAGGAACATGCAGATGGCCTTGGAGGATGACCTCGAGCAGCTCTGGGCCAGCTTCAGACTGCACCATCTCAGCATGAGGTACAGCAGTCTGTCCTGGCTGGCTGACAGGCAACAACAGGGGCACTGATGGAGTGGCAGGAGTGGAAGCAGGAATGCTGTCGTCCTGAGAGAGGACAGCAGGTCCCACTGCCATGGCACCACTGCCACTGTCCCGGGGCGGCGCCTCCGCAATCCTGGTGATCAGCTGGAGAACGGCTTGCCAGAGTACTGTGATGCTCTGGAAGCCCAGTTCCACAGTGGTCCCCAGAGCCACAATAGCAGCAGCCTGAGCTTCCATTGCAGTAGATGACATCGGTTTGTGCTGCAATGGAAGCCACTACATCGGCCATCAGACGCTGCATCATGGTGGGTTCCACAGGTGCGCTGATGGAGGTGACCACCCGTTCCATGTTGGAAAGAATGGGCTTCAAGCTCTGCGCAAAGCCCTGTGCCAAGTTGGAGCTGGACTCCTCCATGCCCCTTCTCATTATGAGCAGGCTTTCTGGCAGGCTTTCCAGTGCCCCAAGCATTTGTTGGTGTACACCCATCAGCTGTTTTCTGTAGCCTGGCCCATCGAAGTCCTCATCTGACTCCTCTGCAGAACTAGTGAGTGACCTCACCCTCCGGCGAGCTGGCACCTGTGGTATCCGTTCCCTCCGCCCCGGCTCCTGCGCACTTGTGCTCGGTGTCTCACCACGTGCAGATCCCTCCTCTAACCTAGCTGGAAAGGATGCGCAGTGTCAGAATCTGAGCTGGTGGAAGCAAGTGTCAGATCGAGTGACGGTGTGGCTTCAGTGACCTCCTCCTCCTCCCCGGACGGTGCCGCCATGTCTTGTTGGGTATCTGCAATGACAAAGGGAAACAGGTTGAGTTGTGGAGTGAAGAGAGGAGCAAGTAAGACGTATGTGCTGGCAGCATGTGCAGTACGTGAGTCGGAAAAGATTATGGGTGGAGGGAGATATGGGAAAAGAGAAGGAGCACAGATATGCAGAGACCCACTTCATTGGGACCTCCAGCGAGGCATGTTCTCACAGCTGCAACGATGGCCCACCCGATGATCCAAAGCATTGTCTCCTCTAGGGGGGTGAGGACGTGTAAGCGTTCCCGTCCACCCTCAGGTCCCTCCTGCTTCTGGCTGTTATGCGCCACCTTCTCCTTCAAGACAGAGGACAGTGTGTCAGTGAGTATCCTGCAAGGTGTGTGGGTGATATTCCTGTTGTGGTCGAATAGCTGCCAGTGTGTGTGACCTGTGAGTGGTGGCTGTGTGTCCTGTAAGTGTGGTACTATGTGCGGGTGAGATGCAGCATGCCGAATGCAGCATTGCGTATGGATGGGCAGTGATTTGTTGGTGGGTGGGTGACGGGAGGTGTTGTGTGTGGAGCAGTGGTGCAGTTGGTAGGACGTGCCACTTGACACTTGCATTTACTCACCTTGACCACTCGTGTCAAATCATTGAACTTCTTTCGGCACTGCACCCACATGCGTGGTGCCATGCTCCTGGCGTTCATTTCCTGCACCACAGCCTGCCAATGCCTGCGGACTGCAGTCTGGAGGGTCTCCTGCCATCCTGCGGGGACATATTGGCCCTCCTTTCATCCACCCCTTCCACCAGGGCCTGCAGTGCATCATCGGAAAAGCGTAGGGCCCTTTCTCGTGCTGGTCCTACCATCCTTGCGGCCATCTTTCCCTCCTCCTAGTGGGCTGTGCACATTCCATTTAAAATGTGCAGCTGCACCTTTAAGAGGTGCAGGCTGCTGATGACGTGCGCTGAGAATGTCCCATTTCCAACTTCCTCATTCTCCGTGCAGCCTCTCAGCAGCGCGGGTAGCGCTGGCTGCATGGAGATATCATGGTAAGTAGCAGGCAGCTCGAAATTCACATGCTGCCTGCATAGGGGCCATCGGGTGTGGGGTAATAACACATCATGCTACCCCCGCCCGAAAATGGCCCTTGTTGAATCTTTTCTCCCCCCCATAATTTATTCAGAGAATATTGTGAATATGGATTTAATCTAGTTCATGGTATTCTCTTAATTCCAGTCTACAATATTCATAACTCATAATTCATAGACTACCAGAAAATGTTGGAAATATAAGGCAAATTAGTTAGCATCTGAAAAGAGAAAAGACAAGTTAACATTTTGGTGAGATTCACTTTCAGATTTTTGCTTCAGATTTCTAGCATTCATAGTCTTCTTTTTTAAATTTTTTTTTCAGTTTCGTAAACATTCGATGATATGTATTTTGACAGTTGCCAAGGAAACTCAGAAGGCTGAAGTTACTTTTTTCTCAATTCTTCCTTGGTATAGAAATAGTGTCAGTTATTTCATTAGTGTCTAACTACATTCAGACTTATCTTTTTTAAAGCTGCTAATATTGTAAAGAGTAAACTCAGGCCAGAATCAACCCATCCCCTCTTTTTCTCACTAACAAGGTTATTAATGAGTGAACCTATTTTCCCAGAAAGATGCTAATAAAAGAACCGATGGAATCAGGTCAGTCTTGAGCTGAAGAGAGCCAGTACCAGTAGAGACAAAGGATTTATGATCTTTCAGACATTAAAGGACAAATGAATAACTACAAATGCACTGAGAAATCAAAATAAATGAGTCATATCTGTGAAAGGCCTTTATTCCCACTCCGGGTGTTTGCTTAAGCCCTTGCAATGTACCAAATGAGTGACAAGTCTGGAGCTCTTAGAAAAGCTAATTAGATAAAGGTCAGCAATGAAGTTTCACTTTAATCACTGTAGAAATGTCACTTAGAGGTGCTCATAGACTACCTATAAGAATGTAGTGTAACACATAGAATTACATAGTCTTTACAGCACAGAAATAGGCTATTTGGCCCAACAGGTCCATGCCCGTGTTTATGCTCCACACGAGCCTCCTTCCACCTTACTTCACCTCACTCTATCAACATATCCTTCTATTCCTTTCTCCCTCATGTCCTTATCTAGTTTCCCCTTAAATGCATCTAAGCTATTAGCCTCAACTACTCCATGTGGTAGCAAGTTCCACATTCTAACCACTCTCTGAGTAAAGAAATTTCCCCTGAATTCCTCATTGGATTTATTAGTGACAACTTGTAGGTCAGTTGTACTATGCAGCTTGCAGTGATGCGGTTCTGGCCTTGCATCAATGCAGACGTTGTGTAGCATAATTTAGCTGCAAAGTCACCCAAATCAAATTCAGACTATCTCAAGGATGTAGTATTACTTTGTGTTAGCTTTGCACAGGCTGCAGTACCCATTGGGCAACCTTAGAACTTGTTAACGCTCATATTTGATATTTTCTGATATGCAGAGAGCTCCATTTTACCTAGTCAGAGAGTAATGTGGAGCCAACAGTATCATTCAATCACAAACTGATACCACTGTTATACCAGTAGCAACACTGTGGTTAACACTTGTCAACTAAAATATCATGAACTCATTTAACTAATGCACTCTTTTTAAAGCTGTGCAACCAGGCAACATTTTCTTTCAGATTACTTGTGAGGTATACTATTGCCACCTTAGGATCTGTTCCATCATGAAGTGTTCCAGAATTACTGGCTTAACTCAAGAGTGGACGGGTTTGATTTACTATAGACAAAATGATTTACGAGCCTTTTAGTGGTCATTATACTAGTCCAAAATACCAAGGGATGTTATAAGTGGGAGAAAAATGCCATAAGGCATTTTTGACTTGTAGATTGAGCAGAAAGGCAGCTTCTGGTTCCATGCAGTACCTTCTAGGAGAAACTAGATGTAAATGAAGATACAATTTTAAACTTATACTGTTGTTTCTACTTCAGCCATAGGATATTAGGCAGGTTTTTGCTTCTCCAGATGTCATACCCCTATAACAAAGGTCCGGAATTGTGAGCCCATAAAAATGGATGACTATAACCCATAAACTGTGTGTAATTTATATAAGTAGGAAGGTATTTACAATTGATTACATCTTGTTAGGAATATGTCGATCTCTGTTTAGATGTAATGTTGCATCAGATCTGGTCATGTGTAACTGTGTATGAACAGGGTATTAAGTTGGGAGCTGTATGTTAGGAACTAGACTATAGACACTTTGGAGGAGGAGTCAAATCGCAAGACAAGTTTTAAGGTTGGAAGACTGATCGCTTCAGGGATTCCAGTACCTGTTCAGATTTGTTTCCATAAAGTTGTTATTGGCAGTGCTGAAAGCAAATCGAAATCGCCCATAAAACATGCTACAGCAATGATTTATACAATGCCACTTGTAATCGTATATTAAATAAGCAATTATTTTCACTTGTAAAGAATGCTTATACACAATACCTGGCCTCATGTTATACAGCGGTGATGAAAAATCAAAAACTGAGTTTTGTCAGATCTGACAAGGTATCTTTATTTGAACCTCTGCACTTAAAGAGAGTCTCCAGTCGCTATAAGTGATTAGTACGTTATGACAGATTCACAGCAATAATGTGACAACAGTCCTCACATTCTACAGGTTTTCAACTTAGGAGGAAAAGTCATGGGTAATTTGTTTTCTTAACTTTAATAATGAAAAATGTTTTATTTCACATTGTTCATGAAAGACCATGTGCCGTAAAAGTAGCAATTAGCATTGCTTTCATGTTTGTTGTCATTTAATACAACAGAGGACTCTGAAAGTTACTTAATTAAAGTTCTTTGAACTGTCTAAAGCTATTAGCTTCATTATTAGTTTACTTAGAAAATTGCATTTAATGGATTTCATTCTGTTTTAGACATTAATAAAAAAACTTCAGAAAGGAAACTACTGTTTACTATTTTAGGAAAAGGTGATGCAAAGTTTTACTTACAGTTTGTCAGTAAATGATGCTATATCTATTCAAGGAAGGCAGTATTCTCAGGTTTCCATTATACTGCAGGTATCAGCTTGAGACCTATAGAGCTACTTAGAGCAACATGGGGCCAGCAGACCTAAGTTATACTGCTGGCTGTATATACCTTCTGATTAGGGAAAAGGGAGTTGTTTGCACGCATCAATCCACATGTGAACAGAGCTCCACTCACCTTTACCTGGATGCCAGTTAAATTTTAATGTTAACAATGACCCAACAGAACAGTCAACTCTTTGTGAACACTGTAATGATTATAAATTTAATTCTCAGGCAGTCTCGTGGATCTGCACTTTGCATCTATTGCAATTATTTTACAATAACCTCAAAGCAGTGAGAGACTAAATTCTGGAGGTGGTCTTACATTCTCTTACCTAAATTAGATTTGGGCATTTTTGCAGCAGAACTGCAGTGTATGGGTTGTGTGAATGTGGAGACAAAACCATTTCCATTGACACAAACTGTGTAGTATAACTGACCTATACTATCGCAGTCAATCCTAACTGCATATTAGACTTGTCCCAGTTTTATATCCGACATTATTGACTTTGGTGTAGGCAAGTAATAGAAATATTATAAATGAGCAACATTTACTGGTGAATTATTTTGTTGTACAGCACGATTTGATGTTTTTATTCTGTACTATGTTATTCGGTAGGTGCCCAGTGCAGACTGGCACACTGAACCATTGTATCTGACATGACTTTGCTTTGGATTAAGGGATCACATGACTAGATTCCATTTCAGTCTGAGAAGTTTTGTATTGCAATAGAGATTAGGTTATCCAATAAAGCATTCACATTATGTGTAGAGGAGGGAAAAGGTAGACAATGTGTGTCATGGTTCACCCAGTAGTCACACTGCAGCACTCTACACCAAAGAATTGTGATGTGCATTAAGATGATTAACATTTAAACCAAAAATATAATGAACTTATTAATGTATTCTGTTTAATCAGAACAACTAGATACCCATGATTGGAACACTCACTTCATAAGAGAGGGAGTGTCACATTCAGTAGGACTTTCTTTATAGACATTTTTAAATCCATTAAGTACCAACTATATAATACAGGATTGTTTTATATAACACAGTAATCCTCTCCTTTTATAGCTGGAGTGTTAAGAACCGCATTATCAGTGACCATGCTTGCAAAAAGCTGATAGTGTCATGACTCCGATTCCTTTGTTTGTGTATGTTTCTACATGCAGTTGTGCCAACATTTCTTGCTTCGCTCTTTGAGTTTTGGTTAGGAAGTGTTACTTAACCCCAGACAGTCCAGTCACAGCGATATGCTACACTGGACAAGATTCTCTAAAGGAATAGAAATAATGCCTCATGTATTTTCCTCAATCATTCCCATTATTAAATAATAATGTTCATTGTCAAAAAACCTTCAGATCCTCTTGAAAATGTACTAAAGGTATCAATGATATCTAAAATAGCTTATCAAACAATTCTTATTCTATAGTTTGGCATATCAAGAGTTAGACTGTATCCCGATACTGGGCGGCTGCAGAGTCTCCATCAGGGAGGGTACTTGTTTATCCTGGACGAGTTCCAGACAGCGAGGCCAGTTCGAGATGGCTGTTGTTGACAAGAGAACAATGTGTGTCTGACCACGGGAGATTATCCAGTTCACCAAACGCCTACATGACTTATTTGCCTACATTAAGTTAGATTAACAACAACATAAAATACATTTGCAATTATTTACCTAATATATTTTGTTTTTTTTAGGAACTAGTGCCACATTCAAATAATAATAATACCAATAAATCTATTTTCCTTTGGTGCAATGTTTCCACAAGTTATGTGTATGTAATGCTAACCTTGGCATCGTCGCATGGTTGACCCTGTCATCTATATTGACCCTCCTTTAGATGGACCCTAATGATCTGCCAATCTACTACCAGTGGCTTTTGTGCTGGTTCTTTCTGTAGCTTTTGTGTTGAATCTACTTGATGGCTGCAAATCATGGCTCAGCTAGCTGCTTTCTGTCCAAGAACAGCACAGAAAGGAATTTCCCCATTCAGAGTGCTTTTCCCCTTCCTTTCTCTTTCTTTTCTTTACTCCTTCCTGACACAAAAACTCACAAAAATGGCAGCCTGAGGTCAGGTCATGTAAAACGAGCAAAGACACCAGTTTTTTTTCTTTGTTTTGGCAGTGAGCGTGAAAGGAAAAAGAGACAGCTGTATTAGCTAGATAATTGACTTTAAAAATTGTGTTTTGTTTCTTTATTTGAAAACTAGTTAGTGCTGTGGTTTTCCAAACCCGGAACCATTTTGTAAAAGGAGATTGGTCTCACCTGTTAAAAGCTGGCTATTCAGCAGTAAACTAAAGCACATTGGGGTTGAATTCCTGCGGGGATTATCTCGATTGTCCGTTAGAACTTTGGCAGAAGATCCACGGAAATCCTGGAGAAATGGTGTAAGCTAAGTTTACACCATTTCTCTGGATTTTCACGGATCTTCCACTGAAGTTATGGCAATCGAGAGAACTCCTGTCGAAATGCAACCCCTTTATTGCCTTTTCTTTTTAGCTACTGAAGTTGCTTTAGCAGCTTGGAAGTCTTTGAGCTATATCTTTTTCACAAAGTTCTCTCCCCTCCTCTTCCATGGTGGAGTATTGTAAACAATTTTACAACACCAAGTTATAGTCCAACAAATTTATTTTAAATTCCACAAGCTTTCAGAGGCTTCCTCCTTCCTCAGGTGAACGGTGTTCACCTGAGGAAGGAGGAAGCCTCCGAAAGCTTGTGGAATTTAAAATAAATTTGTTGGACTATAACTTGGTGTTGTAAAATTGTTTACAATTGTCAACCCCAGTCCATCACCGCATGGTGGAGTATGATTCTATAGGCACCATCTGCCATCCGATACCTCACCTAAATGGCCATTCTCTATGTTATGACCCCTAGGCGGTGAGTTTCCACAGTGTATTTGACCATGTTTGACTATGTTTGGGAGGGAACATAAACCTGATCCTGTTCTCACCTGTTGTCTGCATACATGAACTTTCCAGCATGTCACTGGATAGAAATCAAGGACCGGAACACTGGCCAATTCCACCTTCCAGCCTCCCTCCCGCCTGCTGAGAGACACCGAGGCTGAATGCAAAACCCCAACAGCACTAAAAAAAAGATGATCTGGTCATTATCACATTGCTTTTTGTGGGAGCTTGCTGTGTGCAAATTGTCTGCCACGTTTCCTATATTACAACAGTGACTACAGTTCAAAAATGGCTGTAAAGTGCTTTGATACGTTCTGAGGTTGTGAAAGGCGTTATATAAATACAAGTCTTTCTTTCTTTACTGCCAGGTCAGCTGACTCAACACAGGCTGGGCATCAAAGCTGGGACCTTCCATTCCTGCATGGCTCATTATGCACTGGACAGAGTTATTTCCTGTTGAACCAGAATGGAATCATCAGCTATCATGCAGAGTTTGAAACGTGGATGTTCTGTAGATTCATAAAACTTTTTTCTTAGTCAGTTAAAGCCACATGAACGAAGAAATAGTTCAGACGCAGATATATTTAACCAATGGTAATAATTTAATATTTTGATGTAAGTAAAGATTGTTTTCCTGAATTTTATTGAATTATTGATAGGTCTTTTTTTTAACAACAAAACCCCTGGATGAATTTACATTGCCCTGTGAGTTGGCAGGCACTCAGTGAGCCTGGGGAAAGTGCTGACTCAGATACAGAACTATAATGTGAACAGACACTTGAAAGAACTGCACAGGTACAAAACAAAGGAACATAGGAACAGGAGTAGGCCATTCAGCCCCTCGAGCCTGTTCCACCATTCAATGAGATCATGGCTGATCTGTATCCCAACTCCATTTACCCGCCTTAGCTCCATATCCCATAATACCCTTGGCCAGCAAAAATCTATTGATCTCAGATTTAAAATTATTAATTGAGCTAGCATCCACTGCTTTTTGTGGGAGAGAGATCCACACTTCTACCACCCTTTGTGTGAAGGAGTGTCTCCTATCTTCTCTCCTGAATGGCCTGGCTCTGATTTTAAGGTTATGTCCCCTTGTCCTGGACTCCCCCACCAGCAGAAAAAAATTCTCTCTATCTGTAAGAATTCTGGGAATTCCACCTTTTCCCTGAATATGTAAAACTTTGGCCATTGACCAAAATCCTAAGATGGAAGGATAGGTGAGAGGTCACCAGACGAATCAACAACACACACAGTGGAATGTGGGAGAATTACTGCTTCAGACATGTCTCTGTTTTAGTGCAAAACCTACGGCAGGTGGTCAACAATCAGCACTAATTCGAGAGGCAGTCAGCCATTCAGAGAGGCAACTGCTCCAGACATGGCGGGGCCATGCCTCGGTTCTGATGCAAAACCAATCGACACCTAGGACGTGGGATGAAAAGGGAACCTTATGTGGCAAGTGCTTGACGATCGGAATGAATTCGAAGAACAATGGTCCATCGAGAGAAGCAATTGCAACATGATCCGAGACCATCAAAAGCCATCAAGGACTCTTAAGGACTTTGTAAGAACTGTTTAAACAGACATAGAAGTGCCTCATTTAACGACGAAGACCATTGTAAGAGAGGGGTATATAAGTGGAAGCTCGAAACCCCTCTCTCTTTTGGTTTGCTTTCTTGCTTTTGCTGTCTCTGGTTCTTGCTTCTTATCTCTTCACCAGCTCTCTCTCTCTTCCTCTTAGTTCCTGCTCTTTTTTTCACCTGAGCTCTCCAGGGAGGAGAGCAGCTTCCAGTGAAACTAATGAACCCTACGTGAGAGAACCGGTCAGCCAGACCTGCAAGTGCAAAGGATTGGTGAGCCTCAACATATGTGTGATAGATGTCTCCAGGGTCCCCACTAACCTCTTAGTTTAGCGGGATAAAGTACTGTAGTGGGTGTGTACAACTCAATGTACTGTGTAGGACCGTTTTAATCGTTATTTTCTTCGTGTTCATGGTATAATAAAACCAACATTCCAATTCAATTCAAACGCCGAGTTTGTGTGTTCTCTGTGCTATTCGGCTACGTGATCCATCACCGAATGTGTTAGCATAAGTCCCGTTTTCCTGAACCCCCGATCCGTGAGGTATAAGTGTTCCTTGGCTAGACCGGGGACCAGATATCTGCACCGATCAATGGGGTGAGAACAACCCCAAAACACCCTACATATCTACCCTATCAATTCCTTTCAAAATCCTAAAAACCTGAATCAAATCACTCCTTATCCTTCTATATTCCAGGGAATACAAGCCTCGTTTATGTAATCTCTCCTCATAATTTAATTCTCGGAGTCCTGGTAACATTCTGGTATTTCTGTGCTGCACTCCTTCCAAGGCGAATATATCCTTTCTAAGGTGCAGTGGGACGATAGAAGATGCAATCTATCCCAATAATTATTGAACCTCTGAATTAATACAGTCTGCTACTTCATTGCTGCTATCAAGAGGCCTGTAGACAACTCCCATAACAATTTTAAGTCCTCTCTTATTCCTCAATTCTAAGCAGAGTCTCCACTGATTGCTTTTCCTTACCTCTATCCTCTCTTACTAGTGTTGCAATAGTATCTTTCATCAATAAGGCTACCCCTCCTCCTCTTCCAGTTTCCCTTTCCTTTCTAAAGCCCTTATAACCTAGAATATTTAATTCCCAATTATGATCAGCTTGCAGCCATGTCTCAGTAATGGCCACCATGCAATTCCCTCTAATGTATTTGAGCCTCTAATCCACTCAATTTATTTCTTATACTCTGTGCATTAGTATATCACTTTTTGTGACCTGAACTCTGCTCTTATCCCATTTCTTAAATCTTTAAACTATCATTTTTACTATTGTTTCTGACTGAGCCCTGCCCCCCCATTTATTAGTTTAAAGTCCCTTTTACCACCCTGTTGATCCTTTCCGCTCTCAGCCCGGTTCAGGTGCAGCCCGTCCCAATGGTACAGCTCCCTCCTGTCTCAGTACTGGTGCCAGTGGCCCATGAAAGGGAACCCCTCCTACCCACACCACTCCTTTAGCCACGTGTTAACTTTCCTAATCTGCTTATCCCTGTGCCAATTAGCGCGTGGCTTGGGTAATGATCCCAAGACCCCTTAAGGTCCTGCTTTTTAATTTAGCTCTTTATTCCTGATATTCCCTCAGCAGGAACTCCTCCCTTTTCTTCCCTATGTCATTGGTCCCAATATGGACCATGACAGCTGGATCTTCCCCCTCCTTTCCAAATTCCTTACCAGCCACATTGAGATATCCCTTACCCTGGCACCAGGTAGGCAACACACCCTTCGGGATTCTCGGTCGTAGCTGCAGAGGATACTATCTATCCCCTTAATTATTAAATCCCCTATAACTATGATGTTTCTATTCTGCTCCTCTCCCCTTTGGACTGCCCTCTGCTCCATGGAGCCCAGGTCAGCATTGTGCCTGTACTCCCCACAGTCTTTCTCCCTATCCTTACAGTTATCAAGTACATTGTACCTGTTGGATAGGACCAGTGTCTGTGGGACCTCCTCCTCTAACTCCCCTCAGTTCCCCCTACCCTGCTGACTGACAGTCACACTCTCCCCTCCCTGTACCTGCGCTTTCCTCTGAGATGTGACTATACGCTGAACTGAAAAGACACAAGAAAAGGCACTGCCTGGAAAACACCAGGAACAGCCCCTATTCTGTACATTTCATAATGTATTATTTCAGTTAATTATTTAATATCCATAGCATTAATTATATAAACTTTTTGCCTCACACACTTTGCTGCATAGTGCTATAATTTCATGGTGCCCCTGGCATTTTTATCATTAATAACTTGGAAAAGGTAAGGGAGTGGAATTCAGCATCACAAAGGATTTACAGTCATATTTATTTTGGTGAATATTATGCTTCTGAAGGTGACAGGTGTTAGCAGTGAGGAGCGGAAAACTTTCCCATTTTGATCACCCAGTATCAACATTAATGCAAGGTGTCAGGTGTAGCACAGTTAGATACAGAGCTCTACCCTGTCTCATCAATCTGCTTTATTCCCCAGCACCCCCTAACGTATGGTCTAAGTTTCAAATGTTTGCAATAGAATTTCTTTTGTAAACCTGTCCAGAATTGGGCGACCCGACAATTTCCCTCAACAAATTCCTCCCGCCACCAAATTTTCTCCCCCGACGAGGCCTCGTCTTTCCAATGGTTTCATCGACCCTCTGGTACCTCACTCAGTGTGAGCCTAGACATAGTTTGGATGGTATTGTAGCCGGGCACATTCTGAGCCGGAAGTGCCATATTGGCTGCAGGCATCAAAAGAGGCGTCCAGGGCCTGCGCTGGTGCCAGGCCAGCTGCATTCAGTAAAAGATGGTCTACATGCGGCTGATGGAGGCCGCCACCAAAAAAGGTAGATTTTGTAAAATATACTTACCTGAATGTGGAGTCAGGAGGAGCAGCTCTGCTCCTCTCAAATCCACTGCAGCTCCTAAGACCATTGTCGGCTCCTGCTCAGTCCCTCCCTCTTCCGATTGCTGCTCTCCATCCCCTCCCGGATAGCTCTTTCAAAGGGCCGGCACAGGCACGTTGGGCCGAATGGACTCCTTATGTGCTGTACGATTCTATGATTTCAGGTTGCTTCTATGTTAAACATATGGGAGCAGATTTTCCTCTTTTGGCTCTTGGGCATAAATAATCACCTGGGTGAAGTTTATAGAGGAAAATTGGGCAGCAAGGATCACACAGCCATAATGGAGCCCATCAATTTTTCACCCATTTAAAATATTAAATGGGACGCCAGGCAGGCTCCATTACGAGTATGTCATCCCCACCCAATTTGGCTCTGTGTGCTCTGTACAAATATTATTTACAACCAAGCACATAAGAGGAAAATCTACCCCATTGTGAGTGTGGAAATGACAAATGCAATGAAATGTATTTTTTTTAATCAATAAAGACAGCAGATTATGTAAAACAGTTTATGCAAGTATGTATGATAGTTTATTTACACCCACTCATGGTTACCAGTTCTTTGTGAACAGATTGTCTTGCTGTAACTTTGCTTTTCTAAACTAAATTAGAAATTATGAGGAAAATTTTCTTTCATCGCTACTTATGGTGAAATCGTAAACACTTTTTTTAGAACAATTTTATCATCCTGCTAGAAATAGTGAATATAGGACATCTTTCTGTATGATATTACTAATACACAGTGACCAGAGGAAATCTTGCCCCTAAGGTAGTTCCTAATTGCCCTATTTATACATTTTCAGTTAATTACTGACTTTTATCAAGAAGTTTTCAAACTGAACAATGCCTAATTGTTTGATCTGCCAACTAAGTGAATCACAAAAGTGCAGTAAAAGAGTGTGGTCCTAAATGCACAAACCACATTCAACGTGCTCTGTCAGACAACATTCACTGTACCATGGAGGTTCAATTACAGTAATGGCAAGGTTATAGTTCCAACTAATCCCTAGCGTTCCAGTGAAAATACAGTCTGAGTCATCATTTATCATTTTTGTTTGCAAAAAGAATTTCTGGATATGCTGCTTTGACCACTGTCCCCTAAACCATAACCCCAACAATTTCAAGATTAAAATTTTTATTTAATTAATAAGAGCAGTAAATAGTCACCTGCTTTTGTTTGTTTTTTTCCTTCACAATATATCTATGACAAAGTTGAAAAGCGGTTTCCCTTTTCCACAATGGGTTGGATTAACAAGGCCGGGTACAGTGTTTCGCACATAAAAGATCGGTTTGGAGCTGAGATACAATTATGCACAAGAATAGGGAGAGGGAGTGAAAGAAAGAGATGCTGTTGTGTACATACAATAGTTGTTCTGTATTCTCTCTGCCTCTGAGTACAGTACACACTGTATATCATGGAATTACAGTAATAGTGCACTGGTAAACAGCTACATCGCCCCAGCCCATATTCACGTGCAACTTCAGCACAATAGGTACTGCACGGTTAACTTTCTGCTTTTGCTGTCCTGGCACAGAGCATCGCACACCAGCAGCACATGTCAGAATACTGAGCACGGAGGATAGCACTTATGCTATGCAGACTGCCCGTTTTCACCCATTAAAATTAATTGAATGAAAAATTGAGCAGGCTGCATTATCTTCTGCATATTCTGTTATGCACACCTGGTGAGCAATACTCTGTGCCAGGGGTGTAAAAATGGAAAATTTATCATTATAGCCTAGAAATTGCTTTCAGGGTAAAGTATTACACTGGTGGCAATTGTGCAATACATTACAATATTACAATACATTCCTACTTTACAACAGTGACTACACTTCCAAAATATTTAATTGGCTGTAAAATGCTTTGGGACGTCCTGAGCTCAATATAAATGCAAATTCTTTGTTTCTTTCCTTCTTTAATACTGGCCAGTAATTCCAGGTTTCTGGAGTTCACATGCTTTCTACCAAATGAGTGCCCACCATAAAGTCTTTGGTGGCCTTTGTGCATCATGCCTTCAAAGTGCAAATTTTGCCCATGTGAAATAGATGTTAGGACTCAGGCAGGCTTTTGTATGTTGAGAATCGAGGTAGTTGTCACGTTTTGATTTGTTGGATATTTGTGGCTCAGGTACGGTATTCTTGGTTCAGACTAGGTGCAGTTTATGAGCTTTGGCCAATTCTAAGCAACAGAAGTCCTTTGGAGATGACGGGCTAGATGTGCCCTCATTGGAGATGTGCCCCCAATAGAAATCCCAGATTGACATTGTTGCTCTCAATATAATCTATGCACTGGACCATTGAAAATTAAGAACACAGAGAATATAGGTATGTAAAGTCAGTTTATCTTAAGAGGAATTCTTGACTACCTTTTTAAAATGTTCTTTGAACTGTACTATTAATCACATTCCACATGTTACGTTACGAATTCTGGATGTGGATCTTAATGTGTAACATTATGTCAGGAGTAGTTTTTTTTAACTACTGGTAGCCAATCAAGTTTGCTAGTAATCAAAGGCTAGAAGTTGCTGTCAGCGTACAGTATTACACCTGCAGAAATTGTGAGATGAAGACGAGCAGAGAAGGGCAGCCAGAGATGTCAGATGGCATTGGAGGAGCAATATTTGCATCCGCTGCTATGTCGGTTACGACATTTACAAGCCAAGGTGCAGCTAGCTGGCAGTGACTGAGGAGCACCAACTTCAGGGGCTTATGTTTATCAGGAACACAGTTACAGAACCATCTGCTTCAAGAAGACCTACAAATAACAACAACAACTTGCATTTATATAGCACCTTTAACATAGAAAAACATACAAAGGCGCTTCACAGGAGCGTTAGCAAACAAAATTTGACACCAAGCCATCAAGCCACATAAGGAGATATGAGGACAGGTGGCCAAAAGCTTGATCAAAGAAGTAGGTTTTAAGGAGTGTCTTAAAGGAGGAGAGAGAGGTAGAGAGGCAGAGACATTTAGGGAGGGAATTCTAGAGCTTAGGGCCTAGGCAGCTGAAGGCACGGCCGCCAATGGTGGAGCAATTAAAATCAGGGATGTGCAAGAGGCAAGAATTGGAGGAGTGCAGGGATCTCGAAGGGTTGTAAGGCTGGAGGAGGTTACATAGAGACAGCATGACCAGAGGGGTCATCAAGGTGACTACTGGCCATGATTTTTTTTTGAAGTCAGGTTACTTTATTTTAATTGAATTACAATTTTGGTCCAATCTTGGAGACACAATACTGAAGTATTTTATTGCCACCAGCTCCTTCCAGGCTAATGCAGGGGACAATTGCAGTGCCAGCCAGTTTGATGTTCACAGATGTATTAAAAGGTCGCCAAAGCATTATTCAACAGGGCCAATGACTTCAACACTTTTGCCACTGACAATAGCAACAACGTGTGAGGGCAACAAATTTCTGCAGAACTGCTGGCTTTTTCCGGGTCCATAGAGTCTGCACTCATGTTGCCAGTCAGGCCCCTGTGCACAATGCTATGCTCTATTTGACCCAGAAAGAATTTCCTCACTGCAATATGGGCATAGCATGTGACCACCAGCACCAAATTATGTAGATCAATGCTTGCTTCCCTGGAAGCTCTCTACATTTATTTTAGGATGTTTATCATCTGTGCCATCTTTGTTTGAAGCGGACTGGAGAGTAGAAGGATGTTACCAGAAACCACGGCTACCATATACAGCCATGGCTCATGACAATTATGCGCCAACCATGGATAGAAGCAGAGGGCAGATCATTCTTGGGATGTGAGCATTGCTGGCATTTATTGCTCATCCCTGGTAGCCCCAAGGTAGTGGTGGTGAGCCTTCTTCTTGAACTGCTGCAGTCCATGTGTGAAGGTGCTCCCACAATGCTGTTAAGTATGGAATTCCAAGATTTTGACCTCCCAATGATGAAGCAATGGCAATATATGCCCCAGTCAGGATGGTGTGTGACTTGGAGAGGAACTTGTGCCTTGTAGGTGGTAGAGAAGCTTTGGAGAATCAGAAGGTGAGCCACTCCACACAGAATACCCAGCCTCTGAACTGCTCTTGTAGCCATGGCATTTATGTGACTAGTGTGGTTGAGTTTCTGGTCAATGATGACTCCCAGGTGCCCAGCAATGACATAGCGTTTCAAGTGCAACCATCAGAAAATGCGAGCGAAGGAAGCCCCACCTTAGGTACAATGTAATCAGTTTTTTAATGAGGCTTGTATATTCCAACAGCTTGAGCATCCTGAGCAGGAGCACATACCAGCACATTTTCAGTGCTCACACTTAACACCAAATTTCCCAACTCCATCCCGGCATACACATGCACCAGCGGCCCATTAGGAGTGGAAAATGTTGGGGGCAGTGTTTTGAGTGCTCTTACCAAAATGAGCCACCTTACACTTTGATATATTGAATTTCATTTGCCACCCACTCTCAAGCCTATTTATGTCTTCCTATATTTTGATGCAGTCCTCTGCGTTATTAGCTATTCCCCTAATTTGGTATCATCTGCAAATTTCAACACCATTTTCTCTCATTTCTGAGTCCAAATAATTTATGCATATTGTGAATAACAATGGTCTCAACACGGATCCCTCTGGCACACGTCTTCCTCCTTTCTGCCAGTCTGAGAAACTTTTCTTAACTCCAACCTCTATACTGAAGCCGTCTTTCAATCCATTCTGCTACCTGCCCCCAGATTCCACATGCCCTGACCTTTGCCATGAATCTCTTATGTGGCACTTAATCAATCAAAGGCCTTATGAAAGTCCATGTATACCACATCGACTGTTTGCCCATGTCTACTCTTTCTGCTACTTCTTCAACAAATTAAATAAGGTTGGTTAAACATGATCTTTCTGTTAGAAACCCATGCTATTCTTTATTATATTCTTTTTCTCTAGATGTTTTGTTATGTGGCCTTTTCAGAGAATCATAGGCCGGGATTTTAACCCACCTTGCCCAGCATGGGAGGGGTTAAAATTAGGCCTGAGGTCACTTCAATCCTGTCTGGCGCCATCTTATCTTCGCGGACTCTCAAGTTCACTAAGGCTCCCGCTACAGGCAGGCGGGGGCCGATTTACATTCAAAAGTCATTGGCGCCGCAACGTAATCTTAACTTAAAGTTAGGTGGTGTTCTGCTATGTCTGCAGCCTGGTAGCAGAACCACGGATGGAGGTGCCTACTGGCCAGCAGAGGCCAAGGTGATTTTTAAAAATTTACTTCTGTCAGAACTCCTTGTGGTTCCAGGAGGAGCAGGAATGCTCTCCCCAGGCCCTGCATTGAGTCCTTGGGCCTCCCCACCCCTCCCCGTGATCACAGTGGAACCTACCCTCCATCCCCAATCGCCTCCAGACCCCTCCTCCCACTGATTGCCGGGGACTGTTCCCACGAATCCTTGGCTGTAGCCTCCTGCTATCAAATTTCCACTCCCGCTCGCCAGACAGGTAGTGAATCTGGCTGGGTGTCGGGCGGGACTCCGGGAACTTTTATGTTAATGAGGCCCTGCTGTTAAGATCGGCAGGGCCTCCACATCTCCGGACTCTCCAAGTGTGCCACCCGCTCTGGAGCTCGCACGCACCGTTTTGCTCCCCTTTTAAAATCAAGGCCACAGAATCTACCCGCACAGAAGGAGGCCATTCAGCCCATCGTGTCTGTGAAAGAGTTATCCAATTAGTCCCACTCCCTCGCTCTTTCCCCATAGCCTTGCAAATTTTTCTTTTCAAGTATTTATCCAATTCCCTTTTGAAAGTTACTATTGAATCTGCTTCCACCACCCTTTCAGGCAGTGCATTCCAGATCATTACAACTCGCTGCGTAAAAAAATATCTCCTCATCTTCCCCCTGGTTCTTTTACCAATTATCTTAAATCTGTGTCCTCTGGTAATTGGTCCTACAGTATCTCCTTTTCTGCTCCATCAAAACCCTTCATAATTTAGAACACCCCTATTAAATCTTCCCTTAATCTTCTCTACTCTAAGCAGAACAATCCCAGCTTCTCCAGTTTTTGCACATAACTGAAGTTCCTCATCCCTGGTACCATTCTAGTAAATCTCCTCTGTACCCTCTCCAAGGCCTTGACATCCTTCCTCAAGTGTGGTGCCCAGAATTGGCCACAATATTCCAGCTGAGACCTAACCAGTGTTTTATAAAGGTTTAGCATAACATCCTTGATTTTGTACCCTATGCCTCTATTAATAAAGCCCAGGATCCAGTATGGTTTTTTAATAGCCTTCTCAACTTATCCTGCCACCTTCAGAGATTTGTGTATGTGAACCCCCAAATCTCTCTCTTCCTGCACCCCCTTTAAAATTGTACCATTTAGCAACAACTCTCTGGGTAAAAGAAACTCTCCTCATCTCCCCCCTGGTTCTTTTACCAATTATCTTAAATCCTGTTGCTAGATAGAAAACCCAACTTAGTTTTATTTCTAATTTGCCTCAATTTTAAGAAGATGAAAAAGCTGCTTAAGCAATTCTTTTATTGCAGTACATAAATCAACATTAATGACCAAAGGCACCTTCTTCAGGATTCCATTAATGAAAGCAGGACCCAGAAAGGTACAAGGGGGCCATGTGACCGAAAACCCTTGAAACTTTAAGAGCTGGACAAAGAAGAAACATCCCGCTGCAGTGAACTTTCTTTGCATATGAAACATCAGCATGGAGAAAAAAAAGTACAGAGTGATAAAAAATAAACTACAATTGTTTAAAGTTAAAAATAAATAAAATAAAGCAGTAGGCATGCTGATTGCTACGGACAAGAAAATTAAACCATAAAAATACAGGAATGTTTTTGAAAAATGAATGTTTTAACAGTTTGCCTAAAACTATTTATATATTTCCTATCTGCAGAATTTACAAAGATGTGTCTGCTGGGGTTTGGGAGGACAGATCATTGAAATATTCCTCCACAGGGTCACACTCTGAATAAAATGGTTTATCAGCCACAGTGCAGCTGGATTCTTCCTTCAAAACTCCCAACACACTGGCCTTCAGAGGCTCAAGGGAGTTCTGAATACTAACATTTCAGAGCTGTAAGGAGGATGACTGCTGGTTTCTGAACAGTTTGGTATGGAAATTAATTGTAGAGACAACCTGCTCCATCAATTGTAACCAAGCAAATTGAATATTTTATGCAGTACGGTCACATTATTATCTATCTAGGTTGGGCCAGACTAGGCAGTTTCATCAACATTTTTCACAGCCTATTTCAGGACAGTGTTTTCCTTCTGCATGTGTATGGTGGAAGCGATCAAAGGCCAGCACCTTCCCAGCATATATCCCACGATCCAGAGATGGTCTTACGGAGAATCTTGTCAAAGGTATGAAGCTGTTGCACAGCTTGATAGCACAGTTTGTGGCGTGTACCCCAGACCCTTGATTTTTGGAGATTGTAATGCTCCCTCCTTGTGCAGTTATCTCATTATCACCTTGGTCATTATTGCACAACCTCCCTCCCCCCACCCCTTCTCCAAAATGATGGTGGTTCCCAGTTCTTAGGAATTCAAATATATAAATGTGGAAGAATTTTCTATGGAGATGTGAAGACGTTAATGAATTGACTTTGGACTAGCCATGAGCTGATATTACTTTTACAATAAAACTTTTCTAGATGATAGAATACCAAAAGTTAATTTATTTACTTCATGTACAACAACTGATAATGGGCAATAAACATTCTACATCAGATTTGCAAAATCTTACTAAATATTATTGACAAACATATTATAGAAGATATCGTGAAAATTCTTCAAATCACTTCTCGATGACTCAATTGTTAAACACAATGCATACCTCAGCCATACAGAGGATCAGATGGTCCTCTGTGCTAAATTAGCTGGTCTCAATTGGGGTGGTGGTAGGGTGCTGTAACTGGCCTCAGTACTCTTGAACAAAGAAGGAGAAAATCAGTCTAGGCCAGGTTTCTCAGTACTGATAACTGCCCAGTGACCCTTGCTGGAGAGTGTACGTGTGTGGATACCAGGTGAGGATCGGGAGGTACCTTGCTAACATGCACCATCTAGGCTCAAGGATGGCTACTTAGATAAGATACTAGAGGGTGACCACCTCAAAGTATATTATACATATGTGTGATCAAACATACTGTAATTTCTACATTTTGAAGAATCTTTTCAGTCTCCTTTATTGTCTGCAATGGTCCTATTTGAGCACACGACATTCCTGAAACAGGATTTTTCAATCACCTATTTTCCTGCTGCTTACTTTAACTCACACTGTGAGTACCCAGACACCATTGTGTGCTGCATTCCTGTGAATCCTCCAATAATACCATACTTCCCCGACCACTTCCATGGCTTTTGATAATTGAGCACTAAAATTGGTAGCCTCCCTCAGAAACAGCATAAAACTGCTCAATGAGGGATACAGAAAAAAATCACAATGGTACAGTAGGTGTTGCTTTTCTGATACTGAGGTTCAGGCACGCTGCTGGGGCAGTGCAAAGGGACTTAGTAACTTAGTAACTTATCTGGGATCTATCTAACCTGGAAGTGGTTGAGGCTGATACTGAGTGCCAAAAAGGAAAAATGTTTGATTCCCAGCACTGCCATCTTTTCCTGTAATAAGCATGAAAAATATAAATTATAGCTTTCATTTTTTAAACAGAGTTTTGGGATATGACCTTAATGTGAACTTTTCAGTTATTAAATATTACAGAAATGTCAGATAATAGATGGAAAAAGTCCCTCACGAACATATGATAAGCAATAAAACATTTTCCAAGCTATGTCTGGTTGCGCAACAAATTCTGTTTATGCAAAATCTGGCTTTGCCTTTTTTTTTGTACCAGTCACTTTAGCTTCTCATTTTCTTAACATTTAGCTTTCTTATGTCAATTTCATAATAGTGCGAAAAGCTGAACATCTATGAATCGGTAATGTAACTTATTTGCAAGCAATTACGAAGACTGTTTGTGATTAATTGTGACCAGTGTCAGCAAGGGTTATTTTGACAGGAAGAACTGTCCAGTAGAACATTGGGGTCGATTTTAATTCCCCCTGCCTGGTGGAAACCAAAAAGATCTGCTATCTTAACTTGACGCCTGAGCAGGGGCGCAGCGATGGCTTCCCTGCCAGGCCAAACATGCCAGGAACAGTTGCCAGGGCCAGAAGAGGCACAGCAAGGTAAGTTTTTTAACAGAAAGTTTTTGTTTCCTTGTGGGCCAGGAAAAGTAAGGTCGCTCCTCCAGGCCCACAAGGAAACCTTAGGCATCTCCTGCCCCAAGTTGCCCCCCTCCCTGCACTGGGATTCCCCTCCCGGGACACTTACCTTGTGCCGTGGGCTGTTCCCACGCATCCCCGGCAGTGGTCTCCTGCTGCCTGATTTTAACGACCAGGAAGCTGCTTCCTGTCATCTTCCCGGCTTTTTTGGTTGGGAGGTCGGCAAGTGAATGTGGCCCGGCCATTAAAATCAGCCGAGCCTGCCTGCTGCTGTATCCGGACGGGCACATGGCTTGCTTTGCTGAGTTCGCACCTGGGCATTAAAATTCAGCCCAAAGACTTTTGGGAATTAGTTTACATATTCTACCCTACAGTAGAGAGATTCTCCATTTAAAAGGCAACTAAACTCAAGTGCCAGTCAGTCGTTTGATCATGTTACTCGCTCTTCTACTCCATTTTATTTCTGAGATTTTTTTCTATGTTTCTAATTGCTGTAACCTAGGTACTTCACCATAGGCAAACGTACTTAGAGTCAGTTTTATTGCCAATTTAAAAGCTTTGTTTTTCCCAGGTTTCGCTTTTAGTTTAAAAAAACAGGAGAAAATCGGTGGCAAAAAATTGGACTCTAAAACCCTCAAGTAAATTTGTAGAAAATCAGTAAAAAACTGATTTTTATTTTGAACGGTGCTAAAAATCAAGAAAGCAAGGAATTAAAAAAAAGTACAATCAAGCAAAATTATAACCCACGATTGTTTACACAATTCATGGACATCAATTTTATGGAGCTCACCATCAAACTCTTACCTAACCCCAGGTAGTTTTTATATATTGAGAACCTGACTCTGAGTTTCCATAGGGTTCTCCTGATCACCTACCATAACCTCAACGGAGATCGGTGAAGAAACAGCGTGAATGATTGTTTTTTGCCATTTACGCTGTTTCTCCGAGGGTTCTGCCGATTTCCTGTTGGAGACCCTTGTGGAGACTTCGGGGTCTATGATTATTGGCGCCAGCAACTTACCTGCCACTATGATGTCATTCTTTCCATGTTTTGGTGGGTGACCTGAATCAGCCTTTGATTGATGACCTCAGTTTTCAGGGGACTATCAGTGTGGTATCTGTTTCAGTGCACTGTTGTCCTTGCGCCCTATCTAACTAGGAATGAAAGAATGACTTATGCTACAGTTTGTAGAATACCACAATACCTAAAGGCAGCTTTCAGGGGATTATCAGTGTGGGAATCATGACAGGAAACTGCTGTCCTTGCTCCATACCTAACTAAGAATGAAAGACTGACATATGTTGCAATGCAAAAAATTACATCTAGGTCCCCTTTAAAATATCCAAATAACGCAGCATTTGTTGCTATTCCTACCAAAAATCGGTCTAGAGAACTGCGCACATCACATCTATGTTGTCAGCACGGCATGAACAGCAGAGAACATGCATGGTAACGTCGTAGATATAATCAAGGCACATTTCCGGACACATTTTTGGGGTTAAATTGGGCTGCGTAGCACCTGTTTCTCAGGCTACGCTGCCTCCTAAGCCCCAAAATGGCAGACAGGAAGTGTGCACACATTTCGACCGGAAATGTGCCATCCGCCATATTGAGTAAGAACAAACAAGAGGTGTCCTTTACCCACGCCTGAAGCAGGCATTAGGCCTTTTTCATATGCAATGTCTCCATTCCAACAGCGCTGGCTGCCTCAGGGAAAACCAACCCTAAGCATCACGTAAATAAAAAATTGGTAAGTACGTCTCACAATCTCCCAATCATCGCGCTCCTGGTCCCAAGATCCCTGACCTTCGACCTCCGATGTTGTCCCCCCCCCCGCCCCGACCTCAAGACCCCCTGATCTGACTGCCTCCCTCCTGACCATGACCCCCTGGCCCTCCAAAGTCTAGTGAACCCTTCCCCACAACTTAAAATTTCTTCACCTCAGAATGTGGTGCGGCCTTGCTCCCAACAGACTGACCAATTTGTTCTGGCTTCAACGAGCCTCCACTGCCTGGATGTTTTACTATACAAACCCAACCAGTTTCCTAATGTTCTTCAGGGAAGGGAGCTTGATCCCCCCCATGCTCGGTTTGGTTGAAATGTGACTCCGGTCCCACACTGCACGGGTGATTCTTAATGGCTTCTGGAATGGCCCAACAAGTCACAAGTTGTAAAATAATTGCTACAAAGTTCAATTACATGAAACACCCTCATGGGAGCACCACCTGCACGTGGACTGCCATGGTTCAAAGAGAAGGCCCACCACCATCTTCTCGGAGCAACTAACAATGGGCAATACATGCAGCCTCGCCAGCTTCACCTACATCCTGTGAGCAAATAAAACAAATTCATCTCATACCGTGAAGTTGGTGAGGATACTTTTAAGCAATTTACAAACCGCAGTGGGCAGGGTGATTCATGCAGCTGATATCTGACCCCATCCATACTGACAGATCAATAATTATTATGAATCTGTTGAGTGGTAATCCACGGTAGATTAATAGTCGATAACACAGCCATTATCACATGATGTTGAAAGGAAACTAAACCCCGGAAAACTCATTCTTTTTGGTACCACACTCGCTATTAATTACTGGGAATGTTTCAGACAGCTGTTTCTTATTCCCCTGGTCAGAATACTCTGTGGTCACTTTCTTTGTCTTTCTGGGTTGCCACGACACAGTTTAGACATGTTTAATATCATTGATTTGTTTTCTGCAGTCCTTTCACTGTGAAAAACTTTGGAAGCTTTGTAGATAACAATTACCCGGGGCTTTTGATGCTCCTCTGTTGTAAGCACCGTATATTTGCTTCAAAGAAATGCTTCTTTTCTTTTCATGTTGCTTCCCCAGAACAAACAATTCAATTTAAGTGAAATATGCCTTATGCTGTCACTTTCCTGCAGTTATTTACTATCATTGTCAACCAACTGTCAACCAACAGCACTAAAAAAAACACATTATCTGATCATTATTTCATTGCTGTTTGTGGGATCTTGCTGTGCGAAAATTGGCTGCTGTGTTTTCTACATTACAACAATGACTACACTTCAAAAAGTACTTCATTGGCTGTAAAACGCCTTGGGACGTCCTGAGGTTGTGCGAGGCACTGTATAAATGCAAGTCTTTCTTTCATTGCACAGCATAGCACAATCATTTGCTTGGAGTTTGCTATTCATTTGCTAACACTTCTGATGCCACTGTAAAGTCACAGTTCCTGTGCAAAGTTTACCCATCTTCACAAAGTTCTCAATTCATGCCCCCTTTCACAGACTGGTGCTGCCAATGGTGCCGGAGCAACAGAACACCTTCTCAAGTGATGGTGTTGACTTGCTCTTTCATACATCCCGACCATTCGCATTCTATGCCTACAGACCTGCTTGCAGACAAAGGTCAGCATCATTTCTGGCCGTGCTCCTCAGCGCTTCTCCAGCCTTGCTGCTCAATGCTGTCCCAGCTCCCACCTGATGGTACTCCTATTCCCAGGAATGGAATACGACTGTGTTTGGGAATTCTCATTATGGTTTTGTGAGATCAAGAGATTCCACCGATGGTATGTCTCCATCCACTGGAGCAACAGCATAGAAGCGGTGGCGGTGTCAGAGAAGATGAGTTCCTGGTCGCAGCCTGCAGGCATCACCGAGCATAGGCAAGACATTTTCAAAGAGAGATGGGTGCATATGAATGGAGAGGGAAAATTATCACCAAGCATTCTCATCCACATAGCAGCTGTGAGGAAGGAGGGGAAATGGGTGCCAGAGTGAACTGGGAGGAGAATGCTAGTGTGAACTGTGGAGGAGGAGAAAGGTGCCAATATGAAGTGAGGGGGAGGGAGAGGAGAGTGCCAACATGAACTGAGGGACGGGGAGGGAGAGGAAAGTGCCAACATGAACTGAGGGTGGGGGAGGGAGAGGAGAGTGCCAACATGAACTGAGGGACGGGGAGGGAGAGGAGAGTGCCAACATGAACTGAGGGAGGGAGAGGAGAGTGCCAACATGAACTGAGGGACGGGGAGGGAGAGGAGAGTGCCAACATGAACTGAGGGCGGGGGAGGGAGAGGAGAGTGCCAACATGAACTGAGGGAGGGAGAGGAGAGTGCCAACATGAACTGAGGGAGGGGGAGGGAGAGGAAAGTGCCAACATGAACTAAGGGAGGGAGAGGAGAGTGCCAACATGAACTGAAGAGGAGGGAGGGAAGATGTGTTAGCAAGAGCTGTCAGGGTAGATGGGGAGAACAGTACCAGCATGAGCTGGGAGGTGGGGTAAGTGCCAGCATGAACTGGGGAGGGAGAGACAGTGAAAAGTGCCTTCACAAATTGGGGGAGGAGGACATGATGTCACTAACAATGGCATAAATAATTTTCAAATATGTTAACAAATGTATTTAGCAATAGAGAGTACCAAATACATATCTAAAATAGCCCATAATTTCTCCAGAAGAAATGAGGGAAAATCCACAATCTTCTGCTATAGCATAAACTGTTGGGATGTCGGAGAGAGAAGTGCCAGCACAAGCTGGGGAGTGAGAAGGCATGATGAAATGTTGGGTGCGACTGCAACAAGTCATAAACAGCCCATGCTACACTGTGCTTTCAGTGTAAGTACATATTACAGGCTTATATTCAGGGCTGTTTTGAGTTCTGACCTTTTTTGAGGCTGTGTTTATGTATTAAAAAGTCAATATTCAGCCAAAGTAGTGTCACTTTATAAATCATTGGTGCGATTGCATTTAGAATACTGTGTACAGTTCTGGTCACCTCAGTACAGAAAAGATATTGCAGCTATTGAAAGGATACAGAAGAGAGCAACCAGAATGATTCCGGGGATGGACAGATTGCATTATGAGGAGCGATTATGAAATTTAGGCATGTTCTCAATGGAAAAGAGAAGATTGAGAGGTGATATGATTGCTGTTTTTAGGATTCTAAAGGGACGAGATAATATAGACCTTGACAAGCTGTTTCACCTTATTCAGAACAGTAGAACTAGAGGACTCGGCCTGTGGTTGAAGGGTGGTGAATTCAAAACTAATCTGCAGAAAAATTTCAGTGAGGCAGTGGTAAATCTATGGAGCAGGGTCCCTAGGGAGACAGTGGAAACAGATAGTAGTGATTCATTTAAATGCAAGTTAGAGATTTCTTTCAGAAAGTAATATTTTGGGATACAGTATATGACTAATTTGATACATAACATACAGTAAATGTTTGAGAAGAACAGTTGATTTTGGACCTATGGTTCCCAAAGCTATCCACAACTGGGAGTTTCTTCGCTTCATGTCTTGGTTTGTTGTAGACTATTGGTAGAGATTGATTGCCATGATTAGTCTCCATTATCATTGTATCATGCGATTACCAGGACGGTAGAAGGCGAACTAGATGGACCTTGGTCATTTCTCATCTGGGAATTCCTGTGTTCCTATGTTCAGTTTTGTTAAAGTTGTTGGTCAGCTTTTCTTAGTTTTCCAAGTTGGCCTGTATGTCGTTTTGAAAGTTGCAATGCCACTATCCCAAATAGAAAGGCTTGCCATTAACGACTCATGTTGCTGCTTTTTCTAGCTGTGGTTGAGCTGAGTGCCCAGCTCCCTGTACGGCCAACAATGCCATTTTCACATTGTTGGGCCGTTTGGACCTTCTCCAGCCGTCGGGAAGATCTAAAGCTGGAAAATAAAGTTACAATTCGCCTCTTTTAAGTAATTGCGCGTGCACAATCTTGTACATGCAGCTTTGTTGCGAGTAGTGCTATGAAATCCACCTCGCAATTTAAATGTGGCAGGTTGCACAGCCTTGAGAGCTAGAACATATTAGAGATTAATGCAGTGATGTAATATAAGAGGCACAAGTATCAGAATTACTGTCTTGGGGGATGTCATGTGGGAGAGGATCTCTTTACAAAAGTATTAGGAGTCATCAATGTCTTCATTCACAAAATGCCTATCAGAAAAAAGTTGTCACATCTGCCTTTGATACTATACGGTTGGAAAAAGCAAATTGCTCTGTGGGTATAAACTGTTGCATTCTGCTCAGACTCGCTAGCCAGACTTCACATAAAGGAACACATTCATTTCAATTTAGGTTTGGTGCCCATAACACTAGTTGACTTGTGTGTGTCAAATCCAAGCTCCTGTGCTAAGACTTCAAGTTCACATTGTCTCTCAACATTATGGTCTTCTGCAGGTGGAAGGTGTCATGGTTCTTTTTATATCATGCCATACTCTTTTAACACTCGCTAGAGCTGTGTTCTAAATTTAAAAGTTAATAGTTGTTTGGTATGAAGAGACTGAGTAGATATTAAATTGACTGCAGTTTACAATTTGACTTTGATTGGAGATGTTATTATTTTTCATAGGATTATGTAAATCTAACTCACAAATATCTGAGAATTAAATAGTGAGTGCTAGTTAGATGTCGTACTCCAGCTCAGAGAGTTTCTTTCATCTTTCAAAACTGCAACATGAACAACCATTGATCAACACCAGTCTTTCATGCCCGGCTTGTTGAAACGTTTGGCAGTAACACTAAGTATTCCTAATTAACACATTGACAATAAGTTCCAGTTAGACAGCAACTGAAAGAACTCACTTCTGCTACCTACTAAATGGAAGTCTCCTGATACTGCCAGCACCAGTTCAGAGTCACTTATGCTGCCGCCAAGCAATCAGGAGTGGTCTGCTACTTCCTTTTTAGTTTTTAAATTGTTATTCTTTTAATACTCTCTGTTTGCTCCACTATTCATAACCAAAGAATTGCTGGCACCATTTGTAATTCTGTGGTTGCTGCTATTATTTTTCTTTGTAGTTCTGCCATTTTAAATATCCTGTAGAAAATACAGGAACCCCTGTATAGATGGAGTGGTTGATAGAGAGCTTGGTTTATGAAGGTAAGAACATTAGAAGGTGGGAACAAGTAAAAGGCATTCAACATATCTAGTTCCACCTGTCTTTTAGATCTTTGTTCAAAATTCACAAAGATCATTTTAATGTCCCTTGTGCCTCAGGTGCCAAACTGTATCCTCTTACTCTAGGCAAGTGGGTGCTTTAAATCTAAACAACCAGAAAACTTGTTGATGGATCCTTTTGAATGTTTGCACTCACACAAAATTTCTAATTTTTACAGAGTTTCTACCCTTTTTTTCTGTATATTAGATAGTACAGGGTGCAAGGAAGATGGTAATGGTTGTTGAAGGCCAATTATCTCAGCGCCAGAACATTGCTGCAGCAGTTCCTCAGGGCAGTGTCCTAGGCCCAACCATCTTCAGCTGCTTCATCAATGACCTTCCCTCCATCATAAGGTCAGAAATGGGGATGTTCGCTGATGATTGCACAGTGTTCAGTTCCATTCGCAACCCCTCAGATAATGAAGCAGTCCGTGCCCGCATGCAGCAAGACCTGGACAACATCCAAGCTTGGGCTGACAAGTGGCAAGTAACATTCGCGCCAGACAAGTTGCAGGCAATGACCATCTCCAACAAGAGAGAGTCTAACCACCTCCCTTTGACATTCAAAGGCATTACCATCACCGAATTCCCCACTTTCAACATCCTGGGGGTCACCATTGACCAGAAACTTAACTGGACCAGCCATATAAATACTGTGGCTACAAGATCAGGTCAGAGGCTGGGTATTCTGTGGCGAGTGACTCACCTCCTGACTCCCCAAAGCCTTTCCACCATCTACAAGGCACAAGTCAGGAGTGTGATGGAATACTCTCCACTTGCCTGGAAGAGAGCAGCTCCAACAACACTCAAGAAGCTCAACACATTCCAGGACAAAGCAGCCCGCTTGATTGGCACCCCATCCACCACCCTAAACATTCACTCCCTTCACCACCGGCGCACCGTGGCTGCAGTGTGTACCATCCACAGGATGCACTGCAGCAACTCGCAAAGGCTTAGTCGACAGCACCTCCCAAACCCGCGACCTCTACCACCTAGAAGGACAAGGGCAGCAGGCACATGGGAACAACACCACCTGCACGTTCCCCTCCAAGTCACACACCATCCCGACTTGGAAATATATCGCCGTTCCTTCATCGTCGCTGGGTCAAAATCCTGGAACTCCCTATCTATCAGCACTGTGGGAGAACCTTCACCACACGGACTGCAGCGGTTCAAGAAGGCGGCTCATCACCACTTTCTCGAGGGCAATTAGGGATGGGCAATAAATGTTGGTCTTGCCAGCGACGCCCACATCCCATGAATAAATAAAAAAAAGCAAAGACAACTGCAGCATCTGGATGAGATCAACACTGTTCAGAGAATCAGCTGACTTTAGTCAGCTTATTTGGACACAGGAGGGCACTAGGAGGGCAGCAGTCCCAGCACTGTTGCACTTGGGCCATGTTATCAGACCCATTGCAACTGTCGCATAACCTGGAGATATATCATGCCTTTCCATCTGACTCTATTCATCTGCAATTGTCCCAGTTATTTCAGGGAATCCGACATCATTGTTGGCAGTATCGTTGATTTCCACTCTGTTCCTTTTCTGCAGTTAGACATGCTGTGAGTAACATTTTTTGTCGAGTAATACAGTAATGCACATTTCAGATGTAAATTTCTGTTTTGCGCATCTGAGGGCACTGGTAAACTGGACAGCAGTGTCATCCCTGTGGTATTAGATACAGATCTCCTTGCAGCAGATGGCATCAGTCTACAACTAGCATCCTGCTGACCTGAAGCCTGCAGAAGCATTTGCTTTTGGTCATTGTCAGGTAGGTGGGATAGTGACAGGTAGGAGCAGTTAGCTCAGCTGCTCGTTGATCTGCTTGGCATGCTTTCTTTAATCTTGTACCGCTTTAACCATGAAATATTGTATTTGTATTGCTTTAAAACAAAACTCTATCATTAATTTTAACTTGACTTGGCAACGGGCTTGCACTTCGATGCATTTTGCACCCAGAGTTCCTGTAAAAGTTTGTAATGTAAGAACCTTTTTTATCCTCCTTTATTCTTCAACATTTCTTGTTCTGCTGAAGCTGCAAAAATGCTTCAGTTACAATCAACTTATTGAAGATTTTTCACACACTTAGCTTCGGATCAATATAAATATTACATATATTTTCTGACACAGCCAAATTATAGAATAAAAAAGACTTAGCGAAAAAGAACAAAATAAGCACTAAAAAGGCTCTGGCAAAAATTAAAATTAAAAAGTATCTTACACAAAAGCATCTGTCCTTTTAAGAGCTCCAAATGCATATGGAACTTCCTTTTAAATCCACTCCAGATGCACAAACAACAACATTTGAGAAGCTCAACACTATCCAAGTTACAGCTTGATTGGTACTCCTGTCAGTAGACTCGATATCCATCCCGCCTCCACCCCTCCTCCATCTCCAGTGCACTGCGGCTGCAGTATGTACCATCTCCAGTGCACTGTGGCTGCAGTATGTACCATCTCCAGTGCACTGTGGCTGCAGTATGTACCATCTACAGGCTGCACTGCGGCTGCAGTATGTACCATCTCCAGTGCACTGTGGCTGCAATATGTACCATCTCCAGTGCACTGTGGCTGCAGTATGTACCATCTACAGGCTGCACTGCGGCTGCAGTATGTACCATCTCCAGTGCACTGTGGCTGCAGTATGTACCATCTACAGGCTGCACTGCGGCTGCAGTATGTACCATCTACAGGCTGCACTGTGGCAGCAGTATGTACCATCTACAGGTTGCACTGTGGCAGAAGCATGCACCATCTCCAGTGCACTGCGGCTGCAGTATGTACCATCTCCAGGCTGCACTGTGGCTGCAGTATGTACCATCTACAGGCTGCACTGTGGCAGCAGTATGTACCATCTACAGGTTGCACTGTGGCAGAAGCATGCACCATCTCCAGTGCACTGCGGCTGCAGTATGTACCATCTCCAGTGCACTGCGGCTGCAGTATGTACCATCTCCAGGCTGCACTGTGGCTGCAGTATGTACCATCTACAGGCTGCACTGTGGCAGCAGTATGTACCATCTACAGGCTGCACTGTGGCAGCAGTATGTACCATCTCCAGTGCACTGTGGCTGCAGTATGTACCATGTCCAGTCTGCACTGCGACTGCAGTATGTACCATCTCCAGACTACACTGCGGCTGCAGTATGTACCATCTACAGGTTGCACTGTAGCAATTCAACAAGTTTACTTCAACAGCTCCTCCATCCTCTGCGAACACTGAGAAGAACAAGAACGACAAGGCCATCATCTTCAAGCTCCCCTCCAAGTCACATACCATCCTGATTTGGACATATACCATCATTCCTTCATTGTCCCTGGGTCAGAATCCTGGAATTACCTATCTAACATTATTGTGGGAGCAGCATCACCACAAGGGTTGCAGTGGTTCAAGGAGAAGGCCCTTCAGCAACTTCTTAGGGCAATGTGGGATGGACAATAAATGGGGCCTTGTCCACATACCAAGAACAAATTAGAAAAAAACTACAGTAGTTTAGTAAATTCTGCCACCTCTCCTCCCACTTGGCAACCTCCCAGCTGTAGTCTCAATCCCCACCAGGAGCTCACTCTGAATATTTAATTAGGCCAATCCTGGACATTTTGGTAAATTCAGCAACTTGCAGCATTGGTGAGCACATGATCTGCGGTGTACTTGTCCAGCAACCCGAGTACCTACCCAGAAAAATCTAGAGGAAATTGTGTTTGTGCAGTGGGACAGAAGCTGATGGGATCTCAGGCTGATTTGATTTGATCTGAAATTTGAAGGGCACAATTCTGAGGAGGACTATCGCAATCAATAATGTCCAAAATTTTTATTTATCTCAAACATTTCTTGATGTTTTATAATTCAGAGTAAAGTGAAAATTTACTGATGGAGAATGTATGGGTACTGACAGGATAGTGCCATGAACTTCTATTCCAATAGTCCAATTGAGGTTATTGGCCTTACAAATGCAGAGCTATCAACTGTACTATGTACTGTAAAGTATTAATCAGCAAGCTTTACTTGCTACCTACTCATACAAAGATGAGTTACCCTAGACAATGAGAAAGATTTTTGAAGCTAACTTACCCTTGCCTTTTAAAATTCCCTCAGGTGAACCCATGTATCTTCAGCAGTAATTATTCAGCAGTTCCTTCATTCAAGACATGAAAAGACAAATAGAACACTTTGGGCCAGAAATCGCTCCTGAAATAACGAAGGAACTCAATAGCGTTCTCCGTTGTTAGTGGCGAATTGAAGGAGCAAGTTCCCGCGTTTGCTCATGCGCAGTAAAACGCGGAAATCGTGAACTTGCCCCTAGTGCGCTGGCGACATGCCAGCTTCACATTAAACGAACATCGCTGCAATCATAGAAATCATTGAAAAAGCGCAAACTTGTTTATCTGCCCAGCTGGAAAGTAACTAATTATACCACCAAACAGGTATGCTTAAAAATACAGGTCCAAACTAAGTTTTAAAAGCGCGGTTAGTCTCAATGACAGCCGAACAACTAAAAATTAACTTTTAAAAACGTGGCGTTTTATATTACTCCTTATTTTAATAGTTTTTGGTCATTAAAAAAAATTAAAATGTTTTTTTACTTTTCCCTTCTGTCCCTTTAATTTAATTCAATTATTTCTTTGGCTTTTTATTATTTTTTTTTAATTTACAATGACATACAGAATACTAACTTTAAATGAATGAAGTCTGCTTGCCTGCTTGAACAATGCAGCCTGACTCTGTGGGCGTGACTTCTCTTCCTGACATATTTTGTGGACTTGTCTTCTCCTCACAGATGTTTCCAGCGATGCGGCAACTCACGCTGCTCAGAGGCTGGGTTGGTAGCGCACATTTTGTTTAAAGTTCAAATTCAAGCAATAGGACACCACAGAGCCCGCAGTAAGTATTTTCACTAAGTAAATCCGCAGGAGCTGCGGCATGCGTTGCCTCATCGCTCTGTGCAATTTCTGGCCCAATGTGATTTGCTGCCAGAACTTAAGAGAAAGTCAGGTCTCATGTGAGCCGCTGACCCTCTGCCATCCACACAGGCCACAGCAGCGTGAGCTTGTGTGGTTCCAGACAAGCTCTAATGACAGCTGATTGTGCCTGTGTCTATAGTTAGTTCTGATACTGCCTGTGCCACTGGGCCATTATATGGTTTGTTTTGTGAAAAACTTTGATGAATCATAATGTGTTCAATTCTCAATGTGCTGGTTGTTTCCATTGCTTTTTCAAAGACACATAATACATTGGGGACCATACAACAATACCACTGACTGATTTTTTGAAGATCTATAATAGTACTCATTAGGTTAGGGTTGTCGATTTAGGAGAACAAAAGATATTTATTTGCGCTATTCAAGCATCGTCTTCAGAAAAGAAGCATTTTCAGCAGCAGAAATATATGAATTAAAAGAGCCTGGAAAATAATGTTTTGATTACAAAGCACATAGGCACTAGGAGAAGGTTACTAGGGTACATTTCACTTATGAACCCAACACTTATCAGAAACAAGCATCTCTTCTTGGGATCCATGCAGATCTCATTCTTTTGCTGCGCATGATTATGTCCAAGTAAATGTTTCAGTATACTGTGCCATTGGACCGAACTGTCTTTCTATCCATCTAGGTATTTGCCTGTCATGCTGGCTTGCTTTCAGTTGCTGAACCTTATCCTACTCTTAGAACAAAACAATGAATAAATCAGCAAATTCAAATGATCTTTTGTTTTTTTATGTCAGATAAAAGTTAGATAGACAACAGGGGGTAAATTTTAACCCAGAGCCGGGAAGAGGGCGGGAGGGGGTGGAAAATTCCTGACGGGAAACCCTGAAGTACTGGTTTCCCGGATATCCTTACGATTCTGACGTAAGGGCATCTTTTAATTTTTTTTGTCAGTTTCCCGCCTGACAGGCCAGCCAGATTGACAGGCTGGCTGTCAGTCGGATGGGAGAAGTGCGAGGAAGTGGATTCCAGCAGGTAAGTCTTGGATCAGGAGATCGGGAGTCATCGGGGGTCGGTAATGGGGGAGTCATGGTGGGGCGGTGGTCAACGGGGGGTTGGTCATTAGGGAAGTCATGGGGGGGTCATCGGGGTGTCGGGACTCATCGAGGGTGCCGGTCATCGAGGGGGTTCATCAGTTATTTGGGGGTTGGTCATTGGGGGAGTCATGGGGGAGGTTGGGGTCATCAGAGGGCTGAGAGTCATTGGGGGGGCGGTCATCGGGGGTTCGGGGGTCATCAGCGAGGTCGGTCATCGGGGGGAGTCATTGGGGGGGGTTAGTCATTGGGTGGGTCGAGGGTCATCGGGGGTGTCATCGGAGGTCAGCCATTGGGGTTGGGGATCACCGGGTGGTCGGAGATTGTGGGGGGGGTCGGAGATCGTGGGGGGGTCGGAGATCGTGGTGGGGAGCTGAAGATCATGGGGAGCTGGAGATGGGGTGGGAGGGGGTCGATCGATTGCGTGTGTGGGATCAATGCAGGTAAGCTTGTTGGGCCTGGGGGAAGTACTCCTGCTCCTCTTGGCCCACAACCACTGCAATAAAAGCACTTAACTGCAGTTTCGGGCCTTCTCGCCTCCTCTTACGTGGCGAGAATCAGAAGGCCCGGGAATCCCGGCCCCCAGGAGTTAAAAATAAAAAACTTGTCAAAATGGAGGCCCGCAGCCTCCTTAAAAGATTTCACTGACTGACCCACCTCCTGAGAGTGGGTTGGTCGCCCGCCACTCAACCCGCCTCCGTTAAAGTCAGAAGTTGGAGGGTTGGAGGCAGGTTGGGGTCGTGTTTTACTTTTTAAAATTTTTACCTTCCCATCAGTCCCCAACCCACCCATTCGTGGGGTTAAAATTTAGGCCCAAATACCTATTTTAGATGTAGCGCAGCTTCATAGTAAATCTATCTAAAATATTATTGTTATCTACAGACATGAGCACATCTAGCTTAGCCATCCATCACCTGATCTGGATAGGCTTTAGTCTCCTTTGCCAAAACCATGATTCTAGCATTATCGTAGAGATAACCCTGGCATCTTTTCTCTACTACCATCTCCTTAAACCCCTCTCCTCTGTCCCCTCCACCCTCACCTCCAACAACAAGTGCAAGGAACTCATGGACTTCTTTGTCACCAAGATAGATTCCATTTATTCAGCTGCCTCTGCTGCTTCCCTCCTTCTTCTTTCCCACCAAGCTAAACATCCCCCATGACTCTCCCTTGCTCTAGCCCAGGCCTCCATCTCTCTTCCATCTCCCCTCATGCCCTTCTGCTCCATTGACCCCATTCCCACTAAACCGTTGGCCACCGTATTTAATTTCCTGGCCCCCATGCTAGCTGACATTGTAAATAGTACCCTCTCCTCAAGTACTGTCCACCTATCTTTCAAAACAGCTGTAAATTATGTACAAAGTTGCATTCAATTATATTTTATAATGCATTGCTAGATAGATCATTCAATGCTTGTGATTCTTTCTATTGGCTGAGAGTACAGTCATTAAATGGCAAATGTCTTAATTCCAAAAATGAACTCAACTACTACTGTCAATAGTTGAGTCAATTTTTGCTATGCTCAGTGTTGGAAACGGTGCTGGATTAATTTTTGAATTTGTCATTCAATTTTTGCACGGGGGCAGAGCTTTGTTAAAGATCAGCAGAGAGTTTCAGCAGAACTTTCACAGAATCGGGGTGAAATTCTGGCATTGAATAAAAAACTCAAATTTCGTCTCTCTTTTGAGTGAAAATCGTATTAAGTAGCACTTATGCTGTTGTTTCGGCACAAGTTTTCAGCAAATTCTGGGCCAATATTACAGCCACCTACTTCCTCTTTGTCTCTCCTATGGCTCACTCTATAGTCGTCTTTCTAAGCAAGGCCAAGTTGAAACAAATTGAAGTTAAAGAAGATTAAGTATCACGGCGCATATGTAAGTATTTTGAATGATTTTGATTTAATAAAACTTTTTCTTCAATTGGTTTTGTGCAACAGAAAAGTTAGATTGGGAGATGTTACTGCACAAGAATACAAGTGGAAAATAAGAATAGGCAGCAAAGAAATTGATCAGTATTTTAAGTTTGCAAGATTCGGGATCAAAGCCCCCACACGAGGATAGCATAGTGAACTCAGCAACTGCAAGTTCCTTCAAAATTCAGACTATTGATTGAGCTTGGTTTCAATTGTCTTGGAATTCAGGTTCACTGGCTGAGGTTGAGTCATTTAGCATCCTCAAAAACATTGGACTCAGCAATTTGACATGCAAATCTAATGTTGCATTGGAACATTGAATGCATAAAATAACATGCATGGTGGTGTGACTCCATAGTAAATCTACTCTAAAGTGAGCTCTTATTCGTCTAAACAGTCCACTGTCTGCCTGTTCACTTGGTAGGATAGAAGGGTTGTCGGAGGGGTTTGAGGGCGGGGGTTGGGGGGTAAGATTTCCTCTGTTCAAAATCCCAAATACTTGTAGAAAAAAATGCATTATGATTTCACTACAAATAGTGGACAGAGGAAGTCTTCTCTCAAATGTTCCATTTGGTATCCATTGGGTAGAAATTCCCATGGTGCCATTGTGCCACCAGAAGTACTGGTGGGACTTATAAGCTCTGGCCAAAACTCAGGTGCCTCCTCCCCGACTGCATCTGAATTCCACCCCTCGAAGGAGCAGAATTTCTGAGCTAGTGTCCTTTCCTTCCATTTTACCCATTAACCCAGAGGTATTACTATGCTGATCTGCCTGTTCTCATTCTTTTCCAATGTCCTTATTCTAATTGCATTTGCTCTGAAGAAAAATACAACTTTTTTATTTACTCTACTGAACTTTCCTCTTTCAGTTAAACTTTGTGGTCTTTTATCCTGATTTAGTCATCACTCAAGTGTTAGACATGTACCAACCAGCCAACATTGTGGAAATCTTAAGAGTAAGATTCATGATCAAAAACATGTTTGTACTCATGGGATGGAATTTACTTATCATTGTGAGTTATACTAAAATAGGTTACATGTTTAAAACTAGCTGAGTGAGCCTCACTTCAAATGAGTGACATGTGGCAGGAACACAAGGCACCCATTTTCAAACCATTTTGCAGCAGTAATTCTACCCCATCACTGCCAAGCCAACTGATCCAACCCATGTTCAACATCATTACTGGGTACTTAAGCCATTAGTCAAATGTTAGATTACATTCTGCAAATACAGTGAACATATCCCATACAGAACTTTGAGTTAAATAAAATACTCTTGTAGCAGCTCATACTTTCATCAGTTCCTTATTCCAGCATAAATATCCTGAGGCATTCATTAAAATCATATCACAGGACATCTAAATGATAATGGCCAAGCTTTGTTCAAATGAAGCCAATCACCCTTATATTAAAGATGGTACAAGCATGATATCATTTGTCTCAAACAAGATAACACTACTTCAAAGTACCGCATTTATAAGCAATGACAGTGAGAATATAATGGTGCAACTTCATGAACTTGTCTGGCATATCAATGCAGTGCAGAGTGTGGCGCATGCAGCAGATCTCACATAAAATGATCCTAATAAAAGTTTATATTTGTAGTCAATAACTTTAAGTAAATTAATGCCATATGTTTGTTAAAGAGGGATGACTATCCAAATAATTCAACCTTACTTTAAAGCTAGAAAGAAACAGAAAATAGATTAGTTACTGTTAGAAGTCAGATAACTGCTGCAAGATTAAGGAGTGGTAATGAAATAGGGTCAATTTGAGGACAAATTAGGATTTGTCCAGCTCTCTTACTAGAGATAGAATCACATCAATGTGAAGTGTCTAACAGAGCTTCAAAGCAGGAGTCCATTAGATATACAAAGGAGTCTCATTAATCTAAAAGGAGTGTAAATTAAGTCATGTTTCAGGAAAAACACTTACTAATTTATGGAAAATGTCATTTCTTTTGTATTTCTGTATTTTTCTTCACTATTTTACAGTTATTTTAGATCTCCCTCTCTCTCCTCCCCTTTCCATATAATATTCCAGCCTGAGAGGGCAGGCAGGTGACCTTTATGAAGCTGTAGCCAGTGCTGATGTATAAATAGCCACTAGGAGGCACACGAGCGAGGTCCGTGGCCACCTGACCCCAAATGTTCTTTTCTGGCCCAGCAACTGCTCAGCGTCTCTCCCAAAAGCGTGTCCAGAAGCAAGAACTAATCTATGAGGAACTTTTGCCACGAGGACATATCCTGCCACTCCTTCTACGCTCTCGCACTTTGATACTGGACACTGTTATATTTTACTTTCTATTAGACTTAATTAAGCTATTTAAAAGATTTATAAAGATGACAAGGGGAAGTCCAGATAATTAGCATGTGCAGTGCTAAATTGCAGATATGTAAACTGCAAGAGAAGCAGCAGTGGCACGGAGTGGAATGTTCGAGGATCCAGTTCTGTAGTGTGGGAAGCTACAAAGTGGAGGAAAGGCAATTCCGACATGGGGGGTGGGGGGAGAGGGTGAAGGACAGATGGACAGGCACCGCCCTGCATAAAGGGGGAGAGAGAACAGAAAGTAAAGCAGATATATATTTGTCTTTGGGTTGTGGGTGATGCTGGCAAGGCAGTCTGTCAGGATGTTGTGTTAAGTACAGGAAGTTCTCTGACTGTTTCCCTCTGACCTGGAAATGTTTTTATAATTAACAGCTACAGGCTGTGTACTTAAAAAAAAGGCTGATGAATACAAACCGCAAGGTTTGAAGATATGCAGCTGTTCCTAGCTTGTTAATAACTGAATTTAATAACAAATAACAGACCTCCTCTACCAACGTTTGATCAACTACTTGAGGCAATTTATTTTGAAGACCTATATAATTGTTCCTCGCAGTTATTGGTGGCTGATGTAGGCCAGGAATGGAGACCATATCTTGAGGAATTTCTCTTTGTTTGGCCTCTGGGAATATATGAGACTGTGTCATTTTTCACGGTGATTTGGTCCACATTACATGGGTGGGTGACTCTGGATGCATTTTTAAAGATAACTGGCAAATAAATAATAATAGTAAGAGTACCAGCATCTCCCATGTTATCTGATGAAGCTAGTAATTTCATGTCATTATAGCACCTGCAGTGCTTTTTGATAATTTGATGGTTTAAATCAGACCTAGGGAGCATACAGAGGATTCACAAAGACTCATAGAAAGAAAGAAAGAAAGATTTGCATTTATATAGTGCCTTTCACAACCTCAAGACATCCTTTACAGCCAATGAAGTACTTTTAAAGTGTAGTCACTGTCATAGGCTGCATTACAGTAATACAGGGTAACTATGGACATGTACAGATGAAGTGTTATGGTCTCATTGCACCAACGGGGGATGCATGCTCTTTTCTCCCAAATTAATTTGCCTTATTGGAACATGAGAGGAGTATAGTCACAAGTCTAGTGTATAGGGTCCATTCAAAGTGTAATGTGACTGTGTTAGGTAAACACTGACTGTGCCCTTTCGCTACTAATATCTTTCACTGTTTTCATTCCTTGAACTAATTGACTTTTGAAATATTACATCAGCCTTGTGAACCAAGAAATCCTCAGTTTGAGGAGATTTAACTATTCTTTGACCAGTTTGTATGTTGTTCGGGTAAGGTATTATTCTGCTTATTAAAAAAATGTGTATGCATCGAAACATTTGTCAAGAGGGCAGTGTTGTAGATTTTGACATTACAAGTAACTACGCCTCAGACTCTGTATCCTTATAATTGCTACAGTTGACTACAAAAATGTGCATTCAGAGAAAAAAATGCCTGAAGGCAGAATTAAATTGCTGGCTAGTTTGACTTCCTGTCATTTCCATAAATTCTCCTTCCTTTTGGTCCCGATCTCACCATGCTCAGGACTGGTTCTATTTATAGCAGCAAGAGATAAAGTTTTCATTAAGGCTATGAGAATGCTTTCGCCTGCAATAGCTGTTGTCCCTGAAAACAGCTAAAGAGATGTAGTGTAACGATGGCAGTGCTACTTTTAATAAACAGTCCCCCAACACCTGCATCATTTGGCAAGTAATACTGGCCTGCGTATGCCAAATTCTTGTAATTCAAAGAGAGTACTGATGCTTATTGTGCATAGTTCTTCAATAAGAAGCTGATGACATTCAGTGGAAACTATGCCCCTTATTAGTAATTAGTTTAACATTAACAACAGAATGGCTTCTTTACATTGTGGTATCTGAAAAAAAATGTATTCACTGGTACAAGTTACTGGTACAGTCTGCAATGGTAAACTGCAGTCAGTACTTTCTTAGCAGCCTCAAAAGTAAGAATACCTTATAGCAATAATAAATGACTGCCTGGCTGCATTTCCTGTTGTTACTAAGGCACCAGTCTCCCCGGTTCTTCCCGTTTTGCCTTTTTTTTCACCATGTCAAATGCCGGGTCTAATTCCCGTACTTATACAAGAAGACTTCATTAAGCAAATCAGCCTGCCATGGAGCAGACAGGTACTCCTTTCTGTCATAGTCATTTAACTGCAATCTGTTCCAAATGGCGGCATTTTCTCCTTGTTTTGGTTGAATTTCTGTCAACCTCTTCCCCAGATCACAAAGTCAAGCTGGCCTTGGGGTTTAACAACTGAGGATATTTGTGAAAGGTCTTAAAGGTCTTTGGATGCACATAGTGGTGTACACATCTGGTCTAAGTCATTGCTATAGTCACAAACTTTTATTGCTGACTTTCCCATGTAAAGTGTTTTTGTGTTTTCCACAGAATTATTTTAAAAAAGGCAACAAAAAAAGATTAAAGGCTTCTAAATTTTTTTAACCGTATATTCCACCTTGAAAATAAAAAAAATCTGCAAATAAATTCCTGACCTTGAAGCTGCTTTGGAACAGAAGTTCTTATTCATTCATCCAAGAAAAAAATAGCTCTGGTGCAGGTTCAGGCTAAGCTGAGTACACACACCCCATCTGACTGATTCTGGAGAGGCCTACACCTCCCACACCATTGGCTTTATAATTGGAAATTCCTACGCACAAAAGGCTCTGCCTACAGGACTTCTGCAGACTAACAATCGGTTTGCAGTGCTTCACTGGGCATGAGGTCCTTGGCAGGAAGCCATTTACTATCATAAAAGTGTTTGTGAAAGAAATTGTTCCATTTTAGCCAACTTTTTTTTCTCTGGGACCGGCATTCACCCCCACCTCTTCAATGGAATGTGTTAATAATTTGCTTTGTGGAGATGAAAGACCCTTTGATAGCAACAGCGTAAACACATCTCACTCAGCTCAAAGGTCTTTGTCCAACAACGAAAGAACAGTCTTTCAAACAGTGACTGGGTGGAGAAAACAGTCAAAATTCCCAAACACAGCATCGGCCCTCACCTGCTAAAGTCATATACCGTGAAGGGCAAACCTGCTACTTATATACTTCCCAAAATAATTTTATGTGCAGACTTGATAGAGATAAGAAAAATAATAATAAACCATAAGAAATTAATTTTTAACATAAAACTATTTTGCTTGTTTGCAAAAGAGTACATGTGAAAAACGTTGGTATCAGGCATCAGCAAAATATCATGCATTTTTTGTAATCACGACAAAGTTCAAAAGCAAATGAACCTGTTCTGAGAAATCTTTTAAATGAAGGCCTTGGAGAGGGTGCAGAGGAGATTCACCAGAATGATACCAGGGATGAGGCACTTCAGTTATGTGGAGAGACTAGAGAAGCAGGAATTGTTTTCCTTATAGCAGAGAAGGTTAAGGGGAGATGTAATAGAGGTGTTCAAAATTATGAAGGGTTTTGATAGAGTAAACAAGGAGAAACCATTTCTACTGGTGGCTGGGTTGGTAACCAAAGACACAGGTTTAAGATAATTGGCAAAAGAACCTGCGGGGTGATGAGGAGAATTTTTTTTATGCAGCAAGTTGTTATGATTAGAAATGCACTATCTGAAAGGGTGGTGGAAGCAGATTCAGTAATAACTTTCAAAAGGGAATTGGATATAAACAGGAAAAGGAAAATTTTAGCTCTTGGATAGCTCTTTCAAAGAGCCAACACAGGCACGATGGGCCAAATGGTTTCCTTCTGCTGTAAGATTCTATGATTCTATGAACTGAATTTTAATGACAACATTTTTTACACAACTGAGGTGATTCGTATTTCACATTAAAACCACAAACAAAAAGAACAATTATATCGCAAAAAGGGCTTATTTTCTTATCCTGATGAAATTCATTTACTTTCTTTTGTAAAAACAGTAAATGAATTTCCTCAAATTAAGAAGAATAGTAAATCTCATTTTATACGTGAACTGTAAACACTTGACCTCCAGTGAGAGGTGTTTAATAACGGAAACCAACTATTTAGCCTTTTGCCCTCATCATCTTGACGTGCTGCTATACAAATCAACAAGGCTGCCTGTCACTCTACCACAATTGGGGCAAATTCCTTCGGCCAAGTTGCAGACTGGAGCTATTAATGGAAGCAATCTACTAAGGAAGCTGGACAAGCACAAAGGGTTCACTGCCTCCTCTGCAACTGCAGGATAGAGTAACAGTGGGTCTGAATTTGCTGGTAACTTGCACCATAGTAATGACCTATTAACGGCATGCGCCATTATTAATACTTCCAAGTTCCAGGAGATAATGGAGTAAGTGAGTTATGCCATTATTTGCGTTGCGCCATAATTTGCCGGGACATTTGTGCTGCTCCGCTGACAGCTTTTCCAAAGCCACTAATAGTTCATTCTCATCGCTCAGCCTACCATTGTTGTCAATTTGCTGGATTTATGCCATTATTTCCACCACAGCCAGTTAGACTGAAAATTAATGGTGTGGGTGGCCTGGTATTGACATGATTTATGGCCCTCACATGACTCAGCCTGGGAGGTCAACAAAGGGACCATTAAAGCTGTAGACCCTCACTCCAGCTTTCTGGAAATTGTTCTCAGAATTTTCTTTTCCTAATTGTCTCAGTTTTGGCAGTCTTTACTTACCAGTTTTGCCATTCAGAGTGCTGTTGGTGGCTGAAGGGAACTACTTTCAGGGCCGCCACCTCTTCCTATGTGTTAGGAAGATTAAAGCATTGTAATGGCCCATCCACTGGGCAATCCCCTGTTCCTGATGATTATGGACGGCCTGGAGGAGGAGCAGAGGGAACGGGCTTATTGTCTGAGCTTCCATAGCCGGAGGCAGAACTGATTTGGTTACTACCCCCCGCATTCCCCCCCCCAGGTAGTGTACAGGGAATGGATATCATTTGAGGCACTGTCGGAGGAGCTCTGCATGCGCAGACTGTGCTTCACCAAGGAAGCAATTGGCCACTCTGTGAGATGCTCCTTGTATACCTGAAACCACAGTCCACTTCCCACAGTGACTTGTCAGTGACAATGAAGGTGACCACAGCCCTCAGTTTCTATAGCTCCGGTTCCTCCCAGTCAGTCTGTGGAGACCTAAATTGATTTAAGGTGATTTCTGAAGTTGCAGCTCAGTTACCTCCCAGTGCCACAACCCACTCTGAGTTATGGCGTCTGTTCTCAGCTCTTTATAGTGTCATGTGGTTGGTCTGCGAGGTAAGTCATTGACTGCGCTGTCAACGAGGTCCCCGATTCATCATTGACCTCGCCAGGCTGTAGATGGATCAACGTTCCAGCATATTGTGGCGTAAATATAGCGCAATATGAACAGAGAGCGCAAACGTCTGATTAACGGCATACTCCACTAAACACAACGTTCCAGCAAATTCAGGCCCATTGACTGCGGTAATGGAGAAATCTGTAGTCTGGACTGTGCCAGGATGTGCAGAGGACACCGGCTCCTGTGGAGGATAAAAATGGCAAAAATTCAGGGATACAGACCCAGTTTTCCTTTTATAGCTTGTATAGAAGTTTTGATTTGAAAATGAGCCAAAAATCAAATTTCCACAGACTGTCTCCTTCATTTATACCCATGTTACATTATCCAGCCCATCAGATAACACCTGTGTGATACAATACAAATTTTCAAGACGACTTCTTCACCTTATTTGGGAGTGCAATCATAAGCCAATGAATGCAAGTACTGTTCTAACACTGCTGTGAGTCACAACGATGTATTGTTACACCCCCTCCCCAGCAATGTTACAGGCTGTTCCACAACCGTTACTACAGAAAACCACAATTAACAATCAACACAAAAAAACAGCACATACCAAACACAAAACACCAATGAACTATCCCTCCCAATACCATCAAAGCATAGAATCATAGATTTGGATCATAGAATGATACAGCACAGAAGAAGGCTATTTGGCCCATCGTTCCTTTGCCAGCTCTATGAAAGATCTATCCAATTAGTCCCGTTCCTCTGCCCTTTCCCCATAGCCCTGCAAACCTTTCCCCTTTGAGTATTTAACCAATTCCCTTTTGGAAGTTATTATTGGATCAGTTTCCATCACCCTTTCAGGCAACGAGTTCCCGATCATGACAACTTGCTCCGTAAAAAAATTCTCCTCATCTTGCCTCTGGTTCTTTTGCCGATTACCTTAAATCTGTCCTCTGGTTACCGACCATTCTGCCGCTGGAAAAGTTTCTCTTTATTTACTCTATCAAAACCGTTCATGATTTTGAACACCCCAATCAAATCTCACCTTAACCTTCTCTGCTGTAAGGAGAACAACCCCAGATTCTCCAGTATCTTCATGTAACTGAAGTCTCTCATCCCTGCTACCATTCTAGTAAATCTCCTCTGCACCCTCTCCAAGGCCTTGACATCCTTCCTATAGTGTGGTGCCCAGAATTGAACACAATAAGCCAGCTGGGGCCTAACCAGTGATTTATAAAGTTTTAGCATAACTTCCTTGCTTTTGTACTTTATGCCTCTGTTTATAAAGCCAAGGATCCCATGTGGATTTTAACAGCCTTCTCAACTTGTCCTGCCACCATCAAAGCATTTTCAGAAATACCTCACCAAACACTAGGGCCCCGATATTAGCCAGGAGGCGGGATGGCAGCTGGGGTCGGGGGGGTGATCGGGCGTGTGGGTAACCCGCCCAATAAACAATGTCCGTTTCCCATGCGATCGCGAGTCAATCGGAGCCACTTAACGTGGCTTCCAGGTTTGCCGTCCGAAAGCTGCGCAGCGGGCGGACTGTGCACCCGCATCACAGGCTGTCAGCTGGAGGAGCTCTATTTAAAGGGGCAGTCTTCCAATGGCTGCTCCTGGAACAAACACCCACACACCACAATGGAGCAGCACAGGAGAAAGGCTGCTCCAAGATCTAGCAATGCCTCACTCCAAGTGCTACTGGATGGGGTGAGGAGGAGGAGGGATGTCTTCTACCCGAGGCGGGAGGAAGTGGCCTGCCTCTGCCACCAAGAAGGCCTGGCTCGAGGTGGCAGAGGAGGTCACCAGCAGCAGCAACATCTCCCGCACCTGGATCCAGTGCAGGAAGCGCTTCAATGACCTAACTAGGTCAGCCAAAGTGAGTACACTTATTCATTCTCCTACATTGCGTCTTCTATATCACCGCCCCCACCCCCCAACTCATTCTGCACTGCCAACACTACTCTATCACATCACTCCTCACACCCACTTAAGGCTCATCCTCAACTTACCTGCACTTTCTCAGCATTTCCTCACCTCCCCATTAGTCACCCCACCACTACCACTCAACCCAATCCTCATCCAATGTCATGTCTCTGTCTCATACTCACCCTCTGATGCATCTCTTTCATGGTTAGCCACACCAGAACCAATGCATTCATTGGTTGGCCATCACTCACGCGTCTGTACTTTCTTCCCTTATAGGAGGAGAGCCTAGAATGCACGGGAGAAGGCGAGGACCGGCGACGCGGAGCAGGAGGCGCTGGAGCTGAGCCACACCCTCGAGTGCCTGTCCGTCGGAGAGGCCGTGACTGGCACCCGACAAAGATCTGGTGACAGAACTTTAACATTCATCACACACAATATGAATTGATGTTAACATGCCTTGCCATCTTCAGCACCTCAGTATACTCATCGCAACATGACATATCTGTGATCATGCTTAATTTTGCCATCTGTTCTCTTACAGGGCCTTCAGCGACCGCTGTGATGGCAGAAGATGATTCCTCAGAGGACCTGCCGGCCTCTGAGGGTGCACCGTCACATCTGAGCAAGCCATCCACCAGTGCAGATACACTCACCTCGGTGGGTCCTAGTCCGCAGTTAGTTGGGGTCGCACATGGTGAGTTACCACACACGTGTGAGCACAAGCAGACACTAGTGGCAGGGGCAGCCGTGGAGAGTCCACGTTGGTGGAAGCACTCCTCTCCAGGCTTTGCTCAGCTGGACACAGGTGCTGAACCCTGGGGGCCATCCTTTAAAAGGAGAATGATCGAGGGGCTGCAGCACATTTGCGAGGTGCTGGAACAGGTGCCACGCACACTCTCCACAATAGCGCAGAGGATGGAGGAGTCCAACTCCTGCATGAGTGGAATGGTGGCACAGGTACAGGAGGGAATCTCTGAGATACCATCACAGGGACGTGAGGGCGTCTCTGAGATGGTGTCACAGGGACGTGAGGAACTCTCTGAGATACTGTCGTGGGTAAGTACGGGAATGTCTGCAATGGAGGGAAGGTTAGCCTCCAGTGAGCTTCAAGCATGGCTCACAAATGAGTCCATTCAGGCCCTGAAAACGTCCGTTCGGACTCATAGTGAACAACATTCTGCCGCCTTAAACAGGCAGGCAGATACATTAGCACTGGCCTTACAAGGCTTCACACATGTCCTCTAAACTGTTGTCCAGCAGAGTGGTAGGAGTGATGTGGGCCTGGCCCAGGGGAGAGATAATGGCAAAAGGGGACATGGGAGTGGGGACACCACTCAAAGCACTCCCATGTCTCACCCCTTGCCCCCCTCTCAACCAGTACCCGCAATGTTGCCTCCTCTCCAGGTGGCCGAATCTGCCCCTGTGGAGCAGTCTTTGGAGGGGCCTTCACGGACACCAAAACCCAGAGGGCATAGGCCCAAAGCATCTAATTGGTCAGGGCATGAATAAGAGCAACCTACCACTACCTCTGCTGCAGCCACAGGGGATGCACCACGTAGAAGTAGTCGGAAGCGAAAGGCGAAGGTTTTGTATACATGATGATGTTTAACGGTTGGTCATGTTTTTTATTTATATTTGTTTTTTGTTAAACTCACATTAAATATTATTATTGTCACCACTACTGCCACATCTTGGCCATTCTCGACAGGCTTCTGTAATAAGGCCTTTTCATGAGGTTCACTATGAACGTAGACACTTGATGCCACCCATTGGGTCACTCTACAGTGGGTATATGTATAGTTGCAGGACTGTTTTGTGCAGGGAGTGGGGGGTGGGGGAGCTGGTGTGGCCGCTGCTCGATCCAGGTGGTGAGGTCTGGACTCTTCACACTGTCTGATGATAGGAGAACCGTTCACATCTCAGTGACTCCCTGGCCTCATGAGCAGCCAATGAACTGCTGCTCTGCCCATGGGTTGCTCCTCCTCCTCCTCCTCCTCCTCCTCTGCCTCCTCCTCCTCAATGTGGGTGGCTGATGTGAAGGGGGCCTCCTCGAGCGGCACCCCTCTCCGCTGTGCCATGCTCAACACATGACTATAATGCTTCCCACTCTGTCTGGTGCATATTGAAGCGCTCGCCCAGAACGATCAAGGCACCAGAAGTGCATCTTGAGCAGCCCTATAGCATGCTCAATTGTAGACCTGATGGTGATGTGGCTGTCGTTATATCGATGCTGTTGCTCGGTGATGGGGTTCCTCAGAGGTGTCATGAGCCATGTGTGCAGGGGGTATCCCTTGTTCCCGAGGAGCCAGCCCTTCAGGGTGTTTGGTGCGTGGGAGAGGGGCGGGATATTGGATTCCCGGAGAATGAAGGAATCGTGGCAGCTGCCAGGGAATCTGGCGCACACGTGAAGGAATCTTTTGTGGTGGTCACAGATGAGCTGAGTGTTGATGGAGTGATAGCCCTTCCTGTTGATGAACAGTCCTGGCTCGTGTGGAGGTGCTCGTATTGCTATATGGGTGCAATCGATTATACCCTGCACCCGTGGGAAGCCAGCCACAGTGTGGAATCCCACTGCCCTCTCCGTCTGGCTGAGGTCGTCCATGGGGAAGTTGACGTGCTGCGAGGCCCTGCGAAACAAGCCATCGGTGACCTGCCTTAGGCACTTGTGTGCAGATGACTGAGAGACCCCGGCGATGTCCCCGGTGGCACCCTGGAATGATCCAGAGGTGAAGAAGTTGAGGGCAGTGGTGAGTTTGACAGCAACAGGTAAGGAGATGCTGCTCGGCCCAGCCGGGAGCAGCTCGGCATGTAGGAGGCTACAGATGTCTGCGACCACCTGGTGACTGACTCTGAGCCTCTGTATGCACTGCTCCTCAGAGAGGTCCAGGAAGCTGAGCCTCGGTCTGTAGACCCTGTGGCGAGGGTAGTGCCTCCTGCGACGTTGCTCTCTCTGTTGTTGCCCTCTGTGCTTTTGTGCAGTTGCCTGTGGCGCAGCACTGTGTTGTGGAGCTCCACGTGGTGGAGGTGGACGCCACGCCTGGCGAGGCTGGTGATGTTGCTTGTCCTCGGATGTAGTGGTGAATGCAGTCATGGCGGCCCCCATCCTGACGGTGTGAGTTTGAGGGGTCTGCAAAGTAGTTAAATATGTTTGAACAGCAGAGTTTTGTGTGGAAAGTAAGAATTTTGAGTGAAAATACAAAGGTCTTGCAGCCAAAACTTTGCTTGAAGTGACAGTGTGCCCTGCTGCAATAAATGACGTTTTCTCCCCATCTGTAAGTAAGCATTTGAATCTCCCACTGACTGCTGGCTGAAACACGTCTGTTATAATATGGAGTGTTTCCCACAGCACGGGAAACACACTGAGGATGCTTCAAAATCACACCCCTGCCAAAATGTCGAGACAATTAAGTACTTCAAGTACTTCAACTAGCTGACAAACTATGCAAAGTATCATCCCGCCGGCTTTAATCGCTGAATTAAAGCCGGTATTCGTGAGGCCCGCACGCACCCGGACGCGTCACTGGGGAACCTGGAAGTTGGCGGGTTGGAGCCGGGCTCAGCGATTTCAGCGATTTTCGGAGTCCCCCGGCCCCCAACACTCCTTCATCCAAAAATCGAGCCCCAGGTACCCTGTCCACTCCAATACCTAACAATTTTGGAACACTCCATCAGGTAGGGCATCACTTTTTGCGAGGGTAGTGCCTCCTGCGACGTTGCTCTCTCTGTTGTTGTCCTCTGTGCTTTTGTGCAGTTGCCTCGCAACTTATTTAAATGTTTATAACTGATATATTCTTCTTTTTCAAATTTCCCCCCACCTAAATGCATTGATTCTCATTAGGTTACAAATTTTAAAGATGCCAGATACTCTCTGATACTATGTTCAATTTTAATTCAATATAAATGATGTTGAATCCCCAAAAGATAATCAAGTAAAACTTCGGAAAATTAATTCATCTTCACATGTCTCTGCCTCTGCTTTATACTGTGGATTCTATCTTCACTTTAATATCCAGTAAGTTTTCACAAGCACACTTTGCAAACTGCAGTAACACAGAATTCATATGGATAATGTTAAGAAATAGGAAGTGAAATGGTACAATTCATGGCATGCATTACAGGCCATTACAGGGTGACGGTATCGTGGAGATACACTAAATAAATATTTTGAATTAGTTTTTACACATGGTGGTGGATAGAAAAAGAATTAGTACTAAAAAAAATAGCAGAACTAAGGGGGGGGGGGTTAAGTCACTTGGCCCTGATGGTTATTGAAAGAAGTCAAAGAGGAGACAGCAGCAGCAGATGGCCTCTTTGGACGAGGAAGACCAGGGCGAAGGCAAGGAAGCAGCAGAAGAAGAAGATGAAGAAGAAGGAGGAGAGCCACCTCAACACCAGCAGCAAGAGATGTGATGGAGCAGATAATTGCTCAGCAATTCTACTGACCTGCTCATTCCTCTATCTTGTGAACTTACACAGAACTCCTCTGCTTAACAGTCCTTGTTACATCCTTCATCACTCCCATCATCCTGCATTAAAGAACATTCAAACCAGGCAACTTCTACATAAGAGACATTCTTATAATACAGACTCAAGCAGCTATTAAACCACACTACAGACCAAAGTGCCAAATGTGATTAAGGTGATTAATTTAATAGCAAATATGATAATTTCCTTCCATTCATTTCTCACCCAATTCATCAACCCATAGTGCTTTTCTTTAAAGAAGGCTTCCTAACTCTACTACTCCTACAAGGTGCACCCCCAGTGGTCTCAGCAAGGCTAGTGGAAGGCTGCTGTTCCTCATTGGGACATTTGTGATGCTCGTTGCCGGTGACTTCTGGGTGCTCGAACCTGCGAGGGCTCGGCTGCTGACTATTGCACCTCCATTGCTGCTGGGGCAGTATGGCCTTGCTGACTTGCTGGCCCCATACTGAATATTGGTTGAGGAGATGGTGAGGGAGCAAACGTACTGACATCCTGAGAGAGGTCAACACGTGCCACTCCCAATGAGCCACTGCCACTCTCATGGGGCTGGGGATCCTCACTTCCACTGATCTGCAGGAAGACAGACTGCAGAAGATGAATGACTCCTTGAAAGCCTCTATCCATTTGCTCTTCCAATCTGTTCAAGGTGAACGCCTCTCGAAGTCAGAGCATAGGTTTGAGCCCAGAGTCTGCGTGGCAGCCATTTGAGCTTCCACCAAAGTTGCAAAAGCTGATCAAACGGATACGCTTTGTGAGTTCCACACACTCTTCAGGATGAACTGCAGAGTCCTGATGCCATGTGAGATGATATCACACAGACTGGAAGCGGACTACCCCATACTTTCAGCCATAGTGGTGGAACTCCTTGGCAGGCCTTCCAATACGTGGTAACACGTGGCAATACTGCTTGTTCATTTTAGAGTAAAGCCTTGCAATGATCAAAAGAAAAAAGTATATAAATATAATAATTTCTTTAAAGTGTTAAATCTATGGTTTGTAGTTGAGTTACATTGTAATAGGGACATTCTGTACAGGGAGAACCTCCCCCAGACAAGAATTCTATTAGATGATATATGTTGTAAGCAAAACACGATCTTATCATAAATAAACAATTCAGAAGAATGAGACAGTTCTTTTATCTTTTTAGTAAGGCCTGGAATCTGTTGTTACGTTTGATAAGATATCTTGCCTACAAAGATAAGATTTGCCAGACTGTTAAATCAGTATATAAATAAAAAGTTTTGTTCAGACTGTTCTGATTTTAAAAATGATCAAAATTAAACTTTAATACATTTATCAAAAACCTAAAAGAGAAGGTAGCAGTAGGAGTCAATAATTTCTTTATGAACCCATTACCCCCTAATGACTTCTACATTCTTATTTTAAAAGCCCCTTCTTTTAAGATAAGTGCTGAATTGAAACCCATGGGGCTATTTTAATTAAGAATTGAAGTGAAGGTCCTTCATGACATTAGACAATGCAAGCCTCACATAGCTGGTCTGCCAGCTACCATTGACATTAGAGTCGATGGTTTCTTTACAGATCAATTGGAAAATGCTTTTTGTTAACCCTTCGAAATCAGTGCCTTCCAGAAGCCTTCCACCAGCTTTGCTGCGACCACTTAGGGAGCACCTTGTAGAGGTAGTAGAAGTAGTAAACCTTCTTTTATGAAAAGCACTATGGGCTGATCACTTGGATGAGAAATGAATTCAAGGCAATTATTGTGTTCGGCATTAAATTACATTATCTTTATCACATTTGGCACTTTAGTCTGAGGTATTTTTTCATAGCATCTTCTGAGTCTGCATTGTCAGGAGGTCATTGATATAAAAGTTGGCTGAATGGTTACAGTGTTCTTTAATGGAGAATTATGGGAGTAGTAAGGGGGTAAAAGGAATGTTAATGTAGAAGGGCTCTATGTAACGTCAGGGAAGGGAATGAGCAAGTTACTGGAAGCACTGTTCTATCAACAGATAGAATCAGGAATCAGGAGATGGCCATCACAGTGAACCGGATGTTACAAATACACCAGTACACTTAATTTCTTATTAGGGGAAATATTCCTGGATTGGAACCCAGATACACTGCATTGCCTGGTGTAGCAAATATCGGAAAATCAGGCAGGTTAGAGTACACGCAGGTAAACGAACCCAACTGATTCCTGTTCTTTAATGGGAGCAGTAAAACATTCCTAGGTTGCAATGGGATGTAGGTTCAGGCCCCCACCGTGAGTTCCTGATTTTAACCATTGTGTCAAAGCAAAGCAGAAGTAAGGCACTTCTCGCAGGTTGTGAGGGAAAATCAGATGGTCAGCCGCCCAAGGTCAGACTTACATACCTTCCGATGGCTGACCACAAAGCAGCACTAATGGAGAACATAAAAGGGCAGATCTCCCTGTTCTTGTTCCTGGCCCGGGGTATATTGGATTGCCTGAGCACAGAGGACAATTAGGCAGGAAGGAGCTCACAACCATAAGGGAGCTCATCGAATCTTCTATCAACTTCGACTGATAAATGGAAAGTCAGGATCCATTAGGGGTTTGGCATCCAATTTCCCTCTGACAATCCAATATGCCCTGGTTCAGCAAAGGAAACTCTGCCTTTTACAAAAAGGAAAAAGTCATTAACTTGAAAAAGCGGTCCCTTTTTGATGGATCGAGTCCCCCTACCCACCTTGCCACTATTCCTCAATCTCTTCTCTCTCCAGACATGCTTCTAATTGGCTCTTGAACCCAGTTCTACTATTCACTTCAATGGTCCTCTCTGGTAACTTATTCCACAGCTCTAGAAATCATTGGGTGAAAAGGTTCTGCCTGACTTCACTTCTTACTCCTAACTTGCTAATTTTTGACCCGTGTCCTGATATTTCAATCCTGCATCATAGTGAATCATTTGCATGGATCCATTTTATCAGTTTCCCTCCGAATCTTGAAAACTTCAGTTTAGTCACCTCAAAGTCTCTTTCCAAAAGAAAATAAGCACAAGAACTCTCTCACAATCGGGATGGTGCAAATGAGAAAAGCAAGAATAATAATGCCCCAAAAAAGGATCCCAATTGACCTGTAAATATAATAACTGCTTTGAAACTAATGTCATCAAGAGGGTGAGTTTTATATGGAACCTACTCCTGATTTCAGTAGAGCCCGACTGCTTCACTTCCCCATAAACTCAAATATCTTTTTATCTGGGTTACATGGAGGAGCCCTTCAAATGAGCATTAATTTAGCAAATAAAATTCTGTTGAGCAAATAAGGATGTGGGACACATGGGAGTTTATGGATTTTGTATAGAAAATATAGAAAAAGTTGATTTTCACCTTATTATTCAATAACTTAATAGTGAAAATAAAGTTGAGGGAAGGACTATTATAGAGGATATCCATTTTTTTTATTACTTGCTTTGCAACATGGAATGGCCTTCTATTTTTCTTTTGGCAACAATGAAGAGCATTCTGGGCCTACAAATGTATTGGTTTCATTATAAAACAGGCTTAGTCCTGCTTGTTCAATCCTTTTTTTGCATATGTAAAGGTTTATGCTGCAATGAAACACCTCAATATTCTGACTCCACAATGGTCTGACTGTACTGCAGAGTTCTCCAACTGGACAATGGTTCATATTGCTCTTACCGGACTCTGTCCTTATGGCAAATCACAAATTAATTAATACCAGTTTTTTTTTATTCGTTCATGGGATGTGGACGTCGCTGGCGAGGCCGGCATTTATTGCCCATCCCTAATTGCCCTTGAGAAGGTGGTGGTGAGCCGCCTTCTTGAACCGCTGCAGATCGTGTGGTGAAGGTTCTCTCACAGTGCTGTTAGGAAGGGAGTTCCAGGATTTTGACCCAGCGACAATGAAGGAACGGCGATATACTTCCAAGTCGGGATGGTGTGTGACTTGGAGGGGAACGTGCAGGTGGTGTTGTTCCCATGTGCCTGCTGCTCTTGTCCTTCTAGATGGTAGAGGTGGAAAATGTGAGGTTATGCACTTTGGCAAGAAAAATCAGAGAGCAAGTTATTATCTTAATGGCGAGAAACTGGAAAGTACTGCAGTTCAAAGGGATCTGGGGGTCCTAGTGCAAGAAAATCAATAAGTTAGTATGCAGGTGCAGCAGGTGATCAAGAAGGCCAATGGAATGTTGGCTTTTATTGCTAGGAGGATAGAATATAATAACAGGGAGGTATTGCTGCAGTTATATAAGGTATTGGTGAGACCGCACCTGGAATACTGCATACAGTTTTGGTCTCCATACTTAAGAAAAGACATACTTGCTCTCGAGGCAGTACAAAGAAGGTTCACTCGGTTAATCCCGGGGATGAGGGGGTGGACGTATGAGGAGAGGTTGAGTAGATTGGGACTCTACTCATTGGAGTTCAGAAGAATGAGAGGCGATCTTATTGAAACATATAAGATTGTGAAGGGGCTTGATCGGGTGGATGCAGTAAGGATGTTCCCAAGGATGGGTGAAACTAGAACTAGGGGGCATAATCTTAGAATAAGGGGCTGCTCTTTCAAAACCGAGATGAGGAGAAACTTCTTCACTCAGAGGGTAGTAGGTCTGTGGAATTTGCTGCCCCAGGAAGCTGTGGAAGCTACATAATTAAATAAATTTAAAACAGAAATCGACAGTTTCCTAGAAGTAAAGGGAATTAGGGGTTACGGGGAGCGGGCAGGAAATTGGACATGAATTTAGATTTGAGGTTAGGATCAGATCAGCCATGATCTTATTGAATGGCGGAGCAGGCTCGAGGGGCCGATTGGCCTACTCCTGCTCCTAGTTCTTATGTTCTTATGTAGGTCACGGGTTTGGGAGGTGCTGTCGAAGAAGCCTTGGCGAGTTGCTACAGTGCATCCTGTGGATGGTACACACTGCAGCCACTGTGCGCCGGTGGTGAAGGGAGTGAACGTTTAGGGTGGTGGATGGGGTCCAATCCAGCAGGCTGCTTTGTCCTGGATGGTGTCGAGCTTCTTGAATGTTGTTGGAGCTGCACTCATCCAGGCAAGTGGAGAGTATTCCATCACACTCCTGACTTGTGCCTTGTAGATGGTGGAAAGGCTTTGGGGAGTTAGAAGGTGAGTCACTCGCCGCAGAATACCCAGCCTCTGACCTGCACTTGTAGGCACAGTATTTATATGGCTGGTCCAGTTAAGTTTCTGGTCAATGGTGACCCCCAGGATGTTGATGGTGGGAGATTCAGCGATGGTAATGCCGTTGAATGTCAAGGGGATGTGGTTAGACTCTCTCTTGTTGGAGATTGTCATTGCCTGGCGCAAATGTTACTTGCTACTAATCAGCCCAAGCCTGGATGTTGTCCAGGTCTTGATGCATTTGGGCTCAGACTGCTTCATTATCTGAGGGGTTGCGAATGGAACTGAACACTGTGCAATCATCAGCGAACATCCCCATTTCTGACCTTATGATGGAGGGAAGGTCATTGATGAAGCAACTGAAGATAGTTGGGCCTCGGACACTGCCCTGAGGAACTCCTGCAGCAATGTCCTGGGGCTGAGATGATTGGCCTCCAACAACCACTACCATCTTCCTTTGTGCTAGGTATGACTCCAGCCACTGGAAAGTTTTCCCCCTGATTCCCATTGACTTCAATTTTACTTGGGCTCCTTGGTGCCACACTCGATCAAATGCTGCCTTGATGTCAAGGGCAGTCACTCTCACCTCACCTCTGGAATTCAGCTCTTTTGTCCATGTTTGGACCAAGGCTGTAATGAGGTCTGGAGCCGAGTGGTCCTGGCGGAATGAGAGTAGACTGATGGGGCGGTAATTGGCCGGATTGGATTTGAACTGCTTTTAGTGGACAGGACATACCTGGGCAATGTTCCACATTGTCGGTTAGATGCCAGTGTTTTATCTGTACTGGAACAGCTTGGCTAGAGGCGCAGCTAGTTCTGGAGCACAAGTCTTCAGCACTACAGCCGGGATGTTGTCGGGGCCCTAGCCTTTGTTGTATCCAGTGCACTCAGCCTTTTCTTGATATCAAGTGGAGTGAATCGAATTAGCTGAAGACTGGCTTCTGTGATGGTAGGGATATCAGGAGGAGGCCGAGATGGATCATTGGCTGAAGATGGTTGCAAACGCTTCAGCCTTGTCTTTTGCACTCACATGCTGGACTCCGCCATCATTGAGGATGGGGATGTTTACAGAGCCACCTCCTCCCGTTAGTTGTTTAATTGTCCACCACCATTCACGACTGGATGTGGCAGGACTGCAGAGCTTTGATCTGATCCGCTGGTTGGAGTTAATTCCTAATTTAGGGTAATTCTATAAACTGTTGTCCATTGAGATCAATTGTTGCATTTATATATGGAAGCGCTTGAAGTATAAGCAATTTTTTTTATCTTGGATCCCTGAATCACTCATTGGAATCGCTGCAGGACAGATTCTAGAGCACTGTAGCCACAGACACACAACCACGGATTGTATAACGCAATTGCTTTAAAGTCATAAATAACATTTTTCAATTTCTAGCTGCAGATCTTCTTTAATGCTTGAGAAAGTCCTGTTATGCCAGCAAAACTGGAAAAAATGAACTGATAACCTTTTCAAGCAGTAACTTCGCCTGCCCCGGGCCAGAAAAATGGCAGCAATTCATGCTGATACTATCGCTCTGCTGCTGCGAGCAATGCAGGGAATAGTCACCCCTCTCGCAGTGAGTCTCCTTGCACAGACTTGCCTTATAGTGCTGCTGCTGTCGTTAGGGCTGCTAGCACTGTAATGTAAAGGTAACATCAATTGAAACTGCTCAAACTCAGTTCATTTTGAATCCCTCATTGACAGCAGAAAGCAGAAAGGTTGTACGTCTCACTGGATCTGAATCCAACTGCCAAAGATGCAGATAGTATTCCAACACAAAATGGGACCCAATGGCCAGATTTCTTAAAAAGGTCTTCTTTAAAAGCTGCATCGTCTAAACTGACAAAGACATGCGATCGATCATTGGCCTTTTTGCTTCAGTTCTTTGGAAATCTGCTTTCACTGTTTTCTATTTTTTATGGTTAAATTCTGTTTTCATGTCCTTCACTGACTCCTCCCAGCTTTAAAACTCAAGAGCTATTTACAGGCCCTGGTGTTGTCACTATCTCTTGTACAGTGCTGTTTAAAGCACATTCCACAGCAGAAACAGCACACAAAACCCCTCTTTGTGTAATACATTACTTTCTGAAATAATCTGATCTGAAAGATAAATAATTCTTTGTCGTACCTTTTAAATCACTTTCTTATCTTCCTGCCATATTTTACTGATAATGCGTTTTGTTAATGACTGGAGTATAAATTAACTTTTCAAAAAAATGAAGAACAGACCTGCTAAAACTCTGTTCCCACTTTCCTTTTTTTTTGCAAAACTATAACTCAGAATAAAGGTTAAGGATAACATTATTAGTGTTGAGAACTGCAGTTTACTTTCTTTTGGAGTCGGGGCAGGGCAAGAATAATGCTGTATTAACAATAACGTTAATATGGGTGAAATGTAAAACCTCAGTATAGCAGGTGTACAAGACATCTCAGCAGCATGTTGATTTGTCATTACTATATAATTAATCTAGGTTTGTATTCCTTATGTTTATCTATGCAAAACAAATTTTAAACAAATTGACTAAAGTGCATGGACTATATAAGAAGGACATTACCACATAGATCGTACCATCTGCCAACTCCCATCTAAATTAATGTTCTTCTTTGGTTCTCATTCAATCTCATGTGTTCTGACTGCTTTTTTTTGCATTTTGGCATTTTTTTCCTGTAAAGTCTCTTTTGCCTTCCTGGAGTTCCCCAAATTAATCAGGGGCAGTTTTATTTCCATTCTGATTCATCTACATTTTGATGTCTTAGTTTACAGATCTTTTCTGCAGCATCTACACACACAAATACACAAGGACGCTTTCACTTCTGAGTCATCTCCCTCAATGGCCACTGTGCATGCCAAAAAATGGATACCACAAAATAAAATGTCAATCCAATAATAGTAATCCCACAGACTTTAGATGAAATGTAACACAACACATTGGGTCTGTCATTGATCTCGTTTGTCCTCTCCCCCCCGTGCTGTGATGTTGTAAATTTCAAAGTGTCACCCCTGTTGCTGCAGCACAAGCCTGTAATTCGATAGTGAACCATATAAATACCACATTATATTAGATACCACTGTAGGAAAAAGTACTATAATAACGGCCTACTGTATTTAGGCTCCGATAGTAATATCTAGGCTAGTAAATGCCTCAGGCATTGCAGTAGTTCTCCCAAAACTGCAAATTAGGTCAGTCTGAAAGAAAACAATATGTGCAAACATTTAATTGATAAAATGTTAACCTATTTCTTTTCTCTTTCAGATGCTGAGCTGCTATGCATTACCAGCATTTTCAGTTTTATTTCAGATTTCCAGCATTTATATAAATCTGCTAAATTATGGTCTAACACCAAAAGAAATGACACAAAAGTGGAAGTATTTAGTAAAAACCCACTGGTTCACATGCCCTTCAGAGAAGAGAACCTGACCTATGCCCATCAGATCTGGCCTACATGTGATTCTATGTAGTTGACTCTTAGGGCCCGATTTTAGCACCCGCTATCGGGTGCGTTCTCGGCGGGGGGGCCTTGAAAATCGTGAAATCCAGGATCCCGACCGGATCCCGCCTCGATCCCGCCCACTTCCGGGTTCCCCGCTGACGCGCCGGCGTGCGCGCGCAGCCCCCGCTGGTGGGAATCCCGCAGGCAATTAAAGCCAGCGGGATGCCACTTGACAATATTTAGTTCGGTATTTCAGGTCATTAACTGACCTGATTAAGGGACTGTGTGTGATTTTTGATCAACATGGAACTGTTTCCCACACTGGGGGAAACACTCCCAGTTGAAATGGACGTGTTGCAGCCGTCAGCCTGTGGCAGCTGCAAAGGTCCATTTGACAGGTGGGGGGGGGGGTGGGGGGGAGACCCTCACTCATTGCAGGAGGCCACTCTGTCACTTGGGACAAAGTTTGGCCTCCACCACCCTCCTCCTGACGGTCAAAGTCACCAACCTGCACACTTACCCCGGGGTCCGGAGACATGTACCTACCTTGCGGACCCCCTCAGATGTACATCTTGTGGATGGGGGCCGCCGTTGCTGCAGTCATGACCTCCTCGGAGGGCGAACAGCATCACCAGCCTCACCAGCCTCGCCATCCACGATGTCCACCTCTGACACGTGGAGCTCCACAACACAGTGCTGTGACACATCCACCTGTACAGCAGGAGGGAGGGCTACCGCAGAGAGAGATGCGTCGCAGAGGGCACTACCCTCGCCACAGGTTCCACAGACCGAGGCTCAGCCTCCTGGACCTCTCTGAGCAGCAGTGCACACGGAGGCTCAGAGTCACTCGACATGTAGCCGTGGACATCTGCAGCCTCTTTCATGCCGAGCTGCTCCTGGCTGGCCCGTGCACCATCTTCCTACCTGTCGCTGTAAAGTCACCACTGCCCTCCCGAACTTCTCCTCCACAGCCTTCCAGGGTGCAACCGGGGACATCGCCGATGTCTCTCAGTTGTCTGCGCAGAAGAGCTCTGCAAATACACCTACACCCACTCTGCAGTGACACAATGGGTGGCATCAGTGGTGGGTCCTCATAGTGATACCCAGGAGCGGGCATTATTGCACAAACCGGACAGGATTTGCGAAGACATGGCAGTAGTGGGGCCAATATAATGTGTGATGTGAGTTGTTCTGAAATTCAATAGAAGTAACAACCATGACAAACCCTCAAACACCCTTGTGCATCCCCTTCATGCTCACGACACGTTTGCCGTACGCTGCCTACTGCACATATGTGATGCATGCCCTGTGGCTGCAGCACAGGTAGTGGCAGGTTGAGTGAGGCTGGCCGTGAGAGAGATGCATGAGAGGGTGAGTATGGGATAGAGCCATGAGATTGTATGAGGATTGGGTTGAGTGGTAGTGGTGGGGTGAGTACTGGCGAGGTGAGTAGGTGCAGGTAAGATGAGGATGGGGTTTGAGTGGGTATGAGAGGTGATGTGACAGAGTAGTGTTGGCAGTGCCGAAGGAGATGTGGGGTGGGGGCAGTGATGTGGCAGACGGAGTGTAGAGGAAAGACTACGTGTACTCACTGTGGCTGACCTACTGAGGTCATTGGACCGCCTCCTGCACTGTGTGCAGATGGGCGATATGTTGGTGGCGCAGGTGACCCCCTCTGCCACCTCGAGCCAGGCCTTCCTGGTGGCAGAGGCAGGCCGCTTCCTCCCGCCCGCCGGGTGGAAGATCTCTGTCCTCCCCCTCCTCCTCACCCCATGTATTGATACCTGGGGTGAGGCATCATTAAACTGGGAGCAGCCTTCCCCCTGGGCTGCTCCATGCAGTCATCTTTGCTATTGGTTGCAGCATCTGTCAGTGGAGGACTGCCCCTTTAAATAGAGCGCCTCCAGCTGACAGATCTTACTGTGCATGCGCAGCCCGCCCGATGCGCAGATCAGCAGCGGGGAACCCGGAGGAGCAGGTAAGTGGCTCCAATTAGTGTGTTGCCTGCTACGATCGCGCGGGAAACCCACTAATTTCACCGGGCGCGTTACCCACGCGCCCGCTTGCCCACCCGCCGAGAACCTGCACCCCTGCTAAAATCGGGCCCTTAATCTCTGTGAGGTGGCCTAGCAAACCACTCAGTTTCAGTGCAACTGGGAATAAATATGGCAGTATTTCCCACATTCTGAAATCAAACAAAACTTCTCTCCTAACAGAGACAAAAAATACTTCTGAGAGCTCTAAAAGGATCCATTACATTCATGACCGGTCACTGTCCAGTCTCCCCAACTTGGAATCAATTTCGATTTGCTTTCTCAGTTGGATGTGTGTGTGAGATAAAAGCTGGACAAAACCGCAATGATATATCCAAAGCATTTCTGTTAGGTGCCCCCATGTGATTTGTTTCTTTCATTGTACCAATTTTATTTATTGAGAATAAGCTGCTATTCTCTAGTCCCCTCTTCCATACATTTTTCTCCCCTTCTAACTTCCCTGGACTATGCCTCTTTTACCACCAAAGGGGCAGGCAGGTGACTTGCTCCTGGTCCTCCATCAATGTTGTTCTTCAGCTGAATTGCCAGGAGGCACGTGAGAGAGTTTCGCATTGATTCTCCCATCCCTTTGGAGAAATGCTTGACTTCTGCCCCGTGTTTCATCACAAAGACACAACTGAGATCATCAACTCAGCAAAATGGCGATCAATTCTGTGTCCCACCACTTCATGTTGTTGTGTAATGGAGCTCCAATGTGTCATACCAATATGCTAATAAATAGACATCTTATAATTCTGAGGCACATCTAGGAACCTATCCAGAGAGAAACTGAACAGGCTTCTGGAGTTCACAAGTTCCAATACTTATAATTAATAATGGGACTGAGTTTAAAAGAAGTTTTCTGAGCCGAATGGTATAAGATTGATTTCATTAATATATACAGTAATATTTCGAGTAAAAAATCCACATTTTATCTACTGCCTTGGTGTTATCATCTCTCATCACACTACAGAGTATTAATGTTCATATTTTATGATTCTCACTTAATCATAGTTAATATCAACATTTTAAAAAGTACTGCAATAAAATATATTATTCTGCAGAAAAAACATGGAAAATAGTAGCATCCCTAAACACAATATCCTGTATTTTCCTCACAGGACAGTCACTGGTGGAAGTGCAGTGAGAGGTGATTTTCCCCCACCTGACGTACTCGGCAGTGATGCTGGTTAATTTCTTGAGTCCACTGAATGTAATTATTTCCAGCAGACTCCAAACGGTACTGCCACCTGCATTTGGGAACTCACCATGAGGCAGTTTAACAGGATTTAAACACCAGCAGCAGCTTAAAGCACGAGGCAGCATCGCCAAATGGAAACACCAAGCTGCCTTCGATCTCCTTCAGAAATGACTGCAGCATCGGAAGAACAATCTTGCTTAGCTGTCTTCTTTGAAGTGCCTGCTGAGTGGATTCAAATTCATTACCACTTTTTGTGGCCACTGGCAATGCTGGACGTGTGTTTTATAAAGGAGTTAATTACGTCCAGCGTTGATGAGGCAGTAATAATGGTAATGATCGAAGGATAACGCTTGCATAGCATCAGACATATGTCCAGGTACTAGGGGCTGCGCCAGACAGTGTGCTGCTGATGTTGGCTCAAGTGGAGCTGTCCCGTGCTGGATGGCTTTGCAGCACTGCAATTTACCCTGGAGCATTTAGTACCTCCAGGGACATCTAGTTAAGCCTTCCTCCAGAGATACTCAGAGTGCTGCCGTAGAGTTATAAGGTGCAAGATTGGAGAGGGCTGTCTCTTTCAGTCTTTAAAGGGTTGGGGCTGAGTTAGAGCTAAACGTTTCATGGGGCTTCACTGATCTCAAAGGTACCATTAGATCTGTTTTCCTGCAGAACAGTGGCCATGCAGAGCAAGTGTCCGGTACTAGTGGCAGGACAAGAACGGGTCCCAATATTGCTCCTCTCTCTAAGGATGGAAGAGCACAGGTCTCTCCCATCAGCCCCTCCAATGCCTGCGCGTGAGGTGGAAAGGAGGCAGGGTCAGGCTGGCCATGCAGCAGCACAAGAGGAACAGTCTGAAGCAGCTCCATCTCAGAACTGCCACATCCTAAGAGGCTCCTACTGGAACACAGTAGCTAGCCATCTCCTGCCACTCAGGTAGTGCCTGAGAGAGGAAAAAGGTTAGGTTTAAGAGTTCATACATCACACACTGGCACCAAGGGGAGGGACAGTGGAAAGAAATGGTATAGATTTCCCTTAAAATTGTGGTTGCACTAAAGTTGTTGTTCTTGGAGATATTGGTCTTAGAAGGTTTCATCAGCTGTCACTGGGAGCTGTGTACGTTAATGTGAACAGTGAAGGGTCTGTAGATGATGGCATATTTGTGGTAGGAAGGGGGAGATGTACACAGAGTTAATCATTGAATGCTAGGTGTGGTTGTCAAGAGAACCTCTCCTGTATCAGAGTAGCATCAATGTGTCTTGCACCTGGCAGCAGTTGTCCTCCACATCTTCTTCCAGCTGCTACTGGTGGTCCTCTTGCCGATCCACTTGCTACCCCTGGATGCCATCATCCTCTGGGGTCTGCATGAGGAAGGCCCCGTATTAAGCCAAAGTGGCGCAGCACATGACCACAATCCTTCAAACCCTAACTGCACCATATTGCAGGATGTCCCCAGATTGATCTCAGCACCTGAACTCCGCCTTCAACATGCTGATGGTGTGCACAGTGATGACTCTAATGGACCTTGTTATTGTGGTACTCAGCTAGGGTCTTAGGAAAGTGCACAGGTATTATCAGCCATGGCTGTAGAGGGTCACCTGGATCTCCAAAGAGCCATCCAGAGACTTGCCTCTATGGGTAAAGGAGTGCCGTCATGGTGGAGTTCCTTAAAATGAAGGCATCATGGCAACACCCAGGGACATGAGAATTTACTTGCATGATGATGTGCTACTAGTTGCATTGAGCAGTGGAATCCTTTCCTGTTGACATAGGTATACGCATTGCTCAAAGAAGTACCTATGGTCAAATGGGCATGAATACTGATTCCTTGGAACTTGCGGAATCCTGCCAATCTGGAAAATTGCAGTGCCCTGTCATGTTGCCACCAGTTGTCCATAGGGAAGCTGATCTCTGGAGAACAATGCATCTGTGACTTGCTTGATGCATCTGTGCACAGCTGTTTGGCTAATGTTACAGACGTCCCCAGTGGCAGCCTAGAATGACCCTGTACGTGCAAACGTTGAAGTTAAACCCTTTAAATTCTCTAACGCTTTCTCCATGGCGTCTAACAACCCTGGGCTCCTATTTTATGTGGGTGTGAAAATAAATCCGGACAAATGAGATGGAAACGACAGAAATTGAGGCGTATGACAGTACCGCCTCATCATCACCTCATTAGCATGTGCCTACCCAGACTGGGTACGTGCTTCCTCTGGCTACTTGAAAGGGCTGTGGAAAATGGGATAATTGTAAACAATTTTACAACACCAAGTTATAGTCCAGCAATTTTATTTTAAATTCACAAGCTTTCGGAGGCTTCCTCCTTCGTCAGGTGAACGTTTGTTGGAAATGAAATCCTCGAAATGAAATCGCATTTATGGGATTTATGGGATAGGCACTAAAGTGGGCAGAGATCCAGCATTTGCACATCTCCATCGTAATTCCTGCTGCTGCCCACCCTGATCAATGTCACAAGATTGAGCAGAGGCTAATAGAAAATCTAGGCTGTAAAATCATTGGCAAATCTTGAAAAATTGTTGATATTTATTCAGGAAATCCCAATACTGAATGTTCGTGCCCTCTGCTGATAAAACTGAGTTAGCACTGAACACAAGGAAAGACAGTACAGTGAGAGTCTGTGCTGTCCAGACAGCTGTTCTTTTTAAATTATTGAGAGTGATGAATGGTTTCTCTTTTCTTTCTGATTTTGGATGTTAAGAGTAGAATTAAGGATGTCTAAAATATATTATTATCGGATTTGAGTTGGTGGTATAGATTTTCTGGTTAGATGCACACTTGAGCAGAATTCATATTGTGTGGAAGGGCACCCTCCCGATCTTTAGTATGCTGACGCTATTATTTCTGGGGTCAGTCTTATAACGTAGGTGAGTAGCCAACATGCCTGTGCTTAGGAGCTACCCAGTTGATGGGCAGGAAAGCAAGTGCTGCTACAGAATTTGAAGGCCTGCAGCAGCTTAAAGGGACAGGCATCGTATTCTGCCATTTTGGAAGCCAGAACTCTTGCTTCACAGAACATGTCTGCAAGTAGTTCAATAGGCCACAGAATGGCCCATTTTGACATGAGGCCATTGAAATTCTTCTGGAGGTAGTGAGCCAGAGGAGGAAGCCCTCATTACGACAAAGTGTTGCTAGAACCCCTAAGTGAGCTGTTAAAGGAGAATGGCAGGGTGGTTACTGCTGTCAATAACATGAGCATTGTGCTGTGTACCTGGAAGACGGAAGAAATTTAATAGCCTTACTAAGTCAGCCAAAGTAGGGAAACCCTCTATTATCTTTCAGTAATGCTTTGTGCCTTTCATGCGTGACACTTCTAATTGCCTCTCCCTCACATAGGGGTCGATTTTAGGACGGCCGAGCGGGTACGTTTGTGGCGGGGGGGCTCCGAAAATAGGGGATTCCCAGGGCGGGTCCGGAGCCCGGCTCCAACCCGCCCACTTTCAGGTTCTCTAATGACGCGCTTGGATGCGTGCACAGACCCCGCATGCGGGACTCCCGCCGGCAATTAAAGCCAGCAGGATCCCACTTAAACCAATTACTTTGATAATTCAGGTCGTTAGGAGACCTGAGGGGAGGATATTTTAGGAGGGGTGGGATTTTCATTCAAACTGAGCGTGGTTCCCATACTGGGGGAAACACTCCCAGTTGAAATGGACATGATGCAGCCACCAGCCTGTGGAAGCTGCAAAGGTCCATTTGACAGGTGGGGGGGGAGACCCTCACTCATTGCAGGAGGCCACTCTGTCACTTTGGACAAAGTTTGGCCTCCACCACCCTCCTCCTAACACAAAAAATCACCAACTTGCAACCTCAACCCCGGTGTGCAGACACATTTACCTACCTTGCGGACCCCCTCAAACGTACATCTTCAGGATGGGGGCCGCCATAGCTGCAATCATGACCTCCTCGGAGGACGAACAGCATCACCGGCCTCGCCGGCCACGCCATCCACCTCTGACACGTGGAGCTCCACAACACAGTGTTGTGACACATCCACCTGCATAGCAGGAGGGAGGGCGACCACAGAGAGAGATGCATCGCAGAAGGCACTACCCTCTCCACAGGGTCTACATACCGAGGCTCAGCTTCCTGGGCCTCTCTGAGGAGCAGTGCACACAGAGGCTCAGAGTCACTCGACATGTAGTCGTGGACATCTGCAGCCTCCTTCATGCCGAGCTGTTCCCGGCTGGCCTGAGCACCATCTTCTTACCTGTCGCTGTCAAAGTAACCACTGCCCTCAACAACTTCTCCTCCGCATCCTTCCAGGGTGCCACCGGGGATATCGTCGGCGTCTCTCAGTCGTCTGCACAAAAGAGCCCTGCAAATACACCTACACCCACTCTGCAGTGACACAATGGGTGACATCAGGTGTGGGTCTTCATTGTGATCCTCAGGAAAGGGAATTATTGCACAAACCAGACAAGATTTGCAAAGACAGTAGTGGAGATAACAAATTTTTATGTTTTTTTGCAAAGCAAACGAAAGTAAATCAAAAACATGACATTTTGTCTTACACCCTTGTGCATCCCCTTTGTGCTCACTAAACCTTCGCCTTACGTTTACGGGAACCCCTACGTGGTGCTACCCCTGTGGCTTCAGCAGAGGTAGTGGCAGGTTGCTCTTGTCCATGACCTGACCGGTGAGATGCTTTGCGCGGACGCCCTCTGGGTTTCGGTGCCCGTGAGGGCCCCTCCAAAGACTGCTCCACCTGCACCTGTGCAGGGGCAGATTCTGCCACCTGGAGAGGAGGCAGCATTGCGGGTACTGGTTGAGAAGGGGGCAACGGGTGAGAAGTGGGAGCACTTTGAGTGGTATCCCCACTTCCATGTCCCCTTTCACCATCATCCCTCTCCTGGCCCAGGCCCACATCACTCCTTCCACCCTGCTGGACGACAGTTTGGAGGACTTGTGTGAAGCCTTGGAAGGCCAGTTGTAAGGTATCTGTCAGCCTGTTTAAGGCGGCAGAATGTTGCTCACCCTGAATCCGAACGGCCGTTGTCAGGGCCTGAATGGACTCATTGTTGAGCCGTGCTTGACGCTCGATGGAGGCTAGCCTTTCCTCCATCGCAGACATTCCTGCACATACCCGCGACACTATCTCAGAGATGCCTTCACGTCCCTGTGACAGTATTCCACTCATGCAGGAGTTGGCCTCCTCCATCCTCTGCATGATTGTGGAGAGTGCGCGTGGCAGCTGTTCCAGTACTTCAGCAATGTGCTGCTGGCCCTCGATGACTCTGCTTTTCGTGGCTGGCCCCAAGGGTTCAGCATCTGGGTCCAGCTGAGCAGAGCCTGGAGAAGAGTGCTCCCACCAACGCGGACTCTCCACGGCTGCCCCTGCCACCAGGGTCTGCTCATGCTCACATGTGCGTGGTGACTCACCATGTGCAAGTCCAACTAAGTGAGGACGGGGACCCACCGAGGTGTGTGATTCTGTGCTGGTGGATGGCTGGCTCAGATGTGACGATGCACCCAGAGGCCGGCAGATCCTCTGAGGAATCGCCCTCTGCAGTCATGGCGCTCGCAGATGGCCCTGCAAGAGAACAGAAAGCAATATTAAGCATGTGGACAGATGTTGAGGTGCTGCAGATGCCAAGATCATTCACTATCATGAGTGATGAGTGTTAGATTTCTGTCACCAGCCGCTTGTGCACTCCCAGTCTCGGCGTCCGCCACGGACAGGCACTTCAGCGTCCAGCTTATTTCGAGTGCCTGCTGCTCCGTGTCTGTTAAGACCACCTGGTGCAGCGGGCCCACTCAGGTCCTTGCCCTCCCCCGGGCATTGTGGCATCTCTTCTCCTATCAAGGCAAAACACAGAGAGGCGTGATTGAGTGATGGTTGCATAGTGACCCGCTGCATGCATTGGTGTGGGTGGGGGTGACTGTGAGGGAGATGCATGGGAGGGTGCGTGTGAGACATAGCCATGAGATTGTATGAGGATTGGGTTGCATGGTAGTGTTCGAATGGGAACTGGGGCGGTGAGTAAGTGCAGGCAAGGTGAGGATGATGGTTGAGTGGATGTGAGGAGTGATGAGAGAGCATTGTGGTGGCAGTGCAGAAGGAGTTGTGTGGTGGTGGAGGTGATGTGGAAGAAGGAGTGTCGGAGAATGCGTAGATATACTCACTTTGGCTTACCTGGTTCGGTCATCAAAGCGCTTCCTGCACTCGACCCAGGTTCGGCACACCTTGCCGCTGCTGCTAACTTCCTCGGCCACCTCCAGCCAGGCCTTCTTGGTGGCAGAGGGAGGCCACCTCCTCCCATTAGATGGAAACAGAATTTTCCTCCTCCTCCTTACCCCATCGAGCAGCACCTGGAGTGAGGAGTCTGAGAACCTTGGAGCAGCGTTGCCTCTGGCCTGCTGCATGCTCCAAATTTGTTTCTTTGCTGCAGGAGGAGCATTGGAGGACTGCCCCTTTAAATAGGGCTCCTCCTGCTGACAGCCTGTGATACGGGTGCGCAGTGTGCCCACTGCGCAGGTCTGGAACGGGAAACCCGGAAGCACACGTAAGTACCTTCAATTAGGCTGCGATCACGTGCAGAGCACCCCAAATTCACTGGGCGTGTTACCCACGCGCCCAGTCGACCCCCCACTGCCAAGCCGCCTCCCTCCTATCGGGCCCATAGTGTTCAAATGATGTGAGTCCTTACCATGAATTCTCATTATACAGCAGTATACACTTCGCACCACCATCCTTCTTTTGCCAATGTTCCTTCACTTGCGTCCTTCCATATATTCTGGCCAAATGAATCCTCTCAACTGATGTAGCTGCAGGATGTTTGTGCGTGTCATCACGCCTACTGTAGGTTACATGTTGACACTTGGGTATTACTGTATGTCATCTCAAAATTGGAACTTCTCATTTCTTGTGCTCTGTTGTTAAGGGCTGTCTTGTCCTGCAACCAGAGAGAACATGTACACGACTCCATGGACATGTACATGGTCTTCCTTCCCTGGATTTGTAGAACTTCCTCCTCTAACCCCACCTGAGACCATCACAAGTGCTGATGATGGAGGGGTAGGAGGATTGCCTTCAGCTCAGGGTTAATGCTAATCTTCTCCTTCTTTCCCCATTGTCCTATTCTCTCATTCACTCAATGGTAGAAAAGCCTATACTGAAGCATTTTACCATGACATTTATTCTACTAAAGCTATAAGTGTGGAATTCTTCCATATGTGATGCATTTCGGTAGGAAAAATGAGGAGAGGCAATATAAACTATAAAGCTTCCACCAGCAGAGAGGGACACCCAGAATTTCTAGACATAGGAATACCTCTTCTTTCCAGGTTACTTATGCAGAACGATCTTTTCAATGCCATGTTTTTACACTTTCCATCTGCGGGGCCCGAATTCCCAATATGTGCATTTGGCACATGAAGTTCGACGCCTGAAGTAAAAATTCATAAAATTTACCCTCTGAATGAAAGCCGAGTTGTTGACCAATAGTATGAAATATTTTTGTGACTGTGATGGCTCTGTGCTATTCAAGTAATCATCACCAAACTTTGCATTCTATCAAAAACTGGGCGATAAAAGTTTGAACAAAATATAAATAACTGTGAAATTGTTTGAACAATTTACACTAAGTTTTATCTGTACTATTCTACCATCAAAGTGCAACATTTCAGGATTTGATAGGGTCCAAGTGAAGCACTACTGGCAGTTAAATTTTGTTGCAATAATTCTGAAATAATTTAAATAATAATAATGAGACATTTAACTCTTCACAACCTATTTTGCTCTCCATGGCCCCACTGGGCACCCATACAAATGGCCCAGGTGTTTTCCAGTGCAGGCCCATCTACCAGAAGGGGCAGGGGCAGGCAGAAACAAGAGTTTAGCTGCAGGCCGCTGGTGTCCGGACCACCTGGCTGCTGCTGTCGAGCAACAAGTTAGAAGGGCCTGAGGCCCCAAATTTTTTTTGGGGGGTGGGGTGGTGGTGGGCATTATTAAAATCAAATGACCATTTGCTTCCTTTTTTCTTCAGGCTGCCTTCGGGACTCCCGCAGACCCTCCAGTCTGCTGAGAATCCCAGCACAAGCTCCACCATCAGGTTTTTTCAGGTGCTCCTCATTGGAGCTACAATCAGATACAGAGGAACCTGAGATGGGAAACCAGGAACACCCCCTCCTGCCTCAACTGCATGCTTACACCAGGTCCACTCTTACTCCTTGCACAGGCCCAGTGATGTGAATATAAGGATACCAGGATGTGCAGGTAATCTCAAGGCAGCACTGTGAGGGCAGAGACCTGACATAAGAGGCATCGACCCACATCTCCTCTTCACTGCACCTGGGAACTGAGTGTTCCCAGGGAGCAATGAAGAGGAAAATCTCCCTTTATATTTGTCTGCAAAGACTAATTTGCCACATGAACAATTTAAAGAATGCTTTGACCAATTTTAATCATAAACATTCAAAATGTCCTACTCCTATCACATGCTGGCTCACTATTGAAAATGGTCAATAGTAACTCTGTGCACAGAATGCTTTTGATGAGTTGAATGACCTGTTTTCATTCTTGAATTTTTGGGAATTTCTTCGGATACACACATAAACAGGGCTTCTCCTGATCTTCTGCTGAAGTTACAGTGGCCAATCGGAAGAAGTCCCAGTGAGAGATTCCAAAATTCCAGTAGTACCACTCCGCTAGGACGAGACTGGTAAAGCTGACCCTATCAGCGGGGAAGCCCAGGACCGTGTCCAAATTACAGGGACGGGATCTTTTGCATGCTCGGAGCAGATAGCACTCGTAAGGATGGATCAGTGGCACCTGCTCTGAACCACTTGCAGGAATGTTAGACCACTGCCCTGCTGCTCCGAGGGTGGAGATGAGGTCCAGCAAGGGCCCAGCAGAAAAAGGTATTTTTACATCTTCTGCTCCCAATGGCACCAGCAGGTCTCTTGCCGAAGGTTATTGATCCCCTCTGGGGTTGATGTAATTGCACTAGAACGGGTACAGAGGAGATTTACGAGGATGTAGCCAGGACTGGAGAATTTTATCTATGAGGAAAGTTTGCTTAGGCTGGAGTTGTTCTCTTTGGAACAGAAGAGGTCAATAACCAGGGGCATAGATTTAAAGTGATTGGTAGAAGGATTAGAGGGGAGCTGAGGAAAAAAATTTTCACCCATAGGGTAGTAGCGGTCTGGAACTCACTGCCTGAAATTGTGATAGAAGCAGAAGCCCTCAACTTATTTAAAAAGTACTTGGATATGCACCTTAAGTGCCATAACCTACAGGGCTACGGACCAAGAGCTGGAAAGTGGGACTAGGCTGGGTGGCTCATTTTCAGCAGGCATGGACATGATGGGCCAAATGGTCTCCTTCTGTGCCATAAATTTTCCATGATTCTATCCCTCGCTGCTAAGGGAAATAGGTCCTTCCTATCCACTCTATGCAGGCCCCTCATAATTTTATACACCTCAATTATATCACCCCTCAGCCTCTTCTGTTCCAAAGAGAACAACTCCAGCCTAAGCAAACTTTCCTCATAGATAAAAGTATTGGTGCCTTCGTAAGGCTCTCAATGGGACTCTGAGAAGGCAAGAATTCCCCATGACCTTTATAAGAATGTACTAGGTGGAATTTCTGGGTTATCCAAGAACTCTCCACACACACGCCCCTTGATGAAGACGGTGGATGTGGGAAATTCACCCCTGCCACCCCCCGCCCCCCAACTGGAATTTTGTGTTGTGGCACAGATGGGGTGGAACCCTATGGAATCAAGCTCTGCCTCATTGCTTGGTCTCCGACTGGAGATCTGTCACATTTATGCCTTGGTCTCAATCAGAATTTGGGACCAGATTTTTTAACACAGAAGGAAGCCATTTGGCCTTTCTTGGCCTGTGCTGAATTGGCATTCGTTTTGATGACTGATTTTACACAGCCCCGCTTTCATGATTTCTCCGTAAACTAATCCCATTTTCCTGTATTTTGCTCATCCTCCCTTTTATATTCTGATTTAAGTAAATATCCTGTAACTTTTTGAATGCTGCAATCAAAAATAGGGTATGGTAGTGTAGTGGTTATGGTACTGGACTACCAATCCAGTGATCGTGCATTTAGAAGTCCACCAGAGCAAGTTGTGAAACTGAATTCAATAAATCTGGTAACTTAGAGGCTAGCACCAAGAGAAATGACAATGAAAGTGGTGGGATTTTTGTAAAAACCCAACCAATTCAATAATGTCCTTCAGGGAAGGGAGCCTGCCACCTCAACCTGGTCTAGGCCTACATGTAACTCCAGGACCACACTACATGGTCATTGACTCTTAATGCCCTTTGAAGTGGCCTAGCAATCCACTAATAACTAGGGATGATCAATTAATACATTTTAAAAAAGAGTCAATTTAATATCAATCATTCCTCGTGGCAAAGCTGTTCATATTGTGGTAACTCTATGTGTAAAAAATGTATTTTGATCTCCCCTGTTATGTAACTATTATTTATCCTTGTGTTATTTACCAACTAATGGAAATAATCTATTTATATTTACCTTGTCTTTTCCTTTTAACTTTTTGAACACCGTGATCAAATCCCCTCTCAATCGTCTCAATTTGACATAATACAGTTCTAGTTTCTTTAATCATTCCTTGTAACTCAGGCCCCTCATTCCTGGTAAATTTTTATTACACTTTTGTCAGGGCCATTATATCCGTTTTGTAGTGAGCAGCTCAAAACTACACAGTATCCAGGTGCGGTCTAACCATCATTTTGTACAGTCATTATGACCTCTTTGCTTTTGTATTCAACCATTCTCAATATAAACCCCAAAATCCCATTTTTTCTCCTAATATTTTTAACCTGTCCACTCACTTTTAAGGATATATGGGGTGGGGTAGGGGGGTAATTCACCTCCATCACCCCCTCCCCCTCAAAATTGAGCAGGATTGTGTTGGAGAAAGAGGAAAAATTCCAGTAGTGAGGCCTACCAATGCATCACCACCCTAACCAGGATTTCTCTCCCCCCTCCCACCCCTTCTGGGACTGTACTAACTGGTCCTACCCCGCCCACAGCATGTAAACGGTGGTAGGGAGTGGAGCCTGGGTTCTCAGCGGGTTTTCCTTCGACCCACCCCACTTACCACCATGTGGAAGGTGGCAGTAGGCTCACGGAAGCAGCAGTAAATGCCTGAGTTCCCTCAATGGAGGCAGAAGGCCTTATAGCAGCCCTCCCTCTCTCCAAGCTGTACCCAGCACTTACCTACTGAATTCCTTGGTCTTGGCCAAGGCCTTCAGTGGGAGTATTGCTGCCATCTTTCGAGTGCTTCTGCCCCTCTAAAGTCCCTCACTGCCACGATTTTCTGCCCTCACACTGGCAGGCTCCCTCTTGGTGGTGGTAAACCTGCCAGGAGTCTGCCATGCATATGGAATGAATCTCAACCCAGGAAAATGGGTGGTGGTAGATACGAAAGGATGGGTGGACGCCCTACCCTGCCAGAACTCCACCATGACAAGAAGAATCCCCCCTCCCCGCCATGTATCTGTTTAACTAGATTCCTTTGCTCCTCCACTGAATTGAGAAATTAACCATTTAAGGTACATTCACATTCTTTTTTCTATGTTGTCACATTTTTCTTTATCAAACTGAATTTGACACTTATCTTCCCATTCCTCTAGCCTGTTTTAGTCCTTCTGTAGTCTCCTGCATTCTTCCTGCCAGTTCCCTGCTCCATCCATTTGATATCATCAGCAAACGTTGATATCGACTCCTTTATGTCTACGTCCAGATTATTTATTTAGATGGAGAACAAAAGTGATGCCAACACTGATCCCTGGAGCGCTCACTAGCCAGTCTGAGAAACACCCATTTGACACAACTCTTTGCTGTCTGTCGTTTAGCCGTTTATCTATCTGTACCGCCACTTCCCACTTTTTATGCCATTGGCCCTAATTTTCTCAACTAATTTCTTATGCAGCATTTCAAGTGCTTTCTGAAAGTCCATTTAAACTATATCTACCAGAACCCCCCCATCAATTCACGGTTATTCACTCAAAAAAATCCAATCAGGCTAGTGAAACATGACCTACCCTTCGTAATTCTATGTTGACTATCTCTGATATGCTCTTCTAAGTACTCATGTATATTTGACTGGTATTTCCAGTGTAAGAGGCTAAAAATGACAGTTTACTCCATTTCTCCAGCGGCTCCACTGATCTTCCGCAGAAATTTTGGCAGGAGATCAGGAGAATCTCGTGGAAATTCTCTCTCTTTATCTCTAAGTACGGTCTCTAGTAATTTTCCTAATACTGACATAAGGATAATCAGTCAACAGTTGCCTAATTTATTCCTTTTTCCCTTTTCCTATGTGCCCCATAAATTTAAGAGACATGGTGATATTCAGGTGATTTCCTGACCATCTTAAAGTCAAAGCCCATGTGATACAATATGATGTTACTTGATGTTACATGTCATATCATTGTACTTAATTATGCCTTTTTGTATCTAATTATCCATGTGTGTACTTAATAATCCCTTAGACTGCTAACAAATTCCTGCACGAGTTTCCCTGGGCTGAACAGTTTTGCAATTTTTCAACTCATGCAGAGTGATACTTAAATAAGCACTAACATTACAGTAACAAAATTACTTCAGTGCCACAGTAGGTTTACACTAACTCTATACAACTAAAATAACCACAAAATACAATTTTAGATCACATTTTTACATATTTACTCTGCTTGCTCTGTCACCCCTTTTTCATGTTCTCTGTCCTTTTTTTAATATTTTTAATTTTAAGGTTACTATTTTTCTACCTATATTAGCCTACCTTATCCCACCTTTTCCAAGTTTTTTATCTCCTAAAGAAGCCAATTTTTAAAAACCAGGTTTTCATTGTGTTTTTGACCAGCTGTAAGCATTTAGAAGATTGACCTGGGCACATCATAGGTGCAAACAGGTCAATCTTTGACTTACATGTCAAAAAAGGACAATGTTTTGCTGGCGGGTATACATTGTCGTGGATCCCAGAGCCTGACAGCACCCAGATGAGTAAAGTTGGCCACAGTGCTGGAAAGATTACATTGTGGCGTTTGTCATGACTGAGTGGGAATGTACTAAACACCACCATTAAAAAAACAAACTTAAATAGATCATCAAAACAGAAAATGCTGGAACTACACAGCAGGTCCATCAGTATCTGAAGGTGCATACCCATCATCAAATCAGATTATTTGTTTCAGATCTCCAGCATTTGCAGTGTTTTTTTAAATTTTTAACACTAGTTTTTCAAATAGCACATAATGGTGCAGTGTAACTGAGCCTTACCACACACTGCAGGTCGTGAGATGCAGTACAAGCTGAGCAGAATCGTCCCGTATTACTTTTCTACAAATTTAGCACTTACACCGATCAAATTATTTATTATTTATTGCAGCAGCTTGCATCACCTGTTACTGTAAATTATAGCTTCAAATGAATTTCATGCTGCCTGCTTGACCAGTGCCCTCCTAGTAAATATAGGTCCAACGTCCAATCAATCCTGAAATCTGTCAGAGGACTACATGCTTATGCAGTTTAGTAAGCGATGGGCCTCCTCACACAGCAGTGACAGTTGAGAACTGCTTGATTTTCTAGCTAGTCAGTCCATGTCCTATATATGTAACTATTTATGTTCCCATCTGTTTCTGAGATTAGCTGGACCTATGTCCACAAATACCTTCTGCTCGTTGGTCTTTTTAATTTCAGAGATTTCTTTGCTCCACTTTTGCAGCCTGCAAACATTAAGGGCTGGATTTTGCTGTGAGCGGTGAACGAACAGGGCCCATCATTCGTTAGACTTGCACTTGCCCATAGACTTTCCATGAGCTTTTGCACAGCAAGTTCCTCTGAATGAGAGAGCCACAAAGTGTGGCGCCCTCTACAGGGCATCTGGGACCTGTGGGAACAGGGCAAGCAGCTGTGTATCCCCTTAACCAATCAGATTGAAGCATCGTTAATAACAGCATAGAGTCAGAACTAGGAAGTGTAAGTTAGAATAGTGAATTCAATGTCAAATCAGGTACAGAAAGTGAAATAAAGAGAGGGAAAGAAAGATTGGATTAAGAGATTGAGATAAAAGGGACAGAAAGAAAAAGCACAAAAAACAATGTATTACATTTTTAAAAAATGTCCAACAACAATTAAATTCTGAATGAATGAGACTACACTTGTAAAAGTTAATTTTCAGTGCGAGAGAGGTTGTTTGGCAATAATTAATACTTAAAGGGTACGTAGATTTGAAATGACTTGACAACTTTTATTGGTGAGATTAGTCAGTATCTATCAGGTAAATGCAGGCACTTCCCACCGTTCAATACATTTGAACGGGCACCCAGCTGCCGTATATGTACAGTTTTTGGAGGAGCATCGCATCTGATACAGCAACTTCTGGATTTCCACGTCTAACTGCGCATGTGCGCTCGATGTAAGTTACTGTCCGATTTGCACACGAGTAACGACGGGTGCTGTTAGCCTCACTGTTATTTTCACAGCAAAATCCGGCCCTACATTTCTCACATCACCCTGCTCATAATCCTTTCATGAAATTTATGGTCTCATTCTCTTCATGATCGCAGAAGCTCAGCTCCTGTTGCTTTTTCATTACCTGATTTATCTGGTTAATGTCCTCTCCTTCTGGTGGATGCATCATATGGTTATAGGGGGACAGATGACTGGTGCTTCCATTTTTCTATGAATGAGACACCTCATCAATTAGCTCTTATTGGTCATAATGAGGTGTCACAAACTGATAGCTGAGGCAGTAACTTTAGAAAATTGGTAGCTCGTGTTTACAATGGGCAAATGGCCATGTGGCTTAAAGAATAATAGAGAAGGACCTTTCTGTGCATTGCAGATTATTGAGCTTGGTATGGCTAGTGCAGCCCAGATACTCCCTTTGATAATAAATCTTCACAGGTGGAATGTCAGGCAGTTGAGGGGACACACACCAGATAAGTGAGTGAAGAAGCAGTAAAGACAAATGTTGATCTGAACTTCTCACCTGAGGTTATCTGATTTGGGTTATTTTATTTCTATTTGAAAAGATTGTAATTTGACCTAATTTGGGGCACTTCAAATTTGGTAACTTTCTTTAAAAAAGGCATTCCTGAAATAAAAGTCACTTCAATGTGCATGTTGCCCTGTGAGAGCACTACTGCATGCATAACATAGATATATTTTTCTTATGTATATATCTGGCCATTTTCAATATCCCTCCATAGTTCTCATTGTTATTGTGGGCAGTAGCTGAGCAACTGGCTAGAATCGCATTAGCAAAGATTGATCTTTAAAATACAATTACTTCTAAAAGTGTTAGCTGACCTTTAACCTCTGGCACCGGGTTCAAATTCTGCCCGGACTGATAGTATACACTGTTCTGATGAAGGGTCATCGACCTGAAACATTAACTCTGTTTCTTTCTCCCCAAATGCTGCCTGACTTGCTGAGTGTTTTCAGCATTTTCTGTTTTTATTTCAGATTTCCAGCATCCAGCAATATTTTGCTTTTAATAGTATACATGTCTCCTCTTTCTGCTGGCTTCCTCTATGAGATGACTTTGTGCAGTTTCAATCTAATTCCTGGGGCCAGCTGCACAAAACTGCCCGTAATTCAGCGCTAACTGGCAACGTCACACAGACAGTCCTAAGGATGTTTGGTGTGGGTAGGAGGTGTTCTTCTGAGGGAGGAGCTGAGGCACATTGTTGATTCAGATTAGAGGCAACTTTACTCTGCATCTAACTGTGCTATTCTTAATCTGGGAGTGCTTGATGCTAACACTGGGCATCCTAGTCGGCTAATATTGTTCCTCAGACCAAATGTTTTTTTAGTGAACATTTACACAGGTCTATTCAGGTTAGCTTGAGGGTTGATGTTAGTAACTTGTTAGTTTTTTGGTAATCATTGTAACAGTTCTCATCGTTTCACACATAGGAAGGATATCATGGAAAAGGTATAGGGAGGATTCCTTAGAATGATACCAGGAATGAAAGGTTATAGTTAAGAAGAAAGGCTAGAAAAATGTGGGCTTTTTTCAGTGGCACCGAGAAGGTTCGGAAGGTTCTAATAGAAGTTTTCAAAATTATGAAAGTTTTTAAAGGGAAAAATAGTGAATAATTATTTCCACTGGTTGGTGAATCAGGGGCATAAACTCATGGTTATCTCTAGACGAAAAAAAGGAGGGAGTTTGAATTTTTTTTTTACATGGAGGACTATTAGAACATAGAGGGGGGAAAAAAAATTGGATAGGGCCTATTATTGGGCAGGGGTAGTGCAATCTGCTATTACCCCACGTCCAATGGCCCCTGCGCAGGCAGGACGAGACTTTTGTGAGGCCTGAGGACTTACCTTCAAGCAGAATTCCGAACCAGCGTTGACATAAGGATTCAGTGCAATTCGCACTTTCCACCAGCAGGGGGAGCCCCAATCTCTTAAAGGCAGGCTGTCTCTTAAAAATCTCTTAAAGGTAGCTGGTACCTGTTATTTGCTGAAACTAACAGTCTGCTGTCTGCACGGAGTCTGAACAGAGATCAGACATTGCACATGCAAAACACAGATGCAGCTCCCGTCCCTATGTTTACAAACTGATGAGTTATGTTAAAACATTGAATAAAGGTTGCACACTACTAAGTCCCACATCCTCCAATCTGCATGCCAGGCTTCACCAATCTGCCGATCTGAGTTTGTACCAGGCCTGCGAGCCTGCGTGCACCAAGGTTCTCTGCTGATGCACTAGAGGCCTTGGTGTAAGAGGTGGGCAGAAGGAGGGGCATCCAATATCCGCAGGGGGGCGGGGGCGGGCGGCAAGAGGCCCTCCAGACATATACCCAAAAGGCAGTGAGGGATGAAGTCAATGCCAGGCACACAACATCATGAACATGGATGCAGTGCAGGAAAAAGTTCAATGCTTTGACGAGTGGCCAAGGTGAGTGAGGTCAACTGTCAAGAGGCGTCTCCTACCAACAACACCACTAGCCGCATCCACTGCTCCACACATTACACCCCCCGATCACCCACATACCACCAAACTCTTCCCATCAGTACTCAACTCTTCCAACCAGATGCTTCTTCTCACCCTTACACATTACCACTGTTGCAAGCCGCACACCCACAACTCACAGGCCACACACACTGGCAGCTATTCAACCATGACAGGCACATCACCCAGACACACGTCCCGCTTTCTTGCAGGAGAAGGTGTGTGGCAGTTAGTGGCAGTGGCACTTAGCCCCTTGAGCCTGTTCCACCATTCAATGAGATTATGGTGGGCCTGTGACCTAACTCCATATACCGCCTTAGCCCCATATCCCTTAATACCCTTGGTTCACAGGAATCTATCAATCTCAGATTTAGAATTCACAATTGAGCTAGTATTAACTGCCATTGTCAGAAAAGCATTCCGAACTTCTCCCACCCTATGCATGTAGAAGCATTCCCTAACTTCACTCCTGCACGCCCTGGCTCTAAATGTTAGGCTATATCCCCACATCCTAGTTTTCCAAGTATAGGAGATCTCCAAAACAGTTACAAATGTCTCGGCAGCCAGAAGCAATAATCCAGCCACTAACCTGTAAATCCTGCATGATCCCTTTAAATAGTGCCGATGCGGGGGTCCTCCACACACTCTAAGACATGTGCAGATGGTCGGAGTTAAGACTGCGTTGAGTTGAGCGTTAAGTGCCAAAATGGTATCTATCACTTTAAATCAGTGTTGCACACTGATTGTATGCATTTTCTCCCAACTTTACATGATTCCAGCGTTCGTTATCTGCGCTTGCGCGAACTCCTATACCAAGATGGCGTCTGGCGCACGTCACACTGGAAACGTGCGTGCGCAGCCAAGACTTTGGATGTTGGAAAGGCCGTGTAGCGCCGAAACAACGGGTGCTACACGGCCCAATTTAGCGCACTGAGTGCTTTACCACAAGTGGCTATTCAGGCAGAGAGTATAACATCTTTTAATATGGAATTGCAAAAGTATTTGCAAAGCAAGAAAATCAAATGGCAAAGATGTACAATCAGAATATACAGCTCCAATCGAAGGCCGAACAGTCTCTTTCTGTGCTATGATTTCTATGATTCCATAAATATTTTATTTTTACCTGAGTTCATTACAATACTTTTTTACTTTTCTACTGTTTCTTGCTGGTTCCCAGACCCAAACATGTTTAATACCTAATTACGTTCTTTCAAATACAGGATCCAAATAACTCCCATGACTTTAGACCATGACTTTAGAATTCCCTCACATGTATACATTGAAACTGAGCTTGCAATGAAGATGCAGTGAGACATAAATAAATGGCTGGGTGCCGCTTAATAAATCATGGTTTTATATATTAGGAGTACAGTTACAGAATCCAGCAGCTGCTTTGTGTCAGTTGTTATTGATTTTATTTCTTTAATGTTGAAGCCAAGGCAGCAGATTTAACACCACAACTGATTAGCACAAGACAGAGTAAGGTTTGTCTATGGGAAAACAGGAGTATAACCATTAATCTACTTTCAAATAAACAGACCATGTTAGCAGCTCTTTAATCTGAAGTGGTTGGGTTCCGTGTAGCTTTATCACAGCCAAAAAAAACTGATACTTCATTTTGCTGGCACAGAAATATCAAATGATATATGGTGGATTCAGCTGATCAACGTAAATAGTTATTTCCTTTAAAAGACTTTGTAACAAACTACAACTGTAAGGAGATGAAAGTAATCTGCATTTAACCACATTTCAAAGATGTGATGAGTAAACAATATGTGTGAAAAATCCATTTGCCTACAATTCAAGAATATAACAGGACAAATGCCACAAGATTTTGACCTCTAGATAACTTCTTCTATAATTTTTGAATTTTCAGTTAATTATTTTAATAGGTTACTTTCCACTTTTATGCTTTCTTAGCTTTACATATTGGAAAACAACAACAACTTGCATTTATATAACGCCTTTAAACATAGTAAAACGCCCCAAAGCGCTTCACAGGAGCGTAATCAGACAAAAATTGGCTCCGAGCCAAAGAAGCAGATGCTAGGACAGATGACCAAAAGCTTGGTCAAAGAGATAGGTTTTAAGAAGTGTCTTAAAGGAGGAGAGGGACTAGAGAGGCGGAGAGGTTTAGGGAGGGGATTCTAGAGCTAAGGAACCAGACAGCCCAAGGCACGGCTGCCAATGGTGGGGCGAAGGAAGTTGGGAATGCATAATAGGCCAGAGTTGGAGGAACACAGAGTTCTCAGAGGATTGTAGGGCTGGAGGGGGTTACAGAAATAGGGGCGGAGCAAGGGATTTGAATACAAGGATCAGAATTTCAAAATTGAGGCGTTGGTGGACCGGGAGCCAATGTAGGTCAGCGAGCACAGGGGTGATGGATGAATGGAAGGTGCATGTCCCATGTTAGTCTTCTGAGGAGGTCTATGCGATTTTTCGCTGTGGCCCGTCGGAACTGTCGATCGACGAGTCGAGTGTCATATCCCGTTCTTACGAGGACGCAACCAACAGAGTACCCTTCGTCGTCCAGTACTTCCCCGGAGCGGAGAAACTACGCCATGTTCTCCGCAGCCTTCAACATGTCATCGATGACGACGAACACCTCGTTAAGGCCATCCCCACACCTCCACTACTCGCCTTCAAACAGCCACCCAACCTCAAACAGACCATCGTTCGCAGCAAATTACCCAGCTTTCAGGAGAACAGCGTCCACGACACCACACAACCCTGCCACGGCAACCTCTGCAAGACATGCCAGATCATCGACACAGATACCACCATCACACGAGAGGACACCACCCACCAGGTACATGGTTCATACTCCTGTGACTCGGCCAACGTTGTCTACCTCATACGTTGCAGGAAAGGATGCCCCGGAGCATGGTACATTAGCGAGACCATGCAGACACTGCGACAACGGATGAACAGACACCGCGCAACAATCGCCAGACAGGAGGGTTCCCTACCAGTCAGGGAACACTTCAGCAGTCAAGGATATTCAGCCACCGATCTTCAGGTAAGCGTTCTCCAAGGCGGCCTTCGAGACACACGACAACGCAAAATCGTCGAGCAGAAATTGATAGCCAAGTTCCGCACCCATGAGGACGGCCTCAACCGGGATCTTGGGTTCATGTCACGCTACACGTAACCCCATCAGCGAAAAAAAGTTATCTGTTTTTAATACAACGGGTCATTCTCTGTCTTTCTCTTCCTTTCAGATGTTTCTCTCTCTCTCTCTCTGTCTGTCTTTTGTTCTGGCCATTTGTATATTCGGTGTTCCTGTATGTAACATCTCTTTGTCTGAACACTTTGATTGCCTTGACAACGGGCAGTTGGAAAGATTATCTGTAAACACCAGGTATTGTTCTCTGGCTATAAATGTGGTAACATTCAAGGAATCCCACACTCACCTGACGAAGGAGAAAGCCTCCGAAAGCTTGTGATTTTCAAATAAAACTGTTGGACTATAACCTGTAAGATTCCTTACATTTGTCAACTCCAGTCCATCACCGGCATCTCCACATCATTACTTTAAAAGGGTATGTTTGATTTACTTGGTAATTCAACTTTGGCTCCTTTCCTCATTTTCACTTTAAAATATATAGTCAAGCCCACTTAAATGAGCAACTGATAAAAGAATAAAATGTTTAAGAGAATAAAAAATTTCCATGCACAAATCCCCTTTCTATCTTTTCCAATGATAGCCGTCCCTCTTAAATGAATAAAGCGTTTAAATAAATAAAACATTTAAATGAATTGCAAAGGTCTGGATTTATTCATTTAAGTGTTGCACTGCTTCACTAAAGCCGATTTGTCAAGGACTGCATATAGTGACACTACAATTCCCAGCCAGAATGGAGATGATTGGGCAATTCTCCTGTCAATCACGCCTGGAGCCTGCACTGCTGTAAGCGGCTGGGCTTGATTTTACACACATAATTTGCATTATGTAACTATCCTCACTCACTGCATTTTGTTGGAAAAATCACCCTGCTTTTATCGGGAGACATTGCGTTGGTTTCGGTCATGAGTTCTATTTCCTGTAGTTCGTAGAGACTCATTTTAAATAGACTCTGTTTTCTGAGTAAATAGACTGTTTGCTGCAGTGTGCTGTTTAAATACACTTTGTTTGCTGTAAAATACACTGTTTGCTGTAAGTCCTGCTCTAAGCCCCACACTGCTTCCAACTCATTGGCTGACAATAGACAGTCTGATGTTTTTAACAGCGCACAATCCCTTTGGCAACAAACTGTGGAAGAAACTCTGCCTCTGTGAATAATGGAAACACCACCTCGAAAGAAAAAGATTCTTTCTCTTGTTGATAAGGTGAAAGTAATTGTGATACTGAATGGACCAAAAGTTTCCTAGATTCCCAGAGTGGAATCGCGAAATGGTTTGGTGTTTCACAGCCTCTTTGTGAACATGAAAGTGTTAATTTTACAATTCTGGTTCAAACTTATCTGCCACTCATATCTGAGAACAACTGGTAAAATAGTAAGTGTTACTTGGTGCTTGAAAATCCTGAAGCAAGAGTTAATAAAGAGACTGGAGCTTTTGAATCTTTTTACATTCTCTTGAGCATTGTGGCTGGAACTCATATGCACACAATTTACATTTTCCTCCAAGGACGCAATGCTATGCTGCAGTCTTCAAATATAGCCCACAACTGAATATAATCCAATCATAATCCCAATTAAGGATAATACTTATTGAGACTAGTTTTTTGTTTAAGGGATTCTAATGTATATTGGTTTTGTCTATAGACAGTTGAAATCTCGTTCAGTGATGTGATGGAGACACATTGCCATGATGTGATCTGCATATTTTCTTTTATAACTTTTTTGCTTTTTGGAATACTCATGGAACCCACTTTTCTTTTTATTGAAATACAGAAAATCTGACTGACTGTCCAAGGTTTCCAAGGTGTGAATCTGCTCATTCATGATGCCACTAAATGGGTCTGTTGTTTGATTCCATTATGCCGGTTTATCAGCAACTGATAATGAAGATGAAGATCGATTATCTTTTTCCTTAATAACTTTGAACAAAACAAAGGGAAATTTATAAAACTAAATTGTAATATTATTCCTGATGTCCACAAAACACTCCAGCCCTTGCAGTGCCCACCGATCGTGGACACCGCATGCTTCTTCTCCAGGGCCACTCAGGCGTGGACAAGACCGTAGAAGAAAGGCAGGAAGCCAGAGCAAGCCCCTCCCCCCTCCCCACCCTCCCCATTGGGCCTATAGATGGCCACCTTGGCCAGGCCCAGGAACAGACCCACAAGAAGGTCCTCCAACTTGCTCGCCCCCCTCTGTACCGGGTAGCCAAAGATTAGGAGCATTGGACTGAAGTAGATTATTTCTTCTTTTTATCTTGTTGTCAATGATTGTCAATAGCATACATCCATTTTCATGATCATTCGTTGCAAATATATCAGCTTTCATAAAGGAAAGAATTTCTCTGGTTGGTAGTTGTCGCATCATAAATATGTTTGTGAAGATGTCCTCTCTGCTAAAATTAGAGAACAGACAGAACAAAGAGACCAGAGGAATTCCTAGCCATGTAGTTTAAAGAATTTGTGCCTGTTTTTATTGGTGAGCTATCTGGCCAGTATTCGCAAAGCCCCGGAACGGAGTGATAGACATAAATCCAGTAACATGACATGCCTCTGATGTTCTTTGAATGTATCTGATCATTGATGGTCTAATGGTACAATGTTCATCCTGCCACGGGGGGTCTAATTGTGGGTGCATCCATACCATTGGAAGTCTAACAGCACTTTGTATCATTTCTTGCGATCTAGTGAGCTTTCATACACACTTGTGTACCTGCCTTAATAAATGTAATGATTTACACTTGGAAGGTCCATATTGTGGACTATCTAGGTTTAGATCTGGACCTAAATCCTGAATTAAATGCTGATCCCTAGCATTCAGCAGTGACTTTCCCTTTGCTGATTTCCTTTTCTTTCTTTGGGCTTATCTGTTAAGAGTCTTTGTCGTCAGTGAGTAGTTTTCATTCATGTATTTTGAAACAAGTTTACAAAATTCGGTTTCAATGCATTCTGAAAAACAAGTTTTTTCTCGTTACTCTTCATTCAAAATGTGGGATTTCAGTTAGGGCAATAGAGCAGCTGCTGCTAATTACATCAGTGTGTTGAGTGAAAGGGCAGCTTGTTCCAGCTCAGTCACAGCTGCACCTGGACCGCACAGTCAAGAGAAGGCAAAGCAGAATGGTTCAGGTGCTGGGAAGAAGCTGAGTGACTAAGGACACTGGCTAAACAGAAGAGAAGACACTTTTTTCAGTCCAAACTGCAGCCAAAAGATGACTCCATGGTGAAGGAGTGGGGAGAGAGAAATAAGATAATATAGAATTGGTGGAGAGAAAATTCTTTCTTTTCTGCTCTGTAGTTCAGTGTTATTCAAGCACCAAGTACAGTTCTGCCTGACAGTGATCTCAATTATCTGAATCCAGTTTGAGTTTGAGAGTAAGGGTGAGAGTGGGAGGTCAGTTTGGTTTCAACCATGAGTTGAGAACAGGGATCAGACTGAACCAGGGAAAAGTAGGGCTATAGTCCTACTATTGCTTATAACGGGCATGTTGGTGTGAACGCGATTTGCCCGCTATACGCAATGGACGGTAAAACCAAAAAGCAAAGTAACCTACATATTTTTTAAAAAACAGGAAGTCTCCACTCATCCAGTTTTTCACAATTTGAAACTGAATGGGAATCAGCTTGTCCTGCGGCGCTGGCTACTTTGAACAATTTCTCAGTGCCAATCAGAATTTAGTTGTTTCACATCAAATTGGCCGACACAATAATTTACAAAGAATTTCTAGCTGTACCATTTTGGTTCAAACCTGAAAAGACACGAATGAAAACTACAGCTCTGAACTTCAGTATATTACAACCACAACTTACATTTTTATAGCACCTTTAATGTAGGAAAACATTCCAAGGCACTTCACAGGAGCATTATCAGACAAAAATTGACAAAGAGCCAAAGAAGAAGACGTTGGCCCAGAATTTGCTCCAGCAGTGAACGAACGGTGCCCGCCGCTCATTAGATTTAATCTTACCCACAAACGATCCACAGGCTTTAGTGCAGGAACTTCCTCTAATGGTGAGCTGCAGAAAATGCAGTGTCCTCTCTTGGGAATCTGTGATCTGTGTGAACAGGGAAAGGATCTCTCTGCCCCCTCAACCAATCAGATTGAAGCATCCTTGACAAGCCGCACAGCGTCAGAACCAGGAAGAGAAAGCTACAACAGTAAATTCAATGTAAAATCAATTAGAGAAAGCAAAATAAAGAGAGGATAAGAAATATTGAATTAAAAGACAGAGATAAAAGAGGCAGAAAGATAAAGTAAAAAAATTAAAATATATTTTTAAAAAAATGTCCAACAACAATTAAAATCAGAAGGAATGAGGCTCCACATTTTTAAAAGTTAACTTTCAGTGCCAGAGAGGTTGTTTGGCAGTGATTAAGACTTACCACGCCGTTAAAAGTTAGTTTAGACCTAAAAAACCCAGTGTACCTTTTTCTGTGTAGATTAGTTCGTTTCCAGCTGGGCAATGCAGCAACTTCATGCTGGTCAATTCATTCCGACCGATGAGATCTGCTTCTCGCACAGCTTTCAGAGGAGGGTCGCATCTGGTACAGCAACTTCTGGATTTCTGCGTTTAACTGCGCATGTGCACTTACCGGTAGTTGCTGTACCAGATGCACAGAAATAACGGTGATACCTGTTAGCCTCATCATTATTATGAGCAAATTTCGTGCCGTTAGGATGGGTGACTAAAAGCTTACTCAAAGAGGTAGGTTTTAAGGAGGGTCTTAAAGGGAGAACGAGAAGCAGAGAGTTATAGGGATGGAATTCCAGAGCTTAGGGCCTAGGCAGCTGAAGGCATGGCCGCCAATGATGGGGTGAAGGGAGTAGGGGATGCACAAGAGGCCAGAGTTGAAGGAACCAGAGTTCTTGGACGATGGTAGGGCTGTAGAAGGTTACAGAGATAGGGAGGGCAGAGGCCAGGGAGCAATTTAAAAACGAGGATGAGAATTTGAAAATTGAAACTTTGGTGGACCGGGAACCAATGTAGGTCAGTGAGCACAGTAGTGATGGATGAATGGGACTTGATACAGGTTAGAATACAGGCAGCAGAGTTTTAGATGAGCTCAAGTGTATGGACAGTAAAAGATGGGAGGCTGGCCAGGAGAGCATTGCAATAGTTAAATTTGGAGGTAACAAAAGCATGGATGTGGGTTTCAGCAGCAGATAAGCTGAACCAGGGGGGTATATATGCATAAATCGTTGAAGATGTCAGGGCAGGTTGAGAAAGCAGTTAAAAAAGCATACGGGATCCTGGACTTTATAAATAGAGGCACAGAGTACAAAAGTATGGAAGTCATTATGAGCCTTTATAAAACACTAGTTTGGCCACAACTGGAGTATTGTGTCCAGTTCTGAGCACCGCACTTTAGGAAAGATGTGAAACATAGAAACATAGACATAGAAAATAGGAGCAGGAGTAGGCCATTCGGCCCTTCAAGCCTGCTCTGCCATTCAATATGATCATGGCTGATCCTCTATCTCAATACCATATTCCTGCTCTCTCCCCATACCTCTTGATGTCTGTCTAGCCTTGTCAGAATTATACATGTTTCAATGAGATCCCCTCTCATTCTTCTAAACTCGAATGAATACAGGCCGAGTCGACCCAATCTCTCCTCATATGACAGTGCTGCCATCCCAGGGATCAGTCTGGTGAACCTTCGCTGCACTCCCTCTATGGCAAGTATATCCTTTCTTAAGGCCTTAGAAAGAGTGCAGAAGAGATTTACTAGAATGATTCCAGGGATGAGAGACTTTAGTTATGTGGATAGACTGGAGAAGCTGGGGTTGTTCTCCATGGAACAGAGGAGGTTGCGAGGAGATTTGATAGAGGTATTCAAAATCATGAAGGGTCTGGACAGAGTAGATAGAGAGAAACTGTTCCCATTGGCGGAAGGGTCAAGGACCAGAGGACATAGATTTAAGGTAATTGGCAAAAGAACCAAAGGTGACATGAGGAAAAACTTTTTTACACAGCGAGTGGGTCTGATCTGGAATGCACTGCCCGAGGGAGTGGTGGAGGCAGATTCAATCATGGCCTTCAAAAAGAAACTGGATAATTACTTGAAAGGAAAAAAATTTGCAGGGTTACGGGGATAGGGTGGGGAGTGGGACTAGCTGGATCGCTCTTGCATAGAGCCGGCACGGACTCGATGGGCCGAATAGCCTCCTTCCATGCTGTAACCTTTCTATGGTTCTATGATTCTATGTCATTATGTTATTATTCAATATTTTCTTCTCTGGCATTAGCACAACTTTAAAATTTCTTCCTAAGCTGTTATACAGTTCTGAGACCCACAATATATGTATCTGAAAGTATTGTATAATCTATAGTATTGAATGTGTTCTATTATTCTGCATTGTAGCATGACCTGAGGAAGTGTTTAAGCTTTTGTAGATCTTATTAACAAAATTATTTGGAAAAAATCTTTTTCCTGCCCAGATCTAAGACCATCAAAAAGTCAAGGGTCAAACTGTTGTGAGAATTTACAGAATTAGGAGACTAAATGGATTCTGACAGTGAGGAGGGCCCTTAATTGTTCTGCCTGGGGCAAAAAATGTTTTCTTTAATTAATTAATTTGTTTAAAAATGTTTATGCGAATCAAAAAACTAGTTCGTTTATACAGGACGTTTGGGAGTGTTAGAAGCTTTTGATCAGCTTGATACCAGCGCCATGGGTGATGGCAGTATGAGGAAAGAATGGAAATGCCAGTGTAATTAAGGCCCCACTGAAGACACGAGGGAACAGTAGCAACAAATTAAGGAACAAGAGGTTCTGATAGGAAAACTGGGGACTGAGGGAAGTACAGCAATGAAACATTTCAGTGTTTTTACACCCTGTCCAAAGAATAAATAAGGAAAAAGAAGATTGAGCTACAAATGTAAGCAAATAATAAGATGACAGATATAATTAGACAGATGGAGAAAAACAGTTTGGCAAGCGTTTTGTGTTTGGGGAGGAAGAAAAAGCCAAAGGAATCATGTAACATTTTCATTAGGATAACATTGTGTGCAAATTACATGATGTTCTGTTTCAACGTGATTTATATCATTATATTATGTGCTTGTGGGCAAATAAAAACAGGTTTACGAAGCACTTTTCACAAAGATCCCCTTTTAATATTTTAATAAGGCCCAGTTGATCTCCCATTGTGTTGCTCATGGACAAAAAGAAAAGCAAAATTTGATTTCTCTCTTCCTGTAGCAATCTCTGAGCTTTCTTAATTCACTTTCTGCTTCTCTCTTGCCTGCATTTCGTTCTTTCTTTCTTTCTCGCTCTCTCTATTGCTCTCACAAACTTTCATTCTTTCCCTTATCCCAACTCTTTCGTATTTCTGTCTCCCCCTTTTCTGTAAGTCGTTCCTTCCTTCTGGCCCTTCTCTTTTCTGGATGTTTTCTAACTCTCTCACTATGCCTTTTAAACACTTTCTCAACCTTTCTCTCTGTATGTCTTCTTTCTCTCTCAATTTTTTTTTTCACCTTCTTCCCACTGAGACCTGGAGGCAGATTTAAGGCTTTGGCCCTCTGATAGTCCAGAAATGATCTAATTATGAAGACACGGCCCAAGGTGTATCTGGGGAATATACTCCTGGGAAGGGTGGGGTAGTTGGTTTGCTTGACTGGCCTGCTGGCGAATCTCTGCACAGGAGGGTGTCGGACACACCACACCCTCTGCTTCCTGGGGTCAGAATTAATAGAAAAGAAGGGAAAACCCATGCTCAGGGACATTCAGATTTTGAACAAAGGACTGTGAGACCACGTTCTTGGCCCCGAGCTTAAAGGTTAAAAATACAGAAGATTAATAAGATCAAAAAGTAAGTCAGCCCATGAAAAGTACAGGACACATTGTTTATTATTTTTCCCCCATTTTTAGAGGAGACAAGTGAGATTGAGTTAAATAAGTAGAATCTGTTTTAATTGTTACTCTATATGTGCGTTACTATCTGTGAAATAAAACAGATTATCAGTTTGTATCTGGCCTTGTCTCACTAAGTGTTTCAGTCTGCCTTCGAAAAGATTGGAAAAACACATGTGAGGGTACATCTAGTTCAGATCACAAGGAGATCCTATTGTTACATCCCTAGGTTATGATATTGCATACACAGGAACAGGAGTAGGCCATCCGACCCCTCAAGCCTGTTCCATCATTCTATTAGATCATGGCTGATCTGCACCTTGAATCCATTTACCCACCGTAGCTCCATATTCCTTGATAGCCTTACCTAGTAAAAAATCTGTCGATCTCAATCTTGATACTTTTCATTGACCCAGCATCCACAGCCTTTTGGGGAAGAGAGTACCAGATTTCCACTGCCCTTTGGGTGAAAAAGCACTTCCTGATTTCACTTCTGAATGGCCTAGCTCTAATTTTAAGAATATGCTCCGTTGTTCTGGATTCCCCCACCAGAGGAGCGAGTTTCTCTGCGTCATCCTATCGAATTCCTTTATCATTTTAAATACCTCGATTAAATCATCCCTCAACCTTCTAAACTCAAGGGAATGCAAATCAAGTTTATGCAAACTGTCATTATAATTTAGTCAGGAGTCAGGAGCACAGGATCAGCTGAGGCGACGGAGCAGAGGAGCGGCCCATAAAAAGGCGAGAGTCAGGAGCACAGGATCAGCTGAGGCGGCGGAGCAGAGGAGCGACCCATAAAAAGGCTGGAGTCAGGAGCACAGGATCAGCTGAGGCGGCGGAGCAGAGGAGCGACCCATGAAAAGGCGAGAGTCAGGAGCACAGGATCAGCTGAGGCGGGGGAGCAGAGGAGCGGCCCATAAAAAGGCGGGAGTCTGGAGCACAGGATCAGCTGAGGCGGCGGAGCAGAGGAGCGGCCCATAAAAAGGCGGGAGTCAGGAGCACAGGATCAGCTGAGGCGACGGAGCAGAGGAGCGACCCATAAAAAGGCGGGAGTCAGGAGCACAGGATCAGCTGAGGCGGCGGAGCAGAGGAGCGACCCCTAAAAAGGCGAGAGTCAGGAGCACAGGATCAGCTGAGGCGGCGGAGCAGAGGAGCGGCCCATAAAAAGGCGGGAGTCAGGAGCACAGGATCAGCTGAGGCGGCGGAGCAGAGGAGCGACCCCTAAAAAGGCGGGAGTCAGGAGCACAGGATCAGCTGAGGCGGCGGAGCAGAGGAGCGACCCATAAAAAGGCGGGAGTCAGGAGCACAGGATCAGCTGAGGCGGCGGAGCAGAGGAGCGACCCATAAAAAGGCGGGAGTCAGGAGCACAGGATCAGCTGAGGCGGTGGAGCAGAGGAGCGACCCCTAAAAAGGCGGGAGTCAGGAGCACAGGATCAGCTGAGGCGACGGAGCCGAGGAGCGGCCCATAAAAAGGCGGGAGTCAGGAGCACAGGATCAGCTGAGGCGACGGAGCCGAGGAGCGGCCCATAAAAAGGCGGGAGTCAGGAGCACAGGATCAGCTGAGGCGACGGAGCCGAGGAGCGACACATAAAAAGGCGGGAGTCAGGAGCACAGGATCAGCTGAGGCGGCGGAGCAGAGGAGCGACCCATAAAAAGGCGGGAGTCAGGAGCACAGGATCAGCTGAGGCGGCGGAGCAGAGGAGCGGCCCATAAAAAGGTGGGAGTCAGGAGCACAGGATCAGCTGAGGCGGCGGAGCCGAGGAGCGGCCCATAAAAAGGCGGGAGTCAGGAGCACAGGATCAGCTGAGGCGACGGAGCCGAGGAGCGGCCCATAAAAAGGCGGGAGTCAGGAGCACAGGATCAGCTGAGGCGGCGGAGCAGAGGAGCGGCCCATAAAAAGGCGGGAGTCAGGAGCACAGGATCAGCTGAGGCGGCGGAGCCGAGGAGCGGCCCATAAAAAGGCGGGAGTCAGGAGCACAGGATCAGCTGAGGCGGCGGAGCAGAGGAGCGGTCCATAAAAAGGCGGGAGTCAGGAGCACAGGATCAGCTGAGGCGGCGGAGCAGAGGAGCGGTCCATAAAAAGGCGGGAGTCAGGAGCACAGGATCAGTTGAGGCGGCGGAGCCGAGGAGCGGCCCATAAAAAGGCGGGAGTCAGGAGCACAGGATCAGCTGAGGCGGGGGAGCAAAGGAGCGGCCCATAAAAAGGCGGGAGTCAGGAGCACAGGATCAGCTGAGGCGGCGGAGCAGAGGAGCGGCCCATAAAAAGGCGGGAGTCAGGAGCACAGGATCAGCTGAGGCGGCGGAGCAGAGGAGCGACCCCTAAAAAGGCGAGAGTCAGGAGCACAGGATCAGCTGAGGCGACGGAGCAGAGGAGCGGCCCATAAAAAGGCGGGAGTCAGGAGCACAGGATCAGCTGAGGCGGGGGAGCAGAGGAGCGGCCCATAAAAAGGCGGGAGTCAGGAGCACAGGATCAGCTGAGGCGACGGAGCAGAGGAGCGGCCCATAAAAAGGCGGGAGTCAGGAGCACAGGATCAGCTGAGGCGACGGAGCAGAGGAGCGACCCATAAAAAGGCGGGAGTCAGGAGCACAGGATCAGCTGAGGCGGGGGAGCAGAGGAGCGGCCCATAAAAAGGCGGGAGTCAGGAGCACAGGATCAGCTGAGGCGGCGGAGCAGAGGAGCGACCCATAAAAAGGCGGGAGTCAGGAGCACAGGATCAGCTGAGGCGACGGAGCAGAGGAGCGGCCCATAAAAAGGCGGGAGTCTGGAGCACAGGATCAGCTGAGGCGACGGAGCAGAGGAGCGGCCCATAAAAAGGCGGGAGTCAGGAGCACAGGATCAGCTGAGGCGGGGGAGCAGAGGAGCGGCCCATAAAAAGGCGGGAGTCAGGAGCACAGGATCAGCTGAGGCGGCGGAGCAGAGGAGCGGCCCATAAAAAGGCGGGAGTCAGGAGCACAGGATCAGCTGAGGCGGCGGAGCAGAGGAGCGACCCCTAAAAAGGCGAGAGTCAGGAGCACAGGATCAGCTGAGGCGGCGGAGCAGAGGAACGGCCCATAAAAAGGCGGGAGTCAGGAGCACAGGATCAGCTGAGGCGGGGGAGCAGAGGAGCGGCCCATAAAAAGGCGGGAGTCAGGAGCACAGGATCAGCTGAGGCGGCGGAGCAGAGGAGCGACCCATAAAAAGGCGGGAGTCAGGAGCACAGGATCAGCTGAGGCGACGGAGCAGAGGAGCGACCCATAAAAAGGCGGGAGTCAGGAGCACAGGATCAGCTGAGGCGGGGGAGCAGAGGAGCGGCCCATAAAAAGGCGGGAGTCAGGAGCACAGGATCAGCTGAGGCGGCGGAGCCGAGGAGCGACCCCTAAAAAGGCGAGAGTCAGGAGCACAGGATCAGCTGAGGCGACGGAGCAGAGGAGCGGCCCATAAAAAGGCGGGAGTCAGGAGCACAGGATCAGCTGAGGCGGGGGAGCAGAGGAGCGGCCCATAAAAAGGCGGGAGTCAGGAGCACAGGATCAGCTGAGGCGACGGAGCCGACGAGCGGCCCATAAAAAGGCGGGAGTCAGGAGCACAGGATCAGCTGAGGCGGCGGAGCAGAGGAGCGGCCCATAAAAAGGCGGGAGTCAGGAGCACAGGATCAGCTGAGGCGGCGGAGCCGAGGAGCGGCCCATAAAAAGGCGGGAGTCAGGAGCACAGGATCAGCTGAGGCGACGGAGCAGAGGAGCGGCCCATAAAATGGTGGGAGTCAGGAGCACAGGATCAGCTGAGGCGGGGGAGCAGAGGAGCGGCCCATAAAAAGGCGGGAGTCAGGAGCACAGGATCAGCTGAGGCGGCGGAGCAGAGGAGCGGCCCATAAAAAGGCGGGAGTCAGGAGCACAGGATCAGCTGAGGCGGCGGAGCAGAGGAGCGACCCCTAAAAAGGCGAGAGTCAGGAGCACAGGATCAGCTGAGGCGGGGGAGCAGAGGAGCGGCCCATAAAAAGGCGAGAGTCAGGAGCACAGGATCAGCTGAGGCGGCGGAGCAGAGGAGCGACCCCTAAAAAGGCGAGAGTCAGGAGCACAGGATCAGCTGAGGCGACGGAGCAGAGGAGCGGCCCATAAAAAGGCGGGAGTCAGGAGCACAGGATCAGCTGAGGCGGGGGAGCAGAGGAGCGGCCCATAAAAAGGCGGGAGTCAGGAGCACAGGATCAGCTGAGGCGACGGAGCAGAGGAGCGGTCCATAAAAAGGCGGGAGTCAGGAGCACAGGATCAGCTGAGGCGGCGGAGCAGAGGAGCGGCCCATAAAAAGGCGGGAGTCAGGAGCACAGGATCAGCTGAGGCGGCGGAGCAGAGGAGCGACCCCTAAAAAGGCGAGAGTCAGGAGCACAGGATCAGCTGAGGCGACGGAGCAGAGGAGCGGCCCATAAAAAGGCGGGAGTCAGGAGCACAGGATCAGCTGAGGCGACGGAGCAGAGGAGCGGCCCATAAAAAGGCGGGAGTCAGGAGCACAGGATCAGCTGAGGCGACGGAGCAGAGGAGCGGTCCATAAAAAGGCGGGAGTCAGGAGCACAGGATCAGCTGAGGCGGCGGAGCCGAGGAGCGGCCCATAAAAAGGCGGGAGTCAGGAGCACAGGATCAGCTGAGGCGACGGAGCAGAGGAGCGGCCCATAAAAAGGCGGGAGTCAGGAGCACAGGATCAGCTGAGGCGACGGAGCAGAGGAGCGGCCCATAAAATGGTGGGAGTCAGGAGCACAGGATCAGCTGAGGCGACGGAGCAGAGGAGCGGCCCATAAAAAGGCGGGAGTCAGGAGCACAGGATCAGCTGAGGCGGGGGAGCAGAGGAGCGGCCCATAAAAAGGCGGGAGTCAGGAGCACAGGATCAGCTGAGGCGGTGGAGCAGAGGAGCGGCCCATAAAAAGGCGGGAGTCAGGAGCACAGGATCAGCTGAGGCGGCGGAGCAGAGGAGCGACCCCTAAAAAGGCGAGAGTCAGGAGCACAGGATCAGCTGTGGCGGGGGAGCAGAGGAGCGGCCCATAAAAAGGCGAGAGTCAGGAGCACAGGATCAGCTGAGGCGACGGAGCCGAGGAGCGACCCATAAAAAGGCGGGAGTCAGTAGCACAGGATCAGCTGAGGCGGCGGAGCAGAGGAGCGGCCCCTAAAAAGGCGAGAGTCATGAGCACAGGATCAGCTGAGGCGACGGAGCAGAGGAGCGGCCCATAAAAAGGCGGGAGTCAGGAGCACAGGATCAGCTGAGGCGGGGGAGCAGAGGAGCGGCCCATAAAAAGGCGGGAGTCAGGAGCACAGGATCAGCTGAGGCGACGGAGCAGAGGAGCGGCCCATAAAAAGGCGGGAGTCAGGAGCACAGGATCAGCTGAGGCGGGGGAGCAGAGGAGCGGCCCATAAAAAGGCGGGAGTCAGGAGCACAGGATCAGCTGAGGCGGCGGAGCAGAGGAGCGGCCCATAAAAAGGCGGGAGTCAGGAGCACAGGATCAGCTGAGGCGGGGGAGCAGAGGAGCGGCCGATAAAAAGGCGGGAGTCAGGAGCACAGGATCAGCTGAGGCGACGGAGCCGAGGAGCGGCCCATAAAAAGGCGGGAGTCAGGAGCACAGGATCAGCTGAGGCGGGGGAGCAGAGGAGCGGCCCATAAAAAGGCGGGAGTCAGGAGCACAGGATCAGCTGAGGCGGCGGAGCCGAGGAGCGGCCCATAAAAAGGCGGGAGTCATGAGCACAGGATCAGCTGAGGCGGGGGAGCAGAGGAGCGGCCCATAAAAAGGCGGGAGTCAGGAGCACAGGATCAGCTGAGGCGACGGAGCCGAGGAGCGGCCCATAAAAAGGCGGGAGTCAGGAGCACAGGATCAGCTGAGGTGGGGGAGCAGAGGAGCGGCCCATAAAAAGGCGGGAGTCAGGAGCACAGGATCAGCTGAGGCGGGGGAGCAGAGGAGCGGCCCATAAAAAGGCGGGAGTTAGGAGCACAGGATCAGCTGAGGCGACGGAGCCGAGGAGCGGCCCATAAAAAGGCGGGAGTCAGGAGCACAGGATCAGCTGAGGCGGCGGAGCCGAGGAGCGACCCATAAAAAGGCGGGAGTCAGGAGCACAGGATCAGCTGAGGCGACGGAGCAGAGGAGCGGCCCATAAAAAGGCGGGAGTCAGGAGCACAGGATCAGCTGAGGCGGGGAGCAGAGGAGCGGCCCATAAAAAGGCGGGAGTCAGGAGCACAGGATCAGCTGAGGCGGCGGAGCAGAGGAGCGGCCCATAAAAAGGCGGGAGTCAGGAGCACAGGATCAGCTGAGGCGGCGGAGCAGAGGAGCGACCCATAAAAAGGCGGGAGTCAGGAGCACAGGATCAGCTGAGGCGACGGAGCAGAGGAGCGGCCCATAAAAAGGCGGGAGTCAGGAGCACAGGATCAGCTGAGGCGGCGGAGCAGAGGAGCGACCCATAAAAAGGCGGGAGTCAGGAGCACAGGATCAGCTGAGGCGGCGGAGCAGAGGAGCGACCCCTAAAAAGGCGGGAGTCAGGAGCACAGGATCAGCTGAGGCGGGGGAGCAGAGGAGCGGCTCATAAAAAGGCGGGAGTCAGGAGCACAGGATCAGCTGAGGCGACGGAGCCGAGGAGCGGCCCATAAAAAGGCGGGAGTCAGGAGCACAGGATCAGCTGAGGCGACGGAGCAGAGGAGCGGCCCATAAAAAGGCGGGAGTCAGGAGCACAGGATCAGCTGAGGCGACGGAGCAGAGGAGCGGCCCATAAAATGGCGGGAGTCAGGAGCACAGGATCAGCTGAGGCGGGGGAGCAGAGGAGCGGCCCATAAAAAGGCGGAAGTCAGGAGCACAGGATCAGCTGAGGCGGGGGAGCAGAGGAGCGGCCCATAAAAAGGCGGGAGTCAGGAGCACAGGATCAGCTGAGGCGGCGGAGCCGAGGAGCGGCCCATAAAAAGGCGGGAGTCAGGAGCACAGGATCAGCTGAGGCGGGGGAGCAGAGGAGCGGCCCATAAAAAGGCGGGAGTCAGGAGCACAGGATCAGCTGAGGCGGCGGAGCCGAGGAGCGGCCCATAAAAAGGCGGGAGTCAGGAGCACAGGATCAGCTGAGGCGACGGAGCCGAGGAGCGGCCCATAATAAGGCGGGAGTCAGGAGCACAGGATCAGCTGAGGCGGGGGAGCAGAGGAGCGGCCCATAAAAAGGCGGGAGTCAGGAGCACAGGATCAGCTGAGGCGGGGGAGCAGAGGAGCGGCCCATAAAAAGGCGGGAGTTAGGAGCACAGGATCAGCTGAGGCGACGGAGCCGAGGAGCGGCCCATAAAAAGGCGGGAGTCAGGAGCACAGGATCAGCTGAGGCGGGGGAGCAGAGGAGCGGCCCATAAAAAGGCGGGAGTCAGGAGCACAGGATCAGCTGAGGCGGGGGAGCAGAGGAGCGGCCCATAAAAAGGCGGGAGTCAGGAGCACAGGATCAGCTGAGGCGACGGAGCCGAGGAGCGGCCCATAAAAAGGCGGGAGTCAGGAGCACAGGATCAGCTGAGGCGACGGAGCCGAGGAGCGTCCCATAAAAAGGCGGGAGTCAGGAGCACAGGATCAGCTGAGGCGACGGAGCCGAGGAGCGACCCATAAAAAGGCGGGAGTCAGGAGCGCAGGATCAGCTGAGGCGACGGAGCAGAGGAGCGGCCCATAAAAAGGCGAGAGTCAGGAGCACAGGATCAGCTGAGGCGACGGAGCAGAGGAGCGGCCCATAAAAAGGCGGGAGTCAGGAGCACATGATCAGCTGAGGCGACGGAGCAGAGGAGCGGCCCATAAAAAGGCGGGAGTCTGGAGCACAGGATCAGCTGAGGCGACGGAGCAGAGGAGCGGCCCATAAAAAGGCGGGAGTCAGGAGCACAGGATCAGCTGAGGCGACGGAGCAGAGGAGCGGCCCATAAAAAGGCGAGAGTCAGGAGCACAGGATCAGCTGAGGCGACGGAGCAGAGGAGCGGCCCATAAAAAGGCGAGAGTCAGGAGCACAGGATCAGCTGAGGCGACGGAGCAGAGGAGCGGCCCATAAAAAGGCGGGAGTCAGGAGCACAGGATCAGCTGAGGCGACGGAGCAGAGGAGCGGCCCATAAAAAGGCGGGAGTCTGGAGCACAGGATCAGCTGAGGCGACGGAGCAGAGGAGCGGCCCATAAAAAGGCGGGAGTCAGGAGCACAGGATCAGCTGAGGCGACGGAGCAGAGGAGCGGCCCATAAAAAGGCGAGAGTCAGGAGCACAGGATCAGCTGAGGCGACGGAGCAGAGGAGCGGCCCATAAAAAGGCGAGAGTCAGGAGCACAGGATCAGCTGAGGCGACGGAGCCGAGGAGCGGCCCATAAAAAGGCGAGAGTCAGGAGCACAGGATCAGCTGAGGCGACGGAGCAGAGGAGCGGCCCATAAAAAGGCGGGAGTCAGGAGCACAGGATCAGCTGAGGCGACGGAGCCGAGGAGCGGCCCATAAAAAGGCGGGAGTCATGAGCACAGGATCAGCTGAGGCGGGGGAGCAGAGGAGCGGCCCATAAAAAGGCGGGAGTCAGGAGCACAGGATCAGCTGAGGCGGCGGAGCCGAGGAGCGGCCCATAAAAAGGCGGGAGTCATGAGCACAGGATCAGCTGAGGCGGGGGAGCAGAGGAGCGGCCCATAAAAAGGCGGGAGTCAGGAGCACAGGATCAGCTGAGGCGACGGAGCCGAGGAGCGGCCCATAAAAAGGCGGGAGTCAGGAGCACAGGATCAGCTGAGGCGGGGGAGCAGAGGAGCGGCCCATAAAAAGGCGGGAGTCAGGAGCACAGGATCAGCTGAGGCGGGGGAGCAGAGGAGCGGCCCATAAAAAGGCGGGAGTTAGGAGCACAGGATCAGCTGAGGCGACGGAGCCGAGGAGCGGCCCATAAAAAGGCGGGAGTCAGGAGCACAGGATCAGCTGAGGCGGCGGAGCCGAGGAGCGACCCATAAAAAGGCAGGAGTCAGGAGCACAGGATCAGCTGAGGCGGGGGAGCAGAGGAGCGGCCCATAAAAAGGCGGGAGTCAGGAGCACAGGATCAGCTGAGGCGGGGTAGCAGAGGAGCGGCCCATAAAAAGGCGGGAGTCAGGAGCACAGGATCAGCTGAGGCGGGGAGCAGAGGAGCGGCCCATAAAAAGGCGGGAGTCAGGAGCACAGGATCAGCTGAGGCGGCGGAGCAGAGGAGCGGCCCATAAAAAGGCGGGAGTCAGGAGCACAGGATCAGCTGAGGCGGCGGAGCAGAGGAGCGACCCCTAAAAAGGCGAGAGTCAGGAGCACAGGATCAGCTGAGGCGACGGAGCAGAGGAGCGGCCCATAAAAAGGCGGGAGTCAGGAGCACAGGATCAGCTGAGGCGGGGGAGCAGAGGAGCGGCTCATAAAAAGGCGGGAGTCAGGAGCACAGGATCAGCTGAGGCGGGGGAGCAGAGGAGCGGCCCATAAAAAGGCGGGAGTTAGGAGCACAGGATCAGCTGAGGCGACGGAGCCGAGGAGCGGCCCATAAAAAGGCGGGAGTCAGGAGCACAGGATCAGCTGAGGCGGGGGAGCAGAGGAGCGGCCCATAAAAAGGCGGGAGTCAGGAGCACAGGATCAGCTGAGGCGGGGGAGCAGAGGAGCGGCCCATAAAAAGGCGGGAGTCAGGAGCACAGGATCAGCTGAGGCGACGGAGCCGAGGAGCGGCCCATAAAAAGGCGGGAGTCAGGAGCACAGGATCAGCTGAGGCGACGGAGCCGAGGAGCGTCCCATAAAAAGGCGGGAGTCAGGAGCACAGGATCAGCTGAGGCGACGGAGCCGAGGAGCGACCCATAAAAAGGCGGGAGTCAGGAGCGCAGGATCAGCTGAGGCGACGGAGCAGAGGAGCGGCCCATAAAAAGGCGAGAGTCAGGAGCACAGGATCAGCTGAGGCGACGGAGCAGAGGAGCGGCCCATAAAAAGGCGGGAGTCAGGAGCACATGATCAGCTGAGGCGACGGAGCAGAGGAGCGGCCCATAAAAAGGCGGGAGTCTGGAGCACAGGATCAGCTGAGGCGACGGAGCAGAGGAGCGGCCCATAAAAAGGCGGGAGTCAGGAGCACAGGATCAGCTGAGGCGACGGAGCAGAGGAGCGGCCCATAAAAAGGCGAGAGTCAGGAGCACAGGATCAGCTGAGGCGACGGAGCAGAGGAGCGGCCCATAAAAAGGCGAGAGTCAGGAGCACAGGATCAGCTGAGGCGACGGAGCAGAGGAGCGGCCCATAAAAAGGCGGGAGTCAGGAGCACAGGATCAGCTGAGGCGACGGAGCAGAGGAGCGGCCCATAAAAAGGCGGGAGTCTGGAGCACAGGATCAGCTGAGGCGACGGAGCAGAGGAGCGGCCCATAAAAAGGCGGGAGTCAGGAGCACAGGATCAGCTGAGGCGACGGAGCAGAGGAGCGGCCCATAAAAAGGCGAGAGTCAGGAGCACAGGATCAGCTGAGGCGACGGAGCAGAGGAGCGGCCCATAAAAAGGCGAGAGTCAGGAGCACAGGATCAGCTGAGGCGACGGAGCCGAGGAGCGGCCCATAAAAAGGCGAGAGTCAGGAGCACAGGATCAGCTGAGGCGACGGAGCAGAGGAGCGGCCCATAAAAAGGCGGGAGTCAGGAGCACAGGATCAGCTGAGGCGACGGAGCCGAGGAGCGGCCCATAAAAAGGCGGGAGTCATGAGCACAGGATCAGCTGAGGCGGGGGAGCAGAGGAGCGGCCCATAAAAAGGCGGGAGTCAGGAGCACAGGATCAGCTGAGGCGGCGGAGCCGAGGAGCGGCCCATAAAAAGGCGGGAGTCATGAGCACAGGATCAGCTGAGGCGGGGGAGCAGAGGAGCGGCCCATAAAAAGGCGGGAGTCAGGAGCACAGGATCAGCTGAGGCGACGGAGCCGAGGAGCGGCCCATAAAAAGGCGGGAGTCAGGAGCACAGGATCAGCTGAGGCGGGGGAGCAGAGGAGCGGCCCATAAAAAGGCGGGAGTCAGGAGCACAGGATCAGCTGAGGCGGGGGAGCAGAGGAGCGGCTCATAAAAAGGCGGGAGTCAGGAGCACAGGATCAGCTGAGGCGACGGAGCCGAGGAGCGGCCCATAAAAAGGCGGGAGTCAGGAGCACAGGATCAGCTGAGGCGGCGGAGCAGAGGAGCGACCCCTAAAAAGGCGAGAGTCAGGAGCACAGGATCAGCTGAGGCGACGGAGCAGAGGAGCGGCCCATAAAAAGGCGGGAGTCAGGAGCACAGGATCAGCTGAGGCGACGGAGCAGAGGAGCGGCCCATAAAATGGCGGGAGTCAGGAGCACAGGATCAGCTGAGGCGACGGAGCAGAGGAGCGGCCCATAAAAAGGCGGGAGTCAGGAGCACAGGATCAGCTGAGGCGACGGAGCAGAGGAGCGGCCCATAAAAAGGCGAGAGTCAGGAGCACAGGATCAGCTGAGGCGGCGGAGCAGAGGAGCGGCCCATAAAAAGGCGGGAGTCAGGAGCACAGGATCAGCTGAGGCGGGGGAGCAGAGGAGCGGCCCATAAAAAGGCGGGAGTCAGGAGCACAGGATCAGCTGAGGCGGCGGAGCCGAGGAGCGGCCCATAAAAAGGCGGGAGTCAGGAGCACAGGATCAGCTGAGGCGGGGGAGCAGAGGAGCGGCCCATAAAAAGGCGGGAGTCAGGAGCACAGGATCAGCTGAGGCGACGGAGCCGAGGAGCGGCCCATAAAAAGGCGGGAGTCAGGAGCACAGGATCAGCTGAGGCGGGGGAGCAGAGGAGCGGCCCATAAAAAGGCGGGAGTCAGGAGCACAGGATCAGCTGAGGCGGGGGAGCAGAGGAGCGGCCCATAAAAAGGCGGGAGTTAGGAGCACAGGATCAGCTGAGGCGACGGAGCCGAGGAGCGGCCCATAAAAAGGCGGGAGTCAGGAGCACAGGATCAGCTGAGGCGGGGGAGCAGAGGAGCGGCCCATAAAAAGGCGGGAGTCAGGAGCACAGGATCAGCTGAGGCGGGGGAGCAGAGGAGCGGCCCATAAAAAGGCGGGAGTCAGGAGCACAGGATCAGCTGAGGCGACGGAGCCGAGGAGCGGCCCATAAAAAGGCGGGAGTCAGGAGCACAGGATCAGCTGAGGCGACGGAGCCGAGGAGCGTCCCATAAAAAGGCGGGAGTCAGGAGCACAGGATCAGCTGAGGCGACGGAGCCGAGGAGCGACCCATAAAAAGGCGGGAGTCAGGAGCACAGGATCAGCTGAGGCGACGGAGCAGAGGAGCGGCTTATAAAAAGGCGAGAGTCAGGAGCACAGGATCAGCTGAGGCGACGGAGCAGAGGAGCGGCCCATAAAAAGGCGGGAGTCAGGAGCACATGATCAGCTGAGGCGACGGAGCAGAGGAGCGGCCCATAAAAAGGCGGGAGTCTGGAGCACAGGATCAGCTGAGGCGACGGAGCAGAGGAGCGGCCCATAAAAAGGCGGGAGTCAGGAGCACAGGATCAGCTGAGGCGACGGAGCAGAGGAGCGGCCCATAAAAAGGCGAGAGTCAGGAGCACAGGATCAGCTGAGGCGACGGAGCAGAGGAGCGGCCCATAAAAAGGCGAGAGTCAGGAGCACAGGATCAGCTGAGGCGACGGAGCAGAGGAGCGGCCCATAAAAAGGCGGGAGTCAGGAGCACAGGATCAGCTGAGGCGACGGAGCAGAGGAGCGGCCCATAAAAAGGCGGGAGTCTGGAGCACAGGATCAGCTGAGGCGACGGAGCAGAGGAGCGGCCCATAAAAAGGCGGGAGTCAGGAGCACAGGATCAGCTGAGGCGACGGAGCAGAGGAGCGGCCCATAAAAAGGCGAGAGTCAGGAGCACAGGATCAGCTGAGGCGACGGAGCAGAGGAGCGGCCCATAAAAAGGCGAGAGTCAGGAGCACAGGATCAGCTGAGGCGACGGAGCCGAGGAGCGGCCCATAAAAAGGCGAGAGTCAGGAGCACAGGATCAGCTGAGGCGACGGAGCAGAGGAGCGGCCCATAAAAAGGCGGGAGTCAGGAGCACAGGATCAGCTGAGGCGACGGAGCAGAGGAGCGGCCCATAAAAAGGCGGGAGTCTGGAGCACAGGATCAGCTGAGGCGACGGAGCAGAGGAGCGGCCCATAAAAAGGCGGGAGTCAGGAGCACAGGATCAGCTGAGGCGACGGAGCAGAGGAGCGGCCCATAAAAAGGCGAGAGTCAGGAGCACAGGATCAGCTGAGGCGACGGAGCAGAGGAGCGGCCCATAAAAAGGCGAGAGTCAGGAGCACAGGATCAGCTGAGGCGACGGAGCCGAGGAGCGGCCCATAAAAAGGCGAGAGTCAGGAGCACAGGATCAGCTGAGGCGACGGAGCAGAGGAGCGGCCCATAAAAAGGCGGGAGTCAGGAGCACAGGATCAGCTGAGGCGACGGAGCCGAGGAGCGGCCCATAAAAAGGCGAGAGTCAGGAGCACAGGATCAGCTGAGGCGACGGAGCAGAGGAGCGGCCCATAAAAAGGCGGGAGTCAGGAGCACAGGATCAGCTGAGGCGGCGGAGCAGAGGAGCGGCCCATAAAAAGGCGGGAGTCAGGAGCACAGGATCAGCTGAGGCGGCGGAGCAGAGGAGCGGCCCATAAAAAGGCGGGAGTCAGGAGCACAGGATCAGCTGAGGCGACGGAGCCGAGGAGCGGCCGAGCGCGAGGGTTAGGGAGAGAGAAAAAAACCCCAAAGTGACGTCAGCAGAAGGGAAGGAGCTGATTGGTGAGTAGCTGATTGTTTAGGAGGATCGAGCTACTGCAGCTGCTGGAGGCACGAAGTCACAGCCAACAGGTAAATGATTGGCTGGTGACTGAGAAGTAGTTTTTCTTTCCTTTTTTTTCTCTTGACATTGTAGTTGTTGTTAAGCTAACTTAAGGGTTAAGTCATGGCAGGAGATCCCAGGGCCGTGTCATGTTCCTCTTGTGGGATGTGGGAATTCTGGGCTCCTTCCTGTGTCCCTGGTTCCTTCACCTGAGGGAAGTGTGTCCAGCTGCAGCTACTGTTTGACCGCTTGACGGCTCTGGAGCTGCGGATGGACTCACTTTGGAGCATCCGTGATGCTGAGAAAGTCGTGGATAGCACGTTCAATGAGTTGGTCACACCACAGATAAAAATTACTGAGGGAGACAGTGAATGGGTGACCAACAGACAGAGGAAGAGTAGGAAGGCAGTGCAGGGGTCCCCTGCGGTCATCTCCCTCCAAAACAGGTATACCGTTTTGGATACTGTTGTGGGAGATGGCTCACCAGGGGAAGGTGGCAGTGGCCAGGTTCATGGCACCGTAGCTGGCTCTGCTGCACAGGAGGGCAGGAATAAGAGTGGCAGAGCTATAGTGATAGGGGACTCGATTGTAAGGGGAATAGACAGGCGTTTCTGCGGACGCAACCGAGACTCCAGGATGGTATGTTGCCTCCCTGGTGCAAGGGTCAGCGGCTGCAGGACATTCTGGAGGGGGAGGGTGAACAGCTAGTTGTCGTGGTGCATATAGGTACCAACGATATAGGTAAAAAACAGGATGAGGTCCTACAAGCTGAATTTAGGGAGTTAGGAGTTAAACTAAAAAGTAGGACCTCAAAGGTAGTAATCTCAGGATTGCTACCAGTGCCACGGGCTAGTCAGAGTAGGAATGACAGGATAGCTAGGATGAATACATGGCTTGAGAGATGGTGCAAGAGGGAGGGATTCAAATTCCTGGGCCATTGGAACCGGTTCTGGGGGAGGTGGGACCAGTACAAATTGGACGGTCTGCATCTGGGCAGGACTGGAACCAATGTCCTAGGGAGAGTGTTTGCTAGTGCTGTTGGGGAGGGTTTAAACTAATGTGGCAGGGGGATGGGAACCGATGCAGGAAGTCAGTGGGAAGTAAAGTGGTGATAGAAACAAAAGGCAGTAAGGGAGAGTGTACAAAACATGACCGGACAGATGGTCTGAGAAAGCAGGGCAAAGACCAAGGGAAGTCTAGATCAAACTGCATTTCTTGCAATGCAAGAAGTCTGATGGGCAAGGCAGATGAACTCAGGGCATGGATGGGTACATGGGACTGGGATGTTATAGCTATTACTGAAACATGGCTAAGGGAGGGGCAGGACTGGCAGCTCAATGTTCCAGGGTACAGATGCTATAGGAAAGATAGAGCACGAGGTAAGAGAGGAGGGGGAGTTGCGTTCTTGATTAGGGAGAACATCACGGCAGTAGTGAGAGGGGATATATCCGAGGGTTCGCCCACTGAGTCCATATGAGTAGAACTGAAAAATAAGAAGGGAGAGATCACTTTGATAGGATTGTACTACAGACCCCCAAATAGTCAACGGGAAATTGAGGAGCAAATATGTAAGGAGATTACAGACAGCTGCAAGAAAAATAGGGTGGTAATAGTAGGGGACTTTAACTTTCCCAACATTGACTGGGACAGCCATAGCATTAGGGGCTTGGATGGGGAGAAATTTGTTGAGTATATTCAGGAGGAATTTCTCATTCAGTATGTGGATGGCCCGACTCGAGAGGGCGCAAAACTTGACCTCCTCTTGGGAAATAAGGAAGGGCAGGTGACAGAAGTGTTAGTGAGGGATCACTTTGGGACCAGTGATCATAATTCCATTAGTTTTAAGATAGCTATGGAGAATGATAGGTCTGGCCCAAAAGTTAAAATTCTAAATTGGGGAAAGGCCAATTTTGATGGTATTAGACAGGAACTTTCAGAAGTTGATTGGGAGAGTCTGTTGGCAGGCAAAGGGACGTCTGGTAAGTGGGAGGCTTTCAAAAGTGTGTTAACCAGGGTTCAGGGTAAGCATATTCCTTATAAAGTGAAGGGCAAGGCTGGTCGAAGTAGGGAACCTTGGATGACTCGGGAGATTGAGGCCCTAGTCAAAAAGAAGAAGGAGGCATATGACATGCATAGGCAGCTGGGATCAAGTGGATCCCTTGAAGAGTATAGAGATTGCCGGAGTAGAGTTAAGAGAGAAATCAGGAGGGCAAAAAGGGGACATGAGATTGCTTTGGCAGATAAGGCAAAGGAGAATCCAAAGAGCTTCTACAAATACATAAAGGGCAAAAGAGTAACTAGGGAGAGAGTAGGGCCTTTTAAGGATCAACAAGGTCATCTATGTGCGGAACCACAAGAGATGGGTGAGATCCTGAATGAATATTTAACATCGGTATTTACGGTTGAGAAAGGGAACTTGGGGAAATAAATAGTGATGCCTTGAGGAGTGTACATATTACAGAGAGGGAGGTGCTGGAAGTCTTAACGCGCATCAAGGTAGATAAATCTCCGGGACCTGATGAAATGTATCCCAGGACGTTATGGGAGGTTAGGGAGGAAATTGCGGGTCCCCTAGCAAAGATATTTGAATCATCGACAGCTCCAGGTGAGGTGCCTGAAGATTGGAGGGCAGCAAATGTTGTGCCTTTGTTTAAGAAGGGCGGCAGGGAAAAGCCTGGGAACTGCAGACCGGTGAGCCTGACATCTGTAGTGGGTAAGTTGTTAGAGGGTATTCTGAGGGACAGGATCTACAGGCATTTGGAGAGGCAGGGACTAATTAGGAACAGTCAGCATGGTTTTGTGAGAGGAAAATCATGTCTCACGAATTTGATTGAGTTTTTTGAAGGGGTAACCAAGAAGATAGATGAGGGCTGTGCAGTAGACGTGGTCTACATGGACTTCAGCAAAGCCTTTGACAAGGTACCGCATGGTAGGTTGTTACATAAGGTTAAATCTCACGGGATCCAAGGTGAGGTAGCCAATTGGATACAACATTGGATTGACGACAGAAGACCGAGGGTGGTTGTAGAGGGTTGTGTTTCAAACTGGAGGCCTGTGACCAGCGGTGTGCCTCAGGGATCGGTGCTGGGTCCGCTGTTATTTGTTATTTATATTAATGATTTGGATGAGAATTTAGGGGGCATGGTTAGTAAGTTTGCAGATGACACCAAGATTGGTGGCATTGTGGACAGTGAAGAAGGTTATCTAGGATTGCAACGGGATCTTGATAAATTGGGCCAGTGGGCCGATGAATGGCAGATGGAGTTTAATTTAGATAAATGTGAGGTGATGCATTTTGGTAGATCAAATCGGGCCAGGACCTACTCCGTTAATGGTAGGGCGTTGGGGAGAGTTATAGAACAAAGAGATCTCGGAGTACAGGTTCATAGCTCCTTGAAAGTGGAGTCACAGGTGGATAGGGTGGTGAAGAAGGCATTCAGCATGCTTGGTTTCATTGGTCAGAACATTGAATACAGAAGTTGGGATGTCTTATTGAAGTTGTACAAGACATTAGTAAGGCCACACTTGGAATACTGTGTACAGTTCTGGTCACCCTATTATAGAAAGGATATTATTAAACTAGAAAGAGTGCAGAAAAGATTTACTAGGATGCTACCGGGACTTGCTGGTTTGACTTATAGGGAGAGGTTGGATAGACTGAGACTTTTTTCCCTGGAGAGTAGGAGGTTTAGGGGTGATCTTATAGAAGTCTATAAAATAATGAGGGGCATAGATAAGGTAGATAGTCAAAATCTTTTCCCAAAGGTAGGGGAGTCTATAACGAGGGGACATAGATTTAAGGTGAGAGGGGAGAGATACAAAAGGGTCCAGAGGGGCAATTTTTTCACTCAAAGGGTGGTGAGTGTCTGGAACGAGCTGCCAGAGGCAGTAGTAGAGGCGGGTACAATTTTGTCTTTTAAAAAGCATTTGGACAGTTACATGGGGAAGATGGGTATCGAGGGATATGGGCCAAGTGCAGGAAATTGGGACTAGCTTAGTGGTATAAACTGGGCGACATGGACATGTTGGGCCGAAGGGCCTGTTTCCATGTTGTAAACTTCTATGATTCTATGATTCTATTCTATATAATAAATAAAAATGATACATATGCAGTACTTCATCTTTACATAAAAATTTTCTCTCTCAATTAATTTTCGCCAAACTTATTACTCAAATTTCTTATTACAATCTTTAAAAAACAAAAAGAAAGCCAGTCATTTGGAATGTACAAAGAAACTCTCCCAACAAGAAATATCTTATTAACTTGGAGTCAGAAGCCTGTATATGTCAGAAGCCATTTTACAGGCAGAAATTCGGGGGACTTAATCAGAAAATTGGGGGGGTTCCATGATGCTGGACTCCACCTGTGTTTTAACCACTGCTCCCCGCCACCCCCCCCCCCCAGCTTCCTGCTGTAATTTCCAGCATCTACAGGAAGTACCTACCTGTGTTTGAGCAGTTACATGCAAATAAGGTAATAACATTATGTTTCCTTTTGTGATATTTTGACCTAATTTGTGCTGTTTCCTCTCCATGTCCATATAAAACAGCCCTCTAGGGTTACAAGGCACCATGGAGAAGGGGAAAGAGAACTTAAAAAGTTGAGAATCAACATTAGTTTGAAGCATGAATGGACGTCAATATACCAGTGTTCAATTGGTGTTCTGAGGAACCCCACAGGTGTCATAAGTTGTGGCTGCAGAGAATAGTTGTTATCTCCCAGAAGTCACCCACAGTGTTGCCTTTCTGGGTCAAAGAGTGCTGGCACTGTGACCTTCCTTAAAATGAAGGCATTATGGAACTCCAAAGGAAGTGAGCATTCATTTGCATAAGGCAGTGTTTGCTGGTCATAAACAAGTGGCATGTTGATAGAGTAAGTCCAAATTCCTGATGTGGGCGAAGCCCTAAACCAGAAGCTCAACTGTATAAAGTCAGCCCTTAGCTGCCTACCCGTAACTGAGGTAAACAACAACAACAACTTGCATTTATTTAGTGCCTTTAATGTAGTAAAATGTCCCAAGATGCTTCACAGGAGCGGAAGCTAGAATATGATCAGCAGAGTTTTGGATCAGCTCAAGTTTATGGAGGTGGGAGATGGGAAATCGGCCAGGAGAGCATTGAAATAGTTAAGTCTGGAGGTAACAAAAGCATGGAAAAGAGTTTTAGCAGCAGATGGGCTGTGGTGGGGTGGAGATGAACAATGTTCTTAATTAATGAGGTCACAGACCTCCCTTTTTTCCTTTTTTGTCTTTCTTGAAAATGGTATAACTGAGAATATTTAGTTCCCAGTCTCATCCCAGCTAAAGCCCAGAAAAGGCTTTCTTTCCAGGCCAATAGTCTTCTTTCAACCAAAATCACCAAAAAACAGGTTATCTACTCGATCATTCATCTGATGTTTGTAGGACCTTGCTGTGCACAAACTGGCTGCTGCATTTGCCTAACAGTGACTGCCTTTCACAAAGTAATATATTGTTTAGAAAGTCTTGGGGACATCCTGAGAATGTGAAAGGCACTATATAAATGCTAGTTCTTACTTTTTTATCCCTCTAAGGAGTTTGTCTTTTCTGAATAATAGCACTTCTTCCCCCACCCCCCCTCCCCAAGTAACCACTTGCTCCATGATGCTATGGTGCTACTTGTGACTTCTTTCCACAATGGTGCCATCCTTGCCTGCATCATACTTATCCAGAATTGTACACCGATCAGACAACTTCAGTGCCCCAGGAGTTTCTTTTCCTTTACCTGAGTCCTTCTTCCCTCCTCCCAGAAGGTCATAGACTTCTCTTCCTCTGTCTCACTATTCCTCTCTAGCTGCTGGGCTGCACCCCTTCCTCCCCATCTGTTTTGGTGCAGCGCCTTTCTAACAGTTTGTGAAGCTCAATAACTTTAAGCTGAAGTGACTCCACCACTGAATTCCACTGTCCTGCCGTATAACTGAACTCAAATGGACTCGGAAACTCAGACAACTGAAAATTGTTACAAGCCAACAGCACTTCAGTGCCCAACTTCAGTTGAGACCAAGATCCAGTTCATGCTTTTTAAATAACCTGCAGCTTTATCTCAAAAAAATACTTCTATTCCTGAGATTTACTGTCTCTCAAACTTTGCCTTCTATTGGCTTTTCGTCTTAGAATATTTGTTAAAGATCACATTTTCTTGAAAAAAAACTGGAAGAACCAACATGTGGATAAGGTTATGTAGAAACAAGGATGAAAGGAGAAATGAACAATTTTACTCTATCAAAGGATGGCAATAAGCTTCAAGGCAAACTAGATGCAAATGATAAGATTGTAGGCCCCATCAAGAAATCCAAATACATCACACCATAAATTTTCATTATCCAGGACACTGCTTGCTCTATTGCTTCTAATTTAAATGTGGCCTTTCCTTAAATGTCAAGTTGTTCTTTCAAATCCAAATAATTACCTTGGCAATTCCGTCACTTTGTTTTGTGGAAATGTGTTTGTATAGTTTTCATTTTTTACCCATCTGAACCCCTAGATAAGGGCATTTTACATCTGGTGTTTCCCCTCTTGTTCCATGCCTTCCTGTGTTTGTATTTAAAATAAATTTGGCCAGTTCTAATCCTGTTCTCAGAGTGCAACATTGCCCTTAATTTGGCAGCGAAATTGTCAGCCTCACTCAAATAAATCATAGGATTTCTGATGTAGGAAGTGAGAAAATTCTGGTGCTTCTCTGAGGTTAGAATTAAAGAATAAAATAAATAACTTGAATTTTTATCATACCTGATCACATCCTCAGGACATCCCAAAACACTTCAGCTCCAATGAATTACTTTTGAAATACAGTCACTGTTGTTTTATAATGCGGTAGTAAATATGCGCACAGCAAGGTCCCACAAACAGCAAGTGAGATGAATGACCAAATGGTCTGGTTTTGGTTGAGAGATGGATGTGGGCCAGGACATTGGGAGAACAGTTCTTAGGACATTGCACACAGGCAGGGCTAGGCTCATTCACTGGGTTTTGTCTCCTTGTAAATTGAGTGGTTGCTTATTTTTCAGATTGACATAATTTGGTGTACATCTAACAAGAACTACACTGGGCTGTGCAATAGCTTTATCATGGGATTCAATCTATAAGAAACCTTAGCCCAATTCAGGAAAAAAGAATGCTGGGAAATTCCTCTCGCCCCCAAATGTGCTCAAAATGAATTCCAGGTGACCACAGTGACCATGAGACACGTCACCCAGCATCCCACCTACCTTGGTGGACACTGCGCTATCAGCTTTAGCCAGAAATAGCTCCCTAGTGAATGCTGGCAGAAACAATACAGAGATCTATGGAGGTGAATTTCCTCGGGGATTCTCCTGATCAACTGCCGTCATTTTGGCAGAAGGTCGGCAGAAACCATTGCTTTTTTTGCTATATATAAATGGCCTGGACTTGGGTATAGGGAGTACAATTTTGAAGTTTGCGGATGATACAAAAATTTGGCAACATAGTAAATAGTGTGCAGGATCGTAGCAGACTTCAGGAGGACATAGATAGACTGGTGAAATGTACAGACACATAGCAGATGCAATTTAATGCAGATAAGTATGAAGTGATGCACTTTGGAAGGAACAAGGTAGAGAGGCAGTATAATCTAAATGGTACCATTATGAGGGGGTGCAACAGCAGAGGGACCTGGGGGTTCATAGTCACAAATATTTGAAGATGGCAGGGCAAGTTACATAGAAAATACAGAAACATAGAAAATAGGAGCAGGAGTAGGCCATTCAGCCCTTCGAGCCTGCTCCGCTATTCAATATGATCATGGCTGATCCTCTATCTCAATACCATATTCCCGCTCTCTCCCCATACCCCTTGATGCCTTTTGTGTTTAGAAATCTATCTAGCTCCTTCTTAAATATATTCAGTGACTTGGCCTCCACAGCCTTCTCTGGTAGAGAATTCCACAGGTTCACCACCCTCTGAGTGAAGAAATTTCTCCTCATCTCAGTCCTAAATGTCCTACCCCATATCCTGAGACTGTGACCCCTTGTTCTGGACCCCCCAGCCAGGGGAAACATTCTCCCTGCATCCAGTCTGTCTAGCCCTGTCAGAATTTTATATGTTTCAATGAGATCTCGTCTCATTCTTCTAAACTCGAGTGAATACAGGCCGAGTAGACCCAATCTCTCCTCATACGACAGGCCTGCCATCCCAGGAATCAGTCTGGTGAACCTTCGCTGCACTCACTCTATGGCAAGTATATCCTTTCTTAGGTAAGGAGACCAAAACTGCACACAGTACGCCAGGTGTGGTCTCACCAAGGCCCTGTATAATTGCAGTAAGACATCCTTGCTCCTGTACTCAAATCCTCTTGCAATGAAGGCCAACATACCATTTGCCTTCCTAACTGCTAGCTGCACCAGATTGTTTGCTTTCACTGACTGGTGTACAATGAAACCCAGGTCCCTTTGTACATCAACATTTCCCAATCTATCACCATTTAAATAATACTCTGCCTTTCTGATTTTCATTGCGAAGTGAATAACTTCACATTTATCCACATTATACTGCATCTGCTATGTATTTGCCCACTCACTCAACTTGTCTAAATCGCCTTGAAGCCTCTTTGCATCCTCCTCACAACTCACGATCCCACCTAGTTTTGTGTCATCAGCAAACTTGGAAATATTACATTTGGTTCCCTCATCCAAATCATTGATATATATTGTGACTAGCTGGGGTCCAAGCACTGATCCCTGTGGTACCCCACTAGTCATTGCCTGCCACCCCAAAAAAGACCCATTTATTGCTACTTTCTGTTAACCAATTTTCAATCCATGTTGATAAGGCGTTAAGAAAGCGTATGTGATACTTGGCTTTGTAAATAGGGGCATTGAATACAAAAACAAGGAAGTCATGTTAAACCTTTACAAATCACTGGTTAGGTCTCAGCTAGAGCATTGTGTACATTTCTGGGCACCACACTTTAGGAAAGATGTCAAGGCCTTGGAGAGGGTCCAAAGGAGGTTTACCAGGATGATACCAGGGATGAGGGACTTCAGTAATGTGGAGAGATTGGAGAAGCTGGGATTGTTCTCCTAAGAGCAGAGAAGGTTAAGGGGCGCCTAAAAGAGGTATTCAAAATTACGAGAGGTTTTGATAGAGCAAATAGGGAGAGACTGTTTTTTTCTGGCAAGTGGGACGGTAACCAGAGGTCAACGATTTAAAATAATTCGCAAATGAATTAGAAGGGAAATGAGGAGAAATCTTTTCACACAGAGGGTTGTTAAGATCTGGAACGCACTACCTGAAAGGGTGGTAGAAGCAGATTCCATAGGAACTTTCAAAAGGCAATTGGACATGTACTTGAAGAGGATTAATTTGCAGGGTTATGGGGAGAAAGCTGGGGTGTGGGACTAAATTGGACAGCTCTTTCAAAGAGCCAGCACAGGCACGACGGGCCAAATGGCCTCCTTCTGTGCTGTGAGATCCTACGATTCTATGATCCTAAACCCCGTTTAGGCCTCTATCCAGGGTTTCTGCTGATCTTCCGCTGAAGTTACGGCAGTTGATTGGGAGAACCCCTGAGGAAATTCTCGCCGTATAATTTTATAAAAGTGAAAGCAGGCCTAAAACAAAATAAAAGGTTGCAAGAATCTAGACAGGTGAAATTAGTGCCTAAGGAAGAAAGCATCGGAGTTACCATTGTGATCAACCAATACAGAGTGGGATAAATATATCAATGTCCTGCTTCAGCTCCGGAGACTGGGTTTCAATCCTGATCAAGCTGACAAACAGTCGAGCTGATCAGCTGTTTAGAAATTGCACGTTGGCAACAGCAGTGATCCTGAACTAATATGATGTGATTGGCTTTAGCCAAATTATCACTGCAGACACTGGTGTGATTTGTAAGCAGCTGATCACCTTAGTGATTGCTATAGTGAGAGATTCCCTAAAGTAATCTGTAATAATGAATGCAGCTCTATTCCATCACCGACATCAACACCTCAATACCAGATGGAGTACTCATCTCATCTCTGAGGTGTATGTGTTCAGCTCAGGTATGGAGATATGAGATGGATGTGTTTTTAAAAAATCACATTTTGGGGAGGAGGTAAATCCTGAATTGGATAAAAGCGAGATGAGAAATAGTATAATAAATAAATGGAAAGTACGGAGAGATTAATTAAGCAAAAGGAGGACAAGATGCCGGGTCCTGATGGGATACATCCAAGGATCCTGAGGGAAATGTGGGAAGCATTAGAGGAGGCCCTAGAAATTATGGTTATCAAGTAAAATCCCAGAATATTTGTTCATCTCTGCTATTTAGTGCTGACCTTCAGATAACGTTCTTTCTGAGTCCCACAAAATACATGATCATCTAATAGATTTGTAAACTTTGTTTTGCTTTCTAAACCCAGCTGTCAGCAAAGATACCTGAATTTTCTGGAAATGCAGAATTTTCTGGAAGAGCAGAAAATAATGGACAAACATTTCAGTTTCACTTCTTTTTTTTCTTTCCTTAAATACACTTAATAAATGGAAAACACACGCAAGTGTAATATTGACATTAATTTTCTGTATAACTGACAAACACTATTATTATACCACTGACCACATACAGTATGTATCTGTCCCATGATTTGTGCAACATTCCAATAAATCCCACAAAATAAATCTTGGTCCAGGTTATTATGTCTTTTTAGTTGTTTGACATTTCCCCCTTAATTTAACAAATGTTTTCCTCATCTATGTAAGTCCTTCTGTGCCACACACATTCCTTGGCTCGGAAGTATAGCAGCCAACTTGCTGCTAAGTCCCTGCTTGTGACGTTCTATAATTTGCCACTAGGAGCTGGTCGAGAATTGTAAACAATTTTACAACACCAAGTTATAGTCCAACGATTTTATTTTTAATCCCACAAGCTTTCGGGGGCTTTCCCCTTCCTCAGGCGGTGTGGAAGTGACCACACCGCCTGAGGAAGGGGAAAGCCCCCGAAAGCTTGTGGGATTAAAAATAAAATCGTTGGACTATAACTTGGTGTTGTAAAATTGTTTACAATTGTTAACCCCAGTCCATCACCGGCATCTCCACATCCTGGTCGAGAATGGCACAGAGTGACTTCTCTGCTGATTTACCTCACCTCTCTAAAGAAAAGCTGAGGCAGACACAATTCCATCTTTTAAGAGAAAAGTGAATATATAGTTGAAGCAGAGGCAGATACCAGGGAGGTTATGGTGGGTGATTGGGAGAACCCTGTAGAAATTCTTTGCTTCAACCATTATCTCCAGTAGTGCAATCCACAGCCTTGGTGTAAAAGGGTTTCTTCTGCTTTTCATTCCAAATCTTCAGTCTTTCATAAATGTCCCCTTGTTCCAAACCCCTCAACTACTGGAACCAGTCTATTTTTGTCTACCCTGTCATGTGCCTTCAAAATTTTAAACACCTTTATCAAATCTCTTCTGCTATAATGAAAAGAGTTGCAGTCTTTCAAGTCTTTCTTTGCATTTATATTTCCTCATATCTGGCAGCATCCTAGTGAATCTGTGATGAACCCTGTCTATTGCCTCAACATCCTTCATGTAGCATGAAGCCCGAATCTGCACACAGAACTCCAAGTGCGGGCATACTAAGGTTTTATATAGATTCACCATTGCATCTTGACTTTTATATTCTATGGGGGTGAAATTGGGCCATTTTGTAGGCGTTACGTGGACTCCTAAGCCCCGAAAATGGCGTCCGAGATGCGCGCACACTTCTGACGTGAAGTGCGCAGGACGCCATCTTGGTAAATGTGATTGCATCTAACGAACGCCAGCAGTATGTAGAGTAGGGAGATTATGACGTAAGTCAGTGTGCAACGCTGATTTGAAGCAGCCGGTGGCATTTAGGAACTCCACGCTTCAGCCAACGCACTGTCCTAATCTCCCACAGCTGAACAGGATTTAAACGGCATGAAGGACCCCCCACCAGCGCTATTTAAAGGGATCATGCAGGAGTTACAGTTTAGTTGCTGGATTATTTATTCTGGCTGCTGGTACAATTGTGCATGTTTGTGGAGGGTTCCTATGCTTGGAGAAAGTTGCAATATTCTATAGACAGTGGTCTGGCTGGTCTTGCAGTACTGTTAGTGACATTTTAAATAGTGTGCTGAACAAAGTTGCTTCCAGACATGGATGGCCTGCTATGGCTTTCCTCTGGGAATTGAACATGACTGGGAGCATGCAGAGAGGCCGCGCAGAGCAGGACAAGCTGCGAGAAGAATGGGGAGAAGGAGGAGGAGGAGGAGGGAGAGATGGAGGAGGAAATGGAGGAAGAGGCAGGGAACCAACAAGGTAGACATGCCCTGTCTACCAGGGCACTGCATGATCGGTCGATTAATGAGCGATACCAGTAACCTCAACTACACCTCCCCATTCACCGACAGTCCCACACTCCTTACCTTTCCTCTCCCACATGACCATCAAATCATCCTCCTTATGATTACACTTGGTTCCTCCCTCAGCTCATTGCAGAAATAAAAACCACCACTAAATGCAAATTCAAATCCACATTTATAACTTAACACATGAAATTAAGCAAACAAAATGAGACTATTCACCCTTGTGCATTCCCTTAGTGCCCGTTGTCCGTGAGCGTTTTTCTTTCCTAGTGCTCCTACGAGGTGCATCACCAGTGGTTGGAGCAATGATGGTGGAAGGCTGCTGACCTGCAATGGAGGAGTGTTCAGATAGCCTTGGAGGACGATCTCAAGCAGCATTGGGCGGGGAGGGCCCGGCTTCAGACTGCACCATCTCAGCCTGGGTTGCAGCAGTCTGGCCTAGCTGGCTGACAGGCAATACCAAAGGCACTGGCGGAGTGGCAGTGGTGGGAGCAGGAATGCTGTCGTCCGGAGGGAGGACAGTAGTTTCATCTTCCGTGGCACCACTGCCACTCACGTGGTGCGACCTCAGCAATCCTGGTGATCTGCTGGAGAACAGATTGCTGGACTGCTTTGGAAGCCCCTTTCAACAGTGGTACCCAGAACCATGATAGCAGCAGTCTGAGCTCCCAATGCAGCAGTCAGGCCTTTGATCCATTCCCCCCACCCCGGCTCCTGCGCATCTGTGCCTGGTGCCTCACCACATGCAGATCCCTCCTCTACCCTAGCCTATAAAGTACATGCAGTGTCAGTATCTGAGCTGGTGGCCGCGAGTGTAAGATCAAGTGATGGTGTCTCTTCATCATCACTGTCATCTTCCTCTGCCTCCTCTGACTGGGAAGGTTCCAATTCTTGGGTATCTGTAATGACAAAGGGACATGGGTTGGGTTGTGGTGAGCGGAGAGAATCAATTAAGTGTGTGCTTACACCATCTGCAGCACGTGAGTCAGGAAAGATTGTGGGCTGAGGGAGAAGTTGGAAGAGAGAAGGAGGATTAGGTATGCAGAGACCCTCATCATCAATGCCTCCAGCACCGCCAGTGGCTACGGCCTCAGTGACGGCCCGTTCAGTGATGGACAGCACTGCCTCCTCCATGGGGGTGAGGATGTGTAGGCGTGCCTGTCCTCCCCCAGTTGACTGCACGCACATTACCTTGAGTGCTCCTCATCTGAACTCAGCCATATTCATGAACAGAAAGGGGTTCCACTCTCTCAATGTGCAGCTAGTGTGGGACCACAGACAGCGCATCATGAAGGCCAATACCCACTAACCTGGCAGCAGTCATGATTCATTCATTCTGTGGCAGTCCTCTGTTCTACCTGTATTTGAACCAGGTCGGTAAGTCAAAGGCTGGCTATTGGGCGACAAGGGTTATCCTCTCATGATATGGCTCAAAACTCCGGTCAGGAACCCACGCACAGGTGCACAGCAGGCCTACAACGAGAGCCATTCTGTCACAAGGAACATCATAGAGCACACCAAAGGCATGGTCAAGCAACACTTCCGCTGCCTGGACCGCTCTGGAGGAGCCCTGCAATACTCAGCAGAGTGGGTATCAAGATTTGTTGTTGTACGCTGCATGCTGCACAACCTGGCCATTATGAGGAAACAGCCCTTGCCACCGCCAATCAGGCGAGAACCTGAGGAGCATGAGCAAGAGGAGGAGGAGGAGGAGGAAGAGGCACAGGAGGAAGTGGAGGAAGTACAGCAGGAAGTGGAGGGAGAGGCAGGGAGGCTACAAAGTAGACAGGCCCTGTCAGCCAGCGCTCTGAGCGATCAGATTATTAATGAGCGATACCGGTAACCTCCCCATTCACCAACAGTCCCACACTCCTTACCTTTCCTCTCTCACATGACCATCAAATCATCCTCCTTATGTTTACTCTTGGTTCCTCCCTCAGCTCATCGCAGAAATAAAAACCACCAGAAAAAGCAAATTCAAATCCACTTTTATAAATTAACACATGAAATTGTGCAAACAAGTTGAGACTATTCACCCTTGTGCATTCCCTTAATGCCTGTAGTTCGTGTGCCTTAACCTTTCCTAGTGCTCCTATGAGGTGCATTCCCAGTAGCTGGAGCATAGGTGGTGGAAGGCTGCTGACATTCAATTGAGGAGACTGCAGGAGCCTTTGGAGGATGATTTCAAGCAGCTCTGGGCCTAGATGGCCTGGCTTCAGACTGCACCATTTCGACCTGGGTTGCAGCAGTCTGGAGTTCATGGTGCCACTGCTCCTCTCCTGGGGCAGTGCCTCAGCAATCCTGGTGATCTGTTGGAGAACAGATTGCTCCACTTCTGTGACACCCTGGAGGCCCCTTTCAACAGTGGTACCCAGAGCCACGATGGCAGTAATCTGAGCTCCCAATGCAGCAGTCTGAGCTCCCAATGCAGCAGTCTGAGCTCCCAATGCAGCAGTCTGAGCTCCCAATGCAGCAGTCTGAGCTCCCAATGCAGCAGTCTGAGCTCCCAATGCAGCTGTCAGACCTTTGATGGAAGATGTTTTTGCTGCAATGGAAGCTATGACATCAGTTGTCATATGCTGAATTATGGTGGGTTCCACAGGTGCGCTGATGGAGGTGACCACCCATTCCATGTGGGAAAGGATGGGCTCCAAGCTCTGCGCAAAGCCCTATACCAAGATGGAACTGGACTCCTCCATGCTCTTTGACATTGTTCGCAGGTTTTCTGACAGGCTTTCCAGTGCACCAAGCATTTGATGGTGTAGGCCCATCAGCCTTCTTCTCTAGCCTGGCCCATCGAAGTCATCATCAGACTCCTCTGCAGCAGTACTAGTGTGTGACCTCACCCTCTGGCGAGCTGGCACCTGCGATATCCTTTCCCCCCGTCCTGGCTCCTGCCCACTTGTGCCTGGTGTCTCATCATGTGCAGATCCCTCCTCTATCCTAGCCTCTAAAGTACACACAGTGTCAGTCTCTGAGCTGGTGGCTGCAAGTGTAAGATCGAGTGACGGTGTCTCTTCATCATCACTGTCTTCTTCCTCTGCCTCCTCTGACTGGGAAGGTTCCAGTTCTTGGGTATCTGAAATGATAAAGGGACACGGGTTGGGTTGTGATGAGGGGAGAGGAGAAAGTAAGAAGTGCGTGCTTACAGTATCTGCAGCACGTGAGTCAGAAAAGATTGTGTGATGAGGGAGAAGTGGGAAGAGAGGATTTGTTACGCAGAGACCCTCATCATTGATCCCGCCAGTGACCACGGCCTCAACGATGGCCCTTCCCATGATGGCCAGCACTGTCTCCTCCATGGGGGTTAAAACATGTAGGGGCGCTTGTCCTCCTCCAGTTGTTTGTTGCTGCCTGCTGTGTGCCACCTTCTCCTGCAAGAAAGAGAGAAATGTGTCAGTGAGTGTCCTGCAAGATGTTTGGGTGATGTGGCTGCCAAGGCTGAATAGCTGCCGGTGTGTGTGAACTGTGATTTGTGGGTGTGAGGCTTGCAAGAGCGGTAATGTGTGAGGGTGAGATGAAGCATCTGATTCAGAGGGTTGCATACTGATTGAAAGAGTTTGTTTGTAGGCGGGTGACGAGGGGTGTAGTGCATGGAGCAGTGAATGAGGTTAATGGTGACAGATGAACTCACTAACCTTGACCACTCGTGTCAAATCATTGAACTTCTTCCTGCACTGCATCCATGTTTCTGGTGCGATGCTCCTGGCATTGACCTTGTCCGCCACAGCCTCCCTCTGCTTCCTCAGCATATGTCTGGAGGGCCTCCTGCCCCCTGCGGATAAAGGATGCCTCTCCTTCCGTCCACCTCTTCCACCAAGGCCTCTAGTGCACCGTTGGAGAGCCTTGATACACGCTCTCTCCCCAGGCCCAGCCATTCTTCAATATTTTCCAGCACTTCCCAAAGGACTTCCTGCAGCCACAGTGCACCTTCCCTTTAAGAGGTGCAGGCTGCCTTTAAGTGGTGCCAGCCACTCCCGATATCGGGTCCCCCTGCTGGTGCGTGCAGCCAATCAACAGCGCAGGGAGAGCTGGCTGCACGCAGCAATCACTGAAATCAGCAAGCAGCTTGAATGTTACGTGCTGCCTGCTCAACAACTGGGCGTGGGTTAATCACGCACCACGATCCCAGCGGCCGTTTTCGGGGCTTATCCAATATAACCCCATATACCTCTTGCCAGTATAGCTTGTGCAATACACTTGAGCTTAGATTTTGGTATCTAGCTTTCTAAAACCATTTGCCTAATGTAAGTGCCTCAGTTCTGTGTGTACAGAACAATGATTAGTCCTGGGACCTGCATGGCGTGTATGGCTCAGCTGCTGTTTGGGTGAACACCACGGTCCATTGAGGGAGCCCATCTCATCACATTTCTGTTCATTGATGTGATAAAAATCCTTCCTTGCCTCGAGTCGCACGCCATTTTAACTGGCGCTTTCTGGCCAACCAGGAAGGTCCTCACCTCAGGCAGGTGAGGGCCTCATTGAAATTCAAAAGTCAGGATCTGATGATGTCATACGGACCCCGACTATATTTTAACTCTGATCAGCTGCGTCCAGAGCCTGGTGCTGACCTCAATAAATACACCGGGAGCGAAGGAGCAGCAGGCCCAGAAGAGGCCGAAAAGATCAGTTAAATTTATTTTAAAAATGTTTCCTTGTAGTCCAGAAGGAGCGGGGATGCTTCTCTGGGTCCCAAAAGGAAGCCTCGGGCACTGGGCTTGCCTCCCTTGACTGCGATCCCCTATACCACTTACCTGACTGCCAGGGGCCCCCGTTCTCACAGGTCTCCAGCTACGGCCTCCTGCCACGACCACCGGCTCCACGTCATTGGCGCTGGATTCGGGCAAGAGTTTGGGCCTAACTGATTTAAATGAGACCTGGGACAGGCCTCACATCGGTGAGCCAGGGCAAGCCTGGCACTTCTCCCACCGGCCCCATGCTTGCCCCTTGCCCCCAAATTTAAAATCTGGGTTTTAGTTTTCCTTCCAAATGCTGCAGAAATGATTTGAACACATGCCTCAAAGCTTGGTTTCCAACGTCCTCTATCCAGCTCTGATCCAGTAGTGACTCCCAGAACACTAGTTGATGGCTTAAAAACTGTCAGTGAATTGTCCAGAATTCCCCATTTTATGGCATTATAGCTCGAACAAAAAATGCTGTCCTCCCACTTCCGAGTAAAGATGTCTCCTGACACCAGGGGCATGATTTTAACTTGGAGCCAGGAACTCAGCAGATGGGTAGATTTTCGCATGGGAAACCCAGAAGTCAATTGAGTGTGTCGGAATCTGCGATCGCAACTCAATTGAAGTCAATTATTTTTGCTTCCAGGTTTCCCAGTTTGACAAGCTAGCTGCCTGTCGGGAGGGAAGCAGCGGGGACCGGACGCCAGGTAAGTCTGAGATGGGGAGGTTGGGGGGTGGGGGTGGGAGACATTGTGGAGGGGGTCGGAGAATCGTGTGGGTGGGTGGGTCAGAGACAATGTGGGGGATGGGGGTCGGAGTCATCGTGGGGGGGTTCGAGCCATCATGGCCGTGGTCGGTGACATCGTGGGGGGGGGGGGGGTTGGAGACATTGTTGGGGGGGGATGGGGTCGGTGACATCGGTGGGGTCTTAGCCATCGGGGGAGGGGGGTCAGCCATCGGGAGGGGTCTCAGGGTGAATGTTGGTTTAAATCCTAACTAGCAATTTATGAGATGGGGGTTGTTGGGGGTGAATGAGAACATGTGATCTTATGCTAGAATTTCTGCTCAGTGGCAGGGATGAGAAGGTTTGTTGTCCTATCCTGGATTTCCACGGATGTTTACTCTCTGTATTTTTAAGGTATTCTACACTCCCTTGTGTTTACAAAAAACTTAAGGTTTTTTATTACTGACCATATATTGGTGGGGAGAAGCCAGCAGACAACATATACCAATATTAAACAAGGAAAGACCTGCAGCCAACATACCGAAGTTGAGCAGGGAGTCAATGGGAGCCACCAGCATCTTGCACCCACTGCAGTCTGCATTGAGGCTGCATGGGGAGGAGGGCTTAAAGAGCTGGCTCCAGATTCTGGACAGGAATAAGGAACATATAACAGGGTGAGCAGCAGAGAAGCGATTTGATGATCAGCGCAATATAAGTAAGATTCATATTTTGAAATTCCTAACAGCACCATCACTAGCATAAGCATTAAAAGATGAAAGGATGTCCCTGGCAGTTATATTCTGCTGCATATGGGAAATGTGGTGGATTCAATCAAAGGGCCTGTCAATCACTGCTGAGGAAAAGAAGAATCTTTAGGAACTCTGGTGTGGAAAATATATTTATTAGAGCAGATATGACAGAGAAGGAGAAAATTAGAGAAAGGGATGAAGTATTTACTGGAAGTAGGGTGGGAAGAAACACAAACCAAATAGTTGTGGGAGTCCGAGCTTGTAATAAATACCTATGGAAAGCCTAATGCCAAAGATGGAGAGAGAGAAAGCCAGAAAAAGAAGGGAAGAGATGGGCAACACAAAGGTAAAGAATGGATGAGAATTGGAAAGATATTTCGAGTGCTGGAATTTATATTAGCAAAATAACTAAATTCTTATAAAATGTTATGATTTTTTCTAGTAACTTGACTGTAGAATATCCCAATATTTCAAATTTTGTCCTCATTTTTAAAAATATAAGTTTGTGCACATGCTCAATATTGATTCAGGATGTTAACAATTGATTATTTTCTGAATCTTTAATTTAATTGAGTGATGACTGGAAGAGTGAATACGGACCCAACACAAACAACTCTCAGCCAAACATTTGCCTGAGAGAACTGAGAGACCAGCTGCAATACCTGAGCTTTTCTTGAGATGTGTCAATCACAGGTTTAAAGGGCCAAATCCACTTCGACTGCATCACGCCTCTGTTTCAATGGCGCGATGCAGAAGCCATGAGAAACCCATGCAGGTGAAGTAAAATTAGTTCCAGACTTGGAATCAACAAAAAATTAAGCACCTCAACTAGTTCAATGAGGTGCGTTGCCCCTTTAACAATCCGCCCACCGGCATTAAGTGGGGATGGGACTTCTGGGTTTCGGATGCACTCGCACATCCAAACGTGCCTGGGTTAAACCCGGAAGTGGGAGCCGGGTTGCGCTTCATAAAGTGGTTATTTTAACCTCCCACCTGCCCCTCACCCACCCGTTCTTTGGAGCTAAAATTACACCCCCAGGGATCAGCCTCTTCTCTGCACTGCCTTCAGTACTTGAATGGCTCCCTTTTGTCTTGGTAACCAGAACTGGACACAGTACTCAAGGTGTGGTCTGACCAAAACACTGTGCAGTTTGAATTCCTCTGACTTATACTCAACTGATTTGGCTATGTAATTCAGTGTTCTATTGGTTTTGCTAATTGCTGCTTTGCATTGGTTAGACGTGTTTAGCAATGAGGCTACTAAAATTCCTAGGTCTCTTTCCACTTCATCCTTAGCTATTTCAACATCATTCATGGAATACTTGTGTTGCTTATTTTTTCATCTTATGTGCGATACTTTGCACTTGTCTGCATTAAATTACATCTATTACTTTTGAACTCCTTCATCTGATTTCACTTTAACGTCATTAGCAAATTTGGCTACTTCTCATTAAGTTACTGAGTTTAGGTTATTTATATGTAAATTAGAAACTATAGTGGTCCCAACACTGAGCCCTGAGGCACCTCACTCAATACACCCCCCAACATAACTTCTCTAACAAGTACTCATGCCTTTCTATCTTTCTATCATCCAGTTTCCCCCCATTCCAGGGTTTACCCTGAATCCCCACTGATTTGAGTCTTTCATGAGGGATTTTGTCAAATTCCCTTTGGAAGTCCAGGTACACTGGAAAGATGGATGGCTTTCCACAATTCACAGGAAGTTATTTCCTCAAAGAAGTTGACGACGTTGGTCAGATAATGATCTTCATTTTCTGAATCCATGTTGGCTCCTATATCCTAGGTTATTATTGAACAGATACTCCTCAACTTTTCTCCTGATGATTGATTCCATTATTTGATATGAAATAATCGTGAGACTGATAGGTTTGTAATTGTCTATCGTATCCCCCTTATTTGAATATGGGAACTACATCAGCCTACTTCCAATCAATCGGTATTTCTCCAGTGCCCTGTGACTCTCTCATAATGGCTGTCACAGATCTCCATTAGAGCTCAGGGATAAATACCATCTGTTCTCAGGGATTTGTTTGTTTTAAACCCTTTTAGCCTCTCTAGGACTTCCATCTCATTTATATTGAAGTCTTTAATTATACGTTGGGAAACTCTGTTTGGGGAGAGCATGGTTCTCATTTCTTCCCTTGTGAATATTTGGAGAAAGTAATGATTCAGAATATTAACCATCTGGTTCTCATCCTTAGTTTTCGTTCTGTTTGCACTTTTTATGGTTTTCACTTCTCCTCTGACTGCACTCTTACTGTTATAGTCCTGGAAGATATTTTTTTACTATTATGTTCAGCCTCTGTTGCTCTGTTTTTATTAGGTCTCTCTTTGCCTCTCTGGTCATCCTTTTAAGATGTTCTGCATTTTCTTATATTCCTCCCAGTGAACCCCTCCACCTTCTTTCTGCAGGGTTTATAAAAATTGTTCATCCTCTTTATATTATTTTTAATGGGGGTAATTTTAACCCCCAGGAATGGGTTGGGGGCAGGTGGGAGGTTAAAATAATATATTTTTGGAGCAAGACCGCATCCCATCTCCAACATGCCCACTTCTGGGTTTGACCCAGGTGCATTTGGATGCACGTGCGCAACAGACACCCAAAAGTCCCAACCCCACTTAAAGCTGGTGGGCCGATACCTAAAGGGGCAATGTACTCATTGAAATAGTTGAGGTACTTAATTTTTGTGTATTACAAAAGTAAAATGGTGGGGAAAATGCTAGAGTCTATTATAAAGGATGTGATAACAGAACACTCGGAAGGCATTAACAGGATTGGACAAAGTCAGCATGGGTTTATGAAAGGGATATCATGCTTAACAAATCTACTGGAGTTTTTTGAGGAGGTAACTAGTAGAATAGATAGGGGAGAACCAGTGGATGTGGTGTACTTTGATTTTCAGAAGGCTTTTAATAAGGTCCCACACAAGAGGTTAGTGTGCAAAATTAAAGCACATGGGATTGGGGGGGATATACTGGCATGGATTGAGAATTGGTTGACAGACAGGAAACAGAGAGTAGGAATAAACGGGTCTTTTTCCGGGTGGCAGGTAGTGACTAGTGGGGTACTGCAGGGATCAATGCTTGGACCCCAGCTATTCACAATATATATCAATGATTTGGATGAGGGAACTGAATGTAACATGTCCAAGTTTGCAGACAACACAAAGCTGAGGTGGAATGTGAGCTGTGAGGAGGATGCAAAGAGGCTCCAATGTGATTTAGACAAGTTGGGTGAGTGGGCAAGAACATGGCTGATGCAGTAGAACGTGGATAAATGTGAGGTTATCCACTTTGGTTGTAAAAACAGAAAGACAGATTATTATCTGAATGGTGATAGATTGGGAAAAGGGGAAGTGCAACGAGACCTGGGTGTCCTTGTACACCAGTCGCTGAAAGCGAGCATTCAGGTGCAGCAAGCAGTTAAGAAGGCGAATGGTATGTTGGCGTTCATTGCAAGAGGATTTGAGTACAGGAACAGGGATGTCTTACTGCAGTTGTACGGAGCCTTGGTGAGACCACATCTGGAGTATTGTGTGCAGTTTTGGTCTCCTTGTCTGAGGAAGGATGTCCTTGCCATGGAGGGAGTGCAACGAAAGTTTACCAGACTGATTCCTGGGATGGCAGGACTGACGTATGAGGAGAGATTGGGTCGACTAGGCTTATATTTACTAGAGTTTAGAAGAATGAGAGGTGATCTCATCGAAACATCTAAAATTCTAACAGGACTAGACAGACTAAATGCAGGGAGGATGTTCCCGATGGATGGGGAATTCATAACCAGGGGTCACAGTCTCAGGAAATGGGGTATGCCATTTAGAACCGATATGAGGAGAAATTTCTTCACTGAGGGTGGTGAACCTGTGGAATTCTCTACCACAGAAGGCAGTGGAGGCCAAGTCATTAAATATATTCAAGAAGGAGATAGATATATTTCTTAATGCTAAAGGGATCAAGGGATATGGGGAAAAAGCGGGAACAGGGTACTGAGTTAGATGATCAGCCATGATCATTTTGAATGGCAGAGCAGGCCCAAAGGGCCAAATGGCCTACTCTTGCTCCTATTTTCTGTGGTTCTATGATTCTATGAATTTAACCTTACCTGTCTGGGTTTCCTATCGCTTCCGATCCACATCCGATGAAAGCAGGCGGGAAGGACCGAATCCATGAGGTGAATTGCTTTATTGCACCCGACGACACCAGGTGGGCCTTGAAGATTGGGGGTTCCACCATCAGGGGAGGGTGCGGCATCGGGGGGACGTCTAGCATCGGGGGAGTTCCAGCACGGTTGGGGGGGGGGGAGGTTGTCGATGTCGTCCACGTCCCCCCACCTCCCCCCCACTCCGATGTTTCGTGGCACATGATCTCTCTCTCCCTCCTGCCCCTCTCTCTGATTCGCGCCTTCTTTCCCTTCCGGACGGCAGCCAGCCTGTCAATCTGGCTGCCTGGCACATGGGAAACCTGGAAGCACAAATACTTACCTTCATTTGAGTTCCGATCGCAGATTGTGACGCACTCATTTGGCTTCCGGGTTCCCCACGTGAATATTTACCGATGCGCAGGGTTCCCAGCTCCCAGCTAAAATCATGCCCAATATGTGTGTTAATCTATTTTGAGTCCTGTTTCTTTAGTCTGAGCTTATTGATTTTCAGTATGTTTTTGTCCTGCATACTCAGCATTATACCTTTAAAGAGATTCCACTTAACCTCTACTGAAGTGTTGGTGAACCAACTTTACTAGCCTTTTTAAAGTTATATTCCTGTCTTGGTCTATTTCTGACTCGCAAATCATACTAAACTTTATTATACTGTGGTCTCTATACCCAAGGGATGCTGTGACTTCCATTTCCTGCACATTATCGGGATCTTTTGCAAATTCTGGGTCTAGATGAGCACAGCCTCTTGTTGCTTCCTTAATGCCTTGGGTCATAAAACAGCTCCTTTAATTTCGTGGGAGATGATTCCATTTGTTTAGTCTGTGCTGTGCTCAATGGATTTGAATTCAGTTACCTGACATCAGTAGTAGGAAAAATGTTAGAATCTATTATTAAGGACATAGTAACAGGTCACTTAGAAAATCATATTGCGATTCGGCAGAGTCAACGTGGTTTTATGAAAGAGAAATCGTGTTTGACAAATCTATTACAGTTTTTGAAGGTGTAACTAAGAGGGTAGATAAGAGGGAACCAGTGGATGTAATATATTTGGATTTTCAAAAGACATTCGATAAGGTGCTACACAAGAGGTCGTTACACAAGATTAGGGCTCATAGGATTGGGGGTAATATATTAGCATGGATTGAGGATTGGTGAAATGTGAAATTATCCACTTTGATAGGAAGAATAGAAAAGCAGAATATTTTTTTAAAAGGTGAAAGCCTAAGAAAGGTTGGTATTCAGAGGGATTGTGGGTGTCCTTGTACACCAATCACAGAAACTTAACATGCAGGTACATCAAGCAATTATGAAGGCAAATGGTACGTTAGCCTTTATGGTAATGGGGTTGAAGTATAAGAATAAGGATGTTTTGCTGCAATTGTACAGGGCTCTGGTGAGACCACACCTGGAGTACTGTGTACAATTTTGATCTCCTTACCTAAGGAAGGATATACTTGCCTTAGAGGGGGTGCAATGAAGGTTCACTAGACTGATTCCTGGGATGAGAAGGATGTCCTATGAGGAGAGATTAAGTAAAATGGGCCTTTATTCTCTGGAGTTTAGAAGAATGAGAGGTAATCTTATTGAAATATATAAAATTCTTAGAGGGCTTGACAGGGTAAATGCTTGGAGGCCGTTTTCCCTGGCTGGAGAGTCTAGAACTAGGAGTCAAAGTTTCAAGATAAGAGGTCGGCCATTTAGGACCAAGATGAGGAATCATTTCTTCACTCAGAGGGTTGTGAATCTTTGTAATTCTCTACCCCGGAGGGCTGTGGATGCTCAGTCATTGAGTATATTCAAGACTGAGATCGATAGTTTTATGGACACTAAGGGAATCAAGGAATATGGGGATCGGGCGGAAAAGTTCAGTTGAGGTAGAAGATCAGCCATGATCTTATTGAATGGCGGAGCAGCTCGAGGGGCCATATGGCCTACTCCTGCTCTTATTTCTTATGTTCTTATGTTCTTTGAGTCAAGGAGCTAGCAGTGATTGGATGAAACATTTCAAGTGTGAGCTCAAAAATATAGATACATTGACAGCTATTATAATGGCAGAATTGAGATTGAATACAAACTGTGCTGACAGAATGATTGCTTCAATCTGAAAAATTCACCACACTTATCTCACGCCAACATCCTTCATGTATTTGTAAACAATTTCTGTATGTGTAGCTCATAGTAAGATAGATGATATAAGTGCAGGACTTATATACTATGTAATACTTAAGAACATAAGAAACATAAGAAATTGGAGTAGGAGTAGGCCATACCGCCATTCAATAAGATCATGGCTGACCTTCGACCTCAATTCCACTTCCCCGCCTGATCTCCATATCCCTTGATTCCCTTAGAGTCCAAAAATCCGTCTATCGATCTCAGTCTTGAATGTACTCAACTGTGCATCCACAGCTCTCTGGGGTAGAGAATTCCAAAGAGTTACAACCCTCTGAGTGAAGAAATTTCTCCTCATCTCAGTCCTAATTGGCTGATCCTGAGACTATGTCCCCTAGTTCTAGATTCTCTAGCCAGGGGAATCAGCCTCTCAGCATCTACCCTGTCAAGCCCTCTCAGAATCTTATATATTTCATTGAGATCATCTCTCATTCTTCTAAACTCCAGCGAGTATAGGCCCATTCTACTCAACCTCTCCTCATAGGGCAACCCTCTCATCCCAGGAATCAATCTAGTGAACCTTCGTTGCACCCCCTCTAAGGCAAGTGTATCCGTCCTTAGATAAGGAGACCAAAACTGTAAATTACTGTAAGCATTTGGGTGCTAATGTGCAGCTGTGTCCTTTAAAGGGTTGAAATTCCTTGGTTGTTTCAGTGGACCTCTGCCATAACTCTAGCAGGAATCCAACGGAATGGCTGCCAACGTCACTGGGACCCAGATACACACCATTCTTTTCCTATTCTTGTTGCATGTTTGTATGTACAACGATAATCCAGTTGATGTAAATAATCTCATTTTATAATACGGTTTGCATTACCTTTGTAAACATATTCAGAGCTTTTTCCTTCAAAAGGGAAATAGCGAACAGAGACGCTATTAATACATTAAGGGTAAAAGGTTAAAGTAACTGATCAGTCAGCATTTATTGTATGCACTGTTTTCCAGCTTTCTATTGAAATACATTTTGGGATTAGGTTTATTTTATAATTCTCTACATCTATCATTATAAGGTAACGATACAAAACAATGGGCCCTCCCCTTCTGAAAGTGGCAGCTCAGGGATACAGTTCCAGAAAAAGTTCCACAAATATAGTTCCTCTCTGGCTGAAACTGCAATGTATTGCCACATTATGCTCAATTGTTTTACTGTGGGCCCATGCTAACTCAGAACTGGATTAGAGACTGTCCAAATTCATTTAGCATTGTATCCTAAGATGAGCAGGCAGAGAAAACCTCCATCCCATTAGTCTTGGCTGGATATGAACCAAGATCCCAGGGTGAGAGGCCATTGTCTAACCCTCAGCACCACCTAGCCCCCAATTTCTGTTTTCAGTTCCCTGTCCCTTCATCCTGCAGATAAGACTTGAGAAATCTGTCTGTTGCTTCTTGGTGCCATATGCTAATTAGAGCATGGATAAAAGAGAAAGACAAGCATGGTATGGTAAAGGTGAAGAACAAGTGGAGATGATGTGAATGCACGTGAGGGTCAGCATGAAGAGAAAGACCTGGAGGAACGAGAGAAATCTTCTGTGCTGCATGAAGTGAAAGATAGCAACCTGGAGGTGAGGGTGAGAGAGAGAGAAAAATAGCAACAAAAAGAGAGGGAAAGAAGTGTCCATTTGTTCCATGGCATTAAATGAGGGTGAGTGGCCTGCTTTTATGTGGCAGGCACGTTTGGAGCACAGATTAAACAGGAGACTGTGGTTTGCTTTGGGGCCCAGGATTCTGGCCTTTCAAGTGGAAGTAAAAACAAAGACAACTGCAGCAGTTATAAGTGAAATGTAGAATTTTTGCCTTCTCTGGCTCAGGGGATTTTATTTAATAACAAATCAACCAGAACGTTTATAATATCTATGAAGATTCAATTTATTTCTGTTCTCTCTGCACACATTTGTATACATGGACTGTATAATGCAATTTACTCCAACCACCAGTACTTTCAACAGCTTGCTATAAACCATACATTTATCGATATGTTTCAAAAGTTAGAGATGTACTCAGTCAAAACAAGCAGCTTTCCATTACATCTTTTTGGTTACTGCTTTCTCCCAGAAAAGGAAGTTATTTTTCTATTTTTATGGAGGGAAGCTTTTAAAAAAAGAAATCCTACCTTTTTTGTTCTCTCCTCTTTTTAAAATAATCTTCCTCCATTCCTCTCACGATCACGCTGACCGGCACTGGGGTACGGCTCCACTGGGGTACGGCTCCACTGGGGTACGGCTCCACTGGGGTACGGCTCCACTGGAGTAGTTCCCCCCTGCGGTACTTCTCCAGTGGGGAACTTCTCCACTGGGGTACTTCTTCACTCAGGTACTTCCCCCCTGGGATACTTCTCCACTGGGGTACTTCCCCCAAGGGGTACTTCCCCCCTGGGGTACTTCCCCCAAGGGGTACTTCTCCACTGGAGTACTTCCCCCCTGGGATACTTCTCCACTGGGGTACTTCCCCCCTGGGATACTTCTCCACTGGGGTACTTCCCCCCTGGGGTACATCTCCACTGGGGTATTTCCCCCAAGGGGTACTTCCCCCTGGGGTACTTCTCCACTGGGGTACTTCCCCCCTGGGGTACTTCTCCACTGGGGTACTTCCCCCCTGGGGTACTTCTCCACTGGGGTACTGCCCCCAAGGGGTACTTCCCCCCTGGGGTACTTCCCCCCTGGGTTATTTCTCCACTGGAGTACTTCCCCCCTGGGTTATTTCTCCACTGGGATACTTCTCCATTGGGTCGGGCTCCCACAGAGTACTTTGGTCAAGTGTGATTCTTGTATAAGTTTCGATAGTAAGTGTCAGCAGGCTATTTGATGCAGGAATATCACACGAAAGCCTGACCCTGCCCTCACCTGATGACCACGCAACTACATTTTCCAGCAGGGTTCAATGGATACTTGTGAGGGACTCAGGCTGATTTTTTTCCTGCTTCAACTGAAGCCAATTTGAACAATTACAATGCTACCACGGATGAGATCATCTAACTTCGGCATGGCCCAGGGATCCAATCTAGGACTTCATAATAGCATAGTATCATAATAGGTACAGCACAGGAGGAGGCCATTCGGCCCATCGTGCCTGTGCTGGATCTTTGAACGAGCTATCCAATTAGTCCAACTCCCCTGTTCTTTCCCCATAGCCCTGTAAATGTTTTCGCTTGAAGTATTTATCCAATTCTCTTTTGAAAGTTACTATTGAATCCGCTTTCACCACCATTTCAAGCAGTGCATTCCAGATCATTACAACTCATTGTGTAAAAGAATTTTTTTTTTATTTGTTCATGGGATGTGGGCATCGCTGGCAAGGCCAGCATTTATTGCCCATCCCTAATTGCCTTTGAGAAGGTGGTGGTGAGCTGCCTTCTTGAACCGCTGCAGTCCGTGTGGTGAAGGTTCTCCCACAGTGCTGTTAGGAAGGGAGTTCCAAGATTTTGACCCAGCGATGATGAAGGAACAACGATATATTTCCAAGTCGGGATGGTGTGTGACTTGGAGGGGAACGTGCAGGTGGTGTTGTTCCCATGTGCCTGCTGCTCTTGTCCTTCTAGGTGGTAGAGGTCACGGGTTTGGGAGGTGCTATCGAAGAAGCCTTGGCGAGTTGCTGCAATGCATCCTGTGGATGGTACACACTGAAGCCACGGTGCGCCGGTGGTGAAGTGAGTGCATGTTTAGGGTGGTGGATGGGGTGCCAATCAAGCGAGCTGCTTTGTCCTGGATGATGTCGAGCTTCTTGAGCGTTGTTGGAGCTGCACTCATCCAGGCAAGTGGAGAGTGTTCCATCACACTCCTGACTTGTGCCTTGTAGATGGTAGAAAGGCTTTGGGGAGTCAGGAGGTGAGTCACTCGCCGCAGAATACCCAGCCTCTGACCTGCTCTTGTAGCCACAGTATTTATATGGCTGGTCCAGTTAAATTTCTGATCAATGGTGACCCCCAGGATGTTGATGGTGGGGGATTCGGCGATGGTAATGCCATTGAATGTCAAGGGGAGGTGGTTAGAATCTCTCTTGTTGGAGATGGTCATTGCCTGGCACTTGTCTGGCACGAATGTTACTTGCCACTTATCAGCCCAAGACTGGATGTTGTCCAGGTCTTGCTGCATGCGGGCTCGGACTGTTCATTATCTGAGGGGTTGCGAATGGAACGGAACACTGTGCAATCATCAGCGAACATCCCCATTTCTGACCTTATGATGGAGGGAAGGTCATTGATGAAGCAGCTGAAGATGGTTGGGCCTAGGACACTGCCCTGAGGAACTCCTGCAGCAATGCCCTGGGGCTGAGATGATTGGCCTCCAACAACCACTACCATCTTCCTTTGTGCTAGGTATGACTCCAGCCACTGGAGAGTTTTCCCCCTGATTCCCATTGACTTCAATTTTACTCGGGCTCCTTGGTGCCACACTCGGTCAAATGCTGCCTTGATGTCAAGGGCAGTCACTCTCACCTCACCTCTGGAATTCAGCTTTTTTGTCCATGTTTGGACCAAGGCTGTAATGAGGTCTGGAGCTGAATGGTCTTGGCGGAACCCAAACTGAGCATCGGTGAGCAGGTTATTGGTGAGTAAGTGCTGCTTGATAGCACTGTCGACGACACCTTCCATCACTTTGCTGATGATTGAGAGTAGACTGATGGGATGGTAATTGGCCGCATTGGATTTGTCCTGCTTTTTGTGGACAGGACATACCTGGGCAATTTTCCACATTGTCGGGTAGATGCCAGTGTTGTAGCTGTACTGGAACAGTTTGGTTAGCGGTGCAGCTAGTTCTGGAGCACAAGTCTTCAGCAATACAGCCGGGATGTTGTTGGGGCCCATAGCCTTTGCTGTAACCAGTGCACTCAGCCGTTTCTTGATATCACGTGGAGTGAGTCAAATTGGCTGAAGACTGGCTTCTGTGATGCTGGGGATATAGGGAGGTGGCCGAGATGGATCATCCACTCGGCACTTCTGGCTGAAGATGGTTGCAAACGCTTCAGCCTTGTCTTTTGCACTCACGTGCTGGACTCCACCATCATTGAGGATGGGAATGTTTACAGAGCCTCCTCCTCCCGTTAGTTGTTTAATTGTCCGCCACCATTCATGACTGGATGTGACAGGACTGCAGAGCTTTGATCTTATCTGTTGGTTGTGGAATTGCTTAACTCTGTCTATTGCATGTTGCTTCCGCTGTTTAGCATGCATGTAGTCCTGAGTCGTAGCTTCACCAGGTTGGCACCTCATTTTTAGGTACGCCTGGTGCTGCTCCTGGCATGTATTTCTACACTCCTCATTGAACCAGGGTTGATCCCCCTGGCTTGTTGGTAACGGTAGAGTGAGAAATATGCCAGGCCATGAGGTTACAGATTGTGCTGGAATACAATTCTGCTGCTGATAGCCCACAGCGCCTCATGGATGCCCAGTTTTGAGCTGCTAGAACTGTTCTGAATCTATCCCATTGAGCATGGTGATAGTGCCACACAACACATTGGATGGTGTCCTCATTGCGAGGATGGGACTTCATCTCCACGAGGACTGTGCGGTGGTCACGCCTACCAATACTGTCATGGACAGATGCATCTGCGACAGGTAGATTGGTGAGGACGAGGTCAAGTAGGTTTTTCCCTCATGTTGGTTCGCTCACCACCTGCTGCAGGCCGAGTCTGGCAGCTATGTCCTTCAGGGCTTTGCCAGCTCGGTCAGTGGTGGTGCTACCGAGCCACTCTTGATGATGGGCATTGAAGTCCCCCACCCAGAGTACATTCTGTGCCTTTGCTACCCTCAGTGCTTCCTCCAAGTGGTGCTCAACATGGAGGAGGACTGATTCATCAGCAGGAGGTTTCCTTGCCCATGTTTGACCTGATGCCATGAGGTCTGGAGTCAATGTTGATGACTCCCAGGGCCACTAGCCTCCTGACAGTGTATCACCTCTGGTAGTTCTGTCCTGCCAGTGGAGCAGAACATACCCAGCGATGGTTATGGAAGAGCCTGGGACGTTGGTTGAAAGGTATGATTCTGTGAGTATGGCTGTGACAGGCTGTTGCTTGACTAATCCGTGGGACAGCTCTCCCAATTTTGGCACAAGTCCCCAGATGTTAGTGAGGAGAACTTTGCAGGGTCGACTAGGGCTTGGTTTGCCTTTATCATGTCCAATGCCGGGTGGTCCGGTCTGGTTTTATTTTTATTATGACTTTTTTTTAGCGAGATTTTTACAACTGAGTGGCTTGCTAGGCCATTGAGAATCAACCACATTGCTGTGGGGCTGGAGACACATATAGGCCAGACCGAGTAAGGACGGCAGTTTCCTTCCCTAAAGGACATTAGTGAACCAGATGGGTTTTTACGACAATCCGGTAGTTTCAGGGCTACCGTTACTGATACTAGTTTTTTGTTTAATTCCAGATTTTATTTAATTAATTGAATTTGAATTCCCCAGCTACCATGGCGGGATTTGAACTCCGGATTATTAGTCCAGGCCTCTGGATTACTAGTCCAGTAACATAAACACTATGCTACCGTACCCTACGGAGAGTCTGGCACAGTGGGACAGAAGTGCGTCGGAGAGTCCAGCACTGTGGGGCATGAGGGTGTTTGGGTAGTTTTAGTGCATTTTATTGATGAGCAAATGGTTGCTTTGAAAAAAAAATGAGGAATTTGATTTGTTCAGTGTCTGTTGATTATTCATTTCTCATTTGGTCCATTTTGCAACTTTTTAATTCGTCCACATTTAATCAATTAGATATTTGATTGGTAACCTAACAGTTAAATGCTTATTTCGACCAACCAAATTTTTTGGCCTGGTGGACATGTGACATTTTGAGGTGGGATGCCCTGAAGTGTAACACTTTTAATGTGTTACACATCTGTGACCAGAGTGAAAGATGTGGTGTGACAGATGCTTCCTAGAAGCAAGACTTTTAAATAGATGATATTCGAGCCAATCAAGCAGCTATGACACACACGGTGTGTGAAATACATAGAATCATAGAATGGTTACAGCACAGAAGGAGGCCATTTGGCCCATCGAGCCCATGCCGGCTCTCTATAAGACCAAACCAGTTAGTCCCATTCCCCTGCTCTATCCCCGTAGCCCTACTAATTTTTTCCCTTCACGTATTTATCCAATTCCTTTTTGAAAGCCACGATTGAATCTGCCTTCACCACCCTTTCAGGCAGTGCATTCCAGATCATAACTACACGCTGCATAAAAAAGTTTTTCCTCACATCGCCTTTGGTTCTTTTGCCAATCACCTTAAATTTGTGTCCTCTGGTTCTTGACCCATCTGCCAATGTGAACAGTTTCTCTTTATTTACTTTATCTAAACCCTTCATGATTTTGAACTTCTTTCAAATCTCCTCCCAACCTTCTCTGCTCTAAGGAGAACAACCCCAGCTTCTCCAGTCTATCCACGTAACTGAAGTCCCTCATCCCTGGAACCATTTTAGTAAATCTCTTCTGCACTCTCTCTAAGGCCTTCACATCCTTCCTAAAGTGCGGTGCCCAGAATTGGACACAATACTGCAGTTGTGACCGAACCAGTGTTTTATAAAGGTTCATCATGACTTCCTTTCTTTGTTGCTCTATGCCTCTATTTATAAAGCCCAGGATCCCGTATACTTTTTTAACTGGTTTCTCAACCTGTTCTGCCACCTTCAAAGATTTGTACACATATAACCCCAGGTCTCTCTGTTCCTGCACCCCATTTAGAATTGTACCATTTAGTTTATATCGCCTCTCCTCATTCTTCCTGGCAAAATGTATCACTTTGCACTTCTCTGTGTTAAATTGCATCTGTCATGTGTCCCATTCCACCAGCCTGTCTATATCCTCTTGAAGTCTATCACTATCCCCCTCACTGTTTACTACACATCCAAGTTTTGTGTCATCTGCAAATTTTGAAATTGTGCCCTGTACACCCAAGTCTAAGTCATTAATATATCAAAAAAAGCAGAGGCATCCTCCTGCCCCACAGTGCCGGATTCTCTGACACCCTCCTGCCCCACAGTGCCATACTCTCTGACACCCTCCTGCCCCACAGTGCCAGATTCTCTGACACCCTCCTGCCCCACAGTGCCAGATTCTCTGACACCCTCCTGCCCCACAGTGCCAGATTCTCTGACACCCTCCTGCCCCACAGTGCCAGATTCTCTGACACCCTCCTGCCCCACAGTGCCATACTCTCTGACACCCTCCTGCCCCACAGTGCCGGATTCTCTGACACCCTCCTGCCCCACAGTGCCATACTCTCTGACACCCTCCTGCCCCACAGTGCCGGATTCTCTGACACCCTCCTGCCCCACAGTGCCAGATTCTCTGACACCCTCCTGCCCCACAGTGCCAGATTCTCTGACACCCTCCTGCCCCACAGTGCCAGATTCTCTGACACCCTCCTGCCCCACAGTGCCAGATTCTCTGACACCCTCCTGCCTCACAGTGCCAGATTCTCTGACACCCTCCTGCCCCACAGTGCCAGATTCTCTGACACCCTCCTGCCCCACAGTGCCGGATTCTCTGACACCCTCCTGCCCCACAGTGCCAGATTCTCTGACACCCTCCTGCCCCACAGTGCCAGATTCTCTGACACCCTCCTGCCCCACAGTGCCAGATTCTCTGACACCCTCCTGCCCCACAGTGCCAGATTCTCTGACACCCTCCTGCCCCACAGTGCCAGATTCTCTGACACCCTCCTGCCCCACAGTGCCAGATTCTCTGACACCCTCCTGCCCCACAGTGCCATACTCTCTGACATCCTCCTGCCACGTAGAGAGGGGCAGGAAGGATCTTTTCTTGGCCTGTATAGACCCTGTACAAAGGGGGCGAGTGCTGGTCAAACCTCACGCACCAGGTGCTTGCCGGTGTTTCTTGCAATGTGAGGCAGGCAGGTGCCAGAGATGCACCGGTAATGGCGCAGGTGCCCACTGGCCCCATGATAATGAGGCACCCTCCCACTGATCCCACATACTCCGATGGGGTCAATGCTCCGATGGCACGATCCCAGTGAGACTGCCAGGTTTGTGATCTGTGGGTTTTCAGGCCCATTGTGTGCTAAATTTCACCTGAAATTGTTAGCCATGAGATTAAGGTTGGTACTAAAGTTCTTGTTTAATTTGAAAATTAACAGCAGTTGTCTATTCACACACCGACCCTGAGGCACACTATAGAGAAGCACAGTGACAATATTTTAAAAAGTAACGCCCTGAGGCTGAGTGCATATAAGAAACAGCTGAACACATGTTGTGTGTCTCCAAACAGCTGTCTGCTGTCTTATTAAGTCTTTTAAACCAGCATAGCTTGCCAAAATTAGCCCAGAGGACCATAGAAGTAACCGTGATATGGAGAACTCCCTGGTAGTGACTAGTTGCAGCAAGCAGTCGGAGTCACTGACGGTATTTGCAACAGATTGAAGCAATGTGGCCCTGCAAGTGAAAAATGATTAACAGAAAGCTTGAGTGGTTAGTGCTCCTTGGCAGACACATCTGTTCCTTTCACTAATTGCCTATAACTTTTCATTAGCTACTGCAAGGCTTCGGCTGGTTATTGTCAAGTAAGATAACATTAAATAATCTGCTCTGCGACACAACTTAGTGTAAATCAGGGTGTGGGAAATGAGGCAAAACGGAGGGGGGAAAAGCATATGTTTATTCTAAATTCTGACCAGGCCTAGGGTCTAAGGAAAGTTTAACTTTTTTTGAAAAAAATTTCCGTTGATTGAATTATGTTGAGGTCTATGATGTCATTTTAAGAAATTGCATTTCTGGCGCCGAGCCTCACCGACTGGGAGCATGTATCAGGAGTCCAGGTATCCATTCCCCTCCCCACCATTTTCCATCCATGGAGAAAATCGTGAAGAACGCATGGCCGAATTTCCGATGTGCACTTCCAACGGGTGATGCATTGTTTTCATAATACCACCCCTGTATTTCAACAGATAGCTTTCTTCAATGGCAACACAGTTCATAGAACCTACTAGAACCAATAGGTAATTGCTATTGATGGGTCCAGTATATGTCCAGGGTGGTATTTCCCGAAAGGCAGTAGAATGAAGCAATGTCACCATGAAACAGTAACTGGATTTCATACCAGCTGGCACTGGTAAGATAGCAATAGTTTTTGTTTTTCTCTAATTCTCAGCTGTTACTATTTCTCAACAAGTTCATTAGTGATAACATTGGTCCAATCGTTCTATTTTCTTCTGTTTCAAGTTGGTGGAACAAAACCTGCAGAGGAGATGAAGCAGGTGTTATCCTGATCACAGTAGATGCAGGCCAGCTTCTAGGGCAACTGTAATCATGACCATGGTTAAAATGTTGCCCTTTCAACACCCTCGTACTCAAAAACTCACGCATGACCCATCTGCCCTCTCTACTAATTGCCTTTCCTTTCAAAAGTCCTTGAATGTTTTATTGCCTCCCATACAAGTGCCCATCTCTCTCACGACTCCCTGGTTGAATCCCTCCAATCAGATTTCTCCCAGAGCACCAAAATGGCACTAATCAAAGGCTCAAACATCATTCTCTGTGACTGTGACTGCGATCGTGGAGCACGATCTCTCCTCTGCCTCCTCGATCTCTCCACAGTCTTTGACAAGGTCGACCACACCATGCTCCTCCAATGCCTGTCCTCTGTCATCCAGCTCTATCCACTCCTACCTATCCGATTGTAGCCAAAGCATTTTCAGCAATGGCTTCTCTTTGCATTCCCCCCCTCCCCCGCCCCCGGTACCATCAATTCCCCAAGTATCCATCCTTGGCCCTAATCTCTCTTTCTCATCTATACATTGCCCCTTGGCAACTTCATCTGCAGACATGAGATCAGCTTCCACATCTACTCCCATGATACCCAGCTTTATCTCTCCTCCACCTCTCTCAAGCCCCCCATTGCCTCTATGCTATCAGACTGCTTTTCTGATATCTAGTCTTGGATGAGCCTTATCTTCCTCCAGCTAAACATTAAAAAGACTAAAGCCATAGTCTTTGGCCACCACTACAAACTCCATTCCCTTATCACTGATTCCTTCATCCTCCACGGCCACTGTCTCAAGTGGAACGAGACTGTTTGCAAGCTTGGAGTTCTGTTCGACACAAAACTAGGTTTCCAAATCCAATATCCTCTCCAAAGACTGCCTACTTCCACCTCTGTAAAATTGATCTCCTCTGCCCCTATCTCAGCCCTCCATCACTGCTGAAACCCTTGTTCGTGCCTCTGTTACATCCAGACTCGATTATTCCAATGCTCTCCTTGCTGGTTTCCCATTAGCCCACCTTCCATAAACTCCAGCTCATCTAAAACTCTGTTTCCCCTATCCCATCCCAAACCAGGTCTGGCTCACCCAACACCTACCCCCCCCCCAATCCCCCGCTGCACCTCCCCCCTATCCCCCAGCCATCCATCCTCGCTGACCTGCATTGACCACCAATCCACAAAAGCATCAAATTTAAAATTCTTGTTCTTGTCTTTAAATCTCTCCATGGTCTCGCTCTCCCTATCTCTGTAACTTCCTCCAGTCCTACAGCCCTCCACCAAACTTTCCGGTCCTCTGACTCCAACCTCTTTTGCATCCTTTGCTCTCTTTGCCACACCATTTGTGGCTGTGCCTTCAGTCACCTAGGTCCCACTTCCTGGAATTTCCTCCGTTATTCCATCTGCTTCTCCATCTCCCTTTCCATCTTTAAGACACTGCTTAAATCTCATGGGATATATCTCCTCTACCCCCGTTTCCTCCCCCCCAACTGGTGTTCAGCTGCCCGACAGTCCCGATAGGAGACTATTTTGAGGGCTGGGCTTCGTTAGTGTAGGGCTGGTGGGCTGTGGGAGGAAAACAAGCGCTTGAGGCAGCCTGTTGGTTCTGGGTCGCCACAATATCGGGCAGCCCAGCCGGACTCTGGGCCAGAAGAAGGTAGGTTCATTCTCAGAAGATGGGTAGATGGGATCCAAAGAGGCAGCGGCCCAGGCTGGTTAAAGGCGCTGACTGACCTAATGTGTACTTCTAGCATTTGCAGTTTTTTTTTAATTTGAATAAATAAGTACTTTATTTAAGTATATGAATAAATATATTTGAACAAATATTTTATTTAAACATACAGTACAAGATTTTTCTTCTTGTGTACACTATACTTGAGCGAGAAGAAGGTGTAAGAGGTCTGGAAATAAATCATTAGCGCAGGACTTGCCGCTGACATTATCCAGTGCCTAGCTGAAATCACCCAGGCCTTGGGTCATTAGATAAGTTACACAAAATGCTCTTCAGGGATGAATATAGAACCTGATGGACTACACATGCAATGAAATTTGTTGGATATCTTAATGTAATTTGTGTATCTGGATAGGTACCGCATGTAGAGTGCTCATTCCCAGTCGGCATATCCATTACAAATACTGCAGCAAGTGCCTCTCTTTTCACATTAAAGAGTCCTTTTTAACTTTCTTTCATTTTACAAGGGTCTTCAGCTTTTTATCTTCAACATCAAATCAAGGTAGCAAATAGAAATCATTTTAATATTGCCAAAATTAGAAACAACTGGTAAAATTAACAAAAACATTGCATTTTATGACACCTGTCATACGCCTCTGCAAAGGGGAATATAGAAAATTCAGAGGGGAAGTGAAAAAGGAAATAAGAGGGGCAAAGAGAGAGTATGAGAGTAGACTGGCAGCCAATATAAAAGGGAATCCAGAAGTCTTCTAAGGGCATGTAAACAGTAAATGGGTTGAAAGAGGAGGGGTGGGGCAGATTAGGGACCATAAGGGAGACCTACTCATGGAGGCAGAGGGGATGGCCGAAGTACTAAATGAATACTTTGCATCTGTCTTTACCAAGGAAGAAGATGCTGCCAGAGTCTCAGTAAAGGAAGATATAGTTGAGATACTGGATGGGCTAAAAATTGATAAAGAAGTGGTACTTGAAAGACTAGCTGTACTTAAAGTAGATAAGTCACCCAGTCCGGATGGGATCCATCCTAGGTTGCTGAGGGAAGTAAGGGTGGAAATTGCAGAGGTACTGGCCATAATCTTCCAAACATCCATAGATACGGGGGTGATGCCAGGGGACTGGAGAATTGCAAATGTTACATTCTTGTTCAAAAAAAGGGTGTAAGGATAAACCCAGCAACTATAACAGTTTAGCCTCAGTGGTGGGGAAACTTTTAGAAATGATAATCCGGGACAGAATTAACAGTCACTTGGGCAAGGGTGGATTGATTAGGGAAAGCCAGCATGGATTTGTTCCAGGCAAATTGTGTTTAACTAACCTGATAGAGTTTTTTTGATGAGGTAACAGAGAGGGTAGATGAGGGCAATCCTGTTGATGTGATGTATATGGACTTTCAAAAGGTGTTTGATAAAGTGCTGCATGGTAGGCTTATCATCAAGATTGCGGCCCATGGAATAAAGGGGGCAGTAGCAACATGGATAAAGAATTGGCTAAGGGACAGGAAACAGAGAGTAGTGATCAACGGTTGTTTTTTGGACTGGAAAGAGGTGTACAGTGGTGTTCCCCAGGGGACAGCGCTGGGACCACTGCTTTTCTTGATGTATATTAATGACTTGGACTTGGGTGTACAGGGCACAATTTCAAAATTTGCAGATGACACAAAACCTGGAAGTGTAGTAAACAGTGAGGAGGATAGTGATAGACTTCAAGAGGATATAGAAAGCTGGTGGCATGGGCGGACACATGGCAGATGAAAATTAACGCAGAAAAATGCAAAGTGATACATTTCAGTAGGAAGAATGAGAAAATGCAATATAAACTAGAGGGCACAACTTTAAAAGGGGTACAAGAACAAAGAGATCTGGGGGTATATGTGCACAAATCATTGAACGTGGCAGGGCAGGTTGAGAAACGGTTAAAAACGCATATGGAATCCTGGGCTTTATACATAGAGGCACAGAGTACAAAAGTAAGGAAGTCACGATGAACCTTTATAAATCACTGGTTCGGCCACAACTGGAGTATTGTGTCCAGTTCTGGGCAGTACACTTTAGGAAAGATGTGAAGGCCTTAGAAATGGTCCAGAAGAGATTTACTAGAATGATTCCAGGGATGAGGAACTTTAGTTACGTGGATAGACTGGCGAAGCTGGGGTTGTTCTCCTTGGAACAGAGAAGGTTGAGAGGAGATTTGATAGAGGTATTCAAAATCTTGAAGGGTCTAGACAGAGTAGATAGAGAGAAACTGTTCCCATTAGCAGAAGGATCAAGAACTAGAGGACATAGATTTAAGGTGATTGGCAAAAGAACCAAAGGTGACATGAGGAAAAGCTTTTTTACACAGTGAGTGGTTACGATCTGGAATGCACTGCCCGAGGGGGTGGTGGAGATAGATTCAATCATGGCCTTCAAAAGGGAACTGGATAAGTACTTGAAAGTAAAACATTTGCAGGGCTACGTGGAAAGGGCGGGGAGTGGGACTAGCTGGATTGCTCTTGCATAGAGCCAGCGCAGACTTGATGGGCCGAATGGCCTCCTTCCTTGCTGTAACCTTTCTATGATTCTATGATTCTATGATTTTCAGATATAGATCTTGTTACTTTATCCATAGTTCCCTGGGCCTCATTTAGACCACCTCTTGAGGCTCATGCCCAGACCTTCCCCTTTAATCATCCGCTAAGTATTCCCTTAATAAAATATAATTTCCTTATAATCAAAAAAAATTATCACCTATCCAATCTCAAATCCTTTCCCTAAAGTTGGTTAGGAAATGAGAAACAGACGTTGTGTTTTAATTTAAATAAACTGAATAAGTTGAAAGCTCTGTTCATTATGATAAATAAGGTCAAAAGGAACTCCAAGGAGCATAATCAAATGAGAGGAGGAAATGAGAAAATTTCAAAAGAACTTTTGAAGTTAAGAAGAAAATCTTTAAAAAATCAGGGATAATTTTTCATATTTAGAGTAAGACAGGACAAAGTAAAGAAATATTGGAGCAAAAGAAGTGGACAAGAAGGTTCCAGTACAACTCGGATTTCAAGTTCAAGCGATGCAAAAGTGACAGTCTAACTATCCGTCCTGATCGGATTTCAGACTGGTGTAGTGTGAAACACCTCGGGGGAAGGTGCTTGGGTTTGATATTGCATGCACTCCGCAGCCTGAGCATATAATCTAGGCTGATAGTTCAGTGTAGCACTGAGGGAGTATTGCATTGTCAGAGGTGCTGTCATTCGGATGAGTCATTAAACGGAGGCCCAACCTGCCTGTGCAGGTGGACATAAAAGCTCCCATGGCATCATTTGAATAAGGGCAGGGTGACGTCCTGGTTAACATTTCTCTCTCAACCAACACCACCAAAACAAATTAGCTGGTCATTCATCATATTTGCTGTCTTTGGAACATTGCTCTGCACAAATTGGTTGCCGCATCAACCTGCATAACAACAGCGCAAGCTGTGGGATGTTTTGAGGATGTGATGAGATGCTGTATAAATGCAAGTTCTTTCTTTCTTCCCATTTGTTATTTTTTTTAAATTACTTCTTATGTCTTTTAAGTTTTCCTTTCTATACCTTTCTCCTTGAATTTTGTTTATTTTGTTGATTTATTTATTTTGTTTTCTTTTATGCTTAAATGGAATTTTCATACCTCAACTGTTACTAAATCTGCTTCTGAGAAACTGTTTTCTCTTTTGTGACAAATACTTTCCCCTCAACAGCTCTTATCACTCTAAAGCTCTAAGCAATCTAAGACTTGAATATTGTTCCCAAGTCTGGTGAGGCTCTTCTAACGCCTCCCTTGCATTCCTGCACCAGATAGAAGAGAAGTTTGTCATCTGATGGATGATCCTTCTTTCATTCACTGCTCTAACCTCTCTCATCGCAAACTTTTTTGGTCTCTCTCTATTTCATTAATACTATTCTGCTTATTATTCCACTGAACTTAATGGGTGTCAGTCGTGGCTCAGTGGTGGCAGTTTTGCCTCTGACTCAGAAGGTTGTGGATTCAAGTCCTAAACCAGAGATTTGAGCACATAACCCAGGCTGACACTCCATTGCAGTACTGAGGGATTGCTGCACTGTCGGAGGTGCCATCCTTCGGATGAGATGTTAAACCGATACCCCGTCTGCCTTCTCAGGTGGCCATATGAAAATAAATTAGCAAAAAATATAAAAACAGATAGCAAGAGTTTCTATAGTTATATAAAAAGAAAAAGGGTGGCTAAGGCAAACGTAGGTCCCTTAGAGGATGAGACCGGGAAATTAATGGTGGGAAACATGGAGATGGCAAAAATGCTGAACAAATATTTTGTTTCAGTCTTTACGGTAGAGGACACTAAGAATATCCCAACACTGGACAAACAGGGGGCTCTAGGGGGGGAGGAGCTAAATACGATTAAAATCACTAAGGAATTGGTACTCAGTAAATTAATGGGACTCAAGGTGGATAAATACCCTGGACCTGATGGCTTACATCCTAGGGTCTTGAGGGAAGTGGCAGCAGGGATTGTGGATGCTTTGGTAATAATTTTCCAAAATTCTCTGGACTCAGCAAAGGTCCCGGCAGATTGGAAAACTGCTAATGTAACACCCTTATTTAAAAAGGGTAGTAGGCAGAAGGCTGGAAATTATAGACCAGTTAGCCTAACATCTGTGGTGGGTAAAATTTTGGAGTCTATTATTAAGGAGACAGTAGCGGAACATTTGGATAAACATAATTTAATAGGACAAAGTCAGCATGGCTTTACGAAGGGGAAGTCATGTCTGACAAATTTGCTTGAGCTCTTTGAGGACATAACGTACAGGGTAGATAAAGGGGAACCAGTGGACATAGTGTATTTAGACTTCCAGAAGGCATTCGACAAGGTGCCACATAAAAGATTATTGCTCAAGATAAAGAATCACTGGATTGGGGGTAATATTCTGGCATGGGTGGAGGATTGGTTCTCTAACAGGAAGCAGAGAGTTGGGATAAATGGTTCATTCTCGGACTGGCAACCTGTAGCCAGTGGTGTTCTGCAGGGGTCGGTGCTGGGTCCCCAACTCTTTACAATCTATATTAACGATTTGGAGGAGGGGACCGAGTGTAACATATCAAAGTTTGCAGATGATACAAAGATGGGAGGGAAAGTAGAGAGTGAGGAGGACATAAAAACCTACAGGGGGATATAGACAGGCTGGGTGAGTGGGCGGAGATTTGGCAGATGCAATACAATATTGGAAAATGTGAGGTTATGCACTTTGGCAAGAAAAATCAGAGAGCAAGTTATTATCTTAATGGTGAGAAACTGGAAAGTACTGCAGTACAAAGGGATCTGGGGGTCCTCGTGCAAGAAAATCAAAAAGTTAGTATGCAGGTGCAGCAGGTGATCAAGAAGGCCAACGGAATGTTGGCTTTTATTGCTAGGGGGATAGAATATAAAAACAGGGAGGTATTGCTGCAGTTATATAAGGTATTGGTGAGACCGCACCTGGAATACTGCATACAGTTTTGGTGTCCATACTTAAGAAAAGACATACTTGCTCTCGAGGCAGTACAAAGAAGGTTCACTCGGTTAATCCCGGGGATGAGGGGGCGGACATATGAGGAGAGGTTGAGTAGATTGGGACTCTACTCATTGGAGTTCAGAAGAATGAGAGGCGATCTTATTGAAACATATAAGATTGTGAAGGGGCTTGATCGGGTGGATGCGGTAAGGATGTTCCCAAGGATGGGTGAAACTAGAACTGGGGGGCATAATCTTAGAATAAGGGGCTGCTCTTTCAAAACTGAGATGAGGAGAAACTTCTTCACTCAGAGGGTAGTAGGTCTGTGGAATTTGCTGCCCCAGGAAGCTGTGGAAGCTACATCATTAAATAAATTTAAAACAGAAATCGACAGTTTCCTAGAAGTAAAGGGAATTAGGGGTTACGGGGAGCGGGCAGGAAATTGGACATGAATTTAGATTTGAGGTTAGGATCAGATCAGCCATGATCTTATTGAATGACGGAGCAGGCTCGAGGGGCCGTTGGCCTACTCCTGCTCCTATTTCTTATGTTCTTATGTTCTTATTAAAAGATCCCATGGCACTATTCAAAGAGGAGCAGGGGAGTTCTCCCTGGTGTCTTGGCCAATATTTATCCCTCAACCAACATCACTAAAACAGATGATCTGGCCATTATCACATTGCTGTTTGTGGGACCTTGCTGTGTGCAAATTGGCTGCCGCATTTCCTACATTACACCTATGACTACACTTCATTGGCTGTAATGCAATTTGGGACGTCCCGAGGTCGCGAAAGGCGCTACATAAATGCAAATCTTTTTTTTTGGACTTTCATCTCTTGTTCCTATTAAGCTGCAAGTATGCCATCCTACACACTGTTGTATCATGGTCCTTGGCAAGTAATTTTGGTTTCTTGATACAAAATGTATAAACAATACTCTATTTTATTCATAGAAAGCACAGGAACAGGTTATTGGTCCCATGAAGTCTGCAGCATTGTTTTTCTCCACTAGTTACCTACTCTAATCCCATTCTTCAACTAACTCTCCCTACCCTTTATTATTCCTGCTTTGCTAGCAACTATATAATTTCCTTTTAAAACAATTCATGCTGTCTGCTTCATCAACAGTTTGTGGCAGAGAATTCCACTTCTCACCATCCTCTACGTAATGGATTTTTTTCTAACCTCCCCTTTTAATTCTCTTTGTGGTTATTTTATATTGGATGTCAGCCCTAGCTCAGTGGTAGCAGTTTTGCCTTTGAGTCATAAAGGCTGTGGGTTGAAGCCCCACTTTTCAGGCTTAAGGATACAATCTAGGCTGACATTTCAGTGCTGTACTATTAACGAGGCTGTTTTTCAAATGAAATGTTAAACTAATGCCCTGTCTGCCTGCTCAGATGGATGCAAAAGATCCAATAGCACCATTTGAAGAAAGGCAATGGAGTTTTCTTCATGTCCTAGCCAATATTTAGCCCTCAACCAGCACCACTAAAATAGATTAACTGGTCATCTACTTCATTGCTGTTTGTGGGACCTTGCTGTGCACAAATTGGCTGCCATATTTGCCTATATTACAACAGTGACCATGCTACAAAATACTACACTAGTTGTGAATCACTTTAGGTTGTCCCGGGGACATGGAAGGTGCAATATAAATGCAAGTTCTTTCTTTCTATTCACAAGGTATTAAGGGGAACAGATAGGGTGGATAGAGAGAAACTATTTCCACTGGTTGGGGATTCTAGGAGTAGAGGGCACAGTCTAAAAATTAGAGCCAGACCTTTCAGGAGCGAGATTAGAAAACATTTCTACACACAAAGGGTGGTAGAAGTTTGGAACTCTCTTCCGCAAACTGCAATTGATACTAGCTCAATTGCTAAATTTAAATGTGAGATAGATAGCTTTTTGGCAACCAAAGGTATTAAGGGATATGGGCCAAAGGCAGGTATATGGAGTTAGATCACAGATCAGCCATGATCTTATCAAATGGCGGAGCAGGCACGAGGGGCTGAATGGCCTACTCCTGTTCCTATGTTCCTATGTTCCTAAGAGGCAGGCTATAGAGCTACTGGAATAGCACCCTGCTCTAGCTGTGGGAGATGGCAAGATTGGTGGAACAGTGCAGGTGGCTATGTTAGTGGGTACACACTTAGATAGTTGCTATGGCGTCCCTGTGAAGCAACACACAACCAGAAACGTCCACTGCATTCCGTGTCTCCTTATTCCCAAGGGAATTATGCTCACCCATTCTTAGCTTATGCCCTTCTTTCCTGCAGATTCATCAAAGCTATTGGAGCAGGCAATGATGAAGAGGAGGAAGATGATGATGAGAGGGAGGAGGAGGAACAGGAAGGCAGAAATATCTCCCTCATCGACATTGCGATGGCAATGACGATGAGGATGATGATGAGGAACAGAATACTGAGGAAAAGGCCATCCAGGACTTCCTAGAGCAACATCCTTCCCATGTTCTTTAGCCACAACATCCTTAATGTCACTCCCTTTTCACTCTGACACTGCTCAGATACCATCACCTGGAAAGAATTTGACTAAGTGAGGATATGTCACCGGGTGAATGACAGGGCATAAGGGAGCCAGAGGAGTGGGTGAGGATGTGCCAACTTAACAGAGGAAAAGGTTACCTTTGAGGGACCCAAAACTCATGGGTACTTATCAGAAAAGGAACATCACACCTCTGTGCGGACTCTGAGGTAAGTCTTCAAGCAGTCAACTGACAGCTGTGACTCTGGAGTATTACAGCCTCATTTGAGGCTGTGTCATGGAACCTTGATGAGTACAGAAAGAGTTGGTTCATCCATGACTTAATGTCAGACAGGGGAGCACATTGGTAGCCTTTTATTCACATTTGTTTCAGTTCTTTATAACCACTTAAAGGAAACATAATAAAAACTAATGTTTATGGCCTTTGACTCATGTCTAGATAAAACATGAGAGATGTTTATGTGACAGAATATGTCTGGAGTCCATTACAAAGTATGTTTCCAAGGGAGTTGGTGATCTTACGTTATTTCATTTCATGAAGATTATCCAGTCCATGTACTCATTTTATTTATTCTCATGATGTGAGCATAGTTGGCAAGGCCAGCATTTATTGACCATGTCTAGTTGCCCTGCTAAGATGGTGGTGGGCCTTCTTCCTGAACCGTTGCAGTCAGTATGATGAAGGTACTCCCACAATGCTGGTAGGTAGGGTAATTTATTCTTTGTAGCAGTTTGATCCAACTGAGAAGCTTGTAAGGCCACTTTAGAGGGCAGTTAAGAGTCAACGACATTGGTGTGGTATTGGAGTCACATATAGGCCAGGCTGTGAAAGGATGGTGAGTTTGTTTCTTTAGAGGACATTGGTGAACAAGTTGGATTTTTACGACAATCCGATAGCTTCATGGTCATATTTACTGATACCAGCTTTTTATTTGCAGATTTTTAAAAACTGATTTCAAATTCTCAAACTGCCATGATAGGATTGTGAGCTCACATTCTCCAGATTATTAGTCCAGGCTGATGATTATTGGTCCAGTAACATAACCACTACACTACCATACCCTAGCGTAACTTTCAGTGCTGTTTTTGAAGTCTTATTTATCTGTTAGAGCAAATGTAGTGAATTCCTGTGATCCCTACTTTGAAAATAATTGTAAGCAATTTTACAACACCAAGTTAATTGTTGGACTATAACTTGGTGTTGTAAAATTGCTTACAATTGTCAACCCCAGTCCATCACCGGCATCTCCACATCTTGAAAATAATTGGAAGTCACATAATTGATTGTTGAAGGGTAGGAATAGTTTGCCCCAGACTGTTGATATTGCTCAGTGAAGACACACCTAAAAAGATATCCTATCTTCCTGTTTCAGATGCTGAATAACCTGCTGTGTATTTTCAGTTTTTATTTCAGATTTCCAGCATTTGTGATTTTTCCTTTTATCTCCACCTATTGATGTTGCCTGTCCTGTGCAGAATTTTATCTCCTGAAGAACATCTGTAATGCTGGAAGTGCTCACTGCTTCAAGCACATCATCTTGTGAAGAAGAACAAAGGCAGGAAAAGGTTGTGTTAATTTTTTAGGTGAACTTGAAGCAACTGAAGTTCAAACATAAAGGGCTGATGGTAGTTGCTGTTAAGCATTTGACCTTTGAAGCACCAGTCACAGCAATCATTGTGCTTATTGTATAGAATTTCTCTTTATTCAGATTAATGCACAGAAAAGTAACCAAAACATGGGCATAATGTTCTTCCAATCAAGTGATTCTTATCTCCTAAACTTCTGCAAATTTTTTTGCCACAAACTACAGTAAATATTGATAAATTTTTGATCATTTTACAACTGCTCTAAAGTTATTTTGCAGTTTCCATTTAATATTAAATTTGCAAAATAAATTTTACTATTTTCCATTCTCATTAGCTGACCTCAGTAAATTGTATTAAAAGAGGCAAGCCAATTTTCCCCTATAAATTATTTAATATGAACAGGAAGTTTATACAGACTATGCTTCATGCATTAGGCGCTTCCTGGAAGATATATCTTTCCACTGTGACAACATACATAAGTTTTAATTATGATGTCTTTTTTCCTTGTTGATAAGACACATTATTCTGGGCTCCACACTTTAGGAATGATGTGAAGGCCTTAGAGAAAGCGCATAAGAGATTTACTAGAATAGTACCAGGGATGAGGGACTTGAGTCACGTGGAGAGACTGGAGAAGTTGGGCTTGTTCTCCATAGAGCAGAAGGTTAAGGGGAGATTTGATAAAGGTGTTCAAAAGCATGAATGGTTTTGATAGAGTAAATAAGGAGAAACTGTTTCCAGTGGCCGAAGGGTTGGTAACCAGAGGACACAGATTTAAGGTGATCAGCAAAAGAACCACAGGCGACATGAGGTGTTTTTATGCAGAGAGTTGTAATGATCTGGAATGCGATGCCTGAAAGGGTGATGAAAGCAGATTCAGTAATATCTTTCATAAGGGAATTGAATAAATACTTGAAGGGAAAAAAACTTACAGGGCTTTGGGGGAAGAGCAGGGGAATGGGACTAATTGGATAACTCTTTCAAAGAGCTGGCACAGGCACGATGGGCCAAATGGCCTCCTTCTGTGCTGTAACATACTATGATACTATGGCAATCAATGATTATATTTTTGAAGAGTAAAGCAGATTTTTATGCCTTTGATGGCAATCAAACGGACAGGTAATGGAGATAAGAAAAAGTTATAAGTACACATGAAAAGGGGAGAACTTTACAGATTTGCTCTTCTGGCTGGAAGCTTCACCTACTGGAATTCAGACACATGCTCCTCATCATTTTCCATACATTCATGTTAATGGACAGATAATGCACACAAACCTGAATTCCCTACGTGCACTTCTAGCTTCCACCCTGGTGAGTGGAGTCCAGAGTTTTGGGCCTAGAAATTCGATGGCTCTGTGCCATTTTTTTGGGTGCTAATTGGGCACCTGAGCCTCTGATATGGCGGGCTAGAAGCACAAACTCATTACTAGCCGGAAGTGCACCGTGTACCATATTGGTGTGGGCAAAAAAAAGGTGCCCACAGCCCACGCCTGAAACAGACATTAGACCTTTGTAAATGCAAATAAGGGACCTAATATCTATTTGAGGCCCCCTGTGCAAAATTGGGTCGCTCTGAACACAGCCAGCACTGCCAATCGCACCCCTCCCGATCGGCCCTTCTCTCCCTGTCGTCCCCCTCCCAATCACTTTCCCCTTTAAGTACTTACCTGAGGGCCACTTACGGCGGTGCAGTGGCCGGATATTGGTGAGCTGCCTGGGGATGCCCAGTAGTTGTCCATAGCTTGCCGGTGTCATTTAAATGAGGCCCAAGGACCAATATCGGGTGTACCTTGGTCTACCTGTTCAGGCACAGTGATCGTTCCCTGTGTCCTGTTCTACTCCTAGGTCTTTGAATATTGAGTTGACATCTAGTGAGATACTCGCATCTGATGAGAGTGAAGTGGCAATCCTCCCCCACCCTGGTTTCTAGTTGGTTCTCCTGGTGGGAAGTTGTGAGTCAGACTAACAACCTGTCCACATGAAAAGGGACTTTTTTATGGAGACAAGTCAGAGCGTGATCTGCTGGATGTAAAGTAGTGGAAGAAATGGGCTGACTCATGTGACGCTGGGCACAGAAGAGAGGAAAAGCAAGAAGATTCCCAGTTCTCAATAGTCCAACTGTGAGTGCAAATTTATATAATCCCCCCTTAAAAGAGCAAAGTGCAACTCTCCTGTGTGCACCTATGCATGCACAGGTGTGTGTGTTTTTTTGTGGCTATCAGCCAAGTTTGCTGCAGCTGTGATGTTCCCTGCAGTTGAATATTTTGTCATCATTCCATGTCCAGGCTCAAATTATAAAGAATGGCCACTTGGTTAAGGTGTCGGAGGTCTGCTGTCAAGTATGGAATGGTACCCCAGCAGAGAAGGGGGACATTGAAAGAAAAACTGAGATCTCAAAAAAAATGAAGTGCAAAGTCAGTGAAAGTCTAGTCATGATGTATTCTAGTGAATTTATGGAGGGAAAGCTCTATGAGAGATAAGTATAGACCTTTGCCAGTTAAATATCACTAAAATCAGTCATGCAGCCACATTGGTTATAATTAGTAGTAAGGAACTTAAAAGCATAACAGTTAATAAATAGTAATAATAGATAATAATAATATACCTACAGAACATTTGCACAGGTGCTAATTCATTTTATATTTATTTTACAGTATTTCCTTAATAGGAATAGGAATGGGCCATTCAGCCCCTCGAGCCTGCTCTGCCATTCAATTAGAGCAAAGCTGATCTGAACATCAACTCCATTTACCCGCCTTAGCTCCATAGTCCTTCAAACCCTAAACTAACAAAAATCTATCGATCTCAGTCTTGAAAGCTCTAATTGTCCTAGCATCCGCAGCCTTTTTAGGAGAGAGAATTCCAGATTTCTCCGACCCTTTGTGTGAAAAAGAGCTTCCTGATTTCCCTTCTAAATGGCCTAGCTCTAATTTTAAGATCATGTTCCCTCGTTCTTGATTCCCCCATCGGAGGAAATAGTTTCTCTGCATCTACCCTATTGAATCTGTTTAACATTTTAAACACCTTAATCAGATTACCCTTCAATCTTCTATACTCAAGGGAATACAAACCAAGTTTATGCAACCTGTCCTCATAACTTAACCCTTTAAATTAGCATATCATTCTGATGAATCTGCACTGCACCCCCTCAAGGCCAATATATCCTTCCAGAGTTGGGGTGTCCAAAACTGAACTTAGTACTCCAGATGAGGTCTGGCCAAGGCTCTGTACAACTGAAGCATAACTTCCTCCCTTTTGTAATCTAGCCCCCTTGAGACAAAGGCCAATATTCCAATAGACTTTTTGATTGCTTTTTATACCTGACTTCTAGCTTTAAATGATTTGTGTACTTGGACTCCCAAATCTCTTTGCTCCTCTACAGTTCCTTGTTCCTCACCACTTAGCAAATATTTTGATTTATCTTTCTTAGGTCCAAAATAGATGACCTCACACTTACCCACATTAAACTCCTTCTGCCAACCGAAGAAGAATAACTGGATAAAAGAAACATGTTTGCTCAGCATGAGATGGAATTTCCTGTGGAGACGTAATTGGGAAGTTACACCCAAAACAATGCTCATTTATGCGACCATTTTGCCAATGTCTGTGTGCACCCAAATTTCCGGCCAATCTCATTAACATACGCTGAAATGTAAAAATGGGCATAAACAAGTGGAAATCAGCGTAAACAATCGGAGCTCAAGGAAATGCTGAACTCGCACCATACATTCCTTCTTTAAGAATGAAACAAGTTTCAATTAGACACAGAATGTTTAAGAACATACAATAGTGGAAGATTTTCAATTTTTAATGTGACTTATACTGATGCCATAAAAATGCATTCAAGGAAACAGAAAATACAGTGCAGTTCTCAGTGAGGATAAATATATATATATTTATAAATCACGCTAAAAATTGCGATATAACACCAGAGAAATTATTTTGTTTCCTGCTGGTCCAGAATTCTGGGTTTAATTATGTACTAGCATAATTGTAAGAAATGCATGTGTATCTCTTTTTAGCCTGGGGGCGGAACCATTATAATGAGCCGAGATGCATTCAGGCACAAGGATCGTAAGTCAATTGTAAAAGAGCGAGGAAATTCTGGCATAGCGTAATTACATGTTTAACTCACACACAAGTTCTGATTTTTTTACGTCGGACATTTGCTTTATGTCCCGATTACACGTGTCTCTAGGCGCAAATACACAGGAAATTACACTCCCCAGTTACAGGGCTGGAATATATAATTAAAATTCAAAATTCAAAATTTTTTTTAAATGGTGGGAACTGATAAAGAGTGATATCTAGGGGAAATGTATCGATCCTGGGTGTCAGACCTTACTTCTGGGGACTTTTACCTATTTCCTCCAACTAAAAATGTTGTTAAATTGGTAGAAATCGGAACAATTTAAAATGTTATGAAAGAAGATGGGAGGAGCCTACTGTATCCTTGACCCGGATTTTCCTGGGGCCATTGTAATGATATGTCTACGGCATAGGAACCCTTGAAGGGTGCAAAAGAAAGAAGAAATTATAGTGTAAGTTACTCTCGCCATTAGTTAGGCCATTCCATGGGCACAATTTTAACACTGAAAAACAGGTGGGTTGGGGGCAGGGGGGCATTGAAAATCGCAACCATTTCAGACCCGCCCCCAACCTGCCTCCAACCCGCCCATTTCTGGTTTTCACTGGGGTGGGACAAGGGGCTGGCAACCAACCCGCTCCCAGGAGGCGGGTTGATCACTTTCCAAGAAGGCTGCGGGCCTCCATTTTTACTGATTTTGTAATTTCAGCCCCTGGGAGCCAGGATTCCCATGTCTTCTCCTTCACGCCAAGTGAGAGGAGCCGAGAAGGTCCATAACTGCAGGTAAGTGCCTTTCTGGCACAGCTTGTGGGCCCGGAGGAACAGGAGTTCTTCCCCAAGGCCCAACAAGCCTACCAGCAGCAACCCCACCCAATGATCGCGGACCCCCCCCAAACTCCAATTTCGCCCCCTATCGCGGACCCCACCACTCAATCTCCGATCCCGACACCCATCGATCGTGGACCCCTGTGATGACCCCCAATCCCAACAAACCCCCCCCCCCATGACTGACCCCTGATCCCTCCCCCATGACTGACTCCCCCACGCCCCCATGCCCCCTCCCCATCCATACAATCAAAGACTTACCTGAAGACTTAAACTTTTCATGTCCTCTCCCTGGCTGCTCTCCCATCCGACTGAGACCAGCCTGTCAATCAGACCGCTCTGTTGGACGGCAAACCGACAAAAAAAATTACGTCCTTACGTCAAAATTGTAAGGAAGTCCGGGAAACCCGTACTTCCGGGTTTCCTGTCAGCAATTTGACCCCCCCCCCGCCCCCTTCCCGGCTCGGGGTCAAAATCACGCTCGATATGTTCCTGGGTTTCCACACTGCTCTACCGTTACCCTCGCTGAAAACAGTTAGACGTTAATTATCATAGCTCCGCCCACATTAAACTCAATGGCGATTGCCATTTTCCTGGATTAAGACCAGTTTTCATGCCACTGCCGCTTAGATTTAAAAATGTGCTGGAGGCCTGGCAGCGGCATAATAGTGACTTTATAAGGGGAACGGTAGCATAGTGGTTATGTTACTGGACTAGTAATCCAGGGGCCTGGACTAATAATCCGGAGTCATGAGTTCAAATCCCGCCACGGCAGCTGGGGAATTTAAATTCAATGGGGAGCGGGCAGGAAATTGGACATGAAGCTGAGTTCGGATCGGTCAATGCCCTGTGGGTGGCGGAGAGGGCCCAGGGGCTATGTGGCCGGGTCCTGCTCCGACTTCTTGTGTTCTTTAGATTTGTGGTTGGGATCAGATCAGCCATGATCTTATTGAATGGCGGAGCAGGCTCGAGGGGCCGATTGGCCTACTCCTGCTCCAATTTCTTATGTTCTTATGTTTATAAAGCCTTCACTGAATCAGACTTTTACTTTTACATGACTTTTAAATAACTTTTAATGCAGTGAAAATAATGTTGAAAAGTATAAATAACGATCTCTGAGCCAAAGACATAGCAAAGGAAGATGTTTCAGCAAAATACCAGAAGCTCAAGCAAAAAGTTGGCCCAGAATTTGCTGTAGCCGGTCAATGAACGGCACCCACTGTTAGTTAGACTTGCCCTTGCCCGTTTAATCTCCGTGATATTTTGCCCTGCAAGTTACTAGAAGTGCGAGATGGAAATGGCACAGTGAACAGGGCAAACAACTGTGTATCTCCTTAACCAATCAGATTGAAGGATTGTGAAATGATCTGTGCAAGGGCTGAGAAGGAAGTGTAAATTAGAGTGGGTAAATTCAATGTCAAATCAGGTACAGAAAGAGAAATAAAGAGAGGGAAAGGAACATTGGATTATTAAGAGAGAGAAAAAAAAGTTAAATAAAAATTTTACTTTTAAATTTAAAAAAAACTCCAACGATTAAAACCTGCAGGAATGAGACTCTACACTTGCAATGGTTAACTTTCAGTGCCAGAGAGGTTGACTGACAGTAATTAACACTGAAATGGACAAGCCCTAACTTTCTGTGGTGAGTTTAGTTCATATCCAGCACACAAACACAGCAACTTCACGCTGTTCAATGCATTTTCACGAAGCTAACGGCGGAACAGCGCATCTCGGATAGCAACTTTTGGATTTTCGCGTTTAACTGCCCTCGCCTAAAGTTGCTGTGTGATTTGCGCATAAGTAATAGTGAGCAGCATTAGCCTCCCCGTTATTTTGACAGCAAATTCTGGGCCATTGGATTACATTGAGTAAAAATAAACATCCCTACAATACCAGAGAGTCAGTTTCACTAACTGGGGCACATTTATCAACCCTTTTGGAGTTCAAACTAAAGCTATTGTCATTTACATCATTTAACGGCCATTCTGTATAAACTTGCTTTATAAGTTTTTTTTAAAAATCAAGTCTATAATGAAGAAAAATGCAGATGGCCGTTATCGGTTCTCTTCCGTAAAACTAAATCCCTTTATTGGCCATTGGCTGCAGCGTTTCTGATTTGCCACTTTCCTCACTGTGACGTATTCACATCAGTTTTACAGTAAAATTTGCCGTGAGTTCACCACTGGAGGATTAGGGTGTACAATGGTCTAACTTGTGGCGTTCATCATCAAAATCGCAAATGCAGGAAAATCTGAGTCCTTATCTCTAGGTTCCTCTTTTCTGTCGTTTGTCATGTTTTTTCATTTTATATTTTTTCTATGTTTGTGAATAGGTTAAAAATAGGTTAAAAATGCTCCTTACATTGTATGTCATTCATTGAAATATCAATGACAATCATACAAAGAATCCCATATTTCTAAATCTGCATTACATTTATTTGATATTTTAAAATTGTCTGTTAGTACATAAACCTTTTGTCATATACTGAAATGGTTTTTAAGAATCTTGCTACTGGACAAGCCATTTCAAACTTCAATATAGAAACCGATTTGACAACCATCCCTTCTGTTTCATAAGTTTAACCCTTCCCAATCTTAACCTAATTGTTAATGTATTTTTAAATTAATGTTACAGAGACTAACTTTTCCACAGCTATGTCACGCACGAGTATTCTCTGCACATGAATTGAGCCAATTTTGAAGCCTCAATAAGCATAAAATAGGATTTGTGCCCATGACTGCACTACCCCTAATTTCCATCCTGTTCATGCTGAAATGTAAAATTGAAGTTACGCACCCTTGTGTGCGCCTCATCGTAGCACTAATTTGAAACAGGAGGATATAAACAGTCATCTTGCCTAACACATTCGATTTACAAGGCCAATTCTATCCACAAAATACAGACACATTGCTTTTCATGCGTAAATTTTATAACATGGGAAAAATCGCACACCAGTGTAAATAGCAGAGCCATAAAGAAGAGAAATAATAAATTAATGGATGGAAAATCATGGGACTGCACAGCAAAATTCTTGATAAGTATCTCCATTAGGCAAAGTTCGATTTCATAAAATTGTCTGTCTGGCTATAACATTATCAAACTGTGATTCAGCTATTGTATTAGGTCAGATAGGATGCAACAAGGTGTTTTTAGAAGATTTGCTCTATTTCTATGGTCTGGTATGATCAGTAACAGGATGAATCCACCCGCTGGAAGAACTGAAATGATCCCAGGAATTACTGCATGAGCAGTTTGTAAGAGCTTTAGGAACATCAGTTTTTTTCTTTGAACCAATAGGGAAAATGCATTTCTTCACTAAAATAAAAATTCCACAACTTTGTAGAAGTTCCTATTCCCTTTCCTTCCCCTTTCCCTCTGTTCTCCCTTTATTTCCCTACAAGTCCAATCCTGAACTCTCATCACTTTGTAGTTCCTCCCCCATTTTCTCCCACTTTTAAAACTCATCTCCTGCATGAGACCCATCTTCTGCTTCCTTGAATCTCTCCCCATTCCAGTCCTGATCTCTCAGCTGCCCCTCCTGGTCCCCATGGCATTCGATGCTGTTAACGGTTCCCTTTCCTCTGGCACCAACCCTCTATCCCTCAAAATTGCCTTCATAATCCAAAAGGCCACCCTCAAGCCATCCATTCTCTCAATCACTCCATCTTCAACCTTACTTTCCTCTCAAAGATCCTCAAAGATGATGATGAAGAGGAAGAGGAAGTCAGACTTATGGCCAATGAGTTCCTTCAACAACTTCCTTTCCCATGTTTCTCTGCCATAACCCCATTGATCTCAACCCTTGAATCACTTGTTTTCTCACTTCCACACACCAGCTCAGATACTTTCACCCGGGGCAGTTAAATAATGTTAGTGAGGAAGAGGCAAGAGGGAGGTGAAGGGGTGGGAAATGGGTGAGGATGTGCTACCTTCTCAGCAGAGGCTAAGAATAAGGCTTTGAAGTCATGGGACCCAAAACTTATGGGTAGTCGCTGAAAAGAAGGATGTTCAAGTAACATCGTAACTATGTGCAGACTCTGAGGTCATTTGTGACAACATCAGGAAAGCTTTTGCTTCATTGCAGACATCAGTGGAGCATGTGGCAGAATGCCACTTCGGGCATTTGTTTGGTGCCTGCCTGCCCCATGCCAGTGGAAAATCCACCAGCTACCCACCAGTGAGACGGGAGTTGACCAGACATCCCCTTGACCCCAGCACCTCTCCAATTAGCTCCTGGACAAGGAGATTAATCCAGAATTTAATTTTTTTTCCCTCTTCAAGGGTCCAGACTGCTTGCCAGGCCCAAATGCACCCTTGGTGTCAGTGGAATCCCTCATCTTATTCGGTATGCTGGACACCGCTGGAATGTCAGGCCAGGAATAGGAACTCACAGCTTAAGGAGTTGCTGCCTCTGGTCCCACCCCTGGCCTGTCATTTGCTTTGTAAAGGGCAGACAGAAGTTACGGCAGGATACCGGTAAAATCTTTCCCACCACCCACCCCCAACCATGGAATTTCGGGGCCAATCTGTTTAAGTTAAGTTGAAGAACCAACTGATGTGGGGAAGAGTAGCGTGTTCATTATTTTATGTTACATGAAGACAAGTTTTTAATGATTAAAATGTGAATGTGATCATAATAGTTGCTCTGTATGTTCACCTGATGTGAAATAAAGCAGCTTAATGATTCATGCCAAGCTTCTTGTTACTTGTTAGCTCAGTCCATCTTCAGAGCAATTAAAGAAATACATATGTGAAAGACACGAATATCCCCTTCGAAGTGTGAGTTAACTCCCATAAAAGTAAAAGTAAGATGCACGTACTACCATCAGAAGCGACTGATGCCACTGAACCTGAGAAGGTATCTACAGCAGATCTGAACTTGTAATACATATGTTCAGCCCAAATAATCCATCCATCTACTGTAGCTGCATGATGCATGTACATGTCATCACATCCATCTTGGCCTCCTCCCGATATCTCCACCATCACAGAAGCCAGTCTTCAGCCAATTCGATTCATTCCACGTAACATCAAGAAACGGCTGAGTTCACTGGATACAGCAAAGACTATGGGCCTCGACCACATCCCAGCTGTAGTACTGAAGACTTGTGCTCTAGAACTAGCAGCACCTCTAGCCAAGCTGTTCCAGTACAGCTACAACACTGGCATCTACCTGTCAATGAGGAAAATTGCCCAGATATGTCTTGTCCACAAAAAGCAGGACAAATCCAATCCGGCCAATTATCGCCCCATTAGTCTACTCTCAATCATTAGCAAAGTGATGGAAGGTGTCGTCAACAGTGCTATCAAGCGGCACTTACTCACCAATAACCTGCTCACCGATGCTCAGTTTGGGTTCCGCCAGGACCACTCGGCTCCAGACCTCATTACAGCGTTGGTCCAAATATGGACAAAAGAGCTGAATTCCAGAGGTGAGATGAGAGTGACTGCCCTTGACATCAAAGCAGCATTTGACTGAATGTGGCACCAAGGAGCCCTAGTAAAATTGAAGTCAATGGGAATCAGGGGGAAAACTCTCCAGTGGCTGGAGTCATACCTAGCAGAAAGGAAGATGGTAGTGGTTGTTGGAGGCCAATCATCTCAGCCCCAGGACATTGCTGCAGGAGTTCCTCAGGGCAGTGTCCTAGGCCCAACCATCTTCAGCTGCTTCATCAATGACCTTCCCTCCATCATAAGGTCAGAAATGGGGATGTTCGCTGATGATTGTACATTGTTCAGTTCCATTCGCAGCCCCTCAGATAATGAAGCATTCCGTGCCTGCATGCAGCAAGATCTGGACAACATCCAGGCTTGGGCTCATAAGTGGCAAGTAACATTTGCTCCAGACAAGTGTCAGGCAATGACCATCTCCAACAAGAGAGCATCTAACCACCTCCCCTTGACATTCAACGGCATTACTATCGCCGAACCCCCACCATCAACATCCTGGGAGTCACTATTGACCAGAAACTTAACTGGACCAGCCACATAAATATTGTGGCTACAAGAACCAGGTCAGAGGCTGGGTATTCTGCGGCGAGTGATTCACCTCCTGATTTCCCAAAGCCTTTCCACCATCTACAAGGCACAAGTCAGGAGTGTGATGGAATACTCTCCACTTGCCTGGATGAGTGCAGCTCCAACAACACTCAAGAAGCTCAACACCATCCAGGACAAAGCAGCCCGCTTGATTGGCACCCCATCCACCACCCTAAGCATTCATTCCCTTCACCACCGGTGCACGTGGCTGCAGTGTGTACCATCTACAGGATGCACTGCAGCAACTTGTCAAGGCTTCTTCGACAGCACCTCCCAAACTCGCGACCTCTATCACCTAGAAGGACAAGGGCAGCAGGCACATGGGAACAACACCACTTGTACGTTCCTCTCCAAGTCACACACCATCCCGACTTGGAAATATATCGTCGTTCCTTCATCGTCGCTGGGTCAAAATCCTGGAACTCCCTACCTAACAGCAGTGTGGGAGAACCTTTACCACACGGACTGCAGCAGTTCAAGAAGGCGGCTCACCACCACCTTCTCAAGGGCAATTAGGGATGGGCAATAAATGCCGGCCTCGCCAGCAACGCCCACATTCTATGACCGAATATAAAAAAAAAATCCGCAATGAGCTGAATGTTTCCAGTTGGCTATCACTGTATCATGTCAACTTAACAATTGAATTTATCACTTTAGTTTGGTTACATAACAAAGGAGAGAGAACATTGACAAGAGGAGGACCTCTCAACATGCATCCTCTAACTCCATATGAGGAGGAACCCCCATAAATACTGGGAAAAGAGGCCATAGAGGATGTTATGATGAAGAAGCAGGAGGATCGCCCCCAGCTCAGAGTGCAGGTAACCTTTTCTTGCTAATTTTTCTCATCTTATTTTCTCATTCACTCAATGGCCCCAACCCAATATTAATGCACTTTACTGGGTCATTCCTTGTACTGAAAGCTGTATCTGAAGAATTCTAATAAGAATGCTCCTCTCCTCTTTTCAGGTGTGATGAAAAATACATAAAGTAAACTGTGCACCCAGCAACTCACTGGTAGCATTTATGAGAAAGTCAGTCTCAATCACAGGTGGCTCCAGCTACACGCTGTTGTTTATTCTGCCTTCTTCAGGTTAGCGACCAGTGTACCCCATGCTTTCTGATGTCTACACAGGTGGATTGAAGGTCCACCTGCGTTCCATCACATCATCTAGCCACCTCCCCTTTGCCTGTTGTTATGCCACCAAAAACATAAGGACATAATAATAATTCTGCAATAATTGCATGCTCACAGAAAATGGCTCATTTTACCAGAAGAAACTTCAAACGTGCATATTTTCTATTTATGGAAATATAAGATCAGTATTGAGTTTGGCAATGTTTGAAAGATCAAACTGACTACGTTGCCAAGTGAAATACGCTCTCTGCCCTACTATTTTATGAAATATAATCAGCAGATTAAATATGGATAATCACACATTTCTTTCTAATCGTTATGTAAATATAATTAAGAGGCTTTTACAGATTCAGGAAAAATGAGGATTTAGAACAAAGTCTAGCATTCTTGGCATAGAACTATTGCTGATTGATACAGGCAAACATGATCATTTTCATCCCACAGTCTGCATGAAGGACAGCTGTACTATCAAACGTTCATAGACACTGGCTTAGCTTTTGTTTGAAACAGTTGGAAAACTTTTTACAATTATCTGTATAAAAGTAAAACTTAGTAATAGAATCTTGTGATGTGTACATTGCCTTTTTTTTTAAGTGTAGATAAATGAATCCTGCTCTATCTTTTTAATGTTATATTCCAGAAAACAACAGCTAATAATAACTATTAACTATTCACTGCAAAATTGTACAACTTGAATCTGAGTTTTTGAAACCGGTTAATAAAAACATAACTATTTTCTCCCACGACCTTAGATTCCCTCCAACCCAAGACGTACATTGCTACTCAGTTGGAGGTCAAGCCTGCAATTTATTCCCAGGGCTGTGCACATGCTGTTCTTGAGCTGTCCACTCGCAAGTGAATGAGAAAGTGTGGGTTTATTCACTGACTGTCTTTCTCTTCTTCCTTCTGGGAGAGTTTTTGGCTGAGATCAGGATTTCACTATGTGAGAATTGCACAAATCTGCTTCCTACCACTCTGCAGCACAGCTTGTGAGCACAGCGGCTTGCTGCACCAACGAGCTCCATCAAAACACTTCTTCCTTCTCCTGAGATCAGTAACTCACCCTGGGGTACAGCTTCATCATTGAGTGATGATGTCCCAGTACTTCATCCAAATGGGCATTCTTCATCTGTCAGCCTGGTCAATGAGGATTAGTTACTAAGTGCTAAGGAGTTAAACTACTGTGGGGGTTCTCCCAATTGTTTGCTGTAACTTTGGCGGAAGATCTGTAGAAACCCTAGAGAAATGACAAAAATGGCAAATGATCGGGAGAACGCCTGTGGAAATTCAATCACTAAAACAGCACCTCTTCAAACACTCAGGAACATTACGGTGTTATTTAGTCACTTTCTCTCCATTTACATTGTTAAAAAATTAAAGCTAGTTCATTGAAGTTGGATATTTTGTTCAGAAAAAAAGCACCATTTTGTGAAAACAGCTCTTTGCTGCATTAGGATCAGGTTCCAGAAATCAGAGACCTTCAGATCCTCACTAAATTCAATTTATTTGAACAAAATGGCCCGAGCTAGAGGAAGTAGTCAGCCGACCATCAACCTTGTATGGTCCTCTACAGATAGCCTGATACAGCTCTAGGCGTGCTCCACTCAAACCACTACCTCCATAGCAATCCCATAGATATAAAATAAAATTCACTGAGGTTTTTTTGTTACTCCAACTAACAAGGTGGCACTGTAGAGTCTGGAATTGCACTTGGTGGCTTTGAACTTCTTTCCAATCGTTATCCTGTTACTTCCATGTACTCTTGTATGAAAAAGAGTGAGGGACAGAGACATGCAAATCCCACTTCGACACCAACACCGCTGCAACAACGAAAGAAGACCCAGGGAGAAACTCAGCAAGAGTGCAAGGGAAAGGAAAGACAGATAAAAAGATTACTGTCGTATGCACAATTCCAACAACCTCAGACCACAACTCCCATTCCACCACTTCATTCCGACTGGACAACCCAGACCTTCATTTGCATAGAGCATTACAATGGAAATCCCTCCCCTGTATTCTGATTGGGCTATCCTATTGGCTTCTGTTTTCTCCACAGCTAGTAGTGTGGGTGCCAATTGCTTTTTAAATTTTATTCCTATTTTCACATCAAACCCATCTGGACAGACCTTATGCCTGCCCAACAGTTTCAGAACCTGTGGATTAGGGAAATTAAAAGGAGAAACTGGCGTTGTGAAAAAATATTTGTCGATTTTTTTTGTTTGAGGAACAGATAGAAAAACTATACATCGTTTTAGTCCTAACATCACACACAAAGAATTCAATGGACCAAATCTTGCTGCAGTGGGACATCTCACGGCGTGCACTGTTAGACTTTTCCCTGCACCCTTCAGCTCGAATATAATTTGCGCCGTAATTTGCTGGAATTGCAAGCTGATAATGGCGTGGTGATAACTTAGTGAACGGCGGGGCCAACAGTGTATCTCCTTAACCAATAAGATTTAAGAGTTGAGAAAGAAACAGAGGAACGACAGAGAAGGTGGGTGAATTAGAGTCAAATGAAGTTCAGAAAGAGAAATAAAGAGAGGGAAAGAAAGACTGAATAAGAGAGAGAGAAAAAAGAGACAGAAACAAAAAGTATGAAAAAAATTTTAAATGTTAAATTTCACATTTATAAAATCTCTAAGAAGAATTTACTACATGCAGGAATGAGACTCAGCAGTTTAAATTGTTCCCTTTCTGGGTCAGAGAGATTGATTGGCATTGCATTAACAATTATCATACCATTAAAAGGGTACTTACGCTGTTAAGTATATGCTCTAACTTACGTGCTGAGTTTAATGGGCAACTAATGTGCAAATCCAGCAATTTTAAAGAAATAGCGGGGAGGCTAAGGGCGAGATGTCATTTGCGCAAAGCAAACAGTGGAGCAGCGTAAATCAACCTGCAGGTTCTGGAGATTCACAACTCATGGCGTATCTCTTCTTCCCCTGAACTTGCTGGCTGATTTACACATTAATAACAGCGTGCATCGTGAATTCGCTGTTATTTTTCCAGGAAGATTTGGCCCATTGATGTATTTACACACAATTTACGTCATCACATCACTCATGTGTAAATAAACAGAAAAGGTTTGCCAAAAAACTTTTCATGAAAGGCGCTTCCCCTTTTAAGCTACCATCTATCATAAATCAAGGGTAAATAGGGTAAATCCAGACCAACCAAGTGCCAGGAAAATGTTTAAAAATGATTAAAAGCTATAGCATTAGGCAAAGTGAGGAAAGGAGCAGTAAAAACCATTTGAATGTATATATATTGGCTCCATCATAGCCTCTTGGCAATGTCAAAAAGACAATCCAAGCACCAGTTTAGATTCAAAAGTATTATTATTATAAACAATCGTCAATTACTAGCAAAGCCTTGTTGGCAACTGTGTAGTTGAGCCACAGTGCTCAGCTGTTATGCTAATGGTTTATTTCAGCTACATACAGGAGACTGGATAAGCAACTGCCAGTTCACAGATAAAGGTAATGGGACATTTAATCTGCTTGTCTAATTCCAGACCATAACCAAACACAAACATATTTTTTCTCTAATTTTCTACTCTCTTGAAGGCATGACTCACAGAGGTACAGTTCCATATTCCATATTGGTACCTCATCCAAGCAGCATTGTTTCATCATATACTATGCACATATACAATCAGTATATTACCATGAAGGGAAATCACAGCTCATCAAGATTCTGTTCTCTGCTGACTTCCACGTGCCTATATTTTTCATTAAAAGCTACTGGCTGGTAATCAGGAGTGGGAAATCTGACTAATTTTCTCCTCCCTAGCCCAGAGGCACTGAGGCCAATTAGAGCACCCCAGGAGAAGATTTCTTCCATTAATGGTTAGTACTGTAATCACAAACATGAGTAAATAGAGTGCAGTGTAATTGAATCTAGGACCTCTGGTCTGCACAGTCAACTGTGACACCAGGTAGTACTTTTGACTACCAGGCTATGAAGGACGCTGCAAATATTTGTGCAATAGAGGTGGTTTTTAGTGACCTTGACTACTCTATTCTGCACATATTTGGAACGTTAAGCTTCTTTCTCTGAACTAAATCATTTTTCACAGCAGAAAGGGTTCATTCAATGATTGATTTATGATGCCAATTATTTGATCAGGCATGCCTTTACTAATTACCTTAGATCAAGTTATGATGGAATATTTTGCTTCAACTCCCTGTTTATGGATAGTTTGAAACAATTACAATTCTCCAGGGATGTTTGATGGGTAAGTATCATTTAATGACTTTCTTGTGAAACGACTTTCTGGTGAAAGCTTCCATACATTTTGAGGATACTAGATCTGTTTTATTTTTTTGGCGTGTCTTTAGCTGACCGTTGTAATGACGTGAAGCCATGCCTTATGATGCCTTTCCACCTAAATTCATAGATGCCTCCAGAAGATGTAATGTGATACATCAGGCTACACAAAACATAATTAATGTACCATTTGGCACATTTAGAATACACTTCTAGCATTAAACACTATAGCCCTTGTAGTATGTTGTGTCTTCCATAGACCACGTCTATTGTGATTTTGGAAAATGGTCCTGAGGATACATAAAATGTTTATAGGAAGGAGGTAACCAAACTCCTCACCTTACTTTGGCCAGACCTATTTCCAGTACGGCCAGTGAGATTTAGGCCAAACTAATTTTGCAGAATTTTACAAAAAGCACTTATTCCACCGGGTTTAAAATTAATTTTTAGCTGAACTCAACTAAAATGGCCGCAGTGTGTGTTATAATGGGCCCTAGCTCTTCTGAGATGGAGAAGAAAGAAAGTCAGCAAGGGTCCTGTTGTTGATGCCCATCCATTGGCCCATATTATGAGGTGCACATTCATACACATTGGGTTGAGGACAGAATCAGGTTCAGCTGTGATGCCCATCATGATTAAATAGCCCATTGACACTCATTTTATAGGCTGACTCATGAAAAAGAGCCATTTGGGTAAGTTACCAGAGGCCCACTAGCATTTGTAGAACTATACTCCAGTAGGAGTCACTGAAAGAAGAGAATTAGAGTGTGTTGTGGGGCTTTGGAAGGGGTGGAAATCTCATTGGAGAGGTTCAACCAGGGAGTTGTGGGATACATGGGCATGGATTTGTGAGGCAACAACACTTTTAAGGACTTGAGAGGAAATGGATGTTGGAGATGGGGCACTAGCTTGCAAGGGCAGTGGGAGTCAAGGGTGGGTTTTTTGAGCCGAGGGGTGATGACGGCACTTTTGAAAGAGGAGACAATGCCTAAGAAGAAGGAAGCATTTACAATATCAGTTAGCATTAGGACCAGGAAGGGAAGTTGGATGGTTAGCAGTTTAGTGAGAACAGGGTCAAGGGAGCAGAAGCTGGGTCTCATGGTTGAGAAGAGTTCAAGGAAGGTGTGAGGGAAGATGTGAGAGAAAGCAGAGACAGGGGTTCAGGGCAAGGGCAAGGAGAGCCTGGGGCAAAGCTTGGCCAGGTGGGCAAGAAGGGGGAGGGGGAAGCAGCAGCAGCAGCTGAATGGATAGTATCTATTTTAGTGACAAAGAAGTCCATGAGCTCCTCACATTTGTTGTTAGAGGTGCGGGTTGAGGGGAAAGGGGAGAGGCATTTAAGTAGCAGAGAAAAGAAGCTGGTGGTGAAGGGGGTGCAGGAATCCTCTCCTACTAGAGGAGGAGAAGGAAAAATTATGTTGGATTAGGGATGTGGCCTCCCATCTGATTTCCCCTGGTGGAGGAAAATCCAGCCTGGGGTCTCATAGAGATGAATCTGGTAGAGTACTAGAAGGGATGAGGGAAAGGTAGGGAGGGCTTGTAGGGGTCAGAGATGAGGTAGAGGAAAAGCAGTGACTAAGACAGCCACGCGGAAAGTTTCATCTTTGAGATGAAGACGTCCATAAGCTCTTCGCACTTGACATGGAGGTGAGAATGAAAGATGCAGGTTGTGGGGGAGGGGTGGTAAATGGAGTCAGAGGAGGTGGTTGGTCTTTTAGAAAAAGAGTCTGAGATTGCCCTTACCCTCGAGGATGTAGAAAGATCTGGCCAAGCCAAAGGAGATGGGGTATTGTCTGAGATGGTCAAGCCTGGTCTTGAAGCGGACAATGAGGCCAATCATTGTGCCACCAGGTGCACTCGAGTCTGTGGCTCTAAGACTTGATGGGAAGGAAGTGGGAACTGTAGCATCATTTGGTGGGGTTAGGAGACTGAGTGATTTGGTGGGGATGAAGACATCAAAGACTCATCAAAGAGAGCTGTTGACTATCTCAAAGAGCCCAAAGAGAGGTATCAGGATCTAATGTGACTGTACTCTCTTCCCAGAACTACTTTCTAACTGACTTCTGAAGTTGAGGTTTGTACAGCAGTCATTGAAGCTTCACCTCCATCCATGAAGACAAAAGAATGTGTATTTATTAAAGTTTATAATTTTTGGAACTAAATGAATATGAACAGTCACCAGAATGTGGGGCTTTGACGGCTGAAGGTAAGGCCTCCAATGTTGGGTTGAAGAAAGTGGGGGATGCACAAGAGGCCAGAGTTGAAGGAACGCAGAGTTCTCGGAGGGTTGTGGGGCTAGAGGAGGTTAAGAGGTTACAGAGATAGGGAGGGGCGAGGCTATGGAGGGATTTAAACACGAGGATGAGAATTTTAAAATCAAGATGTTGGTGAACCGGGAGCCAATGTAGGTCAGTGAGCACAGGGGTGATGAGTGAAGGGGACTTGGTGCAAGTTAGGATACAGACAGCAGAGGTTTGGATGAGCTCAAGTTTATGGAGGGTGGAAGATGGGAGGCCGGACAGGGGGACAGTACTTGAAAAGAGGGAACAATATCAGTTAGGATAGGAGCTAGAAAGAGAAGTTGGGTGGTCAGCAGTTTAATGGGAATAGGATCGAGAGAGCAGGAGGTGGGTCTCATGGAGAAGGTGAGTTCAGGTGAGCACGAGGGGCGATAGGAGAGGAACCAGAGACAAGGATATGGGTAAAAAAGTATTGCTCAGATTGAAGAAGGATTGGAAGTGGTGTACCTCAAGGTTCAGTGCTGGGTCCAGCTTTGTTCTCTCTATATATAGATAATTTGGAAGTGCGTATACACCAAAGCATCACTTGCATAAAGAGATGCAAACTCCGATTTTAACTCGGGGCAGGAATTGGGCGGGCAGGAACCAAAGCTGTAAACCGTTCTGACCTCGGCAGAGTGGGGCCCAGGGGATCACTTGCATGACTCCGGTTAGTTGTCCATCCGAAATCGGCGGGAAGCAGCAGCTGACCAGTGGGCGGGATATGAATGTTAGGAGGCAGGAGGCTGCTGGTGAGGACTAAAGGAACAGTCCAGGAACTCGAATAAGTGCGGGCAGAGGGCCTCAGGGGGGCTTCGTGATTGGGAAGGAGGGAGAAACAAAGGCAGGGAAGACCAAACTTTCCTTGAGGTCCTCCAGGCCCCACAAAGAAGTTAAAAAAAAAGTTTTTAAAAAGCTTGGGCGCTAAATTAGGCCGTGTAGTGCCCGATGTTTTGGTGCTATGCAGCCTCTTGAACGTCTTGGCTGCGCACGCCCATTTCCAGCATCACGTGCGCTGGACGCCATCTTGGTATAGGAGTTAGCGCATGCACAGATACCAAATGCCGGAAGCATGTCAAGTAAGGAGAAAATGTATACAATCAGTGTGCAACGCTGATTTAAAGTGATAGACACCATTTTGGCACTTAAGAACATAAGAACATAAGAAATAGGAGCAGGAGTAGGCCAATCGGCCCCTCGAGCCTGCTCCGCCATTCAATAAGATCATGGCTGATCTGATCCTAACCTCAAATCTAAATTCATGTCCAATTTCCTGCCCGCTCCCCGTAACCCCTAATTCCCTTTACTTCTACGAAACTGTCTATTTCTGTTTTAAATTTATTTAATGATGTAGCTTCCACAGCTTCCTGGGGCAGCAAATTCCACAGACCTACTACCCTCTGAGTGAAGAAGTTTCTCCTCATCTCAGTTTTGAAAGAGCAGCCCCTTATTCTAAGATTATGCCCCCTAGTTCTAGTTTCACCCATCCTTGGGAACATCCTTACCGCATCCACCCGATCAAGCCCCTTCACAATCTTATATGTTTCAATAAGATCGCCTCTCATTCTTCTGAACTCCAATGAGTAGAGTCCCAATCTACTCAACCTCTCCTTATATGTCCGCCCCCTCATCCCCGGGATTAACCGAGTGAACCTTCTTCGTACTGCCTCGAGAGCAAGTATGTCTTTTCTTAAGTGTGGACACCAAAACTGTATGCAGTATTCCAGGTGCGGTCTCACCAATACCTTATATAACTGCAGTAATACCTCCCTGTTTTTATATTCTATCCCCCTAGCAATAAAAGCCAACATTCCGTTGGCCTTCTTGATCACCTGCTGCACCTGCATACTAACATTTTGATTTTCTTGCACTAGGACCCCCAGATCCCTTTGTACTGCAGTACTTTCCAGTTTCTCGCCATCAACGCGCAGTCTTAGACAGGACCTTCTGAACATGTCTTAGATTGCCTGGAGAATCCCCCACTAACGCTATTTAAAGGGACCATGCAGGAATTACAGGTTAGTGGCTGGATTATTGCTTCTGGCTGCCGATACCTTTGTAGCTGTTTTTGGAGGTCTCCGATACTTGAATACTAGGACGTAGGGACATAGCCTAACATTTAGAGCCAGGACGTGCAGGACTGAAGTAGGAAACGCTTCTACCTGCAAAGGGTGAGAGAAGTTTGGAACACTCTTCTGCAAATGGCAATTGATGCTAGCTTGATTGTGAATTCTAAATCTGTGATTGATAGGTTTCTGTGAACCAAGGTGGTGGATGGGGTGCCAATCAAGCAGGCTGCTTTGTCCTGGATGGTGTCGAGTTTCCTGAGTATTGTTGGAGCTGCACTCATCCAGGCAAGTGGAGAGTATTCCATCACACTCCTGACTTGTGCCTTGTAGATGGTGGAAAGGCTTTGGGGAGTCAGGAGGTGATTCACTTGCTGCAGAATACCCATCCTCTGACCTGCTCTTGTGGTCACAGTATTTATGTGGCTGGTCCAGTTAAGTTTCTGGTCAATGGTGACCCCCAGGATGTTGATGGTGGGGGATTCGGCAATGGTAATGCCGTTGAATGTCATGGGGAGGTGGTTAGACACTCTCTTGTTGGAGGTGGTCATTGCCTGGCACTTGTCTGGCGCAAATGTTACTTGCTACTAATCAGCCCAAGCCTGGATGTTGTCCACGTCTTGCTGCATGCGGGCACGGACTGCTTCATTATCTGAGGGGTTGCGAATGGAACTGAACACTGTGCAATCATCAGCGAACATCCCCATTTCTGACCTCATGATGGAGAGAAGGTCTTTGATGAAGCTGCTGAAGATGATTGGGCCAAGGACACTGCCCTGAGGAACTCCTGCAGCAATATCCTGGGGCTGAGATGATTGACCTCCAATAACCACTACAATCTTCCTTTGTGCTAGGTATGACTCCAGCCACTGGAGAGTTTTCCTCCTGATTCCCATTGACTTCAATTTTACTGGAGCTCCTTGGTGCCACACTTGGTCAAATGCTGACTTGATGTCAAGGGCAGTCACTCACACCTCACCTCTGAAATTCAGCTCATTTGTCCATGTTTGGACCAAGGCTGTAATGAGGTCTGGAGCCGAGTGGTTCTAGCGGAACCCAAACTGAGCATTGGTGAGCAGGTTATTGGTGAGTAAGTGCCGCTTGATAGCACTGTTGATGACACCTTCCATCGCTTTGCTGATGATTGAGAGTAGACTGATGGTAATTGGCTGGATTGGATTTGTCCTGCTTTTTGTGGACAGGACATACCTGGGCAATTTTCCACATTGTCGAGTAGATGCCAGTGTTGTAGCTGTACTGGAACAGCTTGGCTAGAGGCGCGGCTAGTTCTGGAGCACAAGACTTCAGCACTACAGCCGGGATATTGTCGGGGCCCATAGTCTTTGCTGTATCCAGTGCACTCAGCCGTTGCTTGATATCATGTGGAGTGAATCGAATTGGCTGAAGACTGGCCTCTGTGATGGTGGGGATATCGAGACGAGGCTGAGAATTGAGAATTGAGTATTGATGGAACCAGTTTGTTGGTATGTGGGTGATGGGGGGTGTATTGTGTGGAGCAGTGGATGCGGTTAGTGGTGCAGTTGATAGGAGATGCCACTTCACAGTTAACCTCACTCACCTTGACCACTCATGTTAAAGCATTGAACTTCTTCCTGCACTGCATCCTTGTTCCTGGTGCTGTGCACCTGGCATTGACTTCATCCCCCGCTGCCTTTGCGATATGTGTCTGGAGAGTCTCTTGCCCCCTCGCCCCCCTGCGAATATAGGATGTCCCTTCTTCTGTCCACCTCTTGCACTAAGGCCTCTAGTGCATCAGCAGAGAACCTTGATGCACTCAGGCTCGCAGGCCTGGTACAAGCTCAGATCGGCAGATTGGTGAGGTCTGGCATGCAGATTGGAGGATGTGGGATTTAGTAGTGCTCAACCTTTATTCAATGTTTTAACATAACTCATCAGTGTGTAAAGATAGGGATCTGTGTTTTACTTGTGCGATGTCTGATCTCTGTTCAGTCTCCGTGCATACAGCAGACAGTTATTTTTAGCAAATAACAGGTACCGGCTACCTTTAAGAGATTTGAAACAAACTCCTCCCTTTAAGAGATTGGGGCTCCCCCTGCTGGTGGAAAGTGTGAATTGCATTGAATCCTCATTCAACGCTTATTTCCAATGCTGCTTGCAGGTTAGTCCTCAGGCCTCACAAAAGTCTTGTCCTGCCTAGGCAGAGGCCATTGGGAGCAAGGTAATAGTGGATCATGCTACCTATGCCCAATAATAGGCCTTACTAAATTTCTCCCCCCTTATCTCTATGGGCACCGACTCTGATAATTTCAACGGCAGGAAAGTCACACGGCTTCCCAGCTCAGGCCACTGGTTAAAATAGCAGTCGGGCTCCAATGAGGTCATTGGAGCTGAATCTGCATATTTAAAGAAAGACCCTGCTAGTTTCAGGCTGGTGTCCTTGCTGCCTGCTCAGATGACCCAGGTTAAAATTGAAGACAGCAGAATAGAAGTAGGACGTCGGCGGGAAGCCGCCCAGGTGATTTTAACTGCCCACATGCCAGGTTTCCGTTGGGTGGGCAGACAGGATTACAATCACCCCTGCAATGGTTTAATCCCCCTACCAAAACACTTCTCACATCTGGACCCAGTCATACAATGGCCTTAAGGGGCTCAAAAGTTAATGTAAAGAGGCAGAAGGCAGTGGGCAGCCCTGCCTTGTACCCCAGTGCAAAGTAAAAGGGTTAAATTTGACTCCTTTGAATAAGCACTCATTTTGAAAAAACTATAAGGTATATTAAAATTAATTTAAGCATATCACCAAAATTAAATCTGTGAACGATGGCCTCAAAAAAAACCTCTCTGGACTAGATTGCTTCAGGATCTAAGGCTGCCTGCCCCTCCCCAAAAGTCTAATGAATAATGTCAATAGCCTGTACACATCTCCAGAGTTTCAGTGCTACAGAATAAACCCTGTTTGATCAGGATGGCTTGTTTTTAATGTGGTATTGAATTAACTTGTTAATAGTTAACATTTTAATCCAATTTCCAGCAAGGAAATTGACATATATAAACATTATATAAGAGGGTTCTTGTCTTTTTACAGTAAGACAGAGAAGCTTGCATTGTGCCAAAACCAGAAAGAGTATGTGAAGCAAAAGTCTGGCAAGTCATCCTTGAAATTAACTAGATAAGTCCAAGGCCAGGGCTTTATAGAATTTCTTCAGAAACTGTCAGGGCTCAGGGATTTCCCTACCTGATATGGCTGACAGTACTTTATTTCATTTGGCTCTGTCTCTGAATATCTTTTACCTTCTACTGCGTGTTGAAACTGCCTTGTTAATTTTATGTGTGGAAAAGAAGTGCATCCATTGAGTATAGTGAAAGAAATGATTCACAGAAACACTATTAACTTCAGTTAACTACCATGTCATCTCACAGCTAAACTTGTATATCACCGTAGGGACTTTTTGATACTTTAATGCTACCCCATTTTGCGGTTTTGCACGTAATAAGAAGCTTTTAAAAGTGCAACATCTTTCCTATTCCATCTGTCAGAACCTAATTGAGTTTGCCTTTGGCCTGAATTACCTCCAACTCCAGTTCTAGTTCTAAAAGCGTTTTATATTTGTTTTCTGATTCTGCTAATTGCTGTTCAAATTGTATTTATGCTGCCATAGGCTGTTTTTGTTATGTACTTCATGTAAGATTATACAATCTCTAATGATGCCACTAAACACCCGCCCACAATATAGTTTCTGATACCTCGGGAGTATTATTAGGAGAAGGTAGTCTGACAAATATCTGTGCCGTACAGAGCAGGAAGATTCAATCCTTGGTCTATGCAGTTAGTTGGCATCACTCAGGCAATGATAGGGATTCTACAATTAGCCTTAGTGCCCTGCATTAGGCAGGGCCAAATCAGATGACGGAAGTCTGTGCATGTGGACATGAGTGAAGGCAGAATCAGTCTCAGCTGTGATGCCCCCAGTTATACAGCTTGCTGGTCCACAGTATTAAAGTTCAGATGTAATGACAGGTACTTGGGCAAGATATAATGATGTCAGGTTCCACATATATGCTGACGACACAGAGCTCTACCTCACCACCACTTCGTTCGACCCCTCCTGTCTTGCCAGACTGCTTGTCCGACATCTAGTTCTGGATAAGCCGAAATTTCCTCCAATTAAACATTGGGAAGACCAATGCCATTGTCTTCAGTCCCTGCCACAAACTCCGTTCCCTTGCCACCAATTTCATCCCTCTCCTTGGCCATTGTTTCAGGCTGAACAAGACTGTTCACAATCTCGGTGTCCTATTTGACCCTGAGCTGAGCGTTCGATACCATAATCCTCTCCATCACAAAGACCGTCTACTTCCACGTCCGTAACATCACCCACCTCTGACCCTGCCTCAGCCAATCTGCTGCTGAAACCCTCATCCATGCTTTTGTTACTTCCAGACTCGACCATTCAAATGCTTTCCTCACTGGCCCCGATTTTCCATCCTCCATTAAGTTGAGCTCATCCAAAACTCGCTGCCTGTATCCTAATTTGCACCAAGTCCCATTCACCCATCACCTCCGTGCTCGCTGACCTGCATTGGCTCCCGGTTCATCAATGCCTCAATTTTAAAATTCTTATCCTCATGTTTAAATCCCTCCATGGCCTTGCCCTTTTCCTATTTCTGTAACCTCCTCTAGCCCTACAACCCTCTGAGAACTCTGCATTCCTCCAACTCTGGCCTCTTGTGTATCCACCACTTCCTTCACTCCACCTTTGGTGATCATGCCTTCAACTATCTAGGCCCTAAGCTCTGGAATTCCCTTCCTAAATCTCTCCGCCTCTCTCTCCTCCTTTGAGACACTCCTTAAAACGTATCTCTTTGACCAAGCTTTTAGTCGCCAGTCCTAATATCTCGTTCCTTGGCTTGGTGTCAATTTCTGTCTACTTACTTACCTGTGAAGTGCCTTGGGACATTTTACTACGTTAGAGGCACTATATGAATGCAAGTTATTGCTGTTGCATCAGAGGGTGCTAGTATCTGTGGATCTGTACTCCAAAATGGAGTCAATACTTCTAAAAATGACAGGAGAGAAAATTTGGGATGGGGAAAAAGAGAAAATACTCTTTTTTTGAATCCGTTCATGGGATGTGGGCGTTGCTAGCAAGGCCAGCATTAATTGCCCATCCCTAATTGCCCTTGAGAAGGTGGTGGTGAGCCACCTTCTTGAACCGCTGCAGTCTGTGTGGTGAAGGTTCTCCCATAGTGCTGTTAGGAAGGGAGTTCCAGGATTTTGACCCAGCGACGATGAAGGAACGGCGATATATTTCCAAGTCGGGATGGTGTGTGGCTTGGAGGGGAACATGCAGGTGGTGTTGTTCCCATTCACCTGCTGCCCTTGTCCTTCTAGGTAGTAGAGGTCGCGGGTTTCGGAGGTGCTGTCGAAGAAGCCTTGGTGAGTTGCTGCAGTGCATCCTGTGGATGGTACACACTGCAGCCACGGTGCTCTGGTGGTGAAGGGAGTGAATGTTTAGGGTGGTGGATAGGGTGCCAATCAAACGGGCTACTTTGTCCTGGAGGGTGTCGAGCTTCTTGAGTGTTGTTGGAGCTGCTCTCATCCAGGCAAGTGGAGAGTATTCCATCACACTCCTGACTTGTGCCTTGTAGATGGTGGAAAGGCTTTGGGGAGGCAGGAGGTGAGTCACTCGCCGCAGAATACCCAGCCTCTGACCTGCTCTTGTAGCCACAGTATTTATGTGGCTACTCCAGTTACGTTTCTGGTCAATGGTGACCCCCAAGATGTTGATGGTGGGGGATTCGGCGATGGTAATGCCGTTGAATGTCATGGGGAAGTGGTTAGACTCTCTCTTGTTGGAGATGGTCATTGCCTGGCACTTGTATGGTGCGAATGTTACTTGCCACTTTTCAGCCCAATCCTGGATGTTGTCCAGGTCTTGCTGCATGCTTCATTATCAGAAGGGTTGCGAATGACCATAAGACCATAAGAGATAGGAGCAGGAGGAGGCCATTTGGCCCCTCGAGCCTGCTCCGCCATTCAATGAGATCATGGTTGATCTGATTTTTACCTCAACTCAACTTTCCCACCCTTTCCCCATATCCTTTGACTCCCTTGCTGATCAAAAATTTGTCTAACTCAGCCTTGAATGTATTCAATGACTCAGCCTTCACAGCTTTTTGGGGTAAAGAATTCCAAAGATTCATGACTCTCTGGGAGAAGAAATTCCTCCTCATTTCTGTCTTAAACGGGCGACCCCTTATTCTGAGACTATGCCCCCTAGTTTTAGATTCCCCCATGAGGGGTAACATCCTCTCAGCATCTACCATATTGAGTCCCCTCAGAATCTTGTATATTTCAATAAGGTCTCCTCTCATTCTTCTAAACTCCAATGAGTATAGACCTAACCTGTTCAATCTTTCCTCATAAAACAACCCTACCATACCAGGAATCAACCCAGTGAACCTTCTCTGAACTGCCTCCAATGCAAGTATGTCCTTCCTTAAATAAGGGCACCAGAACTGTACGCAGTACTCCAGGTGTGGTCTCACCAGCAACCTGTACAGTTGTAGCATGACTTCCCTACTTTTATACTTCATCCCCCTAGAAATAAAGACCAATATTCCGTTTACCTTCCGGATTACCTGCTGCACCTGTATGTTGACTTTTTGTGTTTCATGTATGAGAACACCCGGATCCCTCTGTACCGCAGCATTTTGTAGTATTTCTCCATTCAAATAATATTTTGTTTTTTTATTTTTCCTCCCCAAGTGGATGACTTCACATTTTCCCACATTATATTCCATCTGCCAATTTTTTGCCCATTCACTTAACCTATCAATATCCCTTTGCAGACACTGTCTCCTCATTACAACTTGCTTTTCCACCTATCTTTCTATCATCAGCAAATTTGGCCACACGACACTCTGTTCCTTCATCCAAGTCATTGATATATATTGTAAATAGTTGAGGCCCAAGCATTGATCCCTGCGGCACCCCACTAGTTACAGATTGCCATTTTGAAAATGACCCTTTTATCCCGACTCTTTGTTTTCTGTTAGTTAGCCAATCCTCTATCCATGCCATTTTATTACCCCCAACACCATGAGCTCTTATCTTGTGCAGTAATCTTTTATGTGGCACCTTATTGAATGCCTTTTGGAAATCCAAATATACTGCATCCATTGGTTCCCCTTTATCCACCCTGCCCGTTACTTCCTCAAAGAATTCTAATAAATTTGTCAGACACGATATCCCCTTCATAAAACCATGTTGACTCTCCTTGATTGTATTATGAGTCTCCAAATGTCCGGCTACTACTTCCTTAATAATGGATTCTAGCATTTTCCCAATGACAGATGTTAGGCTAACTGGTCTATAGTTACCTGCATTCTGTCTCATTCCCTTCTTGAATCCGGGTGTTACGTTTGTGGTTTTCCAATCCGCTGGGATCTTTCCAGAATCTAGTGAATTCTGGAAGATTACAACCAACGCATCCACTATTTCTTTAGCCACTTCCTTTAAGACCCTCGGATGCAAGCCATCAGGTCCAGGGGACTTGTCAGCCTTTAGACCCATTAGTTTTCAAGAAATGGCTGAGTGCACTGGATACAGCAGAGGCTACGGGCCCCGACAACATCCCGGCTGTAGTGCTGAAGACTTGTGCTCCAGAACTGGCTGCACCTCTAGCCGAACTGTTCCAGTACAGCTACAACACTGGCATCTACCCTACAATGTGGAAAATTGCCTAGGTAGGTCCTGTCCACAAAAAGCAGGACAAATCCAATCCAGCCAATTACTGCCCCATCAGTCTACTCTCAATCATCAGCAAAGTGATGGAAGGTGTCGTCGACAGTGCTATCAAGCGGCACTTACTCACCAATAACCGGCTCACCGATGCTCAGTTTGGGTTCCGCCAGGACCACTCGGCTCCAGACCTCATAATAGCCTTGGTCCAAACATGGACAAAAGAGCTGAATTCCAGAGGTGAGGTGAGAGTGACTGCCCATGACATCAAGTCAGCATTTGACCGAGTGTGGCATCAAGGAGACCTAGTAAATTGAAGTCAATGGGAATCAGGGGGAAAACTCTCCAGTGGCTGGAGTCATACTTAGCACAAAGGAAGATGGTAGTGGTTGTTGGAGGCCAATCATCTCATCCCCAGGACATTGCTGCAGGAGTTCCTCAGGGCAGTGTCCTAGGTCCAACCATCTTCAGCTGCTTCATCAATGACCTTCCCTCCATCATAAGGTCAGAAATGGGGATGTTCGCTGATGATTGCGCAGTGTTCAGTTCCATTCGCAACCCCTCAAATAACGAAGCAGTCCGAGCCCGCATGCAGCAAGACCTGGACAACATCCAGGCTTGGGCTCATAAGTGGCAAGTAACATTCGCGCCAGATAAGTGCCAGGCAATGACCATCTCCAACAAGAGAGAGTCTAACCATCCCCCCTTGACATTCAACAGCATTACCATCGCCGAATCCCCCACCATCAACATCCTGGGGGTCACCATTGACCAGAAACTTAACTGGACCAGCCATATAAATACTGTGGCTACGAGAGCAGGTCAGAGGCTGGGTATTCTGCGGCGAGTGACTCACCTCCTGACTCCCCAAAGCCTTTCCACCATCTACAAGGCACAAGTCAGGAGTGTGATGGAATACTCTCCACTTGCCTGGATGAGTGCAGCTCCAACAACACTCAAGAAGCTCGACACTATCCAAGATAAAGCAGCTCGCTTGATTGGCACCCCATCCACCACCCTAAACATTCACTCCCTTCACCACCGGCGCACTGTGGCTGCAGTGTGCACCATCCACAGGATGCACTGCAGCAACTCGCCAAGGCTTCTTCGACAGCACCTCCCAAACCCGCGACCTCGACCACCTAGAAGGACAAGAGTAGCAGGTACATGGGAACAACACCACCTGCACGTTCCCCTCCAAGTCACACACCATCCCGACTTGGAAATATATCGCCGTTCCTTCATTGTCGCTGGGTCAAAATCCTGGAACTCCCTTCCTAACAGCACTGTGGGAGAACCGTCACCACACGGACTGCAGCGGTTCAAGAAGGCGGCTCACCACCACCTTCTCAAGGGCAATTAGGGATGGGCAATAAATGCTGGCCTCGCCAGCGACGCCCACATCCCGTGAACGAATAAAAAAAAACACCATCTATGAAACCGAAAGTACGTCAATGTGCAAATAAAGCATTTGAGACTTTTAACATACTATATTGATGCCAAAATTCCTTCAGTCATGATTGCAGCAGTTATTCCAGGATCACACCGGACGGTGTCCTCCAGCACCAACTCCACTGGAGTGGGGTGACATGCTCCACTGGTGAGGCATGTCACCCACATGACCATGCCTGCTGAAAATTCCAATGTCCATTGGGGTTGGAGGTGTTCCCAGGTCTCCCTCCAAGACCAGGACCCTTACCACTTTAGTCCCCTTAGCAAAAAAAAAAGGGGTGGTCTTCAGGGTTCCATATCTTTTGTCTGACCTGGACCCTACCAGTGGTGCATACACATACCGGCCACCACATAAACACTGGGTCCCAAATGAGGAGCTGGAGTGAGAACTAATGCCATTTTGACCTCCTCCTGCCTGTCATTTTCCTTGTAATGAGTGGATGGAAATTTTGCCCTAACAAGTCATAGGTTGGAAGCAGCAGACACCTGGCATAAACCATGTTTTCCTGGGTGTTCCAAGGATCTCCTGCTGGAATTACAGGGCCATTATCTTTTCATTGGGTTCTGTGCAATTACTGTAAGTGGGAATACATGGGAGCTATATCTATTATATATAAAAGTGTGTTTGTAAAATTCTGTTGGAACTGCAGCTGTAATGGCACTGTCAGTGAAACATTACGTTACCTAACATTATGTAATAGGCCTATCATGTACGAGTATTCAATTCACATTCCATTTAAAAATTGAAAGATCAAAATTCAACCAAAAATGTTAAAAATGGTAAAGAAGTTAGTCGGAAACAAAAAACAATGGAGCAAAGTCATTGCCAATGCATTACTGAAAAGCGTGATTGAGGAAACAAGCACAACGTTCTCCTGATGACAACAACAAGCACAAAAACAGCAAGCACAAGTAGTGGAATTAGAGGCTGCGATGGAATCACAAATACCTGGAAATAACTGGTTATGAAAGCAAATATTGTTGTACAAGCAGAACCGTAAATTGTACCAGATGGAACCATGTAAATGATGCAGGAGGGGGTGTTCCTGCCTTTATTTCTGTCCACTACACTTGCCCAAGTGCAAAGGCCCCCAGAAAAATCTGGCACAGTGGCCTGCCCCCAAACTCCTGAGGACCGGAGAGTCTGCAGGAGTCTGGAGGGCAGGCAAAATACTTACTGATAAGGCATCTCTAATTGTTTCAGGGCTTCCCTAGAAGCTTCAATTTGGGAACCACTGGTTGTCAGCTTCCAGTTGCCAATCTCATGCTCTTGTTTACAGCCTGAGCAGAGGGGCCCCAGGAAAATCGGCCCTAATATATCCAAGTTACCTCAAGCAGAAGATTCTCTGTAAAATGTATTTTATTCATTATAGTTGTGTCTTCATACTAGGGGTTGCACCTTGATTGTTGGGGCCTTCATCCTTATTATCCCTTTCTGATGAGTACAGTCTGCTAGGATAATGTCTGCAGTGATAGTACCCAGCTGAACTCCCTCTTGAGGAATTTTGTTAATTTGTTTTCGCAAGCACATCAATCCTTCTGGGAAGAAGAAAGGACACAACCATCTTAACATGGAAATTCACAGGTAGGTTCAAAGATAGTAAGCAATATTATATTAAATAAAGATTAAGAATTATTGTGAAGATTTTGGTGCTTCACAGTTACAACATATATACTTCATTCCTTTATCTCTTGAGGTAGGCTTTCATCATGTGATTAGTGTTGTTGAACTAATTAATTCGAGATATCTAACAATATTAAAATTCTTCTGTCCTTTAAATGTAATAGCCCTTTCTTTTGTATTTACAATGAGTTTTTTATGTAAAAATCTAGCTTAGGGCTATAGATCCTTTCAGTGCCCATATGCACGTGCAGTTTATCTCATGGAGAATTAAGGAGCTTTTTAAAAGCAATGTCAAGATACTTAAAACATTAAAGTTTTACAGATAAAATGCAGATGTGGCAAAAGACAATTTTGTGAGCCTTGCCAAATTGACTGTTCAGCTTGATACTTGGCTTACTGGACATTACTGTGAAGTTCATTGTTCACAATGGTCCTGGGTTTATGCATTCAATCTCTCTCTCATCTCTATTGTGGACCATGGATTTTTCATCCAACCCGTACAATCTCCATGATGGTTCATCCGTCAATTTTTGTGTTTTCCATGTTTCCCTGGCATTCCCTTTCCATCCCCTATCCCTTTCTTCTCCGCCATCAACTTCCACACTACTTTTCCAGGCTTATGAGTGACTTAATAGAGCTTAATATGGGCTGCTGGTGCTCATCTTGTCTTGTTTCACTTTCTCATTGGTATGTATTTTTATTTACATCATTAGCTTCAATGAAAACTTTTTTTTGGACTATGGATATGGAACGATGCTGGGACCAGAGTTCTAGTGAATTGAATAACTAGGGAGGTCGATAGGGCTTTAAAATAAAGGGGGAGGTGGGGGGGGGGGGGTCCCAGCAGAGAGAAATCTAGAATGCTAAAGCGAAAAGACAAGGAAAGTCAGGAAGGGACAGAGCGTACAAACAAAAGAGTGCACTAACAAATAGGGTCTGGATAAGAAAGAATGGTAATAAGACAAATAGGGCCATAGTACAAAAAAATGTTAAGATGTCTAAAAAAGTTAAAAAGACAAACTGAAAGGCACTGTATCTGAATGCAAGAAGCATTCGTAATAAGGTAGACAAATTAACAGTGCAAACAGATGTAAACGGATACGATAAAATTGCGATTACGGAGACATGGCTGCAGGGTGAACATGGCTGGGAGCTGAATATCCAAGGGTATTCGATATTTAGGAAGGACAGGCAAAAAGGAAAAGGAGGTGGGGTGGCGTTGTTAGTAAAGGATGAAATCAGGGCAATAGTGAGAAAGGATATTGGCTCCGAAAATCAAGATGTAGAATCAGTCTGGGTGGAGATAAGAAGCACCAAGGGTCAGAAAACACTGGTGGGAGTTGTCTATAGGCCTTCAAACAGTAGTGGTAATGTAGGGGATGGGATCAAACAGGAAATTAGAATTGCATGTAACAAGGGTACTACAGTAATCATGGGTGACTTTAATCTACATATAAACGGGCCAAACCAAATTAGCAATAATACTGTGGAGGATGAATTCCTCGAGTGTGTACGAGATGGTTTTTTAGACCAGTACGTTGAGGAGCCAACTAGGGAACAGGCTATCCTAGATTGGGTATTGTGCAATGAGATGGGGTTAATTAATAATCTTGTTGTGCGGGGTCCTTTAGGGAAGAGTGACCATAACATGATAGAATTCTTCATTAAGATGGAAAGTGAAGTAGTTCAATCTGAAACTAGGGTCCTAAATCTAAACAAAGGAAACTATGAAGGTATGAGGAGTGAATTGGCTATGATAGATTGGGGAGCTTTATTAAAAGGCATGACAGTGGAAAGGCAATGGCTAACATTTAAGGAACGAATGCGTGAATTGCAACAATTATACATTCCTTTCTGGTGCAAAAACACAAAAGGAAAAGCAGCCCAACCATGGCTAACAAAAGAAATTAAGGATAGAATTAGATCCAAAAAGGAGTCATATAAAGTTGCCAGAAAAAGTCGCAAGCCTGAGGATTGGGAGCAGTTTAGAAATTAGCAAAAACGGGCCAAGAGATTGATTAAGAGGGGAAAAATAGCGTGTGAGAGTAAACTTGCAGGGAACGTAAAAGCAGATTGTAAAAGCTTCTACAAGTATGTAAAAAAAAAGATTACTGAAGACAAATGTAGGTCCCTTACAGTCAGAAACAGGAGAATTTATAATGGGGAACAAGGAAATGGCAGAGCAATCAAACAAATACTTTAGTTCTGTCTTCACGGAAGAGGACACAAATAACTTCCCAGAAATGCTAGGGAACCAAGGGACTAGTGAGAAGGAGGAATTAAAGGAAATTAGTATTAGTAAAAAAAATAGTGCTGGAGAAATTAATGGGACTGAAAGCTGATAAATCCCCAGGGCCTGATAATCTGCATCCCAGAGTACTAAAAGAGGTAGCCATGGAAATAGTTGATGCATTGGTTGTCATCTTCCAAAATTCTATAGATTATGGAACAGTTCCTGCAGATTGGAGGGCGGCAAATGTAACCCCACTATTTAAAAAGGAGGGTGAGAGAAAACAGAGAACTATAGATCAGTTAGCCTAACATCGGTAATAGGGAAAATGCTAGAGTCTATTATAAAGGATGCGATAACAGGACACTTAGAAAATATCAAAGGGATTAAACAAAGTCAACATGGATTTATGAAAGGGAAATCGTGTTTGACAAACCTACTGGAGTTTTTTGAGGATGTAACCGGTAGAATAGATAAGGGAGAAGCAGTGGATGTGGTTTATTTGGATTTTCAGAAGGCCTTTGACAAAGTCCCACATAAGAGGTTAGTGTGCAAAATTAAAGCACATGGGAGTAATACACTGGCATGGATTGAAAATTGGTTAACAGACAGGAAACAGAGAGTAGGAATAAATGGGTCATTTTCAGGGTGGCAGGCAGTGACTAGTGGGGTACCGCAGGGATCAGTCCTTGGGCCCCAGTTATTCACAATATATATCAGTGCTTTGGATGAGGGATGTAATATTGCCAAGTTTGCTGACGACACAAAACTAGGTGGGATTGTGAGTTGTGAGGAGGATGCAAAGAGGCTTCAAGGCGATTTAGACAAGTTGAGTGAGTGGGCAAATAAATGGCAAATGCAGTATAACGTGGATAAATGTGAAGTTATCCACTTCGGAAGGAAAAACAGAAAGGCAGTGTATTATTTAAATGGTGATAGATTGGAAAATGTTGTTGCACAAAGGGACCTGGGTGTCCTTGTTCACCAGTTACTTAAAGCAAACATGCAGGTGCAGCAAGCAGTTAGGAAGGCAAATGGTATGTTGGCCTTCATTGCAAGAGGATTTGAGTACAGGAGCAAGGTTGTCTTACTGCAGTTATACAGGGCCTTGTTGAGACCACAACTGGAGTATTGTGTGCAGTTTTGGTCTCCTTACCTAAGAAAGGATATACTTGCCATAGAGGGAGTGCAGCGAACGTTCATCACCTGCATTTTCCCTTTTTTTCTACAAACATACAAAAATGACCAACAGGAAAAGACCTGCTGTTCCATCCAGCCTGCCCCACATAGCCGTGATATCTGAAGTATCATGATTAGTCACCTCCTACCCACCAACAGCCAGTTATTCTCCTGAGAGGCGCAAACAGTTAAAAATCCAAGGCCAATTAGGGGAAAAATCTGCAAAATTCCTCTCTGACCCCCCCCACCACTCCCCTTAGGTTTTTGAAACTAGTTCAGGAGACAACATTGACCATGCTTATATTACCTGGTATTTCACCTACCTTTTAGAAGATGTGATCTCCGCACCACTGGAAAAACCTATAGGCCCGAAACTCTGCCACGACTTTCAGGGGGCACAGTGGATTACTGGAGCCACAATCTCCCAACCCTGCCCTGAACCTGGTCTGGACTCCTAGTGAGGCCCAATTACACCTTTTAGGAAGTCGATATGCCTCATCTGACTTGGTGTGCCCAATGAGGCCTAGGAAGCAGTAACTCCCAATGTAGGGAGTCCCTAAACTAGGCCCCGCCCCTCAGCTTCCATGGTCTTGTTTAGGGTGGGTGAAGTAAGGCCAGGACTTGGTGTGTCCAGGTCCCAGCAGAGTCTGCAGCCACTCTGCTGGACTCCCATTACCATCAGACATATGGCAGGAGTCCACCAGAGCGGCCAAGCAATTTCAGGACCATTATGTTCAACAGTAGTGATATGGCACGATTGTTCCAGTGGGCTCACACTAGGATTCAATAGTCTTAGCTGCACCTATTTTCTGGTCCCAACGCACAACACATACCCTGTGTACTGGAGAGTCAGCCTAGATTTTGTGCTCAAGTCTCCGGATTAGAGCTTGAACCCATAGCCTTTTGACTCAGAAGAGAGCAAAGGTGTAGCAGTGGCAGCGGACAAGATAGTAAAATACATTTGGGCCAACAGCTTACAATGAGCTAAATTCCACTTCCTTTAAGAAAAAGACTTTGGTCATCATTGTGAATATATAAGGTTGGCACACTACCGCACTTAAAACAAATCTGTAGCCGTTTCAATAGAACAATTTTAAATTGAATTTATTATTTTTTTTTCTCTTGCATGTTCTCTCCTCCTTTCCTAAAGGCTTTTCTCAGTTTGGGGTACAGTTCCACAGACACCAAAAGCCCTTTGGTACTTTGCCCAAACAGCCATGTTTTATGTGTGAGCTTAGACAATAAGTGTCATCAGGCTATTCAACAATCACAGCCTGATCTTGTCTTCACCCAACATCTGCAGATCTGTGCTTAACAGCACTGGATAGCGATAATGACCATGAGTCCTGGCCAAGTGTTCCCCTCCCTGGCCCAAGTATGCAGTACCTAATTTCCACCTTGGCTGAGATTAATAGTTCAAGTCAGACCAGGAATCACCCTAGACTATTTGGTTCAGTATCACACCATGTTACAATTGAGCCATTAGGGGAGCCAAGAAAAAAACACTACTGGGTGGTCTGTTTCCTCTTATCACTGCCTCACCTTTTAAACTGGAAACATGGGATTGGCTAGCAGTTGCTGATGACCCCTCCCCAGTAATCATAATGCACCCACACCAGCAGCAAGACATTACCACTTCATGGGTACCTGTGGAAAACAGCCTGGAAACATCACTGAGATATCAGGCAAGTTGTAAATGCACCCTCTCCACCAAATTTTCAGGCTGAATAGAAGTTACTGATTAAGAGCACCATCTGGTGGAAGTGTTATTAATTGTACTTCTTTTTTTGCTCAGTTTAAATCAGTACTCACTCCTTGCTTTACTAATAGAATTATTGTTATTTCATAACTCCTTCATTGCATAATTCCTTCAAGTGCTATTTTCTTTTGCTTGTTTTCTTCAAACTCTGAACTTTTATACCCTAATTTCATCAAAATCTTCTGTAATTATATTGGGCTGAAAATTCTTGGGCCTGCTTCGGCAGTGGAAGTACAGCGGAGTGGACAACGGTGACCTAGGCCTGGACCCCCAGGTGGGCCCCACTTCCCCTGTCCTGATGAGCTGTACGGCAGGTTCATCCCAGCATTCAGGTTGCTGGGCATTACAGAGGCTGGGGCCAGGAAATTTTCAATATGGGAACTCCTTTCCTTCCGCCTTTCCCCTCCAGAGTCATGGGCCATATTTGAGTTACATGGAGGTTCTGCCCCAACCAGGTCCCGACAGAAACTGAGCTGGAACCTGGTGAATCTGCGTCCTGGCCCAATTCTTTGGGGTCATGCTGCACTCCAGGTCGACTAATGTCAGGAGTGTGCTGCTAGCCCTATGGAATTTCCTGTAAATTCTAACCCCAATCTCAGTTTTCTTTCCTCCTTTGCTGAAGTTGACGATTAATACTTGGGTACAGTTCCACAAGCATCAGTTTCCCTCCAATACCTCGTACAAATGGCTTAAATAGCGAACCATTTGACAATGTGCTTCCAACCAAGCCCGATCCCGGCCATCATCTAATGTCCACATGCACGCATATTCCAGCAAGAATTATTGGATAGTTGGCAGAGTAACCACTCCGGCTTGGATCAGCTAACTCAGCATAGACCAGGGATTGAACCAGGGATGAGCCTGATTTTGACCTTTGTCATCATAAATGCAAGCTGTGGTATAATAGTAACCAGCTTATACCTGAATGCTTAATATTTATTTTTACCACAGACATTGAACAAAATCAACACATTATTAAAACCACATGTAAAGTACTGGTAGTGGAGCTAGCAAGGGCCATCTTGTAAAGTATGTGATCATTCACCTCTTCTTTCCAGCACTGATTCCACAAAGGTATGACAAACACTCATCCTGAAGGCGTTATGAGCACTTTATGCCAGTGCAAACTCTGCTTGTGCCCGTCCCATAAGATAAAAATGAGGTCTACTATTTTTAAATTTACCGATGACAACTACTGCCATTTACAATTCTTTCACTAGAAATTTGTATGGAACTAGTTTAACAAATAACTCTTTTATTGAGTTCAGTTAAATGAATCAGATTGGTAGACTGCAGCATTATAGCATGAGTCTATATCATTTGACTTAAAAACAATAGTTTAAATACTCTAGAGGCAGGGGAGCTAACAAAAGGTAAAACTGAACAGATAAAAACTAAAGCCATTACAATGCTTCAGAGACAGAGCATGATTTTGACCTTGAGCCGGGAAGGGAGTGGGAGGCAAGATTTTCAGGTGAGAAACCCGGAAGGTAAGTTGGCGGGTCGCGATCAATGAGGTCAACAAATTTTATTTCTGGGCTTTGTGCCCAGCAGGCAGCCTGATCGACTGGTTAAATTCATTTTACTTTTGTAATACACAAAATATTGAGTACCTCAAATATTTCAATGAGGTACATTGCCCCTTTAAGTATCGGCCCCACTGGCTTTAAGTTGGGGTGGGACTTCCTGGTATCTGTTGCGCACACGCGTACGAACCTGCCTGGATTAAACCCAGAAGTGGGCACGCTGAAACCGGGATGCAGTCCCACTCCAAAAAAGCTGTTATTTTAACCTTCCACCTGCCCCCAACCCACCCGTTCTTGGAGGTTAAAATTAACCCCAGAGTCTCCAATTCTGAACCATAAAGGCTAGGAAGATCTCGGGACTAATTCCTGGCCTGTGCTGAGTTAGCTGATCTCAGATGAGGCAACAGTAAGGGCACTATATTTGGCTGCCGTAACCCTGGGTTAGGGAAGGGAAAATAAAGTGGAGTTTTCAATTCTGATCACTCTTGTTGGAAGTGGGCATGTGTGAATTTCAGGTGAAGGCATAATTGGGCTTGGCTGTAATTGGGCTTACCTTCACTCACTATCATGACTCATACATGAATAATGGCTACTTGGATGAGGTACGAGAGGGAGACTGCCTCATCACCATAGGCCTAGTGAGGCAGTCAACAATTACAGAGGAGCAGAAGCGGGGAGAAAATTGGAGGAAAAAATAAGAAGACTGTAAGGAAGAATTGTTAGCTGTAACTCCATGTACAATTCAGTTACAATGAACTGTACAAATCTCAAGATGATTATCATATTGTGATCCACAAAGTGATTGGCAACTAAGCTGTAATGTTCTGTTGCTTCTTGATGTTGTATTCTGCTCCTAGAGCTTACACAAACCATTATGCGCAAGATGACGTTTCAGCAAAATACAAAAGAGAGACTCTAGTAGCACAGAGACACCAGCAGTAATGTACTGAGAAAAGTAAGTTTTCTTCCGGTAATGTAGACTCTGAACACGGACCAATCACACAAAGACAATCATAGAGGAGGAGTTTAGACATGATGAACAATTTGGGACAATATTCCATTGCCTGAAACAATTTTTTAACTCTTTCAATATGTTCGAGAGCAATAGGAGAATATAGTCTATAATACTCAAGACCTAACAGAAAATGGAGAAAAACACTGACTATACATTTTAGGGAAAAATAAAATTGCAATAGGTTCATTATCACAATGGGATAGGAGATTATTCATGGATTATGTCTTATAATTGAATCTAACAACAACAACAAAAGAAATGCATCCTAATATACAGTATGTAGACAAAGACTTGGGGGGTGATTTTAAACCCCAAGAACGGGTGGGTTGGGGGCGGGTTGGAGTTGAAAAAAGCTGTTTTTTGGGTCGCAACCACATTTTCGGACTTTGCATTCTGAGTGGGAAGCCTGTACTTTTTCGCACTGACGTTAAACTCGGAAATAAAGCCGGGTTGCGGTCGGGACCCAAAAAACAACTATTTTCAACTCCCATCTGCCCCCAACCCACCTGATCTTGGGGTTTTAAATCACCCCCTTGATGTAAGGTGGCACTTTTGTGGTCTAAATAAATTGGTTGAGTTGCTGGATTTTTACTTAGTTAATGGAATATCCAATTCCCTTTTGAATTTTAAAATATTCAGTAACCTGCTGCCATATAAGCCTAAAAATTATTGTTTTCATAAGTGTTGTTTATGCTGTTTCAGAGTTACAATGCACACTCTTTAACCTGCAGTTTAGCTGATTTTGTTTAGTGCAAGATGGCCTACTCTGCAACAATCAAACAATGAAGTGCTAGCTCAAATAATCATGTTGGGCACCTCTTTAAAGTGCTAAACAGTCATCTGAGGCTCTGAAGTAATGCATAAGAGCACATTAGAGCTGTTTTCTGACCAATTTCATTTAGAAATGGTGTGCAAAAGGCAATGAAGCCCTGTTTTGCTGACCAGCTGCTTGAAGCATTGATTGAGGAAATGGAGGCCTTTGACTATCGGAGAACTGTGTGATTCTTCGGGCATGGGAAGAAATTGCTGAGTGAGTCAATATTGTGTCACAAACATTTGGAAGGATGTCTGGTAGAAGATGGCAGTCCTTAAGAAATTCGCTAAGGTAAGTCAGGAATATTATTATGCATGACAAGCATAAATGGTCACAAAAGAAAGCCAACTCTGTTAAACTTCTTATCCTCAGTTGATTCTTCGTGAAAAAGTGTGAAAAATTTAACTGCTGCAGTGCTACCATAACATAACCAGAGAATGAATGATTTATGTATATGGGGAGAGTTATGTATAGAAAAAATGTCATTCTGGAAGTGAATGAGTAGGTTATTATACTAAGCACCTGCAAACATTTGTGCATGGCAAGAATTCCAAAAGACTGTTTGGAAGGCAAGATGATGCCAATTTGAAGAAGAAGGACTTGCATTTTTATAGCGCCTTTCACAATCTCAGGACATCCCAAAGCGCTTTACAACCAATTAAGTACTTTTGAAGTGTAGTCACTGTTGTAATGTAGGAAATGCGGCCAATTTGTGTATAGCAAGGTTCCACAAACAGCGATGAATAAATGACCAGATCGTCTGTTTTAGATGTGTCCATCAAGTTCATTCCATCCAGAGTCCATTCATGGACATGGCTGACTCAGTTGCAGGATTCTCTGGGTCCACGGTATATGCAGGCCTTGCGCCATGGCAATTTGAGCAGGCTCCGGATTAAACCCTGAAGCCAGACAGCACAACTACTTCTTTCATTAAGGAATTACTGAAGAGCACCAGTAGGCTGGAGTCCCACGCTGCATCTGTACAGTTGGCACAAGAGAAAAACACTGGCAAACCATTCTGAAATTTACTGGAAACAGAATAGTAGCGATTAAAACACTCCACTTGAATTGTATTTTGTGCAGAGTATTAATGGTTCTGATTTTAACTGCTCCCACCTAGTGGAAACTGGGTGAGGGTGCAGTTAAAATAACGAGTGTCAGTTACCCCCACCAATCCCACTTCCTTCCCAGCGTGTTACAATATTAACCTGCTCAGCAGGACACCCGCACGAAGGAAGCGGGGTCCTGTTTAAATATACAGGTCGGGTCCGATAATGTCATCATGACCTGATCTGTAATATCAACCAGAGGCCTGAGCAGGGTGGCAGAGTCTGCTCCCCCATCAGGCAAAACCTGCCGGGAGCTGGATCCTGGGCCAGAGGAGGCCCAGTAGGCAAGTTTAAAATTTATTTTTCAGATTTTCTTGTGGTCCAGGAGGGGCAAGAATGCTTCTCCGGGCCTCACAAGGAAACCTTGGGCCTGCCTTGAACTGGACTACCCCCTGGCCCCTCGCTGGAAGACTCCGCCTCCCCAGCCCCGATCGCATTAAAACCCCCGCCCTCTCGATCACAGCTCCGTTCACAGCCCTCTCCCCTACTCCCGATCACAGCTTCATTCACAGCCTTCTCCCCCTTCCCGATCGCAGCTCTGTTTACAGCCCTCTCCCCCCATCCCAATCATGCCCTCCTGCTGCTTGCTGGTGCTCCCGCCCGTCGGCTAGGCTGTTGATCTGGCCAGCTGTTGAGTGGCAGGCTGCATCATTTTATTTAAATGAGGCCCTGCCGTTGAGACTGATTATGCCCAACCCCGCACCCGCCCCGCTTCCCCGTAAATATCGGGCCCACGTTTCAGTGTTCAGCATTCAGCAAGACCACAAAATATGGAATAGATAATGTGGGAAAAGGGCACAAAAGTGTAGAAGAAGATAATATGGGCAAGAGACAAAAATCTACATGGAATGATTGGTTTTAAAGGTTTTAACTGGTATACTTATTCAAAGGCATCAAGTATTAGTGCCTGCTGCACCAGTCTTCCTTGCTGGACTGGTGGTTCTTCAACTGGTTCATCGTCATCACTCTCAGCCTCTTGCTCTGCCAAAGATTCTTCATTCTGTTGTTCCTCCATGGTGAGACCTCTTTGTAGAGCAAAATTGTGCAGTATGCAACAGGCAACGATCATTCTTGAGACCTTGTGGGGACTGTACTGTAAGGCACCCCTTGATCGGTCCAGACATCTGAAGCGCTGCTTCAGGATCCCAATTGTATGTTCAACAATAATCCTTGTTTTTGAATGTGCCTCATTGTACCTACGCTCTGCTTCTGTTCGTGGGCGGCGCAATGGTTTCATGAGCCATGGCTGCAGAGGGTATTCTTTGTCTCCCAGCAGCCAACCTTCCAGTCTTCCTTCCCCTTCAAATAATGCTGGTACTGAGGATTGCCTTAAAATAAAGGCACTGTGTGAGCTTCCTGGGAAGTGGGCATTGACCTGCATAATTCTGTGCTGGTGGTCACAAACCAACTGCACATTGATGGAGTAAAATCCCTTATGGTTCATATAGGACATCGCATCATGCACAGGCGCCCGGATGGCAACATGCATGCAGTCAATGACTCCCTGTACTCTTGGGAAGCCAGCAGACCTGTAGAAATGTGTTGCCCTTTGCTGCTGATGCTGTTGGTCCATTGGAAAAGAAATGAAATTGTCAGCCCGGCAGAATAAGGCATCCGTCACCTCTGTGATGGATCTGTGTACAGCAAACTGGCTGACACTGCATATGTTACCAGTGCTTGCCTGGAATGACCCCAAAGCATAGAAATTCAGGGCCGTGGTGACTTTCACTGCCACTGGTAATGCTGTACTGATAGTAGATTGGGTTTGCAGATCTCCGTTCAGTAGATGGCACAGTTCTGTCACAGCCTCCCGGCTCAGCCTGAGCCTCTGGAGGCACTGCTCCTCAGTCATTCCCAGGTAACTTTGCCTGGGACGATACACCCGATGTGTTGGGTACCGGCGTGATCTGACCGTCCGCCTTCTGTGCCATCTTACATCACGGGCTGCCCTCTCCTGTTCTTCCTGGTCCTCCTCAGCCAAGTGCAGCGCAAGTGATGCACTAAATCCAATTCCCATAGTCTTCAATGCAGTCAAAGAGTTTCTTCTCAACTCTAGCTGATCAGTTCTGACTAAACCAAAGTTGTCTGCAGCCACTAATGCTACACCAGTTAGAAATCAACGTTCTTAACACACAGTACATGCAAAGTGAACACATTGCAAAATGGCCCGAGTTGAGCTTAAACAGCAATTATGCCAGCATTAACATGTTCAATAAGACTGAAAGGACTCAGTGATAAACCAATCAGACACCAATAATTTTTCAGCATGTGCTACAGCCAGGTAAAATAGGCACTCAACTCCACTCCTGAAATTACTCGGTACTAACACACAGAGCAGGTATTAATTGTAGTGTCAACAGTAATTTCCAGGCTATAATCTTAATGTAGTTTGCAAAGTTAATACTTCTTTTTATATGTATGATCCAATTCCTATATATGCAATTCTGATGCAAGCACATTCCTAATGGAAATCTTTATAAAGCTTCAAATTGGGTCTGACTTTGCAAAGCTTTGGCAGATCTGCTAATGTGTTATTTTACAGTTTTTTTCCCAGTTAGTTTTGCTACGTTTATGTGGATGTATGCTATCCACAAGAAAGAGTCTTAATATTTGAACCTGCAAAATGCCACTTCACAGGAGATCAAACAACAGGTACCTCATATTGATGTTATTTTCTAACAAACTATATAAATACCACTCCATTGGCATTGAGTTCCATTCTGACATTGGAGGTCTTTTTTGCCTAACGAAGACAGGTCAGTAAGATGAGAGATATAGTTAACTCCATTTTGAAAGAGCCTATTCTATCCCAGGGCTACACTCCTGGACCAGTCAGGCATCCAGGTAATCAGGACATTCAAGTAATGCCAAGTTTCTTTGATGAGGTGAAGGGTGATCTTGAGTCCAACACTCCCAAAAGTCTTGCTTCCACCAGCAGGAGACCTTTACTTTCTCCGTCAGATTTCAGGAGTCCAAGGGGGATGTAGTTGGCTTCATACTGGCTGCCATTCTTGTTCTGCAAATCTCAGGTGACTGCTAACCCTGCCAAAAGAAAAAAAGTTTAATAATATGTTCCCAGCAAGTCATGTATAAGTATACTAAATAACAGAGTTTTCAAATGGTCTGGAGCCAATCAATTGGACAAGTCAGAATGTTCAGACTATCCGGCCAAATTGAGGACTTAGCCCTGGAATTCCTGGCCCCTGGCGGCACAAGGCTACCATTATCTGGGCGGGGTAGGAATTTAAAACAGGATCCATTGGGGGTAATGTTGGGTTTTTCAGTGCACTCCAATATTCCATCGGAAGCGGAGGTGGGAACTTCTTGGTCTGTTCTTCCCCTTCCCCATCCCTGCGGATGTCACTAGAAGACATAGAGCACTGTTTGAATGATGTCATGTGCTGGGATTCTCACTGGTTCTGCCTCTGTAGGCCACAGTGCTAAGTATGTCTGCTTGATCTATGTGTCTAGAATCTGCCAGGATCAGATCTTGGCAGAAAAGTGTATGAAATGCTGGTTACCTAACAGTAAATTTAACAGTTGGCTACGAATGAAAGCTCTTAAAAACATTTTTCAAAACCTCTTCGGCTAGCACAGAAGCTCGACTTACGCTGCCACAAGGTGCTGCAGACGGGAATTAGGCTCCACCCAGACCTGCCCTGAAACCTCTCCTTTGGAAAACTCTCCTATTGTATTGATTTAAGATGTCACCACAATAGTTTCTTTAATTCCACTTATTTTCATCTTGCAGTCCTGTGAGTGATTTCTTTCTGGGTAGTTGGTTCTGATCCAGTGGTTCAGCAGCCCATGGTGACCTGGCTACATTTAATTCATGGGGTGTTCCAAGCACCTTTCTTTGAAGCCTATAATGGATGCCTTTGTTTGGGCGACTGTGTTTCATTTTTCTGACAAATCTCCTGCCAAATTTTATCATCGTCTTTCCCTGAGAACCTGACATGGACACAGTCACAGTTGGATGGCAACTTTAGAAGTTAGAACATTTTATGCCACAACCTAAAATTTCTGGAAATTTCAACAAAACATGAGTACAAACTCAAATCCAAGGAGGGAATCTTTGGAATTCTCTACCCCAGATGGCTGTGGATGCTCAGTCATTGAGTATATTCAAGACTGAGACGGATAGATTTTTGGACTCTAAATAATCAAGGGATATGGGGATCAGACGGGAAAGTGGAGTTGAGTTCGAAGATCAGCCATGATCTTATTAAATGGTGGAGCAGGCTCGAGGGGCCGTTTGGCCTACTCCTGCTCCTACATCTTATGTTCTTATGGGATCTCAATTTATTTATTTGGTATATTTTCTGGGCAGTTTGAATTTAGATTCATACTACATTTTAGGTTGGGAAAACTATTATCTCATGAGGCTACAGAAGTCTGCAAGTCAGGAGCTGTAATAACTGATTCATATAGTGTCATAATTCATTCATTGCTAAAACAGCAATGCACACCTGAGCAGAATTCATTTTTACTTATTTAATGTTGTTTTCTTCGAAAACAATTGGGTAACTGTGAAAAATGATTGAAAGTCATTGAAGATGTAGTTGAGATACTGGATGGTCTAAAAATTGATAACGAGGAGGTACTAGAAAGGCTAGCTGTACTAAAAGTAGATAAGTCACCTGGTCTGGATGGGATGCATCCTAGGTCGCTGAGGGAAGTAAGGGTGGAAATTGTGGAGGTACTGGCCAAAACCTTCCAAACATCCTTAGATACGGGGGTGGTGCCAGAGGACTGAAGAATTGCAAATATTACACCCTTGTTCAAAAAAGGGTGTAAGGATAAACCCAGCAACTATAGGCCACTCAGTTCAACCTCAGTAGTGGGGAAACTTTTAAGAATGATAATCCGGGACAGAATTAGCAGTCACTTAGACAAGTATGGATTGATTAGGAAAAGCCAGCATGGATTTTTTAAAGACAAATCATGTTTAACTAACTTGATAGAGTTTTTTGATGATGTAACAGAGAGGGTGGATGAGGGCAAAGTAGTTGATATGGTGTATATGGACTTTCAAAAGGCGTTTGATAAAGTGCCGCATAATAGGCTTGTCATCAAGATTGAAGCCCATGGAATAAAAGGGGCAGTAGTAGCATGGATACAGAATTGGCTAAGCAACAGGAGAGTAGTGGTGAACAGTTGTTTTTCGTATTGGAGGGAGATGTATAGTGCTGTTCCCCAGGGGTCGGTACTAGGACCACTGCTTTTGTTGATATATATTAATGACTTGGACTTGGGTGTACAGGACACAGTTCCAAAATTTTCAGATGACACAAAACTTGGAAGTGTAGTGAACAGTGAGGAGGATAGTGATAGACTTTAAGAGGATATAGACAAGCTGGTGGCATGGGCGGACATGTGGCAGATGAAATTTAAAGCAGAAAAAATGTGAGGTGATACATTTCGGTAGGAAGAATGAGGAAAGGCATTATAAACCAAAGGGCACAATTCTAATAGGGGTACAGGAACAGAGTGATCTGGGGGTATATGTACACAAATCGTTGAAGGTGGCAGGGCAGGTTAAGAAAGCAGTTAAAAAAGCATATGAGATCCTGGGTTTTATAAATAGAGGCATAGAGTGCAAAAGCGAGGAAGTCATGATGAACCTTTATAAAACATTGGTTTGACCACAGCTGGAATATTGTGTCCAGTTCTGGGCACCACACTTTAGGAAAGATGTGAAGGCCTTAGAGAGGGTGCAGAAGAGATTTACTAGAATGATTCCAGGGATGAGGGACTTTAGTTACGTGGATAGACTGGAGAAGCTGTGGTTTTTCTCCTTGGAACAAAGAAGGTTGAGAGGAGATTTGATAGAGGTATTCAAAATCATGAAGGGTCTAGATAGAGTAGATAGAGAGAAACTGTTCCCATTGGCAGAAAGGTTAAGAACCAGAATTACATAGATTTAAGGTGATTGGTAAAAAGGTGACATGCGGAAGAACTTTTTTACACAGCGAGTGGTTGGGATCTGGAATGCACTGCCCGAGGGGGTGATGGAGGCAGATTCAATCATGGCCTTCAAAAGGGAACTAGATAAGTACTTGAAAGGAAAGAATTTGCAGGGCTGCGGAGATAGGGCGGGGGAGTGGGACAAGCTGGATTGTTTTTGCATAGAGCAGGCACGGACTCGATGGGCCGAATTGCCTCCTTACGTGCTGTAACCTTTCTATGATTCTATGATTCTAAGTCCACTGAGGGGATTAAATTAAATCAGATAGCAGAACCCCAGCCAGCTGTCACTATAAACTGAGAACAGAAAATGTTAGGTAAACCTCAGGAAAATGTCATCCCGCCAGTTTATAACAGAAGATCTGACACAAGATATAAGAGCTGTGATTTTAAGCTCAGGTGGAATCCTGGCATAATCCATCCGGTGCATTCGCCATGGTTTATTCCCAGGGTTGAAGTGTGGCTACCTCACTCGGTCACAACCACTTCCTCCCCGTCTCGTCGGAACACAGTCAATTCTTTTAACACTAGCTACCTCAAACCTTTAAAACTTGGGTCCACCCAGGGATGCCAATTGTTAGCGAATTTTCCTGTTACTGTCCGATCTATGGGTTGTTAATCCTTCAACAATAACCTCCGCTTGTTTCTAGCCCGAGTGATTATAGAATAGCGCAGTTAATAGATTGACTTACAACAGAATTGCACTACAGCTTCAACATTACATTCAATAGTACTATAGATATAATACTACTGTCTACAGATTACATTAAATGATAAGCAATCAACACAACCTAATCTGTCCGAGAATTCAAGGTGTTCAGGCCTGATCTTCGCAGAATGCCTGTGGCAATGAACTTCCAACTGTCTCCTCTTAAGAGCTCTAACTTCTGAGAGGGAGCATGCCCTATACTATTCGGCTGCGCAGTTCTGTACGTAAGCACCACTCGTCCTGTCTCATGATCATAAATCCTCCCACCGTGCTGACGCCACTCAAAATAAGCTGTTTTACATAACGTAGCTAATGACCTCAACCTTCATCTCTGTTTACAAGCTGTTATGTTCCTCTGAGGATGCGTTGGTTCTTCTTATCTGGGTATATACCCGCTCATAGCCTTGTGTGGCCCTACCAATGTCTCGTTTCGTAGCAACCACATCTCTTGTTTTGATATAAACCACCTTCTGACGTTATAGCATCTAGAAATGGGCCATCTCTTGACCTTAGGGTGTTACAGTTCTGAAGTTTCCGCATTCTCTATCTTTTACAAACTGTCTTTGTTCACACAGACACGACTTCGCCCCCCCCCCCCCCGCCACTCCTATTAACATCGCCCTCTTGTTAAATGTTTGGGAGCTTTATGCGAGCTATGCGAGATGGGATATTGACCATGCTTGGCTTTAAACCACAGTCTTACAATATCAAACTGCTCACTGCCCATTAAATAAAAAATATACTACTGTCCTGTCCTGTTTGAAAATTTGTTCTCAGGATGTGGGTAACACTGGCAAGGCCGCATTCAGTGGCCATCCCTAATTGCCCTGAGGAGGTGGTGATGAGCTTTCTCCATTAACCGCTGCAGTCCTTGTGGCCATGGTGCTCCCAAAATGGTGTCAGGTAAGGAATTCTAGGATATCAACCCAGCGACCATGAAGGTACAGCGTTAAATGTCCAAGTCAGGATGGTGTGTGATTTGCAGGGGAACTTGGAGGTGATGGTGTTCCCAGGGCATGTCCTTCTCGGTGGTAAAGGTCGCAGGGGAGGGAGGTGCTGCTGAATTAACCTTGGCGAGTTGCTGCAGTGTATCCTGTTGATCATACATACTACAGCTACAGAGCACCAATGGTGGAGGAGGTGGATATTGAATCCAATGGCAGGGTGTCAATCACTATTGGTGAGGGGAAGGGTTTCAGGTTGAAAGTATTTCCTGTATATGCAACTAGTAGATTCCAAGCTGAAGCTGCAGGGTGATGTAGGTGTTGATTCTCCCTCTGTGAAAGATTAACTTTTTTTTCCCCAAATGAAATGAACCCCTTTCTGACTTTGTGATTATAACTAATTTTCCCTCAACAGCAATGACTGATTGTATAGGAAATTCTACGGTCTTGTGCTCTGGGAGACCAGGTGCACAATGGGTGCAGGGGGAAATCACAGAAGTAGGAAAGTAGGCCATGCGCCAATATCCTGTTGGGCTACAGTTCTACAGAAGCCTTTTTTTTGTGAGCTAAAGTACTTGTGTCATTTCGTGCCTTAGCCTCATTAAGGCTCATAATTTGATTCAAAAATATTTAAATGAACACCTAGCAGAATTCTGCAGCTTTTGCATTCGTTTTGCTTTTTGCTTTGTGGAACGGAAGCAAGGCTAGCTCCAAGTGTGAAGTTGCTGCTAAAGTGTCAACATGCTATGTATTTTTGTTGCATTGTTTGCAGTACCTTTTTAGTACTGTGTTGTTTTAAATATTTAATATTTATGAAATCTTTTATTAATATTTATTTTTGCAACAATTTTAAGGGAGAAATTTTTATTTACTCGTTACAGTAACTTTGTTTGTAAAGTGTCTAAGATAATGTATTTCATGGCTGAAGCTGAAAGAAAGCATTCCTGCGAGATCACCAGGCACCAGACCATATCTACACATCTTGGTACAATTGCCTGCCAATGACTATTGACAACTGCCTCTGCTTGTTCCAGATCAGCAGGGAGCCACTTGCAAAGCTTTGTCATTTATAGCAACAATACTTGCAGTCAACTTGCAACATACGGATGGCACTGCCAGCGATTGGCAGGGTTACCATTGCTTTCAACTATTATGACTGGCTCATTCCTGGCTAGCACTGGCTAGTAATGTGCTGTCCACATGCGAATCAAACGGGAGACTGATGTATTGGTCACCACTGGTCATCTTATTTCCCATTAAATAGCAAGCTACATCTGCCCAATATCAACACACTGATGTTTTTCCTAAAGCTCAGGGAGTCATTGATAGTTGTCACATGCCCAACCTAAAATCGATCCCGGGGGGCCGGTAAATGACCATTGCAGTGAATTTGCTCAGGGCTTCTCCAGCTCCGCCACAGTAACTTTAGCAGAAGTTTGGCGGAACCCGTTTACACGCTTAAATGTGGTGTATGCCGAACTTCCCCAAAATTACAGTGGCGAAGCAGAAGAGGACCCGAGGAAATTCACCCCCCATGATTGTTTTACAATGGTTTGATGTGTGAAGCCCTTGAAAGATAAGAATGTGACAAGACCTTCAAGTGTATGTTGCATCTTAATTGTGTGCCCTGCTGAATTATGGGTATGTGCGAGATGCAATGAAAGACCTGTACAGTTGTGTGAGGGCTTGGCATGAGCAAGCAGTAAACATGGAACAGGTCAACAGGCAACATTTTGTGGCAATGAATCTTGGACTGTCTACATGCTACTATTGTTAAGTCTTATCTTACTAGAATCATTAAAAAGTGCTGTCTTCTTCTGCAGCTATTCCTACACCCTGCAGGGTCAGTAAACAATATTGAGCTTGGCAGACATGTACTTTCAGGTAAGCAGCACTACCATCCTCTTGGGAGTATATCTGGAGTGCCAAACAGGACTACCCGTTTGCATTCAGTTCATGTAGCAACAAATCCACTGGGTTTGCTATCATTCTGGATGCACTTGTCACCCCAATCTCCCCATCCACCAAGCTTCAACTGGCACAGGGAACTTATTTAAATAAGGTTGGTGAGCTGGCCTCTGAGCATCCAAGGAGACTGGCTCTTCACACTGCTCACACGTGTCTTAGGCCTTGTTCAGTAATCATGTCGGCACTTACACTGGGATTGCTACATTGACCTTAAAGTGGTAATTTTACAAATTTGCACTCAAGGTATAGAGCTTCACTCATCAGGAGTGCATTTCGGGGATTTAAACACATGTCCAGAATTTCTGATGTGCATTCCTGGCATAGTTCTGCAGCGAGAGTGCAAATTTATAAAATTACACCTCGTGCACAGACTGGCTATACTGTGCAATGTGTTGTTCTGCTGGTCCCCTCAGTGGCTATATAGTGAAATAGTATCTTTTGAGTTTTGATTTCAATGTTTTTGGTCCTGGTTCTGGAAAATCCACAGGAGAGGAGAAAACAGAGGTGACGGTGGAGCAGTCAAACCAAGTTATATAGTCTTCAGTTTCTCCAGGGTTTCTGTGGATCTTCCGCCAAAGTTACGGTGGACATTTGGGAAATCACCCGCGGAAGTTCAACCCCTAAAGTTCAAACCATCATTTGCATTACAATCACAAACTTTATAACAATTCATTAAGAAAGAGAGAAAGAACTTGCATTGATATGGAGCCTTTCACCTCAGGACATCCCAAAGCATTTCACATCCAATGAATTACTTTTGAAATGCGGTCATTTTTTTCGTAGGCAAATGCACAGCAAGTCCCACAAATAACAATCAGATAAATGAATAGTTAATCTGTTTGGTGGTGTTGGTTGAGGGATAAATGTTGAAATTATCTAGAAATTGGGCAGTGTAGCGCCCGTAGTGCCATCTTGGTAAAGGGTTTCGTGCACGCGCAGATAACAAACGCCGGCAGCGTGTACAGTAGGGAGAATATGCATTAGATCAGTGTGCAATGCTGATTTAAAGTGACAGACACCATTTTGGCACTTAACGCTCCACTCACAGCATTGTCTTAACCACGAACACCTGAACATGTCTTAGAGTGCCTGGAGAAACCCCCACCAGCTCTATATAAAGGGATCATGCAGGTGTTACAGGTTAGTTGCTGGATTATTGCTTCTGGCTGTTTGCTGAAGCGTCCTATACTTACACAGAGTTGCTATAGTATATTTGACAGTGGTTTGGCAGGTATTGCCTTACGGTTGGTGTAATTTTACAACAAGACTCCTGGCAACCATGGGTGGTCTGCTAGTGCTCCCGTTGGGCATAGAACATGACTGGGAGCATGCAGAGATGCCACGCAGAGCAGGTCAAGCTGCGAGGAGAGGGAGGAGGAGGAGGAGGCGCAGGACACTGAGCAGGAAGCCATATCCCATGAGGGCCTTAAGGGAACACCACTCTTACATCCAGATGAGCGAGGATCAGTGCATCTGACAGCTGAGGTTCACCAAAGAGGTTGTGACGGAGATCTGTCACTTGCTGCAGCCACAATGACAGCCTCAGAGCAGGGTAAGGCCAGCATTGCCTGTGGCTGTGAAGGTAACCGTGGTGCGGAACTTCTACGGCTCTGGATCCTTTCATGCCTCTGCTGGCGATCTGTGCAACATCTCACAGTGTGCAGTGCACTGCTGCATAAGGGAAGTCACGGAGGCACTATACGAGATGTGCAACAGGTTCATCATGTTCCCTCTTGATCGAGAGAAGCAGAACGAGCGATCACAAGGGTTTGCTCGCATTGCAGGCTTCCTCATGGTGCAGAGTGCCGCTGACTTCTCGTATATTGCTATGCGTGCTCCACATGTCAACTCAGCCATCTTCATGAACCGAAAGGGGTTCCACTCCCTCAATGTGCAGCTGGTGTGCGACCACACGCATTATGGAGGTCAATGCCCGCTACCCTGGGAGCAGTCACGACGCCTTCACTGTGCGGCAGTTCAATGTGCCAGCTATCTTTGAACTGGCGCAGCGAGTGAAAGGCTGGCTACTGGGTGACGAGGGCTATTCCCTCATGAGGTGGCTTATGACTCCGCTCAAGAACGCATGCACACATGCAGAGCGGGCCTACAACGAGAGCCATGCTGCCACAAGCAACGTCATAGGCATCCTAAAGCAAGCTTCTGCTGCCTGGACCGTTCTGTTGGAACCCTGCAGTACTCAGCTGAGCGGGTGTCAAGATTCATTGTAGTATGCTGCATGCTGCACAACCTCGCCATTACGAGGGAACAGCCCTTGGCACCAATTATCCGGCTACACCCTGAGCCAGAGGAAGAGGAGGAAGAGGCTGAGGAGGAGGAGGAAGAAGAGGCTGAGGGTGAGGGGGAGGAGACGGAGGGGAAAGTGGAGGAACATGAAAGGGGGCAACAAGGAACACTGGCCCTGTCTGCCAGGTCTCTGTGTGCTCACCTGATCCGTGAGCGATATCAATAACGTGAACGTCATCTCCCCATTCACCAACTGTGCTACACTCCCCACCCGTCCTCTCCCATATGATCATCAGATCGCCCTCCATATGATTAGACATTGCTTCCTCCCTCAGCTCATTGCAGAAATAAAAATCACCACCAAATGCAAATTCAAATTTATAAATTAACACATGAAATGATGTAAATGAAATGAGACTATTCACTCTTGTCCATTCCCTTAATGTCTGTCATTTATGTGCCGTTACCTATCCTAGTGCTCCTACGAGGTGCATCCCCAGTGGGTGATGGAAGGCTGCTGACCTTCAATGGAGGAACGTGCAGATGGCCTTGGAGGTCAACCTTGAACAGCTCTGGGCCAGGAGGGCCCAGCTTTAGACTGCACCATCTCGGCCTGGGCTGCAGCAGTTTGGCTGGCTGGGCTGATAGGCAATAGCAAGGGCACTGGAGGAGTGGCAGGGGTGGGAGCAGGAATGTTGTTGTCCGGACGAAGGACAGCACGTTTGACTGCCATGGTGCCATTGCCACTCGCACGGGGCGGCGTCTCAGCACTCCTGGTGATCATCTGGTGAACGGATTGCTGGAGTGCTGTGTTGCCCTGGAAGCCCCGTTCCACAATGGTACTCAGAGCCACGATAGCAGCAGTCTGCACTTCCATATAGCAGTAGTCTGAGCTACCATTGCAGCAGTCTGAGCTTCAGCTGAAGCTCGCAGACCTTTGATGACATTAGTTTGTGCTGCAATGGCAGCTGTTTGTGCTGCATCATGGTGCTTCATCAGGTGTGCTGATGGAGGTGACCACCCACTCCATGTGGGTAAAGATGGGCTCCAAGCTCTACGCATAGCCCTGTGCCAAGTTCGAAATGGACTCCTCCATGCCCCTTGACACTGAGCGCAGGCTTTCTGGCAGGCTTTCCAGCGCACCAAGCATTTGGTGGTGTACGCCCATCAGCCGTCTTCTGTAGCCTGGCTCATCGAAGTCATCATCTGACCCCTTGGCAGCTGAACCATTGTGCGACCTCACCCTTCGGTGAGCTGGCACCTGTGGTATCCATTCCCTCCACCCCGGCTCCTGCGCACTTGTGCTCGGTGTCTCACCACGTGCCGATCCCTCCTCTAACCTAGCTGGAAAGGACTCGCAGTGTCAGAATCTGAGCTGGTGGATGCGAGTGTCAGATCGAGTGACAGTGTGGCTTCAGTGTCCTCCTCCTTCTCCACCTCGGACAGTACTGGCTCCAGTTCTTGGGTATCTGCAGTGACAAAGGGAAACAGGTTGAGTTGTGGAGCGGGGAGAGGAACAAGTAAGATGTGCGTGCTGAAACCATCTGGAGCACATGAGTCAGAAAAGATTGTGGGGTGAGGGAGATTGGGGAAACGAGAAAGAGGATTAGGTATGCAGAGACCCCCTTCATCGGGACCTCCAGCGCTGCTGGTGGCCACGTCCGCAGCAACAGCCCGCCCAATGATGTGCAACACTGTCTCCTCCGGGGGGTGAGGATGTGTAGGTGCGCCTGTCCTCCCTCAAGTCTCTCCTGCTGCCAGCTGTTATGCGCCACCTTCTCCTGCAAGACAGGGGGAAGCGTGTCAGTGAGTATCCTGCAAGGTGTCTGGGTGATATGCCTGTCATGGTCGAATAGCTGCCAGTGTGCATGACTTGTGAGTTGTGTGACCAAGTGTGGTAGTATGCGAGGGTGAGATGCAGCATGCGAAGTGCAGCATTGCGTACAGATGGGCAGCGTTTGTTGGTGCGTGGGTGATGGGGGTTATCGTGCATGGAGCAGTTGGTAGGAAGTGCCACTTGACACTTACATTCACTCACCTTGACCACTCGTGAATTATTTTCGGCACTGCACCCATGTGCGCGCTGCTATGCTCCTGGCATTCACCTCCTGGGCCACTGCCTTCGCAGCTGGTGTCCGGAGGGTCTCCTACCACCCTGCCAATACAGGATGGCCCTCCTTTCGTCCACTCCCTCCACCAGGGCCTCCAGTGCATCATCCGAGAACCTTGGTCCGCGCTCTCATGCCGGTCCAGCAATCCTGCCTGCCATCCGGCACTGCTCTCATTGACTGTGCACCTCTCCCATAAGAGGTGCTGGCTGCCTTTAACTAGTGCTGGCCACGCCCCGTTTCGGGCCTCCTGCTTGTGCGTGCAGCATCTCAACAGCGCGGGTAGTGCTGGCTGCACCTACAAATCATGTTAATGACCAGGTAGCACGAATCTCACGTGCTGCCTGCAATGGAAGCACTGGGCACAGGTTAATCCCGCACCGTGATGCCCGTACCTGGATTTGGGGGTTACCGAATTTAACTCCCCAAGAGTACTCCATTTCTGGTACGAGATGGTTTTTTTAGACCAGTACGTTGAGGAGCCAACTAGGGAACAGGCTATCCTAGATTGGGTATTGTGCAATGAGAAGGGGTTAATTAATAATCTTCTTGTGCGGGGTCCTTTAGGGAAGAGTGACCATAACATGATAGAATTCTTCATTAAGATGGAAAGTGAAGTAATCCAATCCGAAACTAGGGTCCTACATCTAAACAAAGGAAACTACGAAGGTATGGGGAGTGAGTTGGCTATGATAGATTGGGGCGATTCATTAAAAGGCGTGACGTTGGATAGGCAATGGCTAACATTTAAGGAATGAATGCATGAATTGCAACAGTTATACATTCCTTTCTGGTGCAAAAACACAAAAGGAAAAACGGCCCAACCAATCTAACAAAAAGTTGGTATTAGATCCAGGGGAGCTAATCTAAGGGAACAAAAAGCATAGTTCACTTTCTTCAAAGACAGCTGTAGTCCTTCACTCATGAATGTGAATTGTAGTTTGTTTGTTTCAGAAATAATCTGCCGATTTTGAAATATATGTCAGTAAAATAGTTTGGCTATCTGAAATGTAAAAATCTCTAAATAGAGCAGTTACGTTAGACAATTTGAGTTATTCAGTTTCTTACTGTCAAATGCTTTGAGCTATCTGTAAGAATATTGCTATTTTGTCTTTGTTAAAGCTCAAACCTTTTCTGTTCCATGTTTTGCCTATAACAGTGAACCTCCATTATCTCCCATAATGGAAGGGAATTCCCAAATGGATAACGGAGAATTGACAATAATTTTAGTCTTGCATTATGGCACAGCAGTACCCTAGGTTTAGGAATGAAAATAAGTAGAATACAAGCAAAAAAGAAACATTATTTAAATTTAACATTTGGCACAAGCTTTCATTTGCAAAAATTCTGGCAGTTAATTAGGTGGTGGATAATTGGTGTGTAAATAATGAAGGTTCCACTGTATTAATAGCCCTATTCCGCTACACGATTGCCCTCTCAATATCTACATTATCATCCTAAGTCAGGACGGGGCATGATTCAGATATGTCATCAATACTGCTGTTTGATTGACCTACCAGCAAGTACTTTTGCACACTGAAGGAAGGGATTCTTCATTGTGCCAGGCAAAATGGGAAAATCAGCATTGGTTCTCGCTCCTAATGGCTTTGTGTAAAAAACAGATTGCGCCGGAAGGCAAAAAGGAAAAGGAGGTGGGGTGGCGTTGTTAGTAATGGATAAAATCAGAACAACAGTGAGAAAGGATATTGGCTCAGAAAATCAAGATGTAGAATCAGTCTGGGTGGAGTTAAGAAGCACCAAGAGGCAGAAAACACTGGTGGGAGTTGTCTATAGGCCTCCAAACAGTAGTGGTAATGTAGGGGATGGGATCAAACAGGAAATTAGAGATGCATGCAACAAGGATACTACAGTAATCATGGGTGACTTTAATCTACATATAAACGGGCCAAACCAAATTAGCAATAATACTGTGGAGGATGAATTCCTCGAGTGTGTATGAGATGATTTTTTAGACCAGTATGTTGAGGAGCCAACTAGGGAACAGGCTATCCTAGATTGGGTATTGTGCAATGAGAAGGGGTTAATTAATAATCTTCTTGTGCGGGGTCCTTTAGGGAAGAGTGACCATAACATGATAGAATTCTTCATTAGGATGGAAAGTGAAGTAGTCCAATCCGAAACTAGGGTCCTAAATCTAAACAAAGGAAACTACGAAGGTATGGGGAGTGAGTTGGCTATGATAGATTGGGGCGATTCATTAAAAGGCGTGACGTTGGATAGGCAATGGCTAACATTTAAGGAATGAATGCATGAATTGCAACAGTTATACATTTCTTTCTGGTGCAAAAACACAAAAGGAAAAACGGCCCAACCAATCTAACAAAAAGTTGGTATTAGATCCAAAGAGGAGTCATACAAAGTTGCCAGAAAAAGTAGGAAGCCTGAGGATTGGGAGCAGTTTAGAATTCAGCAAAAAAGGACCAAGAGATTGATTAGGAGGGGAAAAATAGAGTATGAGAGTAAATTTGCAAGGAACATAAAAGCAGACTGTAAAAGCTTCTACAAGTATGTAAAAAGAAAAGATTAGTGAAGACAAATATAGGTCCCTTACAGTCAGAAATGGGAAAATTTATAATAGGGAACAAGGAAATGGCAGAGCAATCAAACAAATACTTTAGTTCTGTCTTCACGGAAGAGAACACAAATAACGTCACAGAAATGCTAGGGAACCAAAGATCTGGTGAGAAGGAGGAATTAAAGGAAATTAGTATTCGTAAAAAAAAAGTGCTGGAGAAATTAATGGGACTGAAAGCCGATAAATCCCCAGGGCCTGATAATCTGCATCCCAGAGTACTAAAAGAGGTAGCCATGGAAACAGTGGATGCATTGGTTGTCATCTTCCAAAATTCTATAGATTATGGAACAGTTCCTGCAGATTGGAGGGTGGCAAATGTAACCCCACTACTTAAAAAAGGAGGGAGAGAGAAAACAGGGAACTACAGACTGTTTAGCCTAACATCAGTAGTAGGGAAAATGCTAGAGTCTATTATAAAGGATGTGATAACAGAACACTTAGAAAATATCAATGGGATTAAACAAAGTCAACATGGATTTATGAAAGGGAAATCGTGTTTGACAACCCTACTGGAGCTTTTTGAGGATGTAACTGGTAGAATAGATAAGGGAAAACCAGTGGATGTGGTGAATTTGGATTTTCAGAAGGCCTTTGAAAAAGTCCCATGTAAGAGGTTAGTGTGCAAAATTAAAGCACATGGGATTGGGGGTAATGTACTGGCATGGATTGAAAATTGGTTAACAGACAGGAAACAGAGAATAGGAATAAATGGGTCTTTTTCGGGGTGGCAAGCAGTGACTAGTGGGGTACCGCAGGGATCAGTGCTTGGGCCCCAGCTATTCACAATATATATCAATGATTTGGATGAGGGAACCAAATGTAATTTTTCCAAGTTTGCTGTTGACACAAAACTAGGTGGGATGGTGAGTTGTGAGGAGGATGCAAAGAGGCTTTAAGGTAATTTAGACAAGTTGAGTGAGTGGGCAAATACATGGCAGATGCAGTATATCATGGATAAATGTTTTAGTCTCCTTACCTAAGGAGGGATATAGTTGCCATTAGAGGGAGTGCAGCGAAGGTTCACCAGACTGATTCCTGGGATGTCATATGAGGAGAGATTGAGTCGACTAGGCCTGTATTCACTAGAGTTTAGAAGAATGAGAGAGCATCACATTGAAATGTATAAAATTCTGACAGGGCTGGACAGACTGGATGCAGGGAGGATGTTTCCCCTGGCTGAGGGGGGTCCAGAACGAGAGGTTACAGTCTCAGGATACAGGGTAGGATATTTAGGACTGAGATGAGGAGAAATTTCTTCACTCAGAGGGTGGTGAACCTGTGGAATTCTCTACCACAGAAGGTTATGGAAGCCAAGTCACTGAATATATTTAAGAAGGAAATATATTCACGGAAGGCATCAAGGGGTATGGGGAGAGAGCAGGAATATGGTATTGAGATGGAGGATCAGCCATGATCACAGTGAATGGCGGAGCAGGCTCGAAGGGCCAAATGGCCTACTCCTGCTCCTATTTTCTATGTTTCTCCTTTTTGAATAGTGCGATAGGGTCTTTTATGTCCAACTGTACAGGCTGACATAGCTAAGGTTTAGTGTCTCATCCAAAATGCGGCATCTCCAACAATGCAGTACTCCCTCAGAACTGCACTGAAATGTAACTAGCGGGTTGCCGCAAGGACCAGTGCTTGGGCCTCAGCTATTTACAATCTATATTAATGACTTGGATGAAGGGACCGAGTGTAATGTATCCAAGCTTGCTGACAATACAAAGCTAGGTGGGAAAGTAAGCTGTGAGGAGGACACAAAGAGTCGGCAAAGGGATATAGACAGGTTAAGTGAGTGGGCAAGTAGGTGGCAGATGGAATATAATGTGGGGAAATGTGAGGTTATTCACTTTGATAGGAAGAATAGAAAAACAGAATATTTTTTAAATGGTGAGAAACTATTAAATGTTGGTGTTCAGAGGGATTTGGGTGTCCTAGTACAAGAAACACAAAAAGTTAGCATGCAGGTACAGCAAGCAATTAGGAAAGCAAATGGCATGTTGGCCTTTATTGCAAGGGGGTTGGAGTACAAGAGTAAGGATGTCTTACTACAACTGTAAAGGCATTTAGTGAGACCACACCTGGAATGCTGCATACAGTTTTGGTCTCCTTATATAAGGAAGGATATACTTGCCTTGGAGGCGGTGCAACGAAGGGTCACTAGATTAATTCCTGAGATGAGAGGGTTGTCTTATGAGGGGAGATTGAGTAGAATGGGCGTATACTCTGGAATTTAGAAGAATAAGAGGTGATCTCAATGAAACGTATAAGATTATGAGAGGGCTTGACAGGGTAGATGCTGTTTCCCCTGGCTGGAGAGTCTAGAAGTGGAGGGCACAGTCGTAGGATAAAGGGTCGGCCATTTAAGACTGAGATGAGGAGGAATTTCTTCACTCAGAGGGCTGTGAATCTTTGGAATTCTCTACCCCAAGGGCTGTGGATGCTGAGTTGGTGAATATATTCAAGGCTGAGATCAATAGATTTTTGGACTCTAGTGGACTCAAGGGACATGGGGATCGGGCAGGAAAGTGGAGTTGAGGTTGAAGATCAGCCATGATCTCATTGAATGGCGGAGCAGGCTGGAGGGGACGTATGGCCTACTCCTGCTCCTATTTCTTATTTTCTTATGTTCTATCTCTGCCACCTCTCTCAACCCCCATGTTTTCAGTCTGCCTGTTCGACAAGTTTTGGATGAGTCACAACTTTATTCTACTTAAGATCAGTGGAAAACATCAATTTTGGCGTTTATTACAAAGTTCTTTCACCTAATACTTATTTCATCCCCCTCCTTTCACTCTCTGAAGTTGAACCAGACCATCCATAATCTTGATGTCCCATCTGACCCTGAGCTGAGCTTTAAACCCACATCCTATCCATCACCAAGACTACTTACTTTTACCTCCACAAGACTGCCTGTCTCCACTCCTACATCAGCCCATCTGCTGTTGAGACCTTATCCATGCCTTTGTCGCCTCAAGATTTGACTACTCAAATGCTTTTCCTACTGACCTCCCATCCTCCACATATTGAGCAGGAATTTGTCCCTCCCTATGCCCTCCTCTAGTACTACCGGACTTCAAGGGTTAAGTTATGAGGAGAGAATACACAAACTGGGGTTGTATTCTCTAGAGTTTCGAAGGTTAAGGGGTGATCTGATCGAAGTTTATAAGATATTAAGGGGAACAGATAGGGTGGATAGAGAGAAACTATTTCCGCTGGTTGGGGATTCTAGGAGTAGGGGGCACAGTCCAAAAAATTAGAGCCAGACGTTTTAGGAGTGAGATTAGAAAACATTTCTACACACAAAGGGTGGTAGAAGTTTGGAACTCTCTTCCACAAAAGGCAATTGATGCTAGCTCAATTGCTAAATTTAAATTTGAGATAGATAGCTTTTTGGCAACCAAAGGTATTAAGGGATATGGGCCAACGACAGGTATATGGAGTTAGATCACAGTTCAGCCATGATCTTATCAAATGACGGAGCAGGCACGAGGGGCTGAATGGCCTACTCCTGTTCCTATATTCCTATGTTCCTACTACTACTACTGTTATTAAGAGATGCTGCCTCTTGTAGAATCATAGAATCATAGAAAGGTTACAGCACGGAAGGAGGTCATGCGGCCCATCAAGTCCGCGCCAGCTCTATGCAAGAGCAATCCAGCTATTCCCACTCCCCTGCCCTTTCCCTGTAGCCTTGCATATTTTTTCCTTTCAAGTTTCTCTCTATCTGCTCTATCTAGACCCTTCATGATTTTGAATACCTCTATCAAATCTCCTTGCAACCTTCTTTGTTCCAAGGAGAACAACCCCAGCTTCTCCAGTCTATCCACATAACTAAAGTCCCTCATCCCTGAAATCATTCTAGTAAATCTCTTCTGCACCCGCTCAAAGGCCTTCACATCTTTCCTAAAATGCAGTGCCCAGAACTAGACACAATACTTCAGTTGTGGCCGAACCAGTGTTTTATAAAAGTTCATCATGACTTTCGTACTTTTGTATTCTGTGCCTCTATTTACAAAGCCCAGGATCCCGTATGCTTTTTTAACCACATTCCCAACCTGCCCTGCCACCTTCAATGATGACATATACCCCCAGATCTCTCTGTTCCTGTACCCCTTTTAGAGTTGTGCCCTCTAGTTTATATTGCCTCTCCTTGTTCTTCCTACCGAAATGTATCACTTCGCATTTTTCTGCTTTAAATTTCATCTGCCACGTGTCCGCCCATGCCGCCAGCCTGTTTATATCCTCTTGAAGTCTATCAGTATCATCCTCACTGTTTGCTACCCTTCTAAGTTTTGCAACATCTGCAAATTTGGAAATTGTGCCCTGTACACCCAAGTCCAAGTCATTAATATATATCAAGAAAAGCAGTGGTTCCAGCACTGACCCCTGGGGAACACCAATGTACACCTCCCTCCAGTCTGAAAAACAACCATTCACCACTACTCTCTGCTTCCTGTCCCTTAGCCAATTCTGTATCCATGTTGCTACTGCCCCCTTTATTCCATGGGCCGCAATCTTGATGATAAGCCTACCATGTGGCACTTTATCAAACGCCTTTTGAAAGTCCATATACACCACATCAACTGCATTACCCTCATCTACTCTCTCTGTTACCTCATCAAAAAATTCTACCAGGTTAATTAAACACGATTTCCCTTTAACAAATCCGTGCTGGCTTTCCCTAATCAATCCACACTCATCCAAGTGACTGTTAATTCTGTCCCGGATTATCATTTCTGAACGTTTCCCCACCATTGAGGCCTATAGTTGCTGGGTTTATCCTTACACCCTTTTTTGAACAAGGGTGTAACATTTGCAATTCTCCATTTCTCTGGCATCACCCCCGTATCTACAGATGCTTGGAAGATTATGGCCAGTACCTCCGCAATTTCCACCCTTACTTCCCTTAGCAACCTAGGATGCATCCCATCCGGACCGGGTGACTTATCTACTTTAAGTACAGCTAGTCTTTCAAGTACCTCTTCTTTGTCAATTTTTAGCCCATCCAGTATTATTTAGAACAACCAAAACTATAAATAAATCACTAAGACAGTCAGGCAAGGGGACAGATGTGGCATAACTACAGGTTACTGTGGAAGGATGAGCTAGATGAGCAGAATGGCCTCTTTCACCTGTACTTATCTTTGTGAATAGATCACAGGGTAAATTTCGTAGTAATTAGTGCACTGTTACCCTGTAGGCAAAATATTGGTTCTCGGAAATGTAGAATCACCTGACTTATACACACTTGTGATTACCCTTTACCTTAGACATGCTGTGATGAAAGGAATCATGTTTGATTGTAAAAATGAACTGGAAAATCTATGCTAAATCATTATTTTTATTTCTGGAAAACTGCATGCAGTCTGTGAATCTACAAGGAAGATGTGTGGAACAAACTGTATGAAACTTAATTGTACAATTATTCATTCAAACATGGTGTACCAAAATTTAATAAAGATTAATTTAATAATTGAAATAGATTATTTTATGAATACCTCAATTTCACTTATATGGGCCATTTCACTTTTTAGTTGGGCTAACAGTTTTCATTATTTTATATGAGCAGTCCTTATTTAATCACCTTAAATTATGGGCTGAGTTTGGTAAATTGGTAACATGATACGATGAAGAAAGGGTCATTCAGGTATCCAGAGCATCCTGGGGGAAGATTTTCTCTGTACGCAATGTGTAATAATATTATAAACCCGTTCTTTGTAAACTAGTTTACAATTTAGTTACGCATAGTGTAAGAGAGAAAATCTCTCCCTCCTCCCTACCCATTACTTCAGCCCTTGTTTTGAGACTGTAACAGACTGTTTTATGTCTTGAAACCAAACCCATAATGCCTTTGTCCTCTGTTGAATAAAGAACTTGCCCATTTTCCTTTGAATACTCCAGCAGAGTTTGCATGCACTAGATGCAATCTATTAAGTGGCACTTCATCCATAAATGAAGATCATTCCTTAAATTCTGTTAAGCTTGTGGCTTCCTTATTTTGGAATCATGTTACTTAATTCTCTTCTTCTGATTCCACAAAAAATTTCTCTCCACATCCATCCTCTCTATTACCACATGATTTGAAAATCTTGGATGATGCTTAACCTTTTGTTTATAATGAGAACAGATTAAGCTCCCTTAGCCTCTTTTCATACTCAGTGATATGAAACGCAGCACATTCTTTGTGGCCCTTCTTTGAAGCCTTTCTACTATTTCCAGGTCTTTGGATATTTATGCTGATCAAAACTGGAGTCACTACTTACTCGAGGACCACACATTGCTGAAGTGTTAGTATCAATTCTTTGGATTTCTATAGATCTACTTAAGTATGCCAATGTCCCTTGCCTTGATAATTACTGCCATACAATGTGACACTGAGAACTGAGGGAGATATTTCAATCAGTCAAAACATTTTACAGAGATTCAGCATAATTTTCATCAACCTCAGCAGCATCAGGGGCAGTTCCACTTCAGCTCCATTATCAAGTCTTGCTAATAAAAAGGCCTAGTAGAATGGGGGATTAAAGGGCAAAGCTCCTGTTAACATCTCTTCTTTTCCTTTAAAGGGAAAAAGCTCTTTTTTCTGATGCTACCTCTGAAGACAGGCCATTTACTAGTAAAGTTCAGTTGCAATTGAAAGTTCAGCTGAAAGTTATTGCTGGCAGTACCTTGCCTGCACTTCTACTGCAAGTAGATGACATATTGTTCCACAGTTAAGGAAGTGCCCCCCTCCACACCCACCTACTACTACTTCTGACACTTCTTCAACGGTCACATTTGCCGATAAAAATGTTGATGGTCAAAGAAAAGTGTTTCCTTCACTTTTCAGCCTAAGTATGTCTGAGTATTTCAGCTCCCACGGATATGCCTACAGCTCATATCACTGACATTTCCCCAGCATATTATATACTGTTGTGTCTCATTGACTCATCAACATCACAAGAAACAAAATACTGTGGGGGGAGAAAAATTGGATAGGGCCCATTATTGGGCAGGGGTAGCGCGATCTTCTATTACCCCGTGCCCAATGGCCCCTGCGCAGGCAGGACGAGACTTTCATGAGTCCTGAGGACTTAACTTCAAGCAATGTTCCGAATCAGCATTGCCATGAGGATTAAATGCAATTCGCACTTTCCACCAGCGGGAGGCGCCCCTATCTCTTAAAGGCAGGCTGTCTCTCAAAAATCTCTTAAAGGTAGCTGGTACCTGTTATTTACTGAAAGTAACAGTCTGCTATCTGCACAGAGTCTGAACGGAGATCAGACATCGCATATGCAAAACACAGATGCAGCTCCCGTCCCTATGGTTACAAACTGATGAGTTATGTTAAAACAGTGAATAAAGGTTGCGCACTACTAAATCCCACATCCTCCAACCTGCATGCCAGACCTCACCAATCTGCCAATCTGAGCTTGTACCAGGCCTGCGTGCACCAAGGTTCTTTGCTGATGCACTAGAGGCCTTGGTGCAAGAGGTGGACAGAAGGAGGGACATCCTATATCCCCAGGGTGGCAAGAGGCCCTCCAGCATATACCCAAAAGGCAGTGGGAGGCAGCGGGGGATGAAGTCAATGCCAGGCGCACAACATCATGAGCATGGATGCAGTGCAGGAAGAAGTGCAATGGCGTCTCTACTAACTACATCACTAGCCGCATCCACTGCTCCACGCACTACATCCCCCCATCACCCACATACCATCAAATTCGTTCCATCAGTACTCAACACTTCCAATCAGATGCTTACTCTCACTGTTACACATTATCACTGTTGCAAGCCGCCCACCCACAACTCACAGGCCACACACACTGGCAGCTATTCAACCATGACAGGCACATCACCCAGACACACGTCCCGCTTTCTTGCAGGAGAAGGTGGCGCATAAGAGGAGGCAGCAAGTGGCAGTGGCATTTAGCCCCTTGAGCCTGTTCTGCCATTCAGTTAGATTATGCCGGACCTGTGACCTAACTCCATATACCCGCCTAAGCCCCATATCCCTTAATACCCTTGGTTCACAAAAATCTATCAATCTCAGATTTACAATTCACAATTGAGTTAGCATCAACTGCCATTTGCAGAAGAGCATTCCAAACTTCTCCCACCCTTCGAGTGTAGAAGCATTTCCTAACTTCACTCCTGCACGTCCTGGCTCTAAATGTTAGGTTATGTCTCTTAGTCCTAGTATTCAAGAATAGGAGACCTCCTAAAACAGTTACAAATGTCTCGGCAGCCAGATGCAATAATCCAGCCACTAACCTGTAAATCCTGCATGGTCCCTTTAAATAGCGCTGGTGGGGGCCCTCCAAGCACTCTAAGACACGTTCAGATGGTCAGGGTTAAGACTGTGCGTTGAGTTGTGCATTAAGTCCCAAAATGGTGTGAATCACTTTAAATCAGTGTTGCACACTGATTGTATCCATTTTCTCCTTACTTTACATGCTTCTGGCGTTCGGTATTTGCGCATGCGTTAACTCCTATACCAAGATGGCGGCCGGCGCACGTCACACTGGAAACAACGGGCACCACACAGATCAATTTAGCGCCCTGTAGCATTTAGTTTGAATTTTAAAGCATTTGCTAAACATCTTGCTGAATCAGACGCAATAGAAAGCAAAAAATTATAAAAGCATCATGGGGCCGATTTTTGGATGGCCGAGCAGGTGCAATGGGGGCGGGGGTCTCCTAAAATGGCGGAATCCCGGAGTGGGTTCAGAGCCCGGCTCCAACCCGCTGACTTCTGGGTTTCCCCGCCCCCATCGCACCCGCTCGGCCATCCTAAAATCAGCCCCATGATGCGTTCGGGTGCGCGCGCAGCTCCTGTATGCGAGACTCCCACCGGCAATTAAAACCGGCAGGTTGATAATTTACATTGTTAGTTAGGTAGTTGAGGTACTTGACAGACCTCATTGACTGGAGATTTTGGCAGGGGTGCAATTTTGAAGGATCCTCAGCATGTTTCCCCTTCTCGGGGAAACACTCCCTGTTGGAGCAGACGTGTTTCAGCCAGCAGCCAGTGGGAGATTCAAAGGATTATTTGACAGTTGGGGGGAATACCTCATTTATACCTCAACATACTGTGTTGCAGCAGGGCACTCTGTCACTTCAGACAAAGTTTTGGCTGCAACACCTTTGTCTTTCCACGCACAATTATTAATTTATACCCTAAACTCTGCTGTGCAAACACATTTACCTACTTTGCGGACCCCCTCAAACTCACACCATCAGGATGGGGGGGGGTCCCATAACCGCATTCGTCACTTCATCTGAGGACGAGCAACATCACCAGCCTCACCAGGCATGCCGTCCACCTCCGCCATGTGAAGCTCCACAACACAGTGCTGCGCCACAGGCACCTGCACAAAATAGTCGTACAACTACACATACACCTACTGTAGGGTGACCCAATGGGTGGCATCAAGTGTGGGTGTTCACGGTGAACCTCATAAAAGGGACTTATTACACAAGCCAGTCAAGAATGGCCAAGACGTGGCAATAGTGGCGACAATAATAATATTTAATGTGCCATTAACAAAAATCAAATATAAATAAAAAATATGACAAACCGTCAAACACCTTTGTGCATCCCCTTTGTGCTCACAAAACCTTTGCCTACGCTTACGAGTATCCTACGTGGTGCTTCCCCTGTGGCTGCAGCAGGGGTAGTGGCAGGTTGCTCTTGTTCATGCCCTGACCGATTAGACCCTTTGGGCCTACGCCCTCTGGGTTTCGGTGCCCGTGAGGGCCCCTCCAAAGACTGCTCCACCTGCACCTGTGCAGGGGCAGACTCGACCACCTGGAGAGGAGGCAGCATTGCAGGTACTGGTTGAGAGGGGGGCAACGGGTGAGACGTGGGAGCGCTTTGAGTGGCATCCCCACTTCCATGTCCCCTTTCGCCATCATCCCTCTCCTCGGCCAGGCCCACATCACTCCTACTACCCTGCTGGACGACAATTTGGAGGACATGTGTGAAGCCTTGTAAGGCCAGTGCTAGTGTATCTGCCTACCTGTTAAAGCCGGCAGAAAGTTGCTCACCCTGAGTCCAAAGGGCCGTTGCAGGGCCTCAATGGACTCATTGGTGAGCTGTGCTTGAAGCTCGATGGAGGCTAGCCTTCCCTCCATCGCAGACATTCCCTCACTTACCCGCGACACTATCTCAGAGACGCCCTCACGTCCCTGTGATAGTATCTCAGAGATTCCCTCCTGTACCTGTGCCACCATTCCACTCATGAGTTGGACTCCTCCATTCTCTGCGCGATTATGGAGAATGTGCATGGCACTTGTTCCAGCACCTCGCAAATGTGCTGCTGCCCCTCGATCATTCTCCTTTTAAAGGATGGCCCCCAGGGTTCAGCATCTGTGTCCAGCTGAGCAGAGACTGGAGAAGAGTGCTCCCACCGACATGGACTCTCCACAGCTGCCCCTGCCACCAGTGTCTGCTCGTGCTCACGTGTGTGGTGACTCACCATGTGCGACCCCAACTAATTGAGGATGGGGACCCACCGAGGTGTGTGTATCTGCGCTGGTGGATGGTTCGCTCAGATGTGACGGTGCCCCCTTAGAGGCCGGCAGGTTCTCTGAGGAATTGCCCTCCATTGTCATGGCGGTCACTGAAGGCCTTGTAAGAGAACAGAAGGCAATATTAAGCATGATGACAGATGTTGAGGTGCTGAAGATGGCAAGGCATGTTAACATCATTTGCTATTGTGAGTGCTGAATGTTAAAGTTCCGTCGCCAGCCGTTTGTCGGGTGGCAGTCTCGGTGTCCCCGACGTACAGGCACTTGAGGGTGCGGCACAGTTCAAGAGCCTCCTGCTCCGTGTCCGTGAGGACGACCTGATGTTGCAGCCCCCCTCCGGTCTTCGTCCTTTCCCGTGCATTCTAGGCTCTCTTCTCCTATAAGGGAAGAAAGTAGAGAGGCATGAGTAAGAGATGGTGACGTGGCCAACCGCTGAATGCATTGGTTTGGGTGAGGCTGACCGTGAAAGAGATGCATCAGAGGATGAGTATGAGGCAGAGCCATGACATTGTACGAGGATTGGATTGAGTGGTAGTGATGGGATGAGTACTGGGGAGGTGAGTTAGTGCAGGTAAGTTGAGGATGAGGTTTGAGTGGGTGTGAGGAATGATGTGATAGAATAGTGTTGGCAGCGCAGAAGGAGTTGTGGGGTGGCGGCAGTGATGTGGAAGACGGAGTGTAGGAGAATGAGTAAGTGTACTCACTTTGGCTGACCTAGTTAGGTCATTGAAGTGCTTTCTGTACTGGAACCATGTGCGGGAGACGTTGGTGCTGCTGGTGACCTCCTCTGCCACCTCGAGCCAGGCCTTCTTGGTGGCAGAGACAGGCCGCTTCCTCCCGTCCGCTGAGTAGAAAATCTCCCTCCTCCTCCTCATCCCAACCAGTAGGACCTGGAGTGAGGCATCATTAAATCTGGGAGCAGCCTTTCCCCAGGTCTGCGCCATGCTGTACTTTTGGTTGTTTGCTGCAGGAGCAGCAGTGGAGGACTGCCCCTTTAAATAGGGCTCCTCCAGCTGACAGCCTGTGATGCGGGTGCGCAGTCCGCCCGTTGCGTAGGTTGACGACGGGAAACCCGGAAGCCACGGTAAGTGCCTTCAACTTACCTGCGATCGCGTGGGGAATGGACCAATTTCACTGGGCGGGTTACCCATGCGCCCAGTCACCGCCCCCCTCATGCCATCCCGCCTCCCTGGTAATATCGGGGCCATAGTGTCTAAAAGCTGCTTGGAATATGTGGAGATAAAGTGGCTATGCAAATGGTGCTGGTTATGGCTTATCTTGCAACCAAAGCAACTGCAACAGTTCAATGGGTGCACCGCAGATGCATTGATTTCTCTTCACCTACTAGTAGTTAAATTGCGATCATCATCATGTGTTTGTATCAAGCTAAATCTGGGTATTAACACCTATTACCTGACCAATTTGCATCTGCTCTCTATATACTTGTACATCTATCCACCTTCAGTATGTGAAGAGAAATCTATAGCTCTTTGGCCAAGCTTTTGGTCACCTGTCCTAATATCTCCTTATGTGGCTCTGTGTCAAATTATGTTTGAAAATCGCTCCTGTGAAGCCCCTTGGGATGTTTTACTACGTTAAAAGCGTTTGTATAAATGCAAGTTCTAGGCACGGCTTCTCTGGAAATTTGTGATGGTGTCTACGTTCTTTGAGGAAAATCAGAAATGCTACAATTGCACAATTATATTAAATGTTTTCTTCATATTCCTAGTCAAAGACTGTGACTCTCTGTAACCTGAGACCGATGGTCTTGGTCTGAGGCTTGAGAATATTGACTTTGTGTAAAGTATATTATAGGATGTGGCAAAATGTGTTGCATGTTAACAAGTTTTTTAGTTTATTCTGTGAATGTTAATAACTAAACGTAACTATGTATATTTTTCTATTCTGTTTTATGATATTAGTCATTGGGAATTTACAGCAAATAATTTTCCAAACTGTTATAGGTAAATACCCTGACAGCAGTAAAGGTCTTTCACTATTCCAAATGGTCCCAATAAGGCAACAAAGCAACATTTCTCAATTCTTTGCTGAACACCTCCACTCAGTCCGCAAGCGTGACCGTGACCTTCTGGTCGCTTGCCATTTTAATTCTCTGTCCCATTCCCACTCTGACCTCTCTGTCCTCGGCTTCTTACACTGTTCCAGTGAAGCTCAACGGAAGCTTGAAAAACAGCACCTCATCACCTCGAGGGGCTGAATGGCCTACTCCTGTTCCTATGTTGCTATCTTTCGATTAGGCACCTTACAACCTTCTGGACTCAATACTGATTTCAATAACTTCAGATCATAACCACTGCTCCCGTTTTTTCGGACAGCAGATGCTGGTAATGGTTCTGATGTTGCCATTTACAACTCTTCTAGACCTATCTTTTGTTTCTTTACTTGTCCCATTACCACCTTCCTTCCTTGCCTTGCACCATCCATTTTGTCATTTAATCACTCCTGCCCTCCATCCTATCACAGACCTTCCCTTTTGTTCTCCCCCCCCCCCCCCACACACTTTGCCTGTCTCTGTACTTGCTTAAAAACTGTTTAATCTTCAACTTCTTCCAGTTCTGAAAAAAGGTCATCGACCTGAAACATTAACTTTGTTCCTTTCTCTACAGATGCTGCCTGACTTGCTGAGTATTTCTAGCATTTTCTGTTTATATTTCTCAATTCTTGTAAGGTCACAGGTAATTTTTAGCATTCTATTTATTGTTTCGCTTATTCCTCAACCAGATGAGAGCAGCACTCTTACATTATATAAGAAGTAATCAGGAATCATATCACTACTGGCTGTTTTTCACCAGCTTTTAAAGAAGCATATAATATAAAAATATTGATAAAATAAACATCCTTCCTGGGATTTCAATACGTATTCTGTATTCTGTATACCCAAAGTGCACTGCCAGATTGCACATGCTCAGTTTGGATATGAAAACCCTTGTTTACAATAAGATGCTTCTGTTTTATTTAAGGAGATATTGCTGGTGCTGCTTTCATCTGCATCTTTTTCGAGTGGCAGATCTCTGGTGGCTGTTTCTTGTCCTGATGAAGTGATTGTTGAGCAGTCTTACCAGCATCACTAGAAGGAACACCTGGATATTCTTCAGACCAGATATTGTGTGGATTTATTCAATAAGCTCAGCTGTTCCTATCAGATATAGCCCTCCAGCAGCAGCCTGTAGAAAACAACTGTTTCAGTGATAGGTGCAAGCCAGCACTGTTATTCTCCTCCACAACCAGTGGCCGTAAAGTAATTTATTCCCTAACATACTGCTTGACGACAGCTGTTATTCTATTTACTGCAGTCTCTGATTCTCTGCTTGAAGCATTGGAGATGACATTTTCTTGCTCCAATTTTAAATAATGAGATAGAAAATGGATTTTAGTTCTTCATCTGTTTTTGATCAGCACAAAGGTATGGTTATTTTTGATCTGAATTAAAATAATAATGTGCGCAATCTTGTTCAGATTTCTATTGAGATGTACAGGGCTCAGAGCCATCTGTGCTCTTCAAATAAAAGTAGATGGATTGACAAGCTGTGTCTCCAAAATATTACGTATGTTGATATTTCTTACTTCATCTGATACGTTTTTGAAATAGAAATCCCAGTTTTTATCTTATTTGCATTTGTTTAATATGTTAAAGTCTGAGCTTTAAATTCTGGTAGCGAGTATTCTAATAATAACCTGGACATTTCACATTTTAGGAAAAGCCAGTCCAGGCAGTTATCAAGAGCAAATGTTTTAACTGTAATCAGGCTACAAATATTACTGTATGGATGTCTGCTGTCGAGACTCACAACTTATAATGCATTTTACTAATGTATCCAAATTTAATAAACTGACCCATCTTTGGAAAACCAGACTGATAATTAGTAATCTGGGGAGTAGGGCGGTGAAATTGGAATTTATGCTATTTGTTTTATTCTGCATTATCTATTACAAACAGGAAAAGCATTTATATATTTTATTATCAATATCAATTTTGAGAAGGTATAAAAAGAAATGTAAACAATTGGTATTTGTTTTCATTAATTGTGTGGAATTTTGTGCTATGGACGTATTTGTTGGCTACGGTATTTGGACTGACACCAACGTAACATGATTTAAAAAAAATTATACCAAGAATATTATGAATTAATCAGTTTTGTGGTTCCGTACATTTTTCTTATTTTATGCCATCACACTCACAAACATGCTAACTTTTTAAAAAATATATGATTTTGTGCTCCTCAAGGCAAGGGCTATTAGTACTAGAAAATGAACACTTTTCAATTCAGGGCCTCAGTGTTAGCATCAAGCACTTTGAGGCCAGTTTTAGAATGGATAGATATTCTCTGCCTGTGATGTGTCTCAAACATAACCCCAGAAGAGCACTCCTTACTGCATGAGTGTAACATTTCTTCATTTTCCACACCAACCATCCTCTCAATTTAAGTGCCAATTAATGCTGAATTAAAGAAAAAACTTGCATTTATATAGCACCTTTCACAACCTCAGGACATCCCAAAGTGCTTTACAGCCAACAACATACTTTTGAAGTGTAGTCACTGTTGTAATGTAGGAAACGCAGCAGCCAATTTGCACACAGCAAGATCCCACAAACAGCAATGAGATAATAACCAGATCGTTTGTGTCAGTGATTTTGGTTCAGGAATAAATGTTGGCAAGGACACCAGGAGAACTCTTCTGCTCATCTTCAAATAGTCACATGGGATCTTTTGCATCCACCTAAGAGGGCAAACTGGGCTTTGGTTTACCATCTCGTCAGAAAGACAGCACTATCCAACAGTGCAATACTCCCTCAGTACTGAACTGCGGTGTCAGCCTAGATTTTGAGTCTACAGAGTGGGGCTTGAACCCATAACCTTCATGAGTCAGAGGCAAGAATGCTACCACTGAGCCACAGCTGACACTGTTTGTGCTATGGGCCAAATTCGTGTCATGTTCAACCCTTACAGAAAGCAGAAACTTTCATCTATCAAGTCTAGATTGAATTTGAACTCACATACCATAAATGAGCAGCCAGCATCTAACTCACTGTACCACCCATTCCTCTGATGCCAACTTTTCTATCTGACAAGTTTGAGCTTTTCAGAGTCTTGCAGGTCTAAGTAATGTTTGTAGAGTGGTTTCACTCACACAGAGTGTCACATATTAGTACTACCACCATCTAAGCATGAGATCAGATATTATGCAAGTAGGGACATGATTCAGGCTGTATTTGTTCTTTGATACATGCAGGCATATTTGAATTCATCACTGGAAATTTTCATCAAAAATGTTTATTTGCAGATGCTCATGAAAATAAAGAAGCATGCAAAGAGCATTTAGGAACAAAAGGTTAACTTATTTCACTTTGTAGAGACAGCAGCTACCAGACAGAAAGAAAATGTTCATCTCTTCCATCTCCAAGCTGAAATTATCACATATGGACAAAATGCACCACCCAGTTTATGTGCAATCAATAATTTGTCAATATATTGATTAGAGATCTTCAAAGACCACCTACTTCCACCTCTATAACATTGCCTGCCTCTGCCCCTGCCTCAACCCAGCTTTTGCTGAAACCCTTATCCATGCCTTTGTCACCTCCACTTGATTATCCCAATACTCCCCTGGCTGGCCTCCACCCTCTATAAGCTTCAGCTCATCTAAAACTCTGCTGCTTGTATCCTATCCCACACCTAGTCCCGCTAACCCATCACCCATGTCCTTGCCGACCTATATTGGCTCCCGATCCTCAACGCCTCCAATTTAAAATTCTCATTGTTGTGTTTAAATCCCTTCGTGGCCTTGCCCCTTCCTATCTCTGTAACTTCCTCCAGCCCTACAACCGTCCACCCCAAACTCTCCATTCCTCTGACTCTTTTGTGCAGACTCTAACCCTTCATTGTGGGCCGTGTCTTCAGCTGTCTAGGGCCCCACACTCTGGAATTCCCTCTCTAAGGCCCTCTGCCTATCCAATAAAGTGTTCATTAATTTCAACCCGTATAATGAATCTAAAAGTTTACCCGCAGCTAAGGTAAGACAAATTAGCCTATAACTTTGTGGCTAATCCTTTTCCTCTTTTTTGAACAGAAGTGTAACATTTGCCACAATTCTCACTTCCAAACATTTTTGGGAAATTATGTTTAGTGGCTCTGCTATCTCCTGCCCAACCTTCTTCACTATTCTGGGATGCATACCATCTAAGCCTGGAGACATTTCTATTTTTAGTCCCATTAACTTTCCTTTTGAATAGTTGTCTCTAGTTGTATTTCTTCCAGAAAGGAGGGAGAGAGAAAACAGGGAACTACAGGCCAGTTAGCCTGACATCAGTTGTCGGGAAAATGCCGGAATCCATTATTAAGGAAGTGGTAACAGAGCGCTTACAAAATCATATGATTAGGCAGAACCAAAATGGTTTTATGAAAGGGAAATCGTGTTTAACAAATTATTAGAGTTCTTTGAGGATGTAACTAGCAGGGTAGATAAAGGGGAACCAGTAGATATAATATATTTGGATTTCCAAAAGGCATTCGATAAAGTGCCACATAAAAGGTTGTTACGCAAGATAAGGGCTCATGGGGTTGGGGGTAATATATTAGTATGGATTGAGGATTGGTTAACGGTCAGAAAACAGAGAGTAGGGATAAACGGGTCATTTTCAGGTTGGCAGGCTGTAACTAGTGGAGTGCCACAAGGATCAGTGCTTGGGCCTCAGTTATTTAAAATCTATATTAATGACTTAGATGAAGGGGCCGAGTGTAATGCATCCAAGTTTGCTGATGATACAAAGGTAGGTGGGAAAGTAAACTGTGAGGAGGACACAAGGGGCATGATTTTGACCCCAAGCCTGGAAGGGGGTGGGGGGGTCAAATTGCGGACGGGAAACCCAGAAATAAGGGTTTCCCAGACGTCCTTATGATTTGGTGTAAGGACATCTTATTTTTTTTGTCGGTTTGCCGTCCGACTGGCTGGCCTGATTGACAGGCTGGTCTCAGTCGGACGGGAGAGCAGCCAGGGAGAGGAAATGTTCAGGTAAGTCTTCAGGTAAGTCTTTGATTGTATGGATGGGGGGGTGGGGGCATGGGGGACATGGATGGGTGCGGGGCATTGATGGGCATGGGTGGGCACATGGCATTGATGGGCACAGGTGGACATGGGGCACAGATGGGCATGGGGCACTGAAGGGCATGGGTAGGCATGGGGCACCGGTGGGCATGGGGTTTGGGGGGGAGTCAGTCATTGGGAGGGGGGTATCGGCATCGCGGGTTATCGCAGGGGTCTCTGATCGTTGGGGGGAGATTGGGGGTCATCGTGGGGGTCCGCGACCGATGTGAGGGGGGATTCATCGCGGGGACCACAACCGCAATGGTTGGGGGAGTCGGAGATCGTGGGGGGGGGGTGCGGAGATTGGGGGGTGTCCGTGATCATTGGGGGTTCGGAGATCGGGGAGGGGGGGTTCTGCGATTGTTGGGGGGTCATTGCAGGTAGGCTTGTTGGGCCTAGGGGGAGCACTCCTGCTCCTCTGGGCCCACAAGCTGTGCCAGAAAGGCACTTACCTGCAGTTTCAGGCCTTCTCACCTCCTCTCAGGAGGCGTGAAGGAGAAGGCCCAAGAATCCCAGCCCTCAGGGGTTGAAATTGTAAAATCTGCAAAAATGGAGGCCCGCAGCCTCCTTGAAAGGTTTTAGTGACCGACCTGCCTCCTAGGAGCAAATTGGTTGCCCGCCCCTCGTCCTGCCCCGGTGAAAACCAGAAATGGGCAGGTTGGAGGTCGGTTGGGAGTGGGTCTGAAATGATTGCGATTTTGAGTGCCCCCCTGCCCCCAACCCACCCGCTTTTCAATGTTAAAATCATGCCCAAAGAGTCTGCAAAGGGATACAGACAGGTTAATTGAGTGGGCAAGAAGGTGGCAGATAGAGTATAATGTGAGGAAATGTAAGGTTATCCACTTTGGTAGGAAGAACAGAAAAGCAGAATATTTTTTTAAATGGTGATAAACTATTAAATGTTGGTGTTCACAGAGATTTGGGTGTCCTCGTACAAGAAACACAGAAAGTTAGCATTCAGGTGCAGCAAGCAATTAGGAAGGCAAATGGCATGTTGGCCTTTATTGCAAGGGAGTTGGAGTACAAGAGTAAGGAAGTCTTGCTACAATTGTACAGGGCTTTGGTGAGATCACACCTGGAGTCTCCTTTTGGTTTCCTTACGTAAGGAAGGATATATTTACCTTAGAGGTGGTACAACGAAGGTTCAGTAAATTGATTCCTGGGATGAGAGGATTGTCCTATGATGAGAGATTGAATAAAATGGGCCTATATTCTCTGGAGTATAGAAGAATGAGAGGTGAGCTCATTGAAACATATAAGATTCTGAGGGGGCTTGACAGGATAGATGCTGAGAGGTTGTTTCCCCTGGTTGGAGAGTCTAGAACTAGGGGGCATAGTCTTAAGATAAGGGGTCGGCCATTTAAGACTGAGATGAGGAGGGTTGTGAATCTTTGGAATTCTCAACCCCAGAGGGCTGTTGATGCTGAGTCTTTGAGTATATTCAAGGCTGAGATAGATAGATTTTTGGACTCTAGGAGAATCAAGGGATATGGGGATAGGGCGGGAAAGTGGAGTTGAGGTCAAAGAACAGCCATGATCTTATTGTAAACAATTTTACAACACCAAGTTATAGTCCAGCAATTTTATTTTAAATTCACAAGCTTTCGGAGGCTTCCTCCTTCGTCAGGTGAACGATGTGAACCTGGCGAAGGAGGAAGCCTCCGAAAGCTTGTGAATTTAAAATAAAATTGCTGGACTATAACTTGGTGTTGTAAAATTGTTTACAATTGTCAACCCCAGTCCATCACCGGCATCTCCACATCATGATCTTATTGAATGGTGGAGCAGGCTCAAGGGGCCGTATGGCCTACTCCTGTTCTTATTTCTTATGTTCTTATGTCCTCATCCTCCCAGGTACTCCCACTGTCCCATTCTCACCCTCCTCACTAAAAAGTTCTGCAAACCACTTCTTTAACGTCTCTACCATTCCCTCACACCATCCCTGATTGGTCCCATACCTTATTTGACTATTCTTTTGCTATGCATATGTTTATAAAAGCCTTTGTCATTTCCTTTCATGTTGACTTGTAGTCTTCTTTCAGACTCTCTCTCAGCCTACCTAAACTCTCTTTTTGCTTCCTTTCTCTACTTTTCATATTTCTCAGTGTATTGGATGGATTTAAAATGTTAAGGGATAGATAAGATAAATAGGAGGATGGGAGGGTCTGAAAGTTATCAAAAGAGATTTAGCTTGAATGATGGGAGATGAGAGTCAAATCAGTGATCACAAAGCAAATCTGTGTCACAAAGCAAAGGGAATTCATAATTGACAATTGATGTGGACTCTTTTCATGAACATGAATTGGGAAAAGATAAGTTAATACTTGGAATAAATTTTAATTACATTAAATTAGAATGCAGTGGGGGAAGTTATCTTGCAAAAGATCAGCTCAAGGAGCCAATGCAAAATTACTTGTCATGCAACATCCTCACAAGGATGGGAAAGTGCCATGTTTAATCCAGTATTTAGCATCAATTTTGAGATAATGGAAAATTTATAGGGGGTAAGAGAACATTCCGGGCATGAACAATGATAAATTCATTAGATTTGATATTATGAATAGGGTAGAAATAAAACATAATAAAAAGAACACCTAGCAGTTTCCTGTGTTGTTTTTGGTGATTAAACTGAGGGAAAAAGCAGTTGATGACCAAAATTAGAACTGAATTTCTTATGACGACCATAATTAAAATAAAAGCAAAATTTGAAATAAAGACATGAAACTAAAACTAAAATAAATTCTATGACTAAAACAGTACTGGTCAGTGGTTTACAACCTTTGAAATGGATATTGAAACAGATATTGAAACAGATGGGATTAAGCCTAGAAGATGGGAGGGGAATGAACAGATCAGATATAACTATTTCACACAGAGGGTGGTGAATGTTTGGGATGGACTGCTCAGGGAGAACATTAATTGAGAGATAGAGATAGTGAACTGTGTAATCCAGATGGATAAAAATGATATTCTGGTCCTGTATATTCCCATGTTCCTAATGCATTTCTCAAGGCTTAGTGAGTTGTGTGAGAAGTGAGACAACAATTATGACAGCTTGGGCACGATTTTAAAAATGCCGGCATGATGTCAGCAGCCGGGGAGGGGTGGTAAATGGGCGCGTGGGTAAGCCGAATACTATAATCTTACCGTTCCCCGCGCGATCGCAACTTAATTGGTGGCCATTAACCTTGTTTCCGGGTTTGCTGTCCGAAAGCTGCACAGCAGGCAGACTGCGCACCCGCATGACCTGCTGTCAGCTGGAGCATCTGGATTTAAAGGGTCATTGAACTAATGGCTTTTGCTGAAGCAAGGAGCAAGGAGACAGAATGGAGCAGCAGTGGGGCAAGCCAGCTCCAAGATTCAGCAACGCCTCACTTGAGTTGCTGCTGGCCATGGTGAGGAGGAGGAGGGAATAATTTTACCTGGCTGATGGAGGACGCGCCCTGCCTCTGCCACCAAGAAGGCCTGGCTAGGTGTGGCAGGGGAGGTCACCAGCAGGAGTAACATATCCCGCAGTTGGGTCCAGTACAGGAAGCGTTTCAATGACCTAACTAGGTCAGTAAAAGTGAGCACACTTACTGATTCTCCTATATTCCAGGTTGCACATAACCCCCACCCCCCCACCCCCTCACATCATTCTGCACTGCCAACACTACTCCATCACATCACTCATCACACCCACATAAGACTCATCCTCAACTTACCTTCACTTCCTGAGCATTTCCTCACCTCCCCATTTGTGAACCCACCACTACCACTCACCCCAATCCTGATCCAATGTGATGTCTCTGTCTCATACTCACCCTCTGATGCATCTCTTTCATGGTCAGCCTCACCAAAAGCAATACATTCATTGGCTGACCATTTCACCATCACTCTCTCACATGTCTGTTCTTTCGCCCCTTGTAGGAGAAGAGAGCGCAAAATGCACGCGAGAGGGCGAGGACTGGAGAGGGGCCACAACAAGTAGTGGTCCTCACAGACACGGAGGAGGGGGCCCCGGAGATCAGCCTTACCCTTGAGTGCTTGTCCATCGGGGACGCAGAGACTGGCATCCCACAAACGTCTGGTGACACAACTTTAACATTCATCACACACAACATGAATTGATGTTAACAATGCTTGGCATGTTGAACACCTCAGTATGCTCATCGCAACATGACGCATCTGTGATGATGCTTAATATTGCCTTCTATTCTCTTACAGGCCCTTCAACGACCGCAGTGGCGGGAGAGGCCAATTCCTCAGAGGAGCTTCCGGCCTCCGTGAATGCACTGTCACATCTTAGCGAGCCATCCACCAGCGCAGATACTCACACCTCGGTGGGGCCTATTAATCAGTTAGCTGAGTTGGCACCAGGTGAGTCACGAGCAGACACTGGTGGCAGGGGCAGCTGTGGAGAATCCGCGTCGGTGGGCGCACTCCTCTCCAGGCTCTGCTCAGCTAGACGCAGAAGCTGAACCCCGGGGGCCATCCTTTAAAAGGAGAATGATCGAGGGGCAGCAGCACATTTGCGAGGTACTGGAAGACGTGTCACGTGTCATACACATTCTCCACAATAGCGCAGAGGATGGAGGAGTCCACCTCCTGCATGAGTGGAATGTGCACAGGTACGTGTGGGAATATCTGAGATGGTGGCGCAGGTAAGTGTGGGAATGTCTGCAATGGAGAGAAGGCTAGCCTCCATTGAGCTTCAAATACGGCTCACAAATGAGTCCATTCAAGCCCTGACAATGGCCACTCGGACTTACGATGAACAACATTCTGCTGCCTTAAACAGGCAGACAGAAATTTTACAACTGGGCTTCCAAGGCGTCATACCTGTCCTCCAAACTGTTCTCCAGCAGGGTGGTAGGAGTGATGTGGGCCTGGCCTAGGAGAGGGATGATGGCGAAAGGGGACATGGAAGTGGAGACGCCACTCAAAGCGCTCCCACGTCTCATCCGTTGCCCCCCTCTCAACCAATACCCGCAATGCTGCCTCCTCTCCAAGTGGCCGAGTCTGTCCCTGCACAGGTGCAGGTGGAGCAGTTTTTGGCGGGGACATCATGGGCTCCAAAACCTAGAGGACGTAGGCCCAAAGCATCTAGGCAGTCAGGGCATGAACATGAGCAACCTACCACTACCTCTGCTGCAGTCGCAGGGAATGTACCACGTAGAAGTAGTAGGAAGAGAAAGGCTAAGGTTTTGTGAGCACGAAGGGTATGCACAAGGGTGTTAAATTCACATTATATGTTATCATTCTCACCACTACTGCCATGTCTTGCTCATTTTTAACTGCCTTTTGTGATAGTGCCTTTCATGTGCTTCATCGTGAACGGCGAGACTAGATGCCACCCAGTGGGTGCTTTCACAGTGGGTGTATATGTAGTTGTAGAACTGTTTTGTGCCAGGGGGGATTGGTGTTGGTGCAGCTCTTTCCAGGTGGTCTGAGGACTGGACTATCCTCACTTTCTATATGTACTTATGAGAATCGTTCAAATATCAAGTGACTCCCTGGCCTCACGAACAGTCAGATGAGCCGCCGCTCTGCCGATGGGCCCTCCTCCTCTTCCTCCTCAATGTTGATGGCAGACGTGGATGCTGGATGAGGGCATGGGGCCTCATCAACTGGTAACCCTCTCTGTTGCGCCATGTTGTGCAGGACACAACAGACGACTATAATTCGACCCACTCTCACTGGTGCGTATTGAAGCGCTCCCCCACCATGCACCGAAATCGCATCTCCAGCAGTCCTGTAGCGTGTTCAATGACAGACCTGGTGGCGATGTGACTGTCATTGTATCAACACTGTTCCTCGCTGATGGGGTTCCTCAGAGGTGTCATCAGCCAAGTGTGAAAGGGGTACCCCTTGTCTCCGAGGAGCCAGCCCTTAAGGTTGTTCGGTGCGTGCGATGTTGGGTTCCCTCAGAATGAGTGAATCACAGCAGCTGCCAGGGAATCTGGCAAACACACAAAGAAATCTTTTCCTGTGGTCGCAAACGAGCTGTGCTTTGATGAAGTGATCTCTCTTTCTTTTGATGAATAGTCCTGGCTCGTGTGGAGGTGCTCGGATTGTTATATGGGTACAATCGATTGTACCCTGTACCTGTGGGAAGCCAGCCACAGAGTGGAAACCCACTGCCCTCACCGTCTGGCTGAGGTCGTCCATGGGGGAGTTGGCGCATTGCGACGCCCTGCAAAACAATCCATTGGTGACCTGCCTTATTCACAGGTGGGCAGATGACTGAGAGACCCCGGCGATCCAGAGGCGAAGAAGCTGAGGGCAGTGGTGACTCTAACTGTGACGGGCAATGTGATTCCACTCTCAGCCTCCATAGGCACTGCTCCTCAGAGAGGCCCAGGAAGCTCAGCCTCGGTCTGCAGACCTTCTCACGAGGTTAGTGCCTCCTGCGACGTTGGTCCCTCTGTTGTTGCCCTCTCTGCTCTTGTGCAGGTGCCTGTGGCGCACCTCTGAGTAGTGGAGCTGCAAGTGGCGGAAGTGCACGCCGTGCCTGGTGAGGATGATGATGTTCCTGCTCCTCGGATGAACTGGTGAATGCAACCATTGTGTCCCCCATTCTGATGTCGTCAGTTTGAGGGGGTCCAAAAAGTAGGTAAATATGTGTAAACAGAACAATTCTGAATGTGAACCAAGAATTTCAAGTCTAAAAGTTTGTCTGAGACAACTGAGTGCCCTGCTGCAATAACTCACCTTTTATCCCCATCTGTCAAACAGGGATTTAAATGTCCATATGGCTGCCGGCTGCAACCCACCGAGTTTCCCATGGCGTGTTTCACACAGCACGGGAAACACGTTGAGGCAATGTTGAAATCACTTGCCATCATTGTTAATTACATTTATGTACATTTCAAGTACTTTAAGTACTTGAATTGCTGGTTTAAATATCGTTCCGCCGGCTTTAATTGCGGGTTGAAGCCGGGATTCCTTCCTGCTCCAGAAAATCCCGATTTTCTTTGCCCCCCTACCCCAACGCACCCGCACTTTGCTTTTAAAATCGTGCCCCCCTTGACATTTGTTGCAGAAAAAAAATTGTAATCTATTATAGATGAAACTATTGAAGCACACTTATCAGGAGTCAAAAGACAATAGAGTCAATTTAATGGAACCCTGCTTCTGACATGAGGTCTTGCCACTAGGACCACGTGAGGAATTTGGCACTGTGCTCCCTATGATTTCCAAATGGATTGATAATCATGGGGACTGTGTGGCTGAATTTTCTGTAGTTCTCTAGTGGGCAAAGTTTCTTGTGAGGAATGCAATTTTGTAAAATAGGCCCTGATAATTCCAAGGTATGCAAAGGAATAAATTTGTTGGACTATAACTTGGTGTTGTAAAATTGTTTACAATTGTCAACCTCAGTCCATCACCGGCATCTCCACATTCAGGAAAGAAGGGAAAGGAGGTGATCAGACAGAACAAAAATAAAAATCAAGTAAATGGTGTTTTGAAGCTGTACTATTGAAACGAGATCCACCTCTGGAGTAGGTTTCCTGCCAGTGCTGATATAGATGACAACTAATATAAACTGTGAATGGTCTCACTATCAAATCAACCCTCCCAACAGCCTGCATGTTTTCTGCTGTGCATTACTGCATGTACATCATCACATTGATGTCATCATCAGCAACAGGCTGATGTCAGCAACGTTTCTCACATGTACACAGTATATTAGAAATTGCTTCAAGTAAGCAATCCCCAATGATAGAGCAGTACAAACAGGGTCAGCCATTGACATCTGATTCAAGCACTGAGTTTGGAACAGGAGTAGGCCATTCAGCCCCTCGAGCCTGCTCCACCATTCAATTAGATCATGGCTGATCTGTACCTCAACTCCATTTATCTGTCTTAGCTCCATATCCCTTGATTCTCTTACCTAACAAGAATCTATTGATCTCAGTCTTGAAAGCTCCAATTGTTCCAGCACCACAGCAGAGGCACAGAATTCTGGATTTCAACTCCGCTTTGTGTAGTTTTATATTATAGCACTAGATCTCAGTATATAAGTGATGTTGAATGACCTGAAACTGGCCATTCTGGTGATGAAAGAGGCAGAATTTGATCCCACACTGATATTAACCAAGTAAGGAAGGGAACTGGTTTTATATGTGGAAAAATGTAATTCTAAATGGCGTGTGCATTTATCAGAGGTAATTTAAATGGGAACTGTGTATTGAAATATGTGCTAATGGTTAGGCAATCATATCATAAGGAAATATTCCAGCAATTTTAGGGTTCAATTTAATTATATAAATTGCAAATATTGTAAATTTCAAGACAAGGACAGAATGGTGCAGAGATACAATCCTGATGGTTCATTCATTTGTTATGAATAAATAAACAATTTAGCAGATTCAATCATGGCTTTCAAAAAGGAATTGGATAAATACTTAAAGGGAAAAAATTTGCAGGGCTACAGGGAAAAAGTGGGGGAATGGGACTAATTGGATAGCTCTTACAAAGTGCTGGCATGGGCCGAATGGCCTCCTTCTGTGCTGTAACCATTCTATGATTCTATATTTCTTTAAAACTTACATCAGATGTGTTGGTTTACTGACTGTCTCTTAATTTGTGATCCTTTTACAAGGTGACTCTGCAGAAGAAATCGATCTCACTGTGGTTTATCAGGCAGCATCCAATGGAGATGTCAACACCCTGACTGCAGTGATTCGTGAGGATCCTTCCATACTGGAATGTTGTGATAGTGAGGGTAAATGTGTTATCATTACTCCACCAATTTTAAAATTAGACTAGATTATATAATCATGCAAAATATAAATGCTACAAAGATGATTTAGTGGGTAAATAGACTTACTGGTGTGATATGGAGCAACTCAGAGGTGCATGTCCCTGGTTTGGTTCCTGGTCTGTACTGAATTAGCTAATGTTACCCAGGGCAACAATTGGGGTGCTATAACTGACCTCAGTGATCATGGGCTAGGGCAACCAAATATTAGCAAGGGTTCCTGCTCCTGATTGCTATTCAGTGAGGTTAGGGTCAGGCTCAGCTGCGATGCTCACTACAGTTGAATAGCTAGCTAGCACACACTGCCTAGGCACACATAAAAAATGGATGTTTTGATGAGATGCTGGAGACTTACTGGAACCTGTAGAACTGTAGCCTGGCAAAAGTCAGCACCTTCAGGAAGAAAGCTAGCGGGGTGGCGGGGGGGGGGGGAGTTTTTTAGTTATCACTTTAAGCCTTTAGTGCTTATTAAAAATAAAGACCATGTTGTGCCCATAAAGTTTATTTATGTTCTACCTCATATTCTGCTACTTGCATTTATACCTTTGCACAACTCCATCCACCAGATTAGTTGCTATGGAACCGTGTGGGTAATTGGATAATTAAAGAACAATCTAAATAATTATTAAAGAACTGGTCTTCCTAATATTTTCATTCTGTTTTCATTGTTAGTATTTTAAACATAGCTCAGTATCTGTATTTAAATAGAACATATGCAAAACACTGAAAAAATCTCCAAATTAAGATAAACAAGACAATCTAACTATGCAGAATGTGGATGTATTAATAGAAATGTCAAGACCCAACAATTATTAAAATAGATGTTACTGATATAATTTACAGTTATACTCTATTGTGCACCAACCAGAAAAGTACTCCCTACTATATCAATGTGACACTTTAGTCATAGTAATAACAGTGATAAGAATGCATTTAACACAGGACTCTTAAAACATGTCTGAAGCAACAGCAGTAAAATAAAATCCTCCAGTAACTAACAGGTTTGCAATACAACTACAGGGGGATATCTAAGTAATTTGGAGGTGACACCGTATCAGATTATAGCATTTTGAGATAAAGTTAAAAATGGTAGATGAAAGAACAATATAAATATAATTGTTTAAAAAATATTTCAGGATCAACTCCATTGATGCATGCAATATCTGGCCGCCAGCTAGATACAGTGAAGCTGCTGCTCAAGATGGGGGCTTCCATCAATACTGAAGATGCCTGTGGAAGAACTGCACTATCTTTAGCTACCTACTTGGTATAGATTTCCTGTCATTTTATTTACCTTAATCCCAGTTTGTAATGACTATTTAAATCACAGATTCTTACATATTGATTAAGATTAATAGGTAATTCAAAACTTGTCATCTATATCGGTGTGTGTATGTAAGTTTAAAATATTATGTTTGGTGTATTTCCTGTCCACAAAACCTTATTCCCTGTTATCGTGCTAGTGTGACACTCTTGTGTCAACTTTTTCTATTATAAATTTTTATGTCCATACTTAGAATGGTAGCTGCTATGTAAAGTTGTCATGCTGTAATTACACTCTCTAGTCTGTGGTGGTGCTATAGAGCCTCCGTTTTGCATCTCCCATGTCCTCAGCTTGTACTGCAGAGAAACTACTATGCTCCAACCAATTCTACATCTCTGCTTCCCAAATTGCAGTACGCTTTGCTATTTAATTATCATAGTATCATGATACAGCACAGAAACAGGCCATTCAGCCCATCTTGCCTGTGCCGGCTCTTAGGTGAAGGTATCCAATTAGTCCCACTCCCCTGCTGTTTTCCCATAGCCCTGTCAATTTTTTCCTTTCAAGTATTTATCCAATTCCCTTTTGAAAGTTACTACTGAATCTGCTTCCACCACCCTATCACGCAGTGCATTCCAGATCATAACAACTCGCTGCGTAAAAAAATGCTTCCTCATGTCAACTCTGGTTCTTTTGCCAATCACCCTGGGCTCAATTTTGAAATGGTGGCGGGTTGGCAGCGGGGTGGGTGAAGGTGCGCGTGGCAAACCCGAATAAACAAAACTTACCGTTTCCGATGCGATCGCATCGTAATTGATGGTGATTAACGTCCTCTCCGGCTTTCGCGCCTGATTGACAGGCTGGCTCCCGTCAGGAGCTCCAACGTGGGGGGGTGGAGAGTAGAGAGAGAGAGCGAGACGCACTTGGCGCTGGATCGGAAGATCGGGGGGGGGGGAGAGTGGAAGATGGGGGGGTGGGAGAGGGGAAGATCGAGGGTGGGAGAGGGGGAGATCGGGGGGGGTGAAGAGGAGGAGATCGGGGGGGTGAAGAGGAGATCGGGGGTTGAAGAGGGCGAGATCGGGGGGTCATCGGGGGGGTGAAGAGGGAGAGATCGGAGAGGGAGACATCGGACATCGGAGCAGGGTGGAAAAGTAGTTGATTTTGTGTTTTAACTTCGTGCAATGGTTTCTTATTTAATTTATCTTGTTTCCTTTTGCCTGATCTGGCCCTTCAAGCCTGGTTTAACCAGGCGTGAATCAGAAGCCGTGGGAAAGTTAAAAATCATTTTAATTGCTGGCAGGACTTCCGGATTCAGGACGCCCGCGTGCACACAGGTGCTTCCGTGGGGAACTCAGTAGTTGGCAGGTTGGAGCCAGCTTCCAAACCCGAACAGGATTTCCCCGATTTTCGGAGCCCTCCCGCCCTCATCGGACCTGCAATTTCCCGGGAAAATTGAGCCCCTTAAATCTGTGTCCCCTGGTTAGTGACCATTCTGCCACTGGAAACGTGAAACTGTTCATGATTTTGAACACCTCTATCAAATCTCCTCTTAACCTTTTCTATTGTAAGGAGAACAACCCCAGCTTCCCCTGTCTCTCCACATAACTCTTTTTTTATTCGTTCATGGAATGTGGGCGTCACTGGCGAGGCCAGCATTTATTGCCCATCCCTAATAGCCCTTGGGAAGTGGTGGTGAGCTGCCTTCTTGAACCGCTGCAGTCCGTGTGGTGAAGGTTCTCCCACAGTGCTGTTAGGTAGGGAGTTCCGGGATGTAGACCCAGCGACAAAGAAGGAACGGTGATATATTTCCAATTCAGGATGGTGTGTGACTTGGAGGGGAACGTGCAGGTGGTGTTGTTCCCATGTGCCTGCTGCCCTTGTCCTTCTAGGTGGTAGAGGTCGCGGATTTGGGAGGTGCTGTCGAAGAAGCCTTGGCGATTTGCTGCAGTGCATCCTGTGGATGGTACACACTGCAGCCACAGTGAGCCGGTGGTCAAGGGAGTGAATGTTTAGGGTGGTGGATGGGATGCCAATCAAGTGGGCTGCGTAATCCTGGATGGTGTCAAGCTTCTTGAGTGTTGTTGGAGCTGCACTCATCCAGGCAAGTGGACAGTATTCCATCACACTCCTGACTTGTGCCTTGTAGATGGTAGAAAGGCTTTGGGGAGTCAGGAGGTGAGTCACTCGCCGCAGAATACCCAGCCTCTGACCTGTTCTTGTAGCCACAGTATTTATATGGCTGGTCCAGTTAGGTTTCTGGTCAATGGTGACCCCCAGGATGTTGATGATGGGGGATTCGGCGATGGTAAAACCGTTGAATGTCAAGGGAAGGTGGTTAGACTCTCTTCTGTTGGAGATGGTCATTGCCTGGCACTTGTCTGGCACGAATGTTACTTGCCACTTATTAGCCCAAGCCTGGTTGTTGTCCAGGTCTTGCTGTATGCGGGCACGGACTGCTTCATTATCTGAGGGGCTGCGAATGGAACTGAACAATGTACAATCATCAGCGAACATCCCCATTTCTGACCTTATGATGGAGGAAAGGTCATTGATGAAGCAGCTGAAGATGGTTGGGCCTAGGACACCGCCCTGAGGAACTCCTGCAGCAATGTCCTGGAGTTGAGATGATTGGCCTCCAACAACCACTACCAATCTCTTTTGTGCAAGGTATGACTCCAGCCACTGGAGAGTTTTCCCCCTGATTCCCATTGATTTCAATTTCACTAGGGCTCCTTGGTGCCACACTCGGTCAAATGCTGCCTTGATGTCAAGGGCAGTCACTCTCACCTCACCTCTAGAATTCAGCTCTTTTGTCCATGTTTGGACCAAGGCTGTAATGAGGTCCGGAGCCGAATGGTCCTGGCAGAACCCAAACTGAGCATCGGTGAGCAGGTTATTGGTGAGTAAGTGCTGCTTGATAGCACTATCGACGACACCTTCCATCACTTTGCTGATGATTGAGAGTAGATTGATGTGGCGGTAATTGGCCAGATTGGATTTATCCTGCTTTTTGTGGACAGGACATACCTGGGCAATTTTCCACATTGTCGGGTAGATGCCAGTGTTGTAGCTGTACTGGAACAGTTTGGCTAGAGGCGCAGCTAGTTCTGGAGCACAAGTCTTCAGCACTACAGCCGGGATGTTGTTGGGGCCCATAGCCTTTGCTGTATCCAGTGCACTCAGCCGTTTCTTCATATCACGTGGAGTGAATCGAATTGGCTGAAGACTGGCTTCTGTGATGGTGGGGATCTTGGGAGGAGGCCGAGATGGATCATCCACTCGGCACTTCTGGCTGAAGATGGTTGCAAACGCTTCAGCCTTGTCTTTTGCATTCACGTGCTGGACTCCGCCATCATTGAGGATAGGGATGGTCACAGAGCTTCCTCCTCCCGTTAGTTGTTTAATTGTCCACCACCATTCACGACTAATTAATAATGTCCTAGTTAAGGATCCCCTTGGAATGAGTGACCACAACATGGTTGAATTCCATATCCAATTAGAGGGTGAGAAGGTTGATTCTCAAACAAGCGTACTGAGCTTGAATAAAGGAGACTATGATGGTATGAGAGCGGAATTGATTAAAGTGGACTGCGAAAGTAGATTAAAGGGTAAGACGGTACATGAGCAGTGGTGTTCATTTAAGGAGTTATTTTACAACTTTCAAAATAAATATATTCCACTGAGGAAAAAAGGGTGTAAAAGAAATGACAGCCATCCGTGGCTAAGTAAAGAAATCAAGGATAGTATCCGACTAAAAACAAGGACATATAAGGTAGCCAAACTTAGTGGGAGGATAGAAGATTGGGAAGTCTTCAAAAGACAGCAAAAAGTAACTAAAGGATTGATTAAGAAAGGGAAGTTAGATTATGAAAACAAATTAGCAAAAAATATAAAAACAGATAGCAAGAGTTTCTATAGTTATATAAAAAGAAAAAGGGTGGCTAAGGCAAACGTAGTATCCGTTAGAGGATGAGACCGGGAAATTAATGGTGGGAAACATGGAGATGGCAAAAATGCTGAACAAATATTTTGTTTCAGTCTTTACGGTAGAGGACACTAAGAATATCCCAACACTGGACAAACAGGGGGCTCTACGGGGGGAGGAGCTAAATACGATTAAAATCACTCAGGAGATGGTACTCAGTAAAATAATGGGACTCAAAGCGGATAAATCCCCTGGACCTGATGGCTTACATCCTAGGGTCTTGAGGGAAGTGGCAGTAGGGATTGTGGATGCTTTGGTGATAGTTTTCCAAAATTCTCTGGACTCAGGAGAGGTCCCGGCAGATTGGAAAACTGCTAATGTAACACCGTTATTTAAAAAGGGTAGTAGGCAGAAGGCTGGAAATTATAGGCCAGTTAGCCTAACATCAGTGGTGGGTAAAATTTTGGAGTCTATTGTTAAGGAGGCAGTAACGGAACATTTAGATAAGCATAATTTAATAGGACAAAGTCAGCATGGCTTTATGAAGGGGGAGTCATGTCTGACAAATTTGCTTGAGTTCTTTGAGGATATAATGTACATGGTGGATAAAGGGGAACCAGTGGACATAGTGTATTTAGACTTCCAGAAGGCATTCGATAAGGTGCCACATAAAAGATTATTGCTTAAGATAAAAAATCACGGGATTGGGGGATAATATTCTGGCATGGGTGGAGGATTGGTTATCGAACAGGAGGCAGAGAGTTGGGATAAATGGTTCATTCTCGGACTGGCAACCAGTAACCAGTGGTGTTCCACAGGGGTCGGTGCTGGGTCCCCAACTCTTTACAATCTATATTAACAATTTGGAGGAGGGGACCGAGTGCAACATATCAAAATTTGCAGATGATACAAAGATGGGGGGAAAGTAGAGAGTGAGGAGGACATAAAAAACCTACAAGGGGATATAGACAGGCTGGGTGAGTGGGCGGAGATTTGGCAGATGCAATATAATATTGGAAAATGTGAGGTTATGCACTTTGGCAGGAAAAATCAGAGAGCAAGGTATTATCTTAATGGCGAGAAACTGGAAAGTACTGCAGTACAAAGGGATCTGGGGGCCCTAGTGCAAGAAAATCAAAAAGTTAGTATGCAGGTGCAGCAGGTGATCAAGAAAGCCAACGGAATGTTGGCTTTTATTGCTAGGGGGATAGAATATAAAAACAGGGAGGTATTGCTGCAGTTATATAAGGTATTGGTGAGACCGCACCTGGAATACTGCATACAGTTTTGGTGTCCACACTTAAGAAAAGACATACTTGCTCTCGAGGGAGTACAAAGAAGGTTCACTCGGTTAATCCCAGGGATGAGGGGGTGGACATATGAGGAGAGGTTGAGTAGATTGGGACTCTACTCATTGGAGTTCAGAAGAATGAGAGGCGATCTTATTGAAACATATAAGATTGTGAAGGGGCTTGATCGGGTGGATGCGGTAAGGATGTTCCCAAGGATGGGTGAACCTAGAACAAGGGGGCATAATCTTAGAATAAGGGGCTGCTCCTTCAAAACTGAGTTGAGGAGAAACTTCTTCACTCAGAGGGTGGTAGGTCTGTGGAATTTGCTGCCCCAGGAAGCTGTGGAAGCTACATCATTAGATAAATTTAAAACAGAAATAGACAGTTTCCTAGAAGTAAAGGGAATTAGGGGTTATGGGGAGCGGGCAGGAAATTGGACATGAAACTGAGCTCGGATCAGTCAATGCCCTGTGGGTGGCTGAGAGGGCCCAGGGGCTGAGTGGCCGGGTCCTGCTCCTACTTCTTGTGTTCTTTAGATTTGTGGTTGGGATCAGATCAGCCATGATCTTATTGAATGGCGGAGCAGGCTCGAGGGGCCGATTGGCCTACTCCTGCTCCTATTTCTTATGTTCTTATGTATGACTGGATGTGGCAGGACTGCAGAACTTTGATCTGATCTGTTGGTTGTGGAATCGCTTAGCTCTGTCAATAGCGTGTTGCTTCCGCTGTTTAGCATGCTTGTCGTCCTGAGTTGTTGCTTCACCAGATTGGTACCTCATTTTTAGGTACGCCTGGTGCTGCTCCTGAAGTCCCTCATCCCTGGTACCATCCTAGTAAATCTCTTCTGCACCCTTTCTAAGGCCTTGACATCCTTCTTAAAGTGTGGTGCCCAGAATTGAACACAATACTCCAGCTGAAGCCTAACCAGTGTTTTATAAAGGTTCAGCAAAACTTCCCTGCTTTTGTGCTCTATGCCTCAACTAATAAAGCCCAGGATCCTGACTAGGGCAGAGATCACGTAATATAGAAGGTAAGTGTCTTTGTAGATAATGGTTGGACCATGTGATCTCTTGGACTGGTTTTGAACGTCTGAGGGGGTGGGGGAGGAATTTTACAGAGTATTTTTTCCCTTATTGGCCCTGGGTTTTTTCTGGTTTTTGCCTCTCCCTGGAGATTACATGGCTGCAGGGGTGGGTGTGAGGTCGGAGGAGGGAAGAAGTATTTAGCCATGATGGTCTGGCCATCATGGTGTGGGGCAGGCTTGATGGACCAGCTGGTCTTTTCATGCCCGTCAATTTTGTATGTTTGTATCCCTTACGCTTTTTTAACAACCTTCTCAACTTGGCCTCCACCTTCAAAGATTTGTGTACATATGGCCCTCGGGTCTCTCTGTTCCTGCACCCCCTTTAAAATTGATATATTGCCTCTCGTCATTCTTCCTACCAAAGTGTATCACTTTCACACTTCTTCGCGTTAAATTTCACCTGCCATGTGTCTACCCATTCCACCAGTCTGTCTCTGACCTCCTGAAGACTGTTACTATCCTCCACATTGTTTCACTACATTTCTGAATTTCTTGTCATCTGCAAATTTTGAAATTATACCCTATATACCCAAGTCCAGATCATTAATATATATCAAAAAGAGCGGTGGTCCTAATACCAACCCCTGGGGACACCACTGTATATTTCCCTCCAGTCTGAAAAATTATAAATCATTATATAAAATCAAAGTATTATATAAAAATAAGGACAGAATGTACAACTTTAAAATGGGAACTAAATTACATCTTCATGTCCTGGTACAATAATTCCTGGCCCTCTAATTCTGCTTCACCTGAAGACTACAATTGACTTCCTGTATGGGCGATCGACTAGTCATAAAAATACACTATCTGAATAGTATCCAATGAATTTTAGATTTCAACCCAATTACAGAATGTATATCAAATAGCTGAAAATACAGTACTTCAATCTTCTTGCATTATAATTGGTCAGGATGGGGCTAAACATCCACGAACCCACTCTGCCACTGTAACTCTGGCAGAGCATAATTTGCATCTCTTTGGTGAGCTGGAAGTCTGATTCCACCACAGCTTCTGAGATCAGGCCACCGGCACAAAATAGGTTGGCAATGGCACCAGTATGGGCGCATATTGGCCACCTGCTGGGGAAGGAACAAAATACGGCACTTGAAAGCAGCAAGTGAGTAAAGCTGGCCAGACTGGCTTAAAACTACAGATATTTTTTAAATTGGCCCCCTTTATAAAAGGGCTAATTTTAAGAGGCAGCCTTTTATCATAACCCTGGCCTGGAATAGCCTTTGAACCTCATTTACACCACTCCAATGAACTAGACACTGGTATCTTGCCAACGTCCAGTCTGTTCTGGGCTCAGAAGGTGGGAGCAGTGGGAAATCCAGCAGATGACATCATTCCAGTGGTCCTGTTTCCAGGGCAGACACAACTTTTGCCTATCCTTGCCCCTGTAGGAAACTTCCACCAACCTGCACTTCAGGCAGAGAACTGCCATTACCAGGTCCAGACCCAGTTTTGGCTTCTGCCAGTCATGGTCCACAAGAATCCAGAATTAGGTACAATTCTAGCCCCAAGAAAATTTAGGGCCGGTGTTTATTTCCAGCAAATAATAAAAAATGCCTTATTAAAGTTTCTTTCACAATCCATTGCAATATTGAAAGGCAGGCCAGTACTCTAATTTTTAAACATTCATTAGTTCTCAAAGATTGAAAAGAAAAAGCGAACAAGATTAATATTAATAGTTGAAAGCAAATTGACAAATATTTTCATTTTCAGGGCTGGCTAGATGGTTGTGTAACACTGCTACGAAATGGTGCCAAGCAAAATATCCCAGATAAAAATGGAAGACTACCCCTTCATGCAGCTACTGCTGAAAACAATGTCAGGTAAAGATTTTTTTGTATTTTAAAATTAAAACAAGAGATAGGCATAACATAGGACATTCCTTTGTCTGTTATTTTAACAGAGGGAAGGGAAAAGTGACAGGGCAAAGTTTTTTTTTTATTTTAAGTTAAATTAATGTTTGTTTTAATGTCAATGTGTAAGGTAAGCTGAGGATAGCCTATGGAGACTGGAATTTCACATAACTGGCAGTTTAACGGATAATATTTGAAATGGAATTGGTATACAATATAAATCTATCAGAAACACTGGAAAATGTTTTTTTCAGAATAATAATGATGTCTGAAAATGAATTATTTTGGCCTTTACTGAGCAATCTTGGAAAGCATTGTCTGCCTTGGAACATACAGCAGTCTGTCCAACAAAGATCACCTGTTCTTTTCTAATTTACTAATAATGGAGCATTTCCACGAAGAGTTCCTGATCACTGTCATGTTACAGCAATGAAAGAGCGACAATACATCTTCAATTAAAAAATATCATGGGGCTGAAAATCTGTGTAGGGCACATTTCGGGACCCTGCACTGCTGACCCCGAAGGATTTTCCAGGGTCGGAAGAGGTTCCCTATTTTGCATGCCAATGGCGGACACATGCACCTTTAGGAGCTTATCTTGAGCACCTGCCTGCCCCTGGAGGCCACTAACTGAGGTGCAGTGTGCCAGGTCTCGGGGGGATGGAGGGTGGGCGGGGGAGTTTGGGGCTCACAACTTCCATTCGGCAGCCGGTATGCCTTTTACTGGGAGTATAGTCACCAATGATACACTGATCCTCTGAGAGGCTAGGGATGCGTGAGGTCCTGACATTGAGAGCCTCCACTCCTGGCTCCATACACTCCTATGTCACTGATGTTATTTGGTGCAGGCGAAGGCTCTGTCCCATGCAATACCCAATGTAAGGCTGGGACCTACTGCATTCAGGTCCTATCATAATTTCCAGCTCTTTTGGTGCGTTCCTGCTGGAGTTGCAACAGGAGTGCACCGGAAGGGTTGCAGACTTTTTAGGCTGCCATAAATGTAATGACCTCAACATATATTTTGGTGGTTGGCACAGACTCTTGCAGCAGCAGTGCCACCTCATTTGCAGTGCCAATGCTATTTCTGGAAGCCCCGCAATGCAGATGCAACATAAGTAGCCTTCAGAGTACACTGCTGAAGATTTGTTTGGGATATTACAAAATGGGTGTTGTAACCTTTTTTTCCACTGAAAAGGCAAAGTTAAATATTTACCGTTTATCTGTATCAGCTAATCACACACAGCAGCAGATGGATCCAGTTAGCAGCCTCACCATCTGACGCAAATGATCACAACTGAGCAAACTAACAATAATAATAATTTGCTAACGCTTATTTTTTTCTGTTGGAAGAAATCATTTGATTAATTATTTGTTTTAATTAACTGGATTTTGAAGTGGCTGCATTTATAGTGACATTTTGTGGTAGGATTTCTGCATGAATGTTGTGTTCAGCGAACGTTCAGCACAAAAATAATTAAAATGTTCCTCCAATCTGAATATTTTCTTTTCACAATAGAATTTTCATGGAAATCAGAAGGACATCCAGTGACAGTTCTATGAACGTGTATTGATGTTTGCATAAATGCATTATACAAATATAATCTCCCAAAACAACTACTTGCATTTATAAAGGGGCAAGTTTTGAGAGACTGATTCTATCGGGCGGAAGGTGGGCAGTGCAGCCCTGCTGCCCACGCAATGGCATCGGTCTGCCACCTGGCCAATTTTCATGGTTGGGCTTTATTTCCATACCCCTGATTGGAGGACAAAAATCCGGCGGCTCCAGCATAAAGCCCAGCCGATGCAAGTAGGTGAATAAGGGATGTGATCGTGGGAGATGGCCGGACATCATGGGAGTCAATTTCTGAGGAGCCACCAGATGCCAGCCACCAAACAACAAGACCCATCATCCAGCTGCTTCATAGGAAATCCTGCACATCAGCTCCTGGGCCAGCCTTGAATGCTGGTAAGGAAGTACTGTACTAGGAAACAGGGTATTGCCCTTAATACCAATCTTTGTTGACTCAGGAACCTCCCAATCAGCATTCAGGACCAACTGTGATACTGATTTGTCGCATTCTCTGTGGAGCTGCTCAATGATGGTCCTGTAGCTGAAGGAGACACAAAATGATTGGTCTCCATAACGAGGAAAATTGACAATACAATGGGGAGTATTTCATAAGATAGAAGATTTTTAGACAATTTTTACATATTCCCTAGTGGAGGTATTATTTTTCAGCCCAATCTTCCCCACACCTTCACACTTTCTTTCTCAAAGTAACATTTGAAAACTGGATGGGAAAGGGGAAATACATTTTACTTTCCTGAAAGAACCCTGAGCTTGACTCAAAAGTAAAATTGCATGAGTTGCTAGTTCCATTAATAAAAGGAAAAATAACAGTATGAGGTAAAACGGACATGCACATACTATTTTTGGCATGTTGCCAAAATATAAAACACAGTAAGTACTTTCTTTTAAATTTTGTTTATTTAACATTTGTTTTGTTATTGTGTAATATCACCATCTTCTAGGTCCAGTTTCAACTTTGTAGGTGATAATTTGGTTTAAATCAGGTCTACATAAAATTTACAGCAGTCTATATCGGTGTTTATACTCGACACAAGCATCCTCCCACTTCAATACTTTTGCAGACTGGAGACCATAACAGTGCTTAGTGCCCGTGTGGTCTAAAGAATATTCTAAATAACTTTAACATTACCTCCCTGCTTTTGTATTCTATTCCTTTAGAAATTAACCCCAGTTATTTGTTTTCACTCTTTACGGCCTCATCGACTTGTGTTGCTGCTTTTAACGATTTATGTTTCTGTATTTCCAGATCTCTCTGTTCCTCTACCCCATTTAGTTTCTTACCTTCCAAGGAATGATTGGTCTTCTTATTCCTCTTACCAAAATGAATCACCTCACACTTCACTATTTTCAATTTCATTTGCCATTTATCTGCCTACTCTGCAAGCCTGTTTATATCTTCCTGTATTTTGGTGCAGTCCTCCACATTATTAGCTATACCCACTCCACAATTTGGTATCATCTGCAAATTTAAACGCCATGGGCAGGATTTTAATGGGGAAAAACAAGTGGGTTGGGGGTGGGGGGGCTTTGAAGATTGCAGCGATTTCAGACCAGTCCCCAATCAGCCTCCAACCCACCCATTTCCGGTTTTGAAAGGTTTTGTGATTTCAACCCCTGGGGGACGGGATTCCCGGGCCTTCTCCTTCACTTCACATGAGAGGAGGCGAGAAGGCCCAAAACTGCAGGTAAGTGCCTTTCTGCCTTCCAGGAGCAGGAGTGCTTCCCCCAGGCCCAATAAGCCTACCTGCAGCCACCCCCACAAAGATCGCAAACCCCCCCCCACAACGATCGTGGATCCCCACGATGACCCTTGATCACAACCCACCCCCCCACCTTTGTGACTGACACCCGATCCCCCCCCCAATGACCCCCTCCCCCTCCCCTGATGACTTAATCCCCCCCCCCCCCATGACTGACTCCCCAGTGATTAACCTCCGATGACTGACACCCCCATCCCGATGACTGACCCTCCCCCTTGCCCCCATGTCCACTGATGCCCCCAAGCCCACCCATGCCCCCGCATCCATATAATCTAAGACTTACCTGAACACTTAACTTTTCATGTCCTCTTCCTGGCTCTGCTCCCGTCCGACTGAGGCCAGCCTGTCTATCAGGCCAGCCTGCCGGACGGGAAACCAATAAAAAAAAATAAAAGTTATCCTTACGTCAAAATCGTAAGACGTCCGGGAAACCCATACCTCCCGGTTTCCCGTCCACGATTCGACCCCCTTCCCAGCTCCGAGTGAAAATCCTGGCCCACATCTCCAATTTATGAGTCCAAACCATTTATGTATATGGTGAACAACAGTGATCCCAGCACGGATCCCTGCAAGACACCACTTCCGGCATTCTACCAGCTCTAGAAACTTCCTTACCTCTTACTCTTTGTTTTAAGTTTTGTAGCCAACTGTCAATCCATTTTGCTATTATTAATTCTATATTAGAATTCTACATTAGAATTAATAGTCATAATGAACTTCAGACATAAGCCCAATTTATACTTTACAATCTTGAAAATGTGCATAACATTAGGTCATGACAACCAAAATTAAATGCAGTCTCCCAGGGAGCATAGCAAAAGCTGCCAGAGTCAGTTCATAGGAGGAGATATTAAATTATATTTAACAAGTTGTATGCTAGTTACTTTATTTATTAAATGAATATATTGTATCTTTATTTTCTTTTTTGAAAAGTTGCTCTTGAACACTTGGGTCCATATTTTGCCCTGTTCAAAAATATATGTGAAATGCTAACTTTTCCTAGTAATTTACAACCCACAGCTCACAGCTTATAGCACACAGCTCTGAAACGTGTGATTTCTGAGCACTTGATTTTGTTAGCAACAACAAAAAAATAGCAGCAAGTCACAACATACCTGCAATAATTACAATAATGATCCTTTAACACAGTTCAAGCAAATAACCAGCCACGTAACCATTAGAGGTGTTGAAAAAAAGCAGAAAATTCATGGAGATACACAGCAGATCAGTCAGCATCTGTAGAAAGAAAAGACAAGTTATTGTTCGGGTGTATACTCATCACAGATGTTGAAAAGTTCATTAATCCAGCTATGCAGTATGCAATTTTGGAGGAATATGGCTCAAAGAAAGTTGAGAAAAACCTATTTTGTTGACCAGGTGCTAGACACTATAGTAAATTTTGTTATGGAGAAACATAAGCAAAGGTTTGACGGGATAGGACAACCCCCAAATATGCAAAGGAGGCAACAAGCATGGCAGTATGTTATGGAAAAGTAAATACTGTGTCAGTGCCCCGCAGAACCTGGCAGAAGGAGCAGAAGACATTGCTTGACTTAAAGAAGAGCACAATGGTAAGGCACGATAAAAAGTGGTTGTCCTACATGCAAAAAAACACAGTACTGACAGAGAAATGTTAGTATGTGTAGTTATCATAATGAAAATTGCAGTTTTACACAGATTACATTACCCATGCAATGATTACAGAGAATGTACTGCATGAAATAATTTCCATGGGCCTTATCACCCCATCTCAATTCTTACTATTCTTGTGTTTAAAGGCTAAACTTGCATATGATTGGAAGTCAAAACATAGAACAGGCAATGATCCCTTGAAGATAAAGTAGCTCACTCTTATAGGTAAAGACAGCATAGAATATATGTTATGTACAATATTATTCAGATAGTCTGCGATTTGTTCAGTGCTGTAATGAAGAAGTACTGTATTGTCAAAGGTGCCATCCTTGCATGGAGATGTTAATTCGAGATTCCACCTCCCTAAAGATCCCATCGCACAATTTGAGGAACCCTTCCAGGGTTCTGGCCAACCCTCATCCCTCAACTAATACAACCAAAAAAACAGTTAATTAGTGCATACATTGGCTGCTGCATTTGCCTATAGAACAGCATTTCAAAAGTAATTTGTTTGCAGCGCTTTGAGATATTTCTCAGAGACATGATAAGGTGTCATGTAAATGCAAGTCTTTCTTTTGTTACATCACCATGTCTATACCCAGGGATTGTGCACAAGTGCAAAGCAGTGCAAGTAGCGGCAATGCAGCACTGAGATCAGAGTGGCATTACTCATAATATATAATTTGCTTTCTTCACAGACCAAGGAGAATCCCAGTCATCCTATAACCGCTCCCACTTGAAGCAGGCACCACATGGATATGAACACTATGGAAGAAGTAGCTAGTGATGGTAAAGAGGAAGTACAAGAGCAGTTTACAATGGATAGCAGTGACGGCGGCTGAGGAGGGTCCATCATGGTGGAAGCCCAGCTTACTGAGTGCTCATTCTGAAATATGGGCTGCTTTCCAGTGGGGGCTAGTACAGCACCAGAACCATATTGAGAGGACACTTGCCTTCTTTCACACTATATTAGAAAGTGACCTGGATAAGGCAGTGCACTCCAACAGCCAGATATTTACTACCAACTCCAGCAAGTGATGTCATGAACCACTGTTTTTCTGCACTTCACTCTGCCATAGAACATGTGCCAACAGCAGAGATACCTGCAGAAAAGATCGCAGTTACACAGGCCATAGGCACAGAAAGAGTATTTCTCATGAATGTTCCATTGCTGATAGACTCCAAACTCCAAAATATACTAATGGTTGGCTTCATCTTGCTTGGAGAATGGTTGAAAGCAACCATGAGGAAAAGATTCTGAGGCATCATACATGTCCATTGTTCTGTACTCAGATTGGTGGATTTGTGAGATGTCCTCCAGCAGTGGTATTTGTGGTGTAGCACAGGCTCGGCCAGATGGCACACATGTCAGTGGCAACTGTGTGCTATCACATAGCCTGGTACGAGGAGCTGCCTTTAAGCCCACAGTGGCTCCAACAAAGGAGAACTTTGGCACTAATGCCAATGCATCAGTTTCAGTCACAGATACAGGTATCTGGCCTGCTGTATCCCCTAAAGCTCGATGGTTGGCTATGTAGCCATCCAGGTGATCGTCAATTAAGGAAGTATTTAAGAATAGGGTAATGCACAACTGCATGGAGAAGTTCACAAGAAACAAGAGACAAACGCACCAGGGAAGCACACTAAGCACTAATACTAGTGCACAACTGAATAAAATTAATTGATTTTACTATATCTTGCCATCTGTGATTCTTCCACCTGGTTGCTCCTGCACTACTTCATGCATGTCACTGCTAGAGGGATCTCCTCACAAGGTCAACCGATCTTTCATTGCGCAAAAAAAGCATCAATTGGCCAAAAAGCAAATAAACAAATTAGTTGACTCCTAAGATATTTCCTCTGGGTTCCTGCCAATGGATGTTACACCCTTGCTTTCTGATACAGTATATCAAAAATAAATCCTGTGTACTATTCACTTCTATCTTGGTTGCAGTTATACTATCTAAATCTTCCTCTTCATCAAGCACATTTTGCCGGATCTGACCTGCTGTAGGATATTCACTGTTGATTGGACTGTGCAGCTGCAAAATGCCGCACATGTTCAGTATTAAAGATCATAACAAGCAAAATATGGTCTTTTACTCACTTTTTGTTAATGTTAAATCTATTTTTGAAGGATTAGGAATCCTCAGAGCAGAGTTAAACACAAAGGGGGAGAATTTCTGCAGGGGTTGTCCTGATCGTTCCGCCGCAACTGCAGTGAAGAGCGGCGGAAACAATAGAAAAACACTGTTGGGCCTTCCCACATGGCTGGGGAAGATGTGGACAGGAGAGGTATAGAAAAACCACACTGCGGCAGTGTACAGAGCTGAGTGCACAGCCTGTTGGTGACCATAAGACCTATCAGAGGAGATCCATGGACAGTAATGAAGCTGCAATTCAATTGCCTGACTCAAAATATCAAATAAAAGAGGTGGAAGCCTTTTTCCTAAATCTGGTCTGAGTAACTCTCCCCTGATTAACCATACCTGGCTGTTGAGTTTATACTGTAATTTCACAAAAATATGAATTTCAAGAGGAAACTTAAATAGACATAAAGGGCTGGATTTTCCTCTGGCACAGTATTGCCACTATGGCCAATTAGATATGCAGGGCAGGCTCTTGCCAGCAAAACCACTCAGAAGAGGCATCCTCCCACAACTGAACCAGAAAATGCAGTTGACGCTGCAGTGTCTTTTGTTAAGACAATATTGCTGCTGCATACAAAGAGAGGACAGAAGAGGAGGAACGGTGGCAAAAAACATGTCCTCTCCCTTCTTTGGTGCTCTGGCAATCTTCCTCTCACTACTTGAGCAGGTACTATAATCTTTGTTCTAGTCTTGCCAGTGGGATGGTGGTACTGCAGCGGGAAGATAGGGAAATTGGCCGGGTTCCCATTCCCAGCCCCCTCGCTGTGAGGGGACATACCGGGGGGCAGGCGGTCAAAATCTGTACTGGGGCAGAAGTGAAGATTTCTATTGCCGGATTTGAGGACAGGGATGCAATGGTAAGCGGATATGGCAGAGGAAAACCCAGTGCAAACAGTGTACTTGTTTAAATGGGAGGTAATTCTGACATTAATTAGTGTAAGGGGAAGAAAAATAGGAAAGAAGTGGAGGTGGGTAATTCCACCATTCTCCTATGTATCTAAATAAAGAAGATGTAAGTTAACCCATCTTCCATTAACCATGAGGAATGCAGCATTTGTGATCCACTAATTAACACGTATATCTTTTTGTAAGTTACTCATTGCTGTAATGCTTTGTTAAAAACTGTCTTTCATTTGCTCTAGACTACTGGCTGTGCTGCTACAGCAAACCACTATGTGTGAGATAAATCACCAGGACAATGAGGTGAGTGAAAAAGAATTGTTTTGTTTTTAACCTGTCACTCTCACATTGTTCAAAAAAACCTTTGAGAACTAACAATGCTGCACCAGATCACATTAACAATATTAGGCCCCTAATTTCTGCAGGAATTCTCCAGATCTCCCACCATAACTTTGGCAGGAGATCAGCAGAACCTCTGGAGAAGTGGCACATACGACCGTTCATGCTATTTCTCTGGGGTTCCGCTGATCTCCCCCCTAAGTTATGGCGGGTGATTGGGAGAACCCCTGCAGAAATTCAGTGCCTACATTTTTAGTGCGTAAACTTTAATGAAAAAGTAGGGAAGAACATAGGAATGTAAGGGACAGAAAATACCATATTGGTCCATCCAGCCCACCCCAGAGTTCAAAAACAGAATACACTGTTCACTAACTCAATCCTCAGTTGATTTTCTCACCAGCTCCCTCCTAAAATGACCTGATGTTATCAGCATCGATCAGCTATCTGGGCATTCACTCCAAACAGTCACCACCTTCCATGTGATCTGATCTGTTCACTCAGCTTACAGTTTCAATGTTTATTCTCCTCCTCTAGACTCATCACTTTGCACTTGTCGAGATTGAAGTTCATTTGCGATTTCTCAGCCCAACTTCCCAAACTACCTAGATCCCTCTGCATCTTGTCAGTCTGTTTTTTACTGTATGCAGCTTACCCCGCCAGATGTGAGTAAACAATGGAGCAATGACAATAGAAACCGGCAACAGTCTTTTCCATCTCGTTGTTATGTAGGCAGGACAGACCTACCAGAGGTGGCTGTATAGTGATATACAGTCAGGAGGGAGTGGCCCTGGGAGTCCTCAACATTGACTCTGGACCCCATGAAATCTCATGGCATCAGGTCAAACATGGGCAAGGAAACCTCCTGCTGATTACCACCTACCGCCCTCCCTCAGCTGATGAATCAGTCCTCCTCCATGTTGAGCAACACTTGGAAGAAGCACTGAGGGTAGCAAGGGTGCAGAATGTACTCTGGGTGGGGGACTTCAATGTCCATCACCAAGAGTGGCTCGGAAGCACCACTACTGACTGAGCTGGCCGAGTCCTGAAAGACATAGCTGCCAGACGGGGCCTGTGGCAGGTGGTGAGTGAAGCAACACGAGAGAAAAACCGACTTGACCTCGTCCTCACCAATCTACCTGTCGCAGATGCATCTGTCTATGACAGTATTGGTAGGAGTGACCACAGCACAGTCCTTGTGGAGACGAAGTCCCATCTTTGCACTAAGGACACCATCCAACGTGTTGTGTGACACTACCACCATGCTAAATGGGATAGATTCAGAACAGATCTAGCAGCTCAAAACTGGGCATCCATAAGGCACTGTGGGCCATCAGCAGCAGCAGCAGAATTGTATTCCAGCACAATATGTAACCTCATGGCCTGGCATATTCCTCACTCTACCATTACCAACAAGCCAGGCGGTCAACCCTGCTTCAATGAGGGGTGTAGAAGAGCATGCCAGAAGCAGCACCAGGCGTACCTAAAGATGAGGTGCCAACCTGGTGAAACTATAACACAGGACTAGATGCATGCTAAACAGTGGAAGCAACATGCAATAGACAGAGCTAAGCGATTCCACAACCAACGGATCAGATCAAAGCTCTGCAGTCCTGCCACATCCCGTCGTGAATGGTGGTGGACAATTAAACAACTAACGGGAGGTGGAGGCTCTGTAAACATCCCCATCCTCAAAGATGGCAAAGTCCAGTACATGAGTGCAAAAGACAAGGCTGAAGCGTTTGCAATCATCTTCAGCCAGAAGTGCCGAGTGGTTGATCCATCTCGGCCTCCTCCTGATATCCCCACCATCACAGAAGCCAGTCTTCAGCCAATTTGATTCACTCCACATGATATCAAGAAACGGCTGAGTGCACGGCATACAACAAAGGCTATGGGCCCTGACAACATCCCGGCTGTAGCGCTGAAGACTTGTGCTCCAGAACTAGCTGCGCCTCTAGCCAAACTGTTCCAGTACAGCTACAACACTGGCTTCTACTCGACAATGTGGAAAATTGCCCAGGTTGTCCTGTCCACAAAAAGCAGGACAAATCCAATCTGGCTAATTACCGCTACATCAGCCTACTCTCAATCATCAGCAAAGTGATAGAAGGAGTCATCGACAGTGCTATCAAGCGGCACTTACTCACCAACAACCTGCTCACCGATACTCAGTTTGGGTTCCACCAGGACCACTCGGCTCGAGACCTCATTACAGCCTTGGTCCAAACATGGACAAAAGAGCTGAATTTCAGAGGTGAGGTGAGAGTGACTGCCCTTGACATCAAAGCAGCATTTGACCGAGTGCAGCACCAAGGGGCCCTCGTAAAATTGAAGTCAATGGGAATCAGGGGGAAAACTCACCAATAGGTGGGGTCATACCTAGCACAAAGGAAGATGGTAGTGGTTGTTGGAAGCCAATCATCTCAGCCCCAGGATATTGCTGCAGGAGTTCCTCAGGGCAGTGTCCTAGGCCCAACCATCTTCAGCAGCTTCATCAATGACCTTCCCTCCATCATAAGGTCAGAAATGGGGATGTTCGCTGATGATTGCACAGTGTTCAGCTCCATTCGCAACCCTTCAGATAATGAAGCAGTCCTTGTCCGCATGCAGCAAGACCTGGACAACATCCAGACTTGGACTGATAAGTGGCAAGTAACATTCGTGCCAGACAAGTGCCAGGCAATGACCATCTTCAACAAGAGAGAGTCTAACCACCTCCCCTTGACATTCAACGGCATTACCATCGCCGAATCCCCCACCATCAACAGCCTGGGGGTCACCATTGACTAGAAACTTAACTGGGCCAGCCACATAAATAGCTAAAATTCTCCAGTCCGGGCAATTAGGGATGGGCAATAAATGCTGGTCTTGCCAGCGGTGCCCACATCCCATGAACGAATAAAAAAAAATCCTCGTAAATCTCCTCTGCACTCTCTCTAGTGCAATTACATCCTTCCTGTAATGTGGTGACCAGAACTGTACGCAGTACTCAAGCTGTGGCCTAACTAATGTTTTATACAGTTCCAGCATTACATTCCCGCTTTTATATTCTATGCCTTGGCTAATAAAGGAAAGCATTCCATATGCCTTCTTAACCACCTTATCTACCTGTACTGCTACTTTCAGGGATCTGTGGACATGCACTCCAAGGTCCCTCACTTCCTCTACACCTCTCAGTAACCTCCCATTTATTGTGTATTCCCTTGCCTTGTTCACTCTCCCCAAATGCATTACCACACACTTCTCTAGATTGAACTCCATTTGCCACTTTTCTGCCCATCTGACCAGTCCATTGATATCTTCCTGCAGTCTACAGCTTTCCTCCTCACTATCAACCACCCGGCCTATCTTTGTGTCATCCACAAATTTCTTAATCATGCCCCCTACGTTTAAGTCCAAATCGTTAATGTATACCACAAAAAGCAAAAGACCTAGTACCGAGCCCTGCAGCACCCCAATGGAAACTGGCTTCCAGTCGCAAAAACACCCGTCGACCATTACCCTTTGCTTCCTGCCACTGAGCCAATTTTGGATCAAATTTGCCACATTTTCTTGGAACCCATGGGTCTTTACTTTTTTGACCAATCTGCCATGTGGGACCTTGTCAAAAGCCTTGCTAAAATCCATGTAGACTACATCAATTACGCTACCCTCATCGATCCTCCTTGTCACTTCCTCGAAAAATTCAATCAGAATGCAGGGCAATGGACCAAATGCGGGAAAGTGGGATTAGGCTGGGTGGCTCGTTTCTCAGCTGTTACGGACACGATGGGCCGAATGGCCTCCTTCTGTGCCGTAAATTGTCTATGATTTTCTATGATATTCAACACCAAAAATATACAAAAGACAAAGGTAGATTTTGTATGCTAGACTAGAAAAGTTTATGTTTTAAAAGCTTAAAGGAAATTCAAGCCTTATCATCCTTAATCGCAACCTCAGGAAAGCACCTCCTCTTGCAGCAATGTGACATTTCTATTTTTGATTTTTATGGGTTGTGAGATTGCTAATTTTTTTGGCAGTTTTGAGTTATTGTGGTATTAGAATTAAGTCAGCGGGCAGTAGAGCATACTGCTGACAGAGAATAGTTGTGGCCTTTGCCACAGTTAGTTTCTAAACATGATAACAAAGTACAAATTAAAATATCTAGAAATTCAAGTGTTCTGCCTTTAAAATAAGGGATAGAAAGGAAATGAAGGGTCACAAGGCTTTGCATTTATGTAATTATTTACTCATGTTTAAAAACTTAAGAACGTAAGAAATCGGAGCAGGAGTAGGCACCTCGAGCCTGCTCTGCCATTCAATAAGATCATGGCTGTTCTTTGACCTCAATTCCACTTTCTCGCCCAATCCCCATATCCCTTGATTCCCTTAGAGTCCAAAAATCTATCGATCTCAGCCTTGAATGTACTCAACAACTGAGCATCCACAGCCCTCTGAGGTAGAGAATTCCAAATATTCACAATCCTCTGAGTGAAGAAATTGCTCCTCAGCTCAGTCCTAAATGGCCAACCCCTTATCCTGAGACTATGCCCGCTAGTTCTAGACTCTCCAGCCAGGGGAAACAGCCTCTCACCATCTACTCTGTCAAACCCTCTCAGAATCTTATATGTTTCTATGAGATCACCTCTCATTCTTCTAAACTCCAGAGACTAAAGGCCCATTTTACACAATCTCTCCTCATAGGAAAACCCTCGCATACCAGGAATCAATCTAGTAAACATTTGTTGCACCGCCTCTAAGGCAAGTATATCCTTCCTTAGGTAAGGAGACCAAAACTGTACACAGTACACCAGGTGTGGTCTCACCAAAGTCCTGTACAATTGCAGCAAGACTTCCTTTCTCTTGTACTCCAACCCCCTTGCAATAAAGGCCAACATACCAGTTGCCTTCCTAATTGCTTGCTGTAACTGCATGTTAACTTTCTGTGCTTCGTGTACAAGGGCACCAAATCTCTCTGAACACCAACATTTAATAGTTCCTTACCATTTAAAAAATATTCTGTTTTTCTATTCTTCCTACCAAAGTGAATAACCTCATTTCCCCACCATCATACTCCATCTGCCACCTTCTTGCCCACTCACTTAACCTGTCTATATCCCTTTTCAGACTCTTTGTGTCCTCCTCACAGCTTACTTTCCCACCTAGCTTTGTACCATCAGCAAACTTGGATACATTACACTCGGTCCCCTCATCTAACTCTTTAATATAGATTGTAAATAGCTGAGACCCAAGCACCAATCCTTGCGGCACTCCACTAGTTACAGCCTGCCAACCTGAAAATGACCCATTTATTCCTACTCTCTGTTTTCTGTCTGTTAACCAATCTCTAACCATGCTAATATATTAACCCCAACCCCATGAGCCCTTATCTTGTGTAACAACCTTTTGTGTGGCACCTTATCGAATGCCTTTTGAAAATCCAAATATACTACATCCACTGGTTCCCTTTATCTACCCTGCTAGTTACATCCTCAAAAAACTCTATTAGATTTGTTAAACACAATTTCCCTTTCATAAAACCATGTTGACTCGGCCTAATCATATTATGATTTTCTAAGTCCCCGTTACCACTTCCTTAATAATGGATTCTAGCATTTTCCCAACTACTGATGTCAAGCTAATTGGTCTGTATTTCCCTGTTTTCTCTCTCCCTCCTTTCTTGAATAGCGGGGTTACATTTGCTACCTTCCAATCCACTGGAACTGATCTAGAATCTCGGGAATTTTAGAAGCTCACACCAATGCATCCACTATTTCTGCAGCCACTCCTTTTAGAACCCTAGGATGTAGGCCATCAGGTCCAGGGGATTTGGCCGGCTTTTAGTCACATTAATTTCTCCAGCACTTTTTCTTTACTAATATTAATTACTTTACCTCACTCTCATTATACCCTTGGTTCCTCACTATTTCTGGTATGTTTTTTGTGTCCTCTACTGTGAAGACAGAAATATTTGTTCAACTTCTCTGCCATTTCCTTATTCCCCATTATAATTTCTCCTGTCTCACCCTCTAAGGGACCCATGTTTACTTTCGCTACTCTCTTCCTTTTTACTTGCTTGTAGAAGCTCTTACAATCTGTTTAAAACAGGCTAGAAAGTTTCGTAGTTGCACAATGTGCCACTCCAGCTGTTCATAAGAGTTATTTAAAACAATACAGGTCAGGTGGTATTGAGGGCAGCTTTCCCCCTAATCATCATTGCAGTTCTGATATCTGAAAATCAGGAGAAGGTAGCGATTGCCACTGCCTCAGCAATTAACTAAAACTGCCCACTGAAGTTATAAGCTAGCCCATTACAACTTCTCTGGTGTCTAGGATAAAATGTCATATGTGGCAGTGGATTGAGATTGCCATCTTTAAACTGGGCAATAATTATGAAACTGCTCTGAAAATAGATACCATTACTAATAAAAGGGACAAGGGAAATAATTTGTCATGTAATGAGATTTAATTGATGTGCAATACAGAAAAGACCAATTGACAAGCAGCTTTGCTTGGACACTAAGGGAATCAAGGGTTATGGGGATAGGACGGGAAAGTGGAGTTGTGGTAGAAGATCAGCCATGATCTTATTGAATGACGGAGCATGTTCGACAGGCTGTATGGCCTATTCTTACTCCTGTTTCTTATGTTCTCCTCTTAGTGCTGCTTTACCAGGTCTGCATGCGAGACAGCGACCTTGAAACAAAGATACTAATGGGTCAGTGCAAAGCATCTGTAATGTCCCTACAGTTGAATACCTATCAATACTCACTCTCCAGGCTCACACTTGAAGAACAGTTTTGTGGCTGAGATACTAGAGGTCTGCTGGAACCCAAAGAATTGTAGCTTAGCGGGAGTGAGTACCTTCAAGACAAGAGGAAAGAAAATTGAAAGAAAAAAGAAATATTCCAAAGTAATCCAATACTAGAGTTCTATAGATCATCTTCCATGTAATCAATACTGTGTCATAAGCTTTTCGCCCAGAATTTGCTGTCAAAATAACAGTGAGGCTAATGGCGCTCACCATTATTTATGTGCAAATCATACAGCAACTTCAGGCAAGAGCTGATGCGCGGTTAAACACAGAAATCCAAAAGTTGCTGCCGAGAAGCGCTGCTCCGCCATTAGCTTTGTGAAAACGGGATCAATTAAAAAATTTAAAATTTAATTTTTTTTTAACTTTTTCTTTCTGTCTCTTTTTTCGCTCTCTTAACCCAATCTTTCTTTCCCCCTCTTTATTTTTCTTTCGGTACCTGATTTGACATCGAATTCACCCATTCTAACGACACTTACTTCTAAGATCTTAAGCTATTAATTTCGCAATCCTCCAATCTGATTGGTTAAGGAGATACACAGTTGTTTGCCCTGTTCACTCAGATCCCAGATGGCCTGTAGAGGTTGCTGCGCCATTTCCATCTCGCACTTCTAGCAACTTGTAGCACAAAATCTCATGGAAATTAAATGGGCAAGGGCATGGCTAATTAACGGCGGGTGCCATTCATTGATCCGCTACAGCAAATTCCGGGCCATAGTGTTGGTATAGCTGGGTGGTGCATAAATTAAGGGTGAGGTATTAATCCCATATCACATGCCATTTATTGTGTATAATAAACAATGGCCGTTTACAACCTTAAAGGCAAGGTGCCATTAACTACTGAATTGCTGCAGACCCAACACCGTAGACCAATCGGGTAAGATGAGCTCATCCATTCCTCTTATTGTATTTCAGGAATAGGACATAGCATTAATTATAATGCCAATGTATGTCTGTCTACCCTATTGTGCCAGATGCTTTTAGAGCCATTGCAGTGTAATATAATTACTTCTGGCCGTGTGCCATATAGATACTTATTCATTAGAGGTTATGGTAGACTCTTATTTTAAAATCTGAGATAGAATGGGGAGATTCATATCAGATCACCTGGTTTAGTCTGTATGCCACTTGTTAAACCCAGCTAATAATGTATGTAATGTAAGGAATCCATTGGCCTCTTTCTGTCATGTCAAATCAGTTATGCACACACATCAACTTGTTCAATTACCTCTTAAGCATGACCACTCTTTGCTTTCAGACATAGGAATTCTATTTGCCATCTGTTGTAACATATACTCAATAGTAATTACTCTACAATATCATTGATGAACTGCACGGGTGGGAGGAGGCTCGTGTACAGCATAAACACCGGCATAGACCAGTTGGGCCAAATGGCCTGTTTCTGTGCTGTACATTCTATGTAATGGCAAAGCAGACATTCAATGTCCATTTATTTTTGTTAAAAGTCACAGGCCTCGATTTTAACCCTTCCCGCCCAGTGGGAATGGTTGTGGGAGGGGTTAAAATCTCCAACCCGACACTTTCCTGGCCGTTTAAATTTTTACTACCCCAAATCAGGCCATCGACGAGGCTCACACCAAAGGCAAGCGGAAGCATAGTTAACATTCAAAAGTCGCAGCCCGATGACATCATCGGCACCATGACGTAGAGTTAACTGAACGTCAGGGGGAGTTCCCGCACTATCGGCTGCTCGGCAACACATCCAAGGCGGGAGCCGCCGACTGGCCGATGTAAGTATTAAAGATCTGCTCCTTTTAGAACTCCCTGTGAGCCAGGAGGAGCAGCAGTGCTCCTCACAGGCCTCTGTAAGGAGTCCTTGAGCCTCCCCAATCCTGGTCTCTTCCTCCAATCTCACTGGAACCCCCCATCCCCAATTTCATGCACAGCCCACCTTCCACTGGCTGCCGGAGACCATGGAGGACATTTGGTGGGGGGGCTGATGCCGGGAGGATATCGGTGGAGGTGTGGGGGGGGGGGGCGCTGATGCTGGGAGGACATCGGTGGGGAGACTGATGCCGGACGAGATTGGCAGTTACTCGAAGATGCAGAAGTCGGAGATAGGTCGAAGAGGTTAGAGATCAGGAGAAGAGATCGGAGGTCAGGTGAAGAGTCAGAGGTAGGTGGGGGTCCACCATGGTGGGGGGCAGGGGGGATCGAGCATTGGTGGGGGGGGATTGACCAATTATGGGGTCATGTCACACCAGATGAACTTGTTGGGCCTGGACGAAGCATTCTTGCTCCTGGCCCACAAGCAGTGCAATAAAGGCATTCACCTCATGAATCCGGCCCTTCCCGCCTGCTTTCACCTGACGTGAATCGGAAGCAATGAAACCCGAACAGATAAGATTAAAGTTGTTTTACTTTTGTAATACACAATAAATTAAGTACCTAAACTATTGCAATGATAAACACTGCCCCTTTAAGTATCGGCCCACCGGCTCTAAGTGGGGGTAGGATGTCCCAGTGTCTGGTGCGCATGCGCATCCAAACGCGCCTGGGTCAAACTCGGAAGTGGGCACATTGGAGCCGGGTTGAGGTCCCACTTCAAAAATCTACTATTTTCACTGCCCAATCGCCTGCAACCCACCCGTTCTTGCGGGTTAAAATTACCCTCTTGGTGTTTACATGCTTAAGTTAGCAAGCTAAATTGCCTAACTTAATTGGCCATCATCTAATTTCACTTAAAGACAACAATCAGGTTAGGAACCTAACCCTTCACACATTAAAATCTTGGAAAAGATCATTTTCAGTTAATAGCTTTTATAGTAAATATAACTGTTCTGCATAAATTCTGTCCATTTATCAGCAGTCAGTTGTAGTAACGTGTTAAGAAAAACTATTCACTAAAATACTTAAGGGTGATCATTTTAATTACAGTGCTGCATCCATTTCAAATTGCTTCCAGGATTTTTTTAAAATACCATAAGCAAAACCAATGAGAAAGTTGCTGCATGTAAACATTTTGATTGTTTTGTCAAAGAGTTCCCTGAAAATTTCTGCTTACGTAATTCTATCATTTACATATAGTAAATAGAAGTCTTATTATTCTAAATTGATCTTCTCCATATATAAAAACGAGAAGTGTAGAGAGTATCTCTTTCTGACTAGATGGGAGAATCACAAGAGGCTGTGTTGTGAATGTGTAGGACACTTTATTCATCTCATCTTTCAAATACTACAGGCACTGACCTAATATCCTTAGAGTACCACATCAAAGCTGACTTCCAACTTTTTTCAAATCATGAGTGGTGGCAAGGGGAAATTATTTGGCATTTTATATTTGGATCAGAATGCTATTAAGATAAGCTACATGTCTATATATCTGGTATTTTACTTTATCTCACGACATTTTACGCCCGAGGCCCTCCCGACTCAATTTTCAAGTGGGCCTCAATTTAGGTGGTTGCCTCATTAAAATATTAAAATCAGGGTCCTAAGATATGTTTAGGACCTCATTGCAATTTTGGTCTTCCTTAAAAGGACCACTGGTGGCCGCTGTTACATAGCTGTAACATAATGACAGGGTCAATTGGCGTTATGAACTTGAAAGTGAAGCCGCAAGCTCCCCATGATTTTCTGTCCATTAGTTTAATGGATGGAAGATGGAGCACCTGCCTGAATTCCCAAGATGAACTTCTGGTGGGCACCCCTGCTGGAACCATGATTGGTAAAGTTACCCCTATCTAGTGATTCCATCAGGGTAACCTTAAAGGCAGACAGACAACAGCAGGAGGGTGAGTCTTTTAAATTATTTTTGTGGGGCCAGCAGAAGCACAAATGCCCCATAAATATTGTCCTGCCCACTTTCGTTCCATCCATGGCTTCCCCACCCTCCTGCTGTTGTCTGTCTGCCTTTAAGGTTACCCTGATGGAATCACTAGATAGGGGTAACTTTACCAATCATGGTTCCAGCAGGGGTGCCCACCAGAAGTTCATCTTGGGAATTCAGGCAGGTGCTCCATCTTCCATCCATTAAACTAATGGACAGAAAATCATGGGGAGCTTGCGGCTTCACTTTCAAGTTCATAACGCCAATTGACCCTGTCATTATGTTACAGCTATGTAACAGCTACAAGCCAGTCATTGTTTAATTTATTTTGGGACACATTCCAAATAAAAAAATTATTTCAAAGCACAAGCCAGTTTTTAACACTTGTTTCCTTATGATTCAGGGTATGACCCCACTTCATTGGGCTGCTTTTCATAATCGGCCACAGCACGTCCAGGCCTTACTACAGAAAGGAGCTGACCCAACATTGGTTGACAAAGACTTTAAAACAGCCCTTCACTGGGCAGTGCAGGTAAGATTATTTTTCTAAATCAAATTCAGTTACTTAAAGTAGGATTGCTGGTTCTTCTGAAGGCTCAAGAGGTAAATGAACTGTATGATTTGGAACCAAACCATAAAGACCAGGAAGATCTTAGATTCAATTCCCGGTCTGTTCTTAGTTAGCTGCTCTTAGGTGGCATACAGCTGGAATACTGCAATTGACCTCAGTGTCTTCTGGCTAGGTAAGGCAGAGAAAAAAAATCAGGCAGAGTTCCTTCTCTTGACTGACATCTAAAAAAGGGAGATCTTCACTGGGGGTAGAAAATTAAATTATATCATATTCATTACATAGATAGTGAGATGGATGATACAGTGTTGCACTTATAAGCAGAACAGTACTCATCAGGGAAACTAATAAATATGTCACCTTTCTAAATAAATCACTGTCTAACAAAATACAATGTGATTTAACAAAATACATTCCCTTTGTAATAAGTATATTGTCTGCAGTACAATCAGATAGTTAAATACAGGCTACACAATGGAGCTTTAATTATTCCAATAAGAGATGCTTTTCAGATTTTGGAGTTGTTGGAGAGTTTAAAAATATAAAATTTTTCTCTCTCTCGAACCAATCTTTCTTTCCCTCTCTTTAGTTCTCTTTCTGTACCTGATTTGACATTGAATTCACCCACTCTAATTTACACTTCCTTCTCAGTCCTTGCGCTGTTTATTTCTCAATTCTTCAATTTGATTAGTTAAGGAGATACACAGTTGCTTGCCCTGTTCACTCAGATCCCAGATGCCCGGTTTCCCTCCCTGCGATCACCTCGCACTTTCTACAACTTGCCACACAAAAAATTTTAAAACCTAAACATGCAAAGGCAAGTCTAACTAATGGCAGATACTGTTAGATGCCCTGCTACAGCAAAATTTGGTCCACTATCTCCATGCTGTAATCCTTTCATTTACATAAATCTATATAGGTTTGCACTGGTCTTATATGAGAATAACAAGCAAGGCTTTATCAAAGTATTAGCATGGATCATTTTCAAGTCTAAGAAAGAGAGAACTTAAATTTATATAGCGCTTCACAGCTAATGAATTACCTTTGAAATGTAGTGGCCGATTTTCGGGTGAAGGAGTGGGTGCGTTGGGGGTGGGGGGGCTCTGAAAATCACTGAAATGCTGAGCAGGTTCGGAGCCCGGCTCCAAGCTGCTGACTTCCAGGTTCCCCAGTGACGCGTCCGGGGGCGCGTGTGCCTCCCGAATGCGGAAGTCCCACTGGCAATTAAAGCCGGCAGGATGATAATTTGCATAGTTTGTCAGATAGTTGAAGTACTTGAACTACTTGATTGACTCAACATTTTGGCAGGGGTGAGATTTTGAAGCATCCTCAGTGTGTTTCCTATGCTATGGGAAACACTCCCTGTTACAAGAGACGTGTTTCAGCCAGCAGCCAGTGGGAGTGCAAATGATTATTTGACAGGTGGGGAGAAAACGTCATTTATTGCAGCAGGGCACACTGTCATTTCAGACAAAGTTTTGGCTGCAAGACCTTTGTGTTTTCATTCAAAATTCTTACTTTCCACCCAAAACTCTGCTGCGCAAACATATTTAACTACTTTGCGGACCCCCTCAAACTCACACCGTTAGGATGGGGGGGCGCCAAGGCTGCATTCACCACTACATCTGAGGACGAGCAACATCACCGGCAACAGGCACGTTGTCCAGCTCCGCCATGTGGTAATCCACAACACAGTGCTGCGCCACAGGCCCCGCACAAGAGCACGGAGGGCAACAACAGAGAGAGCGAACTCGCAGGAGGAACTACCCTCGCCACAGGGTCTACAGACTGAGGCTCAGCTTCCTGGACCTCTCTGAGGAACACTGCATACAGAGGCTCAGAGTCAGTAGCCAGGTAGTCGCAGACATCTGCAGCCTCCTTCATGCCGAGCTGCTCCAAGCTGGGCCGAGTAGCATCTCCTTACCTGTCGCTGTCAAAGTCACCACTGCCCTCAATTCTTCGCCTCAGGATCATTCCAGGGTGCCACTGGGGACATCGCCGTGGTCTCTCAGTTGTCTGCATACAAGTGCATAAGGCAGGTCACCGACGGCTTGTTTCGCAGTGCCTTGCACTACGTCAACTTCCCCATGGACGACCTCAGTCAGACGGAGAGGGCAGTGGGATTCCACGCTATGGCTGGCTTCCCACGGCTGCAGGGTGTAATCGATTGCACCCATATAGCAATACGAGCACCTCAACACGAGCCAGGATTGTTCATCAACAGGAAGGGCTATCACTCCATCAACAGTCAGCTCGTTTGTGACCACCGCAAAAAATTCCTTCACGTGTGCGCCAGATACCCTGGCAGCTGCCACGATTCCTTCATCCTCCGGGAGTCCAACATCCCACCCCTCTTCCACGCACCGAACACCCGTAAGGGCTGGCTCCTCGGGGACAAGGGATACCCCCTGCACACGTGGTTCATGACACCTCTGAGGAACCACATCACTGACCAACAGCGTTAGTATAACGACAGCCACATCGCTACCAGGTCCACAACTGAGCATGCTATAGGGCTGCTCAAGATGCACTTCAGGTGCCTTGTTCGTTCTAAGGGAGTGTTTCAATACGCACCAGACAGAGTGGGACGCATTATAGTCGTGTGTTATGTCCTGATCAACATGGGACAACAGAGAGGGGTGCCACTTGAGAAGGCCCCATCCACATCTGCCACCCACATAGAGGAGGAGGAGGAAGAGGAGGAGCAGGAGCAACCCATGGGCAGAACAGCGGCTCACCTGGATGCTCGTGAGGCCAGGGAGTCATTGATATGTGAACGGTTCTCCTAACATCAGACAGTGTGAACAGTCCAGTCCTCATACCACCTGGATAGAGCAGTGCCCACACCAGGCCACCCACCCCCACCCCCCCCACTCCCTGCACAAAACAGTCCTGCAGCTACACATACACCCACTGTAGAGTGACTCAATGGGTGGCATCAAGTGTTGGCATTCATGGTGAACCTCATGAAAGGGCCTTACTACAGAAGCCAGTCAAGAATGGCTAAGATGTGACAGTAATGGTGACAATAATAATATTTAATGTGAGTTTAACAAAAAGCTAATGTAAATAAAAAAACATGACCAACCGCCAAACACCCTTGTGCATCCCCTTCATGCTTACAAAACCTTTGCCTTTCGCTTCCGACTACTTCTACATGGTGCATCCCCTGTGGCTGCAGCAGAGGTAGTGGCAGGTTGCTCTTGTTCATGCCCTGACCGAATCGATGCATTGGGCCTACGCCCTCTGGGTTTTGGCACCCGTGAGGGCCCCTCCAAAGACTGCTCCACCTGCACCTGTGCAGGGGCAGACTCGGCCACCTGGAGAGGAAGCGGCGAGTTCTGGTTGAGAGGGGGGCAATTGGTGAGACGTGGGAGCGCTTTGAGTGGCATCCCCACTTCCATGTCCCCTTTCGCCATCATCCCTCCCCTGGGCCAGGCCCACACCAGCTCTACCACTCTGCTGGACGACAGTTTGGAGGACATGTGTGAAGCCTTGTAAGGCAAGTGCTAGTGTATTGGACTGCCTGTTTAAGGCGGCAGAATGTTGTTCATTCTGAGTCCAAACGGCCGTTGTCAGGGCCTGAAATGGACTCATTTGTTAGCCATGCTTGAAGCTCCATGGAGGCTAACCTTCCCTCCATTGCAGATATTCCTGCACTTACCCGCGACAGTATGTCAGAGATGTCCTCACGTACCTGTGACACTATCTCAGAGAGTTGCTCACGTCCCTGCGACAGTATCTCAGAGATTCCCTCCTGTACCTGTGTCACCATTCCACTCATGCAGGAGTTGGACTCCTCCATCCTCTGCGCTATTGTGGAGAGTGCGCGTGGCACCTGTTCCAGCAGCTCGCAAATGTGCTGCTGCCCCTCGATCATTCTCCTTTTAAAGGATGGCCCCCAGGGTTCAGCACCTGTGTCCAGCTGAGCAAAGCCTGGAGAGGAGTGCTTCCACCGACGCGGAGTCTCCACAGCTGCCCCTGCCACCAGTGTCTGCTCATGCTCACTGGTGTGGTAACTCACCATGTGCGACCCCAACTAACTGCGGACTGGGACCAACCAAGGTGTGTGTGTCTGTGCTGGTGGATGGCTCGCTCAGATGTGACAGTGCACCCTCAGAGGCTGGCAGGTCCTCTGAGGAATCGCCCTCTGATGTCACAGCTGTCGTTGAAGGCCCTGTAAATACTGAAAATACTGAAAATAATTTAGAAGTTTGGCCTTTAAAAAAAATGCTTTCCCAGTGGCTGTGCTGGCAAATGCATTGGTCAGTGCGAACCTAGGAAGATGCCAGCTTTGATCCGCAGTCTGTGTTAAGTTAGCTGATCTTAGCCAAGTCAGCAGTGAGGGTGCCACAATTGCTGTCAGCCCCGTGTTTGTGGATATTAAACAAAAGTGGATTGTGATGCCCTCCACAGCCAAATAGCCTAACAACACTCACTGTTTAGGCTCACACAGGAAGAATGGCCACTATACAAGACACCACAGAGTAACCTGTGGAATTATAAACCAGCATGAGTCACCACCTTCAGAAGAGAAAGCAGACTATTTCTCTTTGATAGTTTTGTTCATGGACCAGTCAACAGAATTTTTTTTGTAGTGCTCAGAATCACTAGATCTAATTTTGCAGTATTTTTTAATCCCTTTATTTGTACTTCTTGCCAGAGTGGGAACAGAGTCATGACTTCTATCATTCTAGATCATCACGTGAGTCCATCTATCATAAACTATGATGATGAAAATGGGAAGACCAGTGTGCATATAGCAGCAGCAGCTGGATACAGTGATATCATCTATGAACTGGCAAGAATTCCAGAGTGCAACTTGCAAACACTTGATGTGGATGACAGGTACTACATCTATATCTACTCCAAACTGATGCAATATCTTCCATTTCTGTTACATAATTAATTCATGCAAAACAAACTTCAAATTATACCGATACATCACTTATTTAGTATGCACTTAGTGACCCACAAACTACAACTATCCTGGAATTCTTTTCAGCATCCGAGTATTGTCCTAACTGTCACCATATCCTGGCTATCTAGTCTCACCCAGGACTTGCGAATGCTCCGCGCATTAAGACACAATGCCCAACCTGTATAGACCCAACTTGTTCAATCTTTCCACATAAGACAACCCTTCCATACCTGGAATCAACCTAGTGAACCTTCTCTGAACTGCCTCCAATGCAAGTATGTCCTTCCTTAAATAAGGGCACTAGAACTGTACGCAGTTCTTCCTGCGGACATACTTGCATTGGAGGCAGTTCAGAGAAGGTTCACTAGGTTGATTCCAGGTATGGAAGGGTTGCCTGATGTGGAAAGATTGAACAAGTTGGGTCTATACAGATTGGGCATTGTGTCTTAATGCGCGGAGCATTCGCAATAAGGTAGATGAATTAACAGTGCAGATAGGTATTAACGGTTATAATATAGTTGCGATTACGGAAATATGGCTGCAGGGTGACCAAGGATGGGAACTGAACACCCAGGGGTATTCAATATTTAGGAAGGACAGGCAAAAACGGAAAGGAGGTGGGGTAGCGTTGTTAGTAAAGGAGGAAATCAATGCAATAGTGAGGAAGGATATTGGCTTGGAAAATCACGATGTGGAATCTGTATGGGTGGAGCTAAGAAACACCAAGGGGCAGAAAATGTTGGTGGGGGTTGTCTATAAGCCCCCAAACAGTAGTGGAGATGTAGAGGAGGGCATTAAACAGGAAATTAGAGACACATGCAAGAAGGGTACAACTATAACCATGGATGACTTTAATCTACATATAGATTGGTCAAACCAAATTAGCAATAATACTGTGGGGGAGGAATTCCTGGAGTGTGTACGTGATGGTTTTCTAGACCAATATGTTGAGGAACCAACTAAGAACAGGCGATCCTAGACTGGGTGCTGTGCAATGAGAAAGGATTAATTGACAATCTTGTTGTGTGGGGTCCCTTAGGGAAGAGTGACCATAACATGATTGAATTCCTCATTAAGATGGAGAGTGATGTAGTTGAATCCGAAACTAGGGTCCTGAATCTAAATAAAGGAAATTACAAAAGTATGAGGTATGAGTTGGCTATGATAGATTGGGGAACTTTACTAAAAGGGATGACGGTGGATAGGCAATGGCTAATATTTAAAGAACGTGTGCAAGAATTACAACAATTATTCATTCCTGTCTGGCGCAAAAATAAAACAGGAAAGGTGGCTCAACCGTGGCTTACAAAAGAAATTAGGGATAGTATTAGATCCAAAGAGGAGACATATAAAATTGCCAGAAAAAGCGGCAGCCTGAGGATTGGGAGCAGTTCAGAATTCAGCAAAGGAGGACAAAGAGATCAATGAAGAGGGGAAAAATAGAGTATGAGAGTAAACCAGCAGGGAACATAAAAACGGACTGTAAAAGCTTCTATAAATATGTCAAGAGAAAAAGATTAATGAAGACAAATGTAGGTCCCTTACAGTGAGAAATGGGAGAAATTATAATGGGGAACAAAGAAATGGCAGAACAATTAAACACATATTTTGGTTCTGTCTTCACAAAGGAGGACACAAATAACCTGCCAGAAATGTTAGGGAACCAAGGGTCTAGTGAGAGGGAGGAACTGAAGGAAACCAGTATTAGTAAAAAAATAATACTAGGGAAATTGATGGGGCTAAAGGCTGACAAATCCCCAGGGCCTGATACATCCCAGAGTACTAAAGGAAGTGGCCCTGGAAATAGTGGATGCATTGGTGATCATCTTCCAAAATTCTATAGACTCTGGAACAGTTCCTACAGATTGGAGGGTGGCAAATGTAACCCCACTATTTAAAAAAGGAGGGAGAGAAACAACAGGGAATTACAGACCAGTTAGCCGAACATCATTGGTGGGGACAATGCTAGAGTCTATTATAAAAGATGTGATAACAGAACACTTGGAGGGCATTAATGGGATTGGACAAAGTCAGCATGGGTTTATGAAAGGGAAATCATGCTTAACAAATCTACTGGAGTTTTTTGAGGAGGTAACTAGTAGAATAGATAGGGATGTGGTGTGGTGTACTTGGATTTTCAGAAGGCTTTTGATAAGGTCCCACACAAGAGGTTAGTGTGTAAAATTAACGCACATGCGATTGGGGGGAATATACTGGCATGGATTGAGAATTGGTTGACAGACAGGAAACAGAGAGTAGGAATAAACGGGTCTTTTTCCGGGTGGCAGGCAGTGACTAGTGGGGTACCGCAGGGATCAGTGCTTGGGCCCCAGCTATTCACAATATATATCAATGATTTGGATGAGGGAACTAAATGTAACATTTCCAAGTTTGCAGACGACACAAAGCTAAGGTGGAATGTGAGCTGTGAGGAGGATGCAAAGAGGCTCCAATGTGATTTAGACAAGTTGGGTGAGTGGGCAAGAACATAGCAGTAGAACATGGATAAATGTGAGGTTATCCACTTTGGTTGTAAAAACAGAAATGCAGATTATTATCTGAATTGTGATAGATTGGGAAAAGGGGAGGTGCAACGAGACCTGGTTGTCCTTGTACACCAGTCACTGAAAGCGAGCATTCAGGTGTCAGCAAGCAGTTAGGAAGGCGATTGGTATGTTGGCCTTCATTGCAAGAGTACAGGAGCAGGGATGTCTTACTGCAGTTATACAGGGCCTTGGTGAGACCACATCTGGAGTATTGTGTGCAGTTTTGGTCTCCTTATCTGAGGAAGGATGTCCTTGCCAGGGAGGGAGTGCAACAAAGGTTTACCAGACTGATTCCTGGGATGGCAAGACTGGCGTATGAGGAGAGATTGGGTCGACTAGACCTATATTCACTAGAGTTTAGAAGAATGAGAGGTGATCTCATCGAAACATATAAAATTCTAACAGGACTAGACAGACTAGATGCAGGGAGGATGTTCGCAATGGCTGGGGAGTCCAGAACCAGGGGTCACAGTCTCAGGATACAGGGTATGCCATTTAGAACTGAGATAAGGAGAAATTTCTTCACTCAGAGGGTGGTGAACCTGTAGAATTCTCTACCACAGAAGGCAGTGGAGGCCAAGTCATTAGATGTATTCAAGAAGGAGATAGATATATTTCTTAATGCAAAAGGGATCAAGGGATATGGGGAAAAAGCGAGAACAGGGTACTGAGTTAGTCGATCAGCCATGATCATTTTGAATGGCGGAGCAGGCCCAAAGGGCTGAATGGCCTACTCTTGCTCCTATTTTCTATGTTTCTATGTTCTATACTCATTTGGGCATAGAAGAATGAGAGGAGATCTTACTGAAACATACAAGATTCTGAGGGAACTCGATAGGATCGATGCTGAGAGGATGTTACCCCTCATGGGGGAATCTAAAACTAGGGGGCATAGTCTCAGAATAAGGGGTTGCCTGTTTAAGACGGAAATGAGGAGGAATTTCTTCTCCCAGAGGGTTGTGAATCTTTGGAATTCTTTACCCCAAAAAACTGTGGAGGCTGAGTCATTGAATACATTCAAGGCTGAGTTAGACAAATTTTTGATCAACAAGGGAGTCAATGGATATGGGGAAAGGGCGGGAAAGTGGAGTTGAGGTAAAAATCAGATCAGCCATGATCTCATTAAATGGCGGAGCAGGCACGAGGGGCCAAATGGCCTACTCCAGCTCCAATCTCTTATGGTCTTATGGGATCCTGTTTAAATATGCAGATCGGGGCCCGATGATGTCATCGGGACCCGATCTGCCATTTTAGTCGGAGGCATAAGCAGGGGAGCAGTGACGGCTTCCTCGTCAGGCTAATCCTGCTGGGAACTGGATCGTGGGCCAGAAGAGGCCCTGGCAAGTAAGTTTTTAATTTTTTTTAAGTTTCCTCGTGGGCTCCCCCCCCACCCCGATCACCTTCGCCACCCCCCCCCCCACCCCCGACCGCCCCCTCTTACCACTTACCTGACTGCTGTGGAGGGATCCCGCAGGTCCCCGGCTGTGGCTACCTCCCTGCGATCTTCTGTTCCCGCTCCCACCCTCCGGCCAGGAAGTGTATCTGGCCAGGTTCGGGCAGAACTCCGATGAAAGTTATGGTAATGAGTCCTGGCCGTTAAAATCGTCCAGGCCTACTCGTCCCTGGTCTCCCTGGGTGTGCCGTTCGCTTCGGGGTTTGCCCGCACCGTACCAGCCCCCCTCTCGCCTTGTACAATAGCTTCCATTTTTATATTGTGTCTTGTAAAATACCTTCCAATGTGCTTCACAGAGTAAGGAAAACAGGTGCCCATCCAAGAAAGTGGTGACCAAAGGATTGGTCAAAGAAATTAGTTTTGAGGAGGTGTTTAATAAAGGAAGAGTTGGGGAGGTGGAGAGATTTAGGTGGAGAATTCCAGACAATAAGAACCAAGAGGCTGATGGCTTTGCTACAATTGGTGAGGCAAAGGAGGGGGGTGCACAAGAGGACTGAGTCAGAGGAATAGAGTGTTTGGAGGAGAAAATAGGATGGAAACATGGACTGGAGGGGCAGTAGTTTGATCTCCCTCTCTCTGAATGTCTGATATCAGCCAGGCAGCTGTGGAGAGGTGTTGAGCTGAGGCCAGCTGCCTTGTTACAGGAAGGAGGCAGATTTTCAAGGGGGATTCAGCTCTCACCCACCTCCTAGCATTCGGTATAAGAGGTATGTGGGATCTGGGTGCAGCTCATCTGCATGTCCTCTCACCCTCAGTAGATATAAGGATCAGCAATGTAACCAGAAAGAGAGAAAATTAACAAAAATATGACTGCAATATATCCTTCAAAATGTTCCTTTTTTGACTGTTCCAACAATATAATAAATCATAAGTTCACAAAGAAAGAAAATAACTTGCAATTATATAGCATCATATCACATCCTCGTAACATCCCACAGCTCTACATATCTAATTAATTACTTTTAAAGCTGCATCACTGTTGTATGTAGGCAAACACGAGAGTCAATTTGCGCACAAGAAGAGTCCATAAAAGTAGGCTGAATAGCTCGTTTATCTGTTTTTGATAGATTTTATGAATCATTTTCCAACTTTGTACCCAAACATTGGACATTATGATGTTCTGATGGTTCCAAAATTGTGCACAGCACACTCCTGAACTTATAATGTGCAGTCCCACTAGGCAAGGCTTCCTGCTGGGAGCATGATGTTAGAGAATTACCTCATATTCTTTTTTCAAATTTGTATTTTTTAATATATTGCTGCTTGCATTAATTGGTGCAATTTAAGCAGTAGTGAACTTCCCCGCTGATTTGGTGTAATTCGATCTGACATTTTGCACATTCTCAAAGGTAAAAGAGAGATGCTTTGCTCGTGTAGACAGCAGGACAGGCAGCAGGCATCCTAGTCCTAGATATCTGCCCTGAGGCTCCAAAGCTTTAAAAATTAAGTACCAGACAGGATTTGATAGTCTGATCTTGCTGACAAACTTGCCACGTACGCCAAAGGAACAGCTGTCTTCCAGCTTTAAGTCCACACATCATGAGCCTCCAACAGTTTGCTGGCAAGTGACTCAAATTTCCAATTTCTGCTCATTACTAGGACAAATTTACACTTTAAACTGAAAGATTTTTTCTCCTCTCAATTCTTCCCAGGAATTTTCCCCATTTAGCTTTCCCACTGTATCTCAGACTGAAGTGTCTGATCACAACAAATCATTATTGTGCAATGTGCTAAATACCAGTAAGGAATTTATGAACCATGTTCAAATCAGTGATTTGTTGCTTTTTTTGATGTGCTTTAATCTGTTTTCCCTAGGACGCCACTTCATTGGGCTGCTGCTGCAGGGAAAGCAGATTGTGTACAAGCTTTGATGCAGCTGGGGGTGGACAGCAGTCCAAGGGACATCAATGAAAACACTCCTCTGACATATGCAATGTACTGTGGACACACAGCATGTATCAAGCTGTTCTCACAGGAAAATAGGTAGGTTGCACATAAACCTATCAATTATTTGTGAGAAAAGAATGTTGGATAAATATAACTCTGATGTACAGGATATAGTACTACTAATGTTCAAAGAGATGTTTTTATATATTTTTTGTGCTTATCAAGCCGAGGAATTTTAGTGCTAGTGAATTGACGAAGTTTATGCTGTATTTTCAGCACATAATGTCAATTTACCACAGGCTAGATACAGGATAAAGTTTCATCTACTCTACCCGAGCAATGGGGCTTAACCCATTTCCCACATAAGCCATCCTTATTGAATCTAAGTGAGACGGTTAATGTTGTGCGAATTAGTGCAGAATTATGAATGGCTTTGTACTGTGAATTTTTATCTGCTAAGAACTGGATTGAGTCTGTCCAAATTTATTCAGATCCCTTACAACTGGAAAGGAAAGGATTCTCATCCCATCATTCTGGGCAGAATTGAAAGCAAGGTCTGACAAGTGGAGGGACAGTTTCAACTCACTGTGCAACTTAGCCCCTTGATTTTACAATTCAAAAGGCACCATAAACAAGTGTGATATGGCACAAGATGAAAAATAAAAATGGTGCCATGAGACAGACATTTACTGTGAAAATAAAACTGATGCTAACACAGATGGCAAATACATTGACCCAGCTATAATCTAGATTACAATATTATAGAGATACCAAGAAAATTAGTAAATCAAATATCTTAGAAAAGTAGTATCATGAACTAAGAAGTGAAATATATAACAATGCACATTTGTGTAGACGTTTAAGCTAAATAAGGATGGTACCAATATTTATAATGTCCTCGAATAAATCAAAAAGAAAATTGGTCCAGTAACACTTTTGCTTGGCTGTTAGCAAACATTACTGAAAGATTATCATTCTTCCTCACCCTTCCCAAAAATATTCTTCCTTTCCCTCCTCTCCTTTTCAGAATTCAGTGACTCTTGGTGGGTAGAGTCCCACAGGCATTTGCAGCTCATCCAATTGGCATTCTTAATGTGTGACACCATACTCTATCCAAAATGCAGCTGCTCATATCTTATCCTACACTAAGACCCACTCGTCCATTAGCCCTGTCCTTGTAGACGTATGTGGCTCCCTGCTCTTCCAACTTTGGCCTTCTGTGGATTCCACCCTCCCTCCGTCCACTTTTGGTAGCAGAGCTTTAGCCACCTAGACGTTGACTGGAACTCCCTTCCGAGACCCCACTGCCTCTCTATCTCTCTTTCCTTTTTTAAAACCATTCTCAATACCTATCTTTTGTCCCAAATTTTCAATCATCTCTCTGAAACTCTCTCTCCTGGTTCAATGGTCTAGATCAGGCTGGCCTTTATTGGTTATTGAAGACATCTTTGAGCTGTTCTTGAAGGTAGTGTTTATGAGAAAACGTATGCATTTTTAACAGTCTGCTAACATAAACAAGGGAAAATGAATTCCCATTTAGAGCACAATGAATACACTAAGAACAACTTAAACTGCTTGAGGTAACATGGTCCTTCCACTAGCATTTACTTTTGAATATCTGAGTTAAAATCATGTCCACTGAAGAATAGAGAACACAGTGGTTGGAGGATGGTGTAATCTTTCAGGTGAAACATTAAACTGATACTGTCTGTTCAGAATTCCACGGCACTATTCGAAGAAGAGCAGCGGAATATGCTTGATATTCCATCTGACGTTCTTCCCTCAACCAACACCACCTAAAATAAACTAACTGGCCAGAACTGCAGCTGATCCTCAAAGAAAAGTTAGCCAAAGCTGAATTTGCTGCGTAATCCATGTGAAATCATTGTTTATTAAAATTTTGGAAAGAGTGAAGTGTATAAAAGAACATGCCCTGTAGGACATCAATAGCAACAGTAACACTTCATATAAACTCAGCATCTGCCAGAATTACTGTTATAGAGTCATAGAGTCATAGAGTCATACAGCACAGATAGAGGCCCTTCGGCCCATCGTGTCCGCGCCGGCCATCAGCCCTGTCTACTCTAATCCCATATTCCAGCATTTGGTCCGTAGCCTTGTATGCTATGGCATTTCAAGTGCTCATCCAAATGCTTCTTGAATGTTGTGAGGGTTCCTGCCTCCACAACCCTTTCAGGCAGTGAGTTCCAGACTCCAACCACCCTCTGGGTGAAAAAGTTCTTTCTCAAATCCCCTCTAAACCTCCCGCCTTTTACCTTGAATCTATGTCCCCTTGTTATAGAACCCTCAACAAAGGGAAAAAGCTCCTTAGTATCCATCCTATCTGTGCCCCTCATAATTTTGTACCTGAACTAAATGCATGTGCTCTAAAAAATATCAATAAACAACACAGTAGCTGTAACTCAACACCAGATTTCCATCTGAAAACCTGAGTTCAAATTCCAGCTTCAAATAATAATTAAGCTCCGCGTCAGGAGTGAGTTTTGCCAGTTCTCAGCTAGGACACCAGATAATACCTCAGAGTTGCAGAGTTCCTCATCTTGTAGGTATGGGCGAATCGACAGGAGACCTATAATACCCCACATGATGCACATTCTATCAACCAATAGACTGGGAATGGTCATGGCAGACATCTTCAGCCCAAACTGAAGAACAACAGATAGACAGGAAAGACTGGGCATGTAAAAGGAGATTTTTTTTCTTAAGTGCCATTTGACAATGTCTATAGGTAAGGAATGTAAAGTGAAGATTTGGTGAAGGAAGGGCTTTTAGGAAGAAAAATGAATAAGTAACAATAATTACAAATAACAAGCCATTAAAGTAAGGAACTGGAGATTGCTATGTAAAGTATAAAATGTTTAATTTTACCTGTAAAGTGGCAAATTACTGTAAACCTATAAAGATCTATGGTTATTTTATGCTTTAAATAGTATTCACTTGTGAAAAACTTAATAAAATCTGTTTGTAAATTCTGGAATGTTTGATTTAATTTTGTTTCTATTGAACACAGATCTGAGCCTGTTAGACAGCAACCTTCACAAAGCAGCAAGAAGAAGGAGGGGCGCTTCAGTGTATTGAACCAGATATTCTCCTGTAAAAAGAAAAAGGATGAGCAAAAGAGCAGTCGGAAAGATAAAAACAAGGACAGATACCTACGAGATGAAACTTCTGAAGTAGATGACATTATAACCACCTTTGATTGCATCATGGATCCTAACAATAGTGATGTCCTGGAGGAACGGGCAGAAGAGAGTAGATTGAGGAAAACACCTTCAGAGCTAGCAACTCAGAAATGTCAGTCATCAGAAAAAAAACAAAAAGTATATAAAAGTCTTCCCCCAATACGGACACAGAGCCTCCTGCCACTAACTCTTAGCAATCCTCTGTTTTTAAATTCCACTTGCACAGTTAAGAGCACAGACAGTAAGCCTAGTACACACCACTTTGCGCACAGGTCTCAAAAAAGCCGCAGTGAACATGACTTGTTTGAGAACAGGACCGGCTCTCAACAATTTTTGGATGGTCCGTGGGCAAAAGACACCAATCACATTTTGCCCCATAAAACATGGACTGCACTTCCGTCAGCAAAGCTGCTGGAGGTTTTTCTGCAAGAAAGAGTCAAACATATGGAACTCTCACGTCATCCTCACCTTCCCTACTTACACAGCAACCCCCAAGGTAACTTCTAAAATGTTATAATTTCAATGATTGCATTTATATAGCGACAGGAAATTGTGTCAATTTGCAGATGACACAAAACGTGTAAGGGTAGTAAACAGTGAGGAGGATAGTGATTGGCTTCAAGAGGATATAGACAGACTAGTGGCATGGGCGGACATGTGGCAGATGAAATTTAAAGCAAAAAAATGCGGAGTGATACATTTCAGTAGGAAGAACGAGGAGAGGCAATATAAACTAGAGGGCACAATCCTAAAAGGGGTACAGGAACAGAGAGATCTGGGGGTATATGTGCACAAATCGTTGAAGGTGACAGGGCAGGTTGAGAAAGTGGTTAAAAAGCATACAGGATTCTGGGCTTTTTAAATAGAGGCCTGGAGTACAAAAGTATGGAAGTCATGATGAACCTTTATAAAACACTGGCTTGGCCACAATTGGAGAACTGTGTCCAGTTCTGGGCACTGCACTTCAGGAAAGATGTGAAGGCCTTAGAAAAGGGTGCAGAAGAGATTTACTAGAATGATTCCAGGGATGAGTGACTTTTGTTACGTAGTTAGACTGGAGAAGCTGGGGTTGTTCTCCTTGGAACAGAGACGGTTGCGAGGCGATTTGATAGAGGTATTCAAAATCATGAAGGGTTTAGACAGAGTAGATAGAGAGAAACTGTTCCATTGGTGGAAGGGTCAAGGACCAGAGGACATAGATTTAAGGTGATTGGCAAAGGTGACATGAGGAAGAAATTTTTTACACAGGAGTGGTTAGGATCTGGAATGCATTGCCCGAGGGAGTGGTGGAGGCAGATTCAATGATGGCCTTCAAAAGAGAACTGGATAAGTACATGAAAGGAAAACATTTGCTGGGCTATGGGGAAAGGGCGGGGGAGTGGGACTAGCTGGATTGCTCTTGCACAGAGCTAGCGCGGACTCAATGGGCCGAATGGCCTCCTTCCGTGATGTAACCTTTCTATGATTCTATGATTCTTATGTCACAATGTCTTAAAATACTTAATGCAATGAATTACTTTGAAATGCAGAGACTGATGTTATGTAGGCAAAGCTCTGTTATTAATAGATAAAAGTTACAATATTTATACAGCACAAAGACAACATTTTATTGCCAGAATTCCGAAACTCATTCAAATGACGCTGATTCCTTTCTGAACACCGTGATGGTTTCAGAATCTTAAATGATATTTTGAGGAATATTTCCTGTTCAAAATATTAGAACCCAAATATGAAATGCAAATATGTCAAAGGCTTTAGCTCAGATTTTCTTCTGGCAGATATGTGGTTGAGCAGGATTTCTTCCCATTCAAATGACCCAGGACTGACCCCGCCAAATTTCCAGGTTCAGCCTAATTAGAATATCCTGGGTGAGCTCCCAGTATTGTCAATACCTCTGCTTGTCCATTTGGGGCAAGAAAGTGGCATACTGCTGCAGCATTTAAATACCTGCAACAACTTAATGGACCAGGCATCATCGAGAACCATTCTGTTTGGTAAACGGGATTGAGATTTGTTGCACAATGTCTGAGAGATCTGCTGCAAGTCACAGAACTCCCAAGTTTTCTGAGGCTTCAACACAAGTGTTACTGGCCCAAATATGTCTGAGGAGGAAGGCTGTCTTTAGGACAGAGAGGGATGGCTGTCAAAAGGTACAGTTGAAGGACGTGGCCAGTGCAGTCAGTTCCTCAAGAAGTTTACTGGCTTTACCAGGTCAAGCAAGTTGAGAAGAGTCAGGCATAGCTTACAAGAATACACTGTCCTAAGTATGTTTGCCGTTTACAATCAACTTACTTCAGTGTGTTGATATGCTTCAAGAATTTATCATTAATGTCCAAGAGGTACTTCAGGTCCTTTTACAACCCCAACCTTCATGTGCAAGTGTTCCCTCACTCACAGCCTTACATGAATGGATATAACTAAAAGCCTCACATGGTAAGTAATTACTCATTTGATGCAACTGTTATCAGCCCCATTATGCTCTGCCTGACATCAAGTTTAACTGGCTATAATGGTAGCCAGAGGATAATTTTCTTAAAGGTCCGGAACATTTTGAGGGGGGAAAGGGAACAGCCAGAAGTCGGGGTCCATGTGGGAACCAATGACATAGGAAGGAAAAGAGTTGAGGTCTTGCAGTCAGAGTGTCAGGAGCTAGGGAGGAAGTTAAAAAGCAGTACTTTAAAGGTAGTAATCGCTGGATTACTCCCAGTGCCACACAGTAGTGAGTATAGGAATAGTAGGGTAAGACAGGTTAATGCATGGCTGGAGAAATGGTGCAAGAAGGAGGGCTTCAGACTCCTGGGCCATTGGGACCGGTTCTGGGGCAGAAGGGATCTGTTCAAAATGAACGGGTTGCACCTCAATAGACCTGGGACCAATGTCCTCACAGTACGGTTAACTAGTGCTGTGGGGGAGGGTTTAAACTAATTTGGCAGGGGGATAGAAACCAGGATGAAACATTAGAGAGGAGAAACAAGATGTACAGAAGACTGGGAGAGACAAATAATACCAGAGTAAAGAATAGTTCAGAAATAGGAGGGATCAGGCAGGGGCAAATGCGAGGCAGTCTAAGATGAGTTTGGAGTGCATGTGCGTAAATGCACGTGGCATGGTTTTTTTAATTCATTCATGGGATGTGGGCGTCATTGGCAAGGCCAGCATTTATTGCCCATCCCTAATTGCCCTTGAGAAGGTGGTGGTGAGCCGCTGCAGTCTGTGTGGTGAAGGTTCTCCCACAATGCTGTTAGGTAGGGAGTTCCAGGATTTTGACCCAGCGACGATGAAGGAATGACGATATATTTTCAAGTCAGGATGGTTTATGACTTGGAGGGGAACGTGCAGCTTTTGGTGCTCCCATGCGCCTGCTGCCCTTGTCCTTCTAGATGGTAGAAGTCGCAGGTTTGTGAGGTGCTGTCAAATAAGACTTGGTGAGTTGCTGCATTGCATCTTGTAGATGGTACACACTGCAGCCACGGTGCGCGGTGATAGAGGGAGTGAATGTTTAAGGTGATGGACGGTGTGCCAATAAGCGGGCTGCTTTGTCCTGGATGGTGTCGAGCTCCTTGAGTGTTGTTAGAGCTGCACTCATCCAGGCAAGTGGAGAGTACTCCATCACACTCCTGACTTGTGCCTTGTAGATGGTGGAAAGGCTTTGAGGAGCTGGCATAATTCTTGCAAAATTCAGTACTACTAGTCGCAAAAGAGCTGGACATTGAGTGCAATTCATTCCTGTTGGCATAGATCAAGGAAGCATGTATAGCAATATGGGTGCAGTCTGTGACTCCTTACACACTGAGGAATCCTGCCATTCTGTAAAATTGCATTGTCCTGTCATGCAGCCGCTGGTTGTCCATGGGAAAATGAATGAACTGGCTTGCTGTAGCAAACAACACTTTATGCATCTATGCACAGATGAGTGGTGTTACTAATGTCTCCAGTGGCGGCTTGGATTGACGCTGTAGCATTGAAGGTGGATGTGACCTTCGCAGCCATTAGAAGTGCAGTGCCAAAGGTGGAGATTGGTTGCAGATTGAGTGGCAACATGTGGCATAACTTACTGATGGCTTCCGTTATGAACTGTGATCTCTGCAAGCACAGCTGCTGGGCCAGCAGGAGGTAGGAGTGCCATGGTTTATATATTCTGGAGTGGGAGGTGTCAGCAGGTGGGTGCCCCCTGTGGTCCCTGACCAGCCTGGCTTCCTCTTACTTCAAAAAACAAAGATATTGAGTATTCAGCAGGTCAAAAATGGGTAAGGATCCAACATAATGGGTCCCATTCCCATTCCCATTCCCATTCCCACCACCCCCCCACCCCATCTGCTGCAAAACTTTCTAAAAATTGGGTAGTATGAAAAGAAAAATCCATCTAAAATGAAAATGATTTTTTCCAATAATTTATTTACTAGTACAATGTCACTGAGTTTGTGTCAAACAACTGTAATGTTACAAGTTGAAATTCTCCAATCGTGATAGTAGCAGCAAGAAAAGATTTTGAGGATGCAATTAAAATGTACAGTATTTTGAATGGTGAACACTCGCTGGACTCTTTAATTAATTGTATGATATATTACCTTGTGTACTGATCATTCTATCTCTGTGTACAATCTGCTTCTGCTGTTTATTTTTCATCTTGTTTGTTAAGAATACTTAAGATGGATCTTCTGCAATGCATTAGAGGAAGACCTATCTGCACAATACACATACACACTCATGCAGTAGCTGCTTGGTACATAAAAATGGAAATCACAAGGGTTTACACATGAACCTGTCCTGATATCACTGCAGATGTGGTTAGACATGTCCACAAAGTTGTTTACTGGCTCAAATCTTCCAAATTGGTCCATTCATGGGTTCTCTATGCAATTGGTGTCAGTAAATATGCTGATTGGTCCATTCCTAGTGATATAGACTGGATGCAGGGAGGATGTTTCCCCTGGCTGGGGGGTCCAGAACGAGGGGTCACAGTCTCAGGATACGGGGTAGGACATTTAGGACTGAGAGGAGGAGAAATTTCTTCACTCAGAAGTTGGTGAACCTGTGGAATTCTCTACCACAGAAGGCTGTGGAGGCCAAGTCACTGAATATATTTAAGAAGGAGATAGATAGATTTCTAGACACAAAAGGCATCAAGGGGTATGAGGAGAGAGCTGGAATATGATATTGAGATAGAGGATCAGCCATGACCATATTGAATGGCGAAGCAGGCTCAAAGGGCTGAATGGCCTACTCCTGCTCCTATTTTCTATGTTTCTATGTTCTATGTTTCGTCAGAAGTATGTATCAAAACAAAATCCCAAAGGAAAATGGATTCTCATCCATATGACGATATTAAGAATATACATTGTACTCTATATTTGTTATTCACTTTATATTCTCTTTTCTCTGTAGGAGAAAATATGCAGCGAAACCCCCTTGAGAGAATGAAAATAAAAGATTCAATTCCGGCACGGTCCTGCCTAGCTCCTATTGCTGACTACTGTGCTCGTAAATGTAGGTGAATATTTATAAAGTTGTCGCTACAAATCATCTTAGTAAAGTCTGATCATATCTGATAGGTTCTGTATGATTTTTTTTACATCTTGGGGTTAAAATTCTCAGTTCGATATTTCCAACTAAAACGTGAGCTTGCATACAAAATGCAATTTCTCATTTCGCACTCATGCTTTCTCATTAAAGTTATTGAGAAGAGGAATTTCGCCCCACTTGTACTAATTTGTACTTTATAAATGATATTTTGGTAGCCTGGTATTGCTACATTTTGCCACCATTTCTTTATGTAACTTGGAAGTGTAGTAAACAGTGAGGAGGATAGTAATAGGCATCAAGAGGACATAGACAAGCTGGTGGAATGGGCAGACACATGACAGATGAAATTTGACGCAGAGAAGGTTTACTAGAATGATAGCCGGACTTCAAGGGTTAAGTTACAAGGAGAGATTACACAAATTGGGGTTGTATTCTCTAGAGTTTCGAAGGTTAAGGGGTGATCTGATCGAAGTTTATAAGATATTAAGGGGAACAGATAGGGTGGATAGAGAGAAACTATTTCCGCTGGTTGGGGATTTTAGGAGTAGGGGGCACAGTCTAAAAATTAGAGCCAGACCTTTCAGGAGCGAGATTAGAAAACATTTCTACACACAAAGGGTTGTAGAAGTTTGGAACTCTCTTCCGCAAACGGCAATTGATACTAGCTCGATTGCTAAATTTAAATGTGAGATAGATAGCTTTTTGGCAACCAAGGGTATTAAGGGATATGGGCCAAAGGCATGTATATGGAGTTAGATCACAGATCAGCCATGATCTTATCAAATGGCGGAGCAGGCACGAGGGGCTGAATGGCCTACTCCTGTACTTTCTTTTCGGAACATTGGAAGAAGAAAGTCTAAGACTGGTTTGCAGTGCATGTGTGTAAACGCACAAAGCATGATAAACAAGGTTGGTGAGCTGCAGGAGCAAATAGCCACATGGGAATACGATGTCATGGTGATAATGGAGACCTAGCTCAAAAATGGGCAGGATTGGGTACTAAATATTCCTGGATAGAAGGTGTTCAGGAAAGATAGGGAAGGAAAGAACGGAAGGGGGGTGGCAGTAATGATTAAGGAGAATATTGCAGTACTGGAGAGGGAGGATGTCCTCGAGGGGTCAAGGACAGAATCTATTTGGTTAGAGCTAAGAAATAAAAGAGGCGCCATTACACTACTGGGTGTATTCTATAGGCCACCAACTAGTGGGAAGGATACAGAGGAGCAAATTTGGAGGGAAATTACAGAGAGGTGCAAAAGCTATAGAGTAGTGATAACTGGGGATTTCAACTATCCTAATATAGACTGGGATAACAATAATAATATAAGAGGCAAAGCGAGGGAGGAATTTTTGAAATGTGTTCAGGATAACTTTCTTAACCAGTACGTTTCCGGCCCAATGAGGAAGGAGGCATTGCTGGACTTGGTTCTAGGGAATGAGGCAGGCCAAGTGGAACAAGTGTCAGTGGGGGAGCATTTAGGGTGCAGTGATCATAGGGTTTAGAATAACTATGGAAAAGGACATGGACCACTCTAAAGTAAAAATACCCAATTGGAAGAGGGCCAATTTTAATGAGGTGAGAACAGATCTAGCCCGGGTAAATTGGAATCAAAGATTGGCAGGCAAAACTGTATTTGAACAGTGGGTGGCCATTAAAGAGGAGATGGTTCGGGTACAGTCTAGGCACATTCCCAAGAGGCAGATAGAGTTTTTTGATGAGGTAACACGGAGTGTGGATGAGGGCAATGCAGTTGATATAGAGTATATGGACTTTCAAAAGGTGTTTGATAAGGTGCCACATGGTAGGCTTATCATCAAGATTGCGGCCCAAGGAATAAATGGCGCAGTAGCAACATGATACAGAATTGGCTAAGCGACAGGAAACAGAGTAGTGGTGAACGGTTGCTTTTCGGACTGGAGGGAGGTGTACCGTGGTGTTCCCCAGGGGTCAGTTCTGGGACCACTGCTTTTATTGATTTATATATTAATGACTTGGACTTGGGTGCACAGGGCACAATTTCAAAATTTGAAGATGACACAAAACTTGGAAGGGTAGTAAACAGTGAGGAAGATAGTGATAGACTTCAAGAGGATATAGGCAGACTGGTGGAATGGGTGGACACGTGGCAGATGAAATTTAAAGCAGAAAAATGCGAAGTGATACATTTCGGTAGAAAGAACGAGGAGCGGAAATATAAACTAGAGGGCCCAAGGAATAAAGGGGGCAGTAGCAACATGGATACAGAATTGGCTAAGTGACAGGAAACAGAGAGTAGTGGTGAACGGTTGTTTTTCGGACTGGAGGGAGGTGTACAGTGGTGTTCCCCAGGGTCGGTGCTGAGGCCACTGCTTTTCTTGATATATATTAATGACTTGGACTTGGGTGTATAGGGCACAATTCTAAAACGGGTGCAGGAAGAGGTAGATCTGGAGGTATATGTGCACAAATCATTGAAGGTGGCAGGGCAGGTTGAGAAAGCGGTTAAAAAAAATACAGGATCCTGGGTTTTATAAATAGAGGCATAGAGTACAAAAGTATAGAAGTCATGAAGAATCTTTATAAAACACTGGTTCGGCCACAACTGCAGTATTGTGGCCAGTTCTGGGCACCGTACTTTAGGAAAGATGTGAAGGCCTTAGAGAGGGTGCAGAAGAGATTTACTAGAATGATTCCAGGGATGAGGGACTTTAGTTACGTGGATGGACTGGAGAAGCTGGGGTTGTTCTCCTTGGAATAAAGGGGGCAGTAGCAACAAGGATACAGAATTGGCTAAGTGACAGGAAATTTGATAGAGATATTCAAAATCATGAAGGGTCTAGACAGAGTAGATAGAGAGAAAATGTTCCCCGGAAGGGTCAAGAACCAGAGGACATAGATTTAAGGTGATTGGCAAAAGAACCAAAGGTGACATGAGGACAAACTTTTTTACACAGAGAGTGATTAGGATCTGGAATGCACTGCCCGAGGGGGTGTTGGAGACAGATTCAATCATGGCCTTCAAAAAGGAACTGGATAAGTACTTGAAAGGAAAATGTTTGGAGGGCTATGGGGATACAGCAGGGGAGTGGGATTAGCTGGATCGCTCTTGCATAAAGCCGTTGCGGATTCGATGGCCTCCTTCCATGCTGTAACCTTTCTATGATTCTATTCACCAAGCTAGGTACACATCTGAATGAGATAGTTCAGTTAATGTTAGTTGAGATTGTCACCTTCATGCAGCTGACTTGTTACCAGGGCAAGTGATGTTTTAACCATCACTTTTCTAAAATGATTACAAAAAGTACAGCATAAATACGGTTCTTTAACAATGTTGACGCTTTGAAATATGTTAAAAACTAAATCCTTTTTCTTGACTGTAGGTAATCTGCCACCAGACGTGTCTCAGAATATGAAAAAATTCAGGTCTCTGCCTCTGACTTCTGTAAGGACTACTCCAGTGAATCTCCCGCCAACACTCGCATCCAGGCCGCAAAGAGAAGGGATTGGCCAAAGCCACTCACTTTATTCATTCCTGCCAGTTATGTCAGGTGACTCGCTGAGAACCAACCGTGTACTCCCTGCCATACCATCTCAGAAGAAAGTCACTCATTCAGAAGGTTTGTCCAAGTGTGGCACTGATTTGCAGCACAATAGCCAATAAATATAGGAATGTAGATCAAAAACGTAGAATGCATATCTCTCCTTTTTTGTGTTTTTTTATAACGATTTATGAAACTGAGTAAATATTCAGATAGATATATTTAATGAATAACTTTTGCCTTTCATTTCCAAACAAGGCACAGGATTTTTTTAATGCATTTTATATTTGTAAGATTATAGTGCTTTGTTTGCTAAAAATGCAAGAAGCTCTGGTGGAAATCTCATTTGCATGCCAAATGTAATCAGTCTTCTTTCAAAATGGTTCACTTGTGGTATATGTATCTTTAAAACTATTATTTTGCTCTGTATAAGTTTTTCAGGCCCTGGTGTTTCTGAAAATGGAAAACAATTGTTTTGAACTGCAGTTCATAGCTTTCTAAATCTATTGGTAAAAAGAAAAATTGTGAATACTGGAAATATTAAGAGCCGAAAATGCTAGACATACACAGCATATCTGAATCAGAAAGATGGATTAATATTTCAGGGTTTTAGGGTTACAACTAAAATATTACCTTTCTCTTTCAAACGATGACCAACCCGCTGTGCATTTACAACATTTTCTGTAAAATATTGATACTACCATAGAATTAACTAGATGAGGATGTGCAAAGAGCTAGTCACATCCTGAATCCATTAAAATCCATTGAAAAGGCTTTCCTGTGGATCAGATGGTTAACACAATATGTAGTTGAGCCATCCAGAGCAGGAAGATCCCAGGTTTGATCGCTGAGCTATACTGAATGAGCTGATTGCAGCCGGTATATCTGTCGGGGTGTTACAATTAGCCTCAGTGGACCGTGTTAGGAGGTGAAAACCAGCCACCGTTTCTGCTCCTAACCACTGTTCAGCAACCCTTACTGAAAAATGCATAGGTGTGGACATCAGGTGAGGACAGGTTCAGGTTTGACTGTAATGCCCCTCCATGACCAAATAGCTTGTTGACACTTAAGTCTGTAAGCTGGTGTAAAGTTAGCATGATAGGCTTTGCATCCACCGAACTTCTCCGCCACTACCCCTGATGAATTTTCTGAGGTCAGCCTAACCACTGTAATTTTCCTGGTCTCCCAGTGGGATTCTCGCCTGCACCCAAAGCTCACCTTGGGGACAGGGTGAAGAAAAAGGATTGCTGCAGGTTTTCGGTATCTACTGCAACAGAGCAGAGCTGGTTGTCTCCGGAGCAGCTAAAGAGCAGAACCAAATTGGTGAAAAGTTTAACATTTTAAAAGCCCTTCTGCCCACAACAATAATACTGGATGCCAAGAACATGCTCCCCAGCCACCCCAGATCTGCTTGAAATTGGGCAAAAGGCCAGTGCAAATTGTCCCTCAATTCTCCAGGTTCATATGTGAAGAATGGCCATTTCAGCATTGCTCCAGAGCGTAACTGATGCCCATGGAACAGAACACCAGCAAGGATTCATCAAGATGGGAGAGAAGAAAAAAGAAGAAAAATATGTAAAAAGTGCATTGAAATAAGATTAATACATTTTTCAGGGACATACAGATGCATTATTCATGTAACTATACAAATAAATAAAATACTTTACGTACAACTTTTTTGTCTCAACCAACTTGATTGAACTTCTCAACTTCTAATTCTAGTCCTATGCCACAACTTCTCTCTCCAAGCCTGCTACTATCCTCCTTGAGCTCACTGATGCTTTCAACTCCCAGCAATATTGCCATACTTCTTAAGATTGCTACTATTTACTGCTTCCCTTTCAATAAAAATGCAACCAATGCCAAAAATCTTCAGCGACCTTTGTGACTGGACTGTTTGAGATGTTAAAATGCTCTAAAAATTATGATGTGGAGATGCCGGTGATGGGCTGGGGTGGACAAATGTAAGGAATCTTACAACACCAGGTTATAGTCCAACAAATTTATTTTAAAATCACAAGCTTTCGGAGATTATCCCCTTTGTCAGGTGAATGAGTGAAAAGGTTCTCAAATCGCATATCTTATACTAGGCTGGGACAGCATCACACCAATCAAAAGGTGTCGTTGTTATTCAAACAAGCCAGTCACGGAGAACAGCACGTCCCAGTACGCTGGATATACATTGTGTCAATTACACAGACAGACAGAAAGAAATCCAAATGGCAGAGAGAGAGAGAGAATATTAAAAACATAATTTTTTTCCCCCTTTTCGCTGGTGGGGTTACGTGTAGCGTGACATGAACCCAAGATCCCGGTTGAGGCCGTCCTCATGGGTGCGGAACTTGGCTATCAACTTCTGCTCGACGATTTTGCGTTGTCGTGTGTCTCGAAGGCCGCCTTGGAGAACGCTTACCCGAAGATCGGTGGCTGAATGTCCTTGATTGCTAAAGTGTTCCCCAACTGGGAGGGAACCCTCCTGTCTGGCGATTGTTGCGCGGTGTCCGTTCATCCGTTGTCGCAGTGTCTGCATGGTCTCGCCAATGTACCATGCTCCGGGGCATCCCTTCCTGCAACGTATGAGGTAGACAACGTTGGCCGAGTCACAAGAGTATGAACCATGTACCTGGTGGGTGGTGTCCTCTCGTGTGATGGTGGTATCCGTGTCGATGATCTGGCATGTCTTGCAGAGGTTACCGTGGCAGGATTGTGTGGTGTCGTGGACGCTGTTCTCCTGAAAACTGGGTAACTTGCTGCGAATGATGGTCTGTTTGAGGTTGGGACGCTGAAAGACGCCCTCGTAAGAACGGGATATGACGCTCGACTTGTCGATCGACAGTTCCGACGGGCCACAGCGAAGAATCGCATAGACCTCCTCAGAAGACAAACACGGGACGCAACCAACAGAGTACCCTTCGTCGTCCAGTACTTCCCCGGAGCGGAGAAACTACACCATGTTCTCCGCAGCCTTCAACATGTCATCGATGACGACGAACACCTCTCTAAGGCCATCCCCTCGCCTCCACTACTCGCCTTTAAACAGCCACCCAACCTCAAACAGACCATCGTTCGCAGCAAGCTACCCAGTTTTCAGGAGAACAGCGTCCACGACGCCACACAACCCTGCCACGGCAACCTCTGCAAGTCATGCCAGATCATCGACACGGATACCACCATCACACGAGAGGACACCACCCACCAGGTACATGGTTCATACTCCTGTGACTCGGCCAACGTTGTCTACCTCATACGTTGCAGGAAAGCATGCCTCGGAGCATGGTACATTGGCGAGACCATGCAGACACTGCGACAACGGATGAACGGACACCGCGCAACAATCGCCAGACAGGAGGGTTCCCTCCCAGTCGGGGAACACTTTAGCAGTCAAGGACATTCAGCCACCGATCTTCGGGTAAGCGTTCTCCAAGGCGGCCTTCGAGACACACGACAACGCAAAATCGTCGAGCAGAAGTTGATAGCCAAGTTCCGCACCCATGAGGACGGCCTCAACCGGGATCTTGGGTTCATGTCACGCTACACATAACCCCACCAGCGAAAAAAGGGGGAAAAAATTATGTTTTTAATATTCTCTCTCTCTCTCTCTGCCATTTGGGTTTCTTTCTGTCTGTCTGTGTAATTGACACAATGTATATCCAGTGAACTGGGATGTACTGTTCTCCGTGACTGGCCTGTTTGAATAACAACGACACCTTTTGATAGGTGTGATGCTGTCCCAGCCTAGTATAAGATATGCGATTTGAGAACCTTTTCACTCATTCACCTGACGAAGGGGATAATCTCCAAAAGCTTGTGATTTTAAAATAAATTTGTTGGACTATAACCTGGTGTTGTAAGATTCCTAAAAATTATGACATGGTAGAAGTTTTTCTGTATATTATCTTTATTGGCTATCGTGTTCAGTGAAATTCCTCTATTCATTATTTTAATATAAATGGGTTAAAGACGTTGTTAAAATATTGAACAGAGGAATTTTGCCTGAAAATGTTAACCAATTTGGTAAAAATAGTGCAGAGTGGAATTTCTACCTTGATCTATGGAGTTCCTGTGTATCTATCAGCTGTGGGAAATGTACTCACTCTTTGCTTGGACATGCACTATATGGTATTGCACTGTTTGTCAGATTACAATAAATTACTTTATAAAATTGATGGATATACTCGTTCAATATTGTTGTAGTTACGTATTCACCCTGTTTTGTAACTGACAGTTTGGAATGCCTCAAGTCATGCACAATTCCTCCATCATGAGGGTAAATGACTCATTTCCAGACTTCTGTGTACTTCACCTCAAACTGACCATATTATGCCCAAATCAGCTTGTTCTCTTTTTTAACCCTCCTTTGTATCAGGGTGTGATTCTTCATCTTAGTTTGAAGGTCCTTTAGACTAAGGTTGACAACTCACCATTTGTAGTGTTTCATGGCTAGAACCTATGATGCCATTGTGGGATATTTCAGTTCACTTGTTTCCCTCAATTTTGTACCCTTTCCTGCCAGTGAATTATACTGGGATACGATTAAACAGGCATCAGCAAAACTCCAGCAGCTTTCTCAAGTAGCCATTCTTCATGTGTGAACCTAGACAGTGAGTGTCGACAGATTATTCACCCATGGGGCCATTATAGTCAAACACAATCCTGCCTTTACCTGCCATTCACATTCATGAACTTTCCAGCAGGAATTACTAGATAGTAGTCTGGAGTGGGAGCCGTGGTTGATTTTTTTCTTTCTAACTCGAGGAGACTGAGGTTAATTACTGTTTCCCTTCTAATAAAAATGCAACCAATACCAAAAATCTTCAGCAACACCTGTGAGAGGACTGTTTGAGATGTTAAAATGCTCTAAAAATTATAATGTAGTAGAAATTCCTCAGTACGCTATTTTTACTGGCTATTATGTTCGGTGAAATTCTAACCACCCTCCAACTGAGACCAACTAACTCAGCACAGATGAGGAATTGAACGTAGAGTCTTCCTGCTCTGTATAAGTCAGTTCTACTTCAAATGATGTGGAGATGCCGGTGATGGACTGGGGTGGACAAATGTAAGGAATCTTACAACACCGGGTTATAGTCCAACAGTTTTATTTGAAAATCACAAGCTTTCAGAGACTTTCTCCTTCGTCGAAGGAGATAGCCTCCGAAAGCTTGTGATTTTCAAATAAAACTGTTGGACTATAACCTGGTGTTGTAAGATTCCTTACATTTGACTACTTCAAATGGTACATTTACCATTTGATTGAAGGAGCTTTTGTTTTAGTGCATTAACAGCCTACATCATTGAGTCATTGCTGAGTTGAAATATGTGTCAACTCGTACATAAGATTGAATGCTGCTACTGTATTACATTCCTTGAACTAGCAATCATTTTGTTTTTGCTCATAACTAGTTTCTTATATTTTCTTTATTGCAAACAATCGTGTGTGTGGATATTTTCAGTTGTAGGACAATAAAATGGCAACCAGAATATTACAGTGAATTTTCAAAAAGACAAGTTAAGAAAATCTGTACTCTTTAATCACAACTGTAGGAAATTGGCTTGAAGAAGGGTAACTGTGGAAAAACACAGTTTGTGTTTACACAACATACTGGGATAGCAATATTATGCTATATTAATTTTCTATAGACATTTTAGTTTTACACTGTGATGTTTGGCTGTATGCGTTGAACCAGAATGATAATGATTACACATGAATGGGTTGTGAAGAAAACAAATGTTGATTGGTTGTTATTAAAAAAATTGGTGTTGAGAATTTCTTCTTGGATTTCTTAAATTTCTCACTTATGTGCAATACACCCTAGTGCCATGTTAATCAATGTAAGTAGTATTTTAGTTTAAAACAACATACATGCTATTTTGGCTAAGATAATTAGGGTTTGTAAGAATATGGTTTAAAACAAGCATAGAGAATAGGAGGGCAAAGGTCTGCATTTCTGTGAGGAAAATAACTTACAGAAAACCAAGAGGTCATTGAAACAGTACTGAGGCATTAGAATAACGAAAAACAGTAAGATTAAAGAGAAAGTTTGTCCCAACCTAGTATAAACATACTAAGACCTGATAATGGTAAAGGGCTACGTAAACACTAAGACATTAAACAATCCTTGGTGGTTTCTAAGAGTCAGCTAAGTAAGAACAGGAGATAAAATCAGCAGTGCTTATGTACAGAACGCAGCCGAATAGTATAAAGATAGGGCATGCTCCGTCCCAAAAGTTAGAGGTCTTAAGAGGGCATGGTCGGAAGTCCATTGCCACAGGTATTCTTCGAAGGCTAAGTTTGATTAACTTGGGTTTGGCAGACAGATCAGGTTGTATTAATCGCTTGTCATTAATGTAATCTGTAGACAGTTGCATTATAACTGTAATACTGTTGAATGTAATGTTGAAGGCAGCTGTAGTGCAACTCTGTTGTAATTCAATCTATTAAACTTGCTATTTTATAACCACTCTGGCTAGGATCAAGCGTAGGTTATTGTTGAAGGATTAACAACCCATAGTTGCAACAGTCTACTCTCAATCATCAGCAAAGTGATGGAAGGTGTCGTCGACAGTGCTATCAAGCGGCACTTACTCACCAATAATCTGCTTACCAATGCTCAGTTTGGGTTCCGCCAGGACCACTCGGCTCCAGACCTCATTACACCCTTGGTCCAAATATGGACAAAAGAGCTGAATTCCAGAGGTGAGGTGAGAGTGACTGCCCTTGACATCAAGGCAGCATTTGACTGAGTGTGGCATCAAGGAGCCCTAGTAAAATTGAAGTCAATGGGAATCAGGGGGAAAACTCTCCAGTGGCTGGAGTCATACCTAGCACAAAGGAAGATGGTAGTGGTTGTTGGAGGCCAATCATCTCAGCCCCAGGGCATTGCTGCAGGAGTTCCTCAGGGCAGTGTCCTAGGACCAACCATTTTCAGCAGCTTCATCCATGACCTTCCCTCCACCATAAGGTCAGAAATGGGGATGTTCGCTGATGATTGCACAGTGTTCAGTTCCATTCGCAACCCCTCAAATAATGAAGCAGTTCGAGGCCGCATGCAGCAAGACCTGGACAACATCCAGGCTTCGGCTGATAAGTGGCAAGTAACATTCGCCCCAGACAAGTGCCAGGCAATGACCATCTGCAACAAGAGAGAGTCTAACCACCTCCCCTTGACATTCAACGGCATTACCATCGCCGAATCCCCCACCATCAACATCCTGGGGGTCACCATTGACCAGAAGCTTAACTGGACCAGCCATATAAATACTGTGGCTACAAGAACAGGTCAGAGGCTGGGTATTCTGCGGCGAGTGACTCACCTCCTGACTCCCCAAAGCCTTTCCACCATCTACAAGGCACAAGTCAGGAGTGTGATGGAATACTCTCCACTTGCCTGGATGAGTGCAGCTCCAACAACACTCAAGAAGCTCGACACCATCCAAGACAAAGCAGCCCGCTTGATTGGCACCCCATCCACCACCCTAAACATTCACTCCCTTCACCACCGGCGCACTGTGGCTGCAGTGTGTACCATCCACAGGATGCACTGCAGCAACTCGCCAAGGCTTCTTCGACAGCACCTCCCAAACCCGCGAACTCTACCACCTAGAAGGACAAGAGCAGCAGGTACATGGGAACAACGTTCCCCTCCAAGTCACACACCATCCCGACTTGGAAATATATCGCCGTTCCTTCATCGTCACTGGGTCAAAATCCTGGAACTCCCTTCCTAACAGCACTGTGGGAGAACCTTCACCACACGGACTGCAGTGGTTCAAGAAGGCGGCTCACCACCACCTTCTGAAGGGCAATTAGGGATGGGCAATAAATGCCGGCCTCGCCAGCGACGCCCACATCCTATGAACAAATTAAAAAAAGGTAGCCACACCTCAAGCCCGTGGGAGAATAAACCATGGCGAGTGCACCAGATGGTTTATGCTCGACAATCCACACATACGTGGAGAAGACAAAATTAGGATCATGCATGCCCTTGAGAAGATATGAAAGAAATTGTGCAGGAGGATGAGGAGTTAAAGTTGGAACTGCTGTCGGATTTTGTATGAGGTAGAGACTAAGATGAAGAAACAAGTAAGGGAGAAGGAAATTAAAAAGGAGGATTGGAAAGCGGGAGTCTTGTTGTTTCAGCCACAGGAGTTAGGGAGGTTGAAAAAGGAAGTTGAAATTTGGAAGAGTAGGTTGAAAGAAGAACAAAAAGAAAAATGGAGGGATCTTTACCACACCAGGCTTGGGTGAGGACACAGACTGTGAGCTTGAGACTTTGAGTTGGTACAGAATGTGGTTCTATGATGGAATCAAGAAGGAGAAAGGGAGAGGATCACAAGCTACAGAACGTGTTCTTTTGTTTTCAGTGTACTGTCTCTTTGAAAAGCCTGTCCTCATTGTGAGTGCTTTCTTTTCGCTGTTGTGGGGTACAGCTCCTTTTTAATGCTTGTTATGTGTTTTCCTCTTTTGTGTAATGTAACAAAGATTTTGTTTAGCTGTGAAAGATTTTGTTTAGCTATTTCCAGTATTTTCAGAGTTTTTGGAAAAGCGTCCCTGAAGAAGAACAAAGCCGATGTAAGTTACTGGGTTTGAGTAAGCACGTGCTGTATTGATAATTTGTTCTGTTATCTGTTTGGTCGTGTGTTTAATTTTGATGTTGCTGAATTAAAATTGGAATTATTAAGGTTAATTAACTATCAAATTGTGGAAACCAAACCCTTGTTGTGGCCACAGTAAAATTCTGGTTCTTATAAAAATGTGAGTCTCAAATTCCAGACATAAGATTATCACAAATAAAAATTAATCTGATTGAAGTTGAATTGTGTATTGGTGAATGTGAATTGATCTGACTGAAGTTGTGCTGAGTATTGATGGGTGTGAATTGATGTGTAAGGAGTTAATGTGTGTAACTGTAAATCGAAGAACGACCTGTTGTTATCAAGTACAGGGCATCAATTTTGATAATTTTGAGTTAATCATCTTGGTTGTCCTAAAATGTGATAGCTGTAACCAAAACTGACAACACCCCTTTTATCTTGTGACCACAAAACAGAAAAGATTAAATAAAGGATATCTCGTATCACCTTGATAGAAAAAGCAAAAAACCTAGAACAGCTAGGAGAGTTGGTTAAGATCATACCCACAAAAAGCATGTGGAAAAAAGAAAATTGGAAAGCTAAAGTTGTGTTATGGCAAGGACAGCAAATTATAAAACTTAAATTAGAAACCGAGGGAGACCTCAACAAAAAGTTGATGGAACAAAAATTAGAGTGGAAAATCAATTAGCTCATACAACTGCTTACAACACAACTTTGGCTGCGTCAGTAGATTACTTGCAAACCAAAGGTGCAAATAGAGCCAGAAAATTAGAAGCATGTAACGCTGAACTACAACAACAGGAAGGTCAGAATAAAATGCGATTAAAAGAAGGTGGATGAGTTAAGTAGTGCCCTACAGGGTGTCCTAAGTCAAAAACCAGGAGGACCACCGAAGTGTAGCAGGAGCGGGAGATCATATTCACTGTCAAAAGAAAACACAGGAGCTGGAGGAAAGATTAAAATCCAAGATAAACACTCTGAAACAGGAGGTAGAATTTTTGAAGAAGCGCTTAGATCACTTTAACCCTACACTTCCCCAGCATTTCCCTCCCCTCCCCCACCCCCCAACAATGCGGAAGCAGAAACAGTTCAGTACCACTCCATAAAAGTCAGGGCTGGGGGATTTGGAGGAGGAGGAGATATGGGGAAGATGGTAGAGATGGAAATCACAGTAGTGGCTGTAAACACTCGCCGCACAGTAGTGGGACTGAAAATCGACAGGAAGCAGAGGATGGTCAAGGCTTCTTTGACAGCACCTCCCAAACCCGTGACATCTACCACCTAGAAGGACAAGAGCAGCAGGCACATGGGAACAACACCATCTACACATTCCCCTCTAAGTCACACACCATCCCGACTTGGAAATATATCGCCGTTCCTTCATTGTCGCTGGGTCAAAATCCTGGAACTCCCTACCTAACAGCACTGTGGGAGAACCTTCACCATACGGACTGCAGCGGTTCAAGAAGGCAGCTCACCACCACCTTCTCAAGGGCAATTAGGGATGGGCAATAAATGCTGGCCTTGCCAGCGACGCCCACATCCCATGAACGAATTTTTAAAAATGGTATCTTAGGAGTAGATTGGATGGGAAAGAGCAATGTGGTAGTGGACATGGTAAATATGTGCTTGTGGCAAATGGGTGCAGATTCGCCGCAAGGAGGGCTGCTGGTAGGGATACAAATACAATATGACCTAGCAGTGTGCCTCTGACACAAACGGAGAAAATTTGGTCAACTGATAAAGACCGCCCCCTGTTGGGCACAACACAAGAAAAAGTGTGGCAGAATAAACTGAGTAGTACAGATTGACCAGTCAGTACCAGTATAAATTTGCTTTCACTCTACGGGTGCAACAGTATACCTGGACCTGTTTACTATAGGGATTTCACAACTCCCCCTTCCATTTTTCATACGATCTGTTAAAAGAACTGATAGAAGTGATTACAACGAGTGGATTAAAATTAAACCCCAAAGGCTGGCGAACCATGCTCGCTCGAAGTAGCGAAAAGCGACATTTGCGGTGTTAGCTGTTTTGCTCCAAGAACGACATGGTGTTCAGGTGCCTATGGCATATGCCTCTCAAACACTGTCATCGGTGGAACAGATGTTCACCGCCTGTGAAAAATACCTTTTAACTGTTTACTGGGCCACTAATAAATTTGCCTATTTCACCAGATTAGATAAAGTCGTACTTATGACCACCCACACCCCCATCAAGTTGTTACTGTTAGGTGCATTAAAAGATTTAACTGGAGGCCGATCAGCATAGCAAGCTAAATTAGCCACAGTGGCCTATGTCCTCCGGATGGATGTTGGGGAATGAGCCCTGACCATTTTCTCCGACAGCCATTTTACCTGTTTGTCAATGACTGATTATTTAACTAGCTGGGAGAAACGAGGGTTTACCTCAGCGGATTACCCACCACTGACCTCTTATAAAAACTTTGGAACTGTCTCAAAATCGAACACACTTGGTAGCTATTGTAAAAGTAAAGGCACATTTGTTAGATAAATTGGTACGTTATCAGAACCGAATGATCATCCCCACAGAATTCAGAAAAGAGACTGTTCGATGGACATATGTGTTCATCGGACATCAGAGGGAAGAGAGCCTGGTCCAACGACTGCTTGAATAAGTATTATCTTAAAGAAATGTTGGAAATGCTTTAACAGCAATTGGAATTTGATCTGCAATGTTTGTAGATAAAAAGGTTTGAAAACATTTTGCCAAAAGTAATTTTGTTTGTGCTAAGTTAAACTTAATCTTCTGTCTCTATGACAACAATTGGGAAATGCTGAAGTAACTAAAAACTAAGATGAATGAACTGAACTGCTATCACCCGACACAAAAGTTTTTTTTTAGAATTATGTAAAAGCGACATTGAGGTATGCTTAGAACGTTGTGTACATCTGATGATATTGTTTCTGTTGTTTTGTTTCTGCAAATAAGTTAACCCCTTCCAAGGTCACTGACATCTGTTTTTAATTCACCAAGCAAAAACCTTTGCATTTTATTTAAAATAATTGGCATAATTTAATTGGATATTTCCCAACGGTAACAGAATGAAATCATAAATTGACAAATTAACCCCTTGGGCTCTCAAGAAGGGCCACAATGGATTTTCTGTGTTTCTTTTTAAACAGGGGACCATTGTTTTCGGAACCGCATGGGTGTTGATGGTACAGGATTACCAAGAGTGGTTCTTTGGCATAAAAATGCCTTCACAAAATTAATGGAGCAACCTTTGCTGGAGAAATGTTGGTGCAGGAAACATCCAGTGGTGTGAAGAATTTAAGACCTTATCCGCAGACATCGGCAGATACCAAATGTCACAGCATGGTGACGTTTTGAACTAAGACTTAAGACTTGGATTTGGAAATTCAAAATTACAAAGAGAAGGAAAAGCATTCATCAGCCTTGGCTAAGAGTATACCAAGTTGCTTTTCCTCTTTTGAAAACATTTTGATTTGCTTTGCTGTAACCCATTTATTTTCCAAGACAAAGTGCTTAAGGGGGGAGGGGGGCGGGGGAAGGAGGATTACTATCCAAGAGCAATTACAAGCATTTCTCTCACTATTGTAAATCCACAAAGCCTGGACATAATTTGTTTCTGAAATTGGAATTGATAAGATAAATTGATATGAGTTGCTGTTCAAGTACTCAAGAAGGGAAAATTTACCTGTAGTTTAAGGGGATAATCAAATTATATATTAAAGTAAAAGAAGTCCAGTCTAAATGGTTCCTATCCAATGCTGTGTATCAAGGAAGAAAGTATTCTGTGGGGGGAAATAAAATTGTACATTGACAAGTCCTGACAGTCCAAAAATACTGCTCTCAAATAGGGATAAATAAAAGCGGTCAAGAAGAATTTAAGTAAAACAAACAAAAATATGTATTAAGATATTGGACCAAACTGTAAATATTGAATTGGACAGTAAAGTTCCACCAGGACTGAGATGATATGGTAATATAATGGGATGTGTAAAATTGGATGAGAGGAAGTGATTGAGAATAAAAGATAGAAACAGGGAAATTACACCACCAAATGGGAATTTCTCTAAAGTCATCACCCTGGGTGATTATGGGTAAATAAATCACCTGGGCATGATTTACCAAAAGATATCAATCTGATATAAATGTACAATCTCGTGAAAGTCAGGAAAGCGTAGTTGAAAATAGTAAATTGGTAGCTTTCTCTTGGAGATATTTGTGTCCTTTCCTATACTGAACAATGAGAAAACTGCATTTGATAGCCTGGCCACTACCCGAGACAACAGAACCATGCAGGGGCAGATAAGCAGTCCTCCAGACTCCCCCCCGATCTTTTGATAAGATGACCTGAAAGCCCAAGAATGGCTAAGGTGGACATGAAAGATACAAATGTATGTTGCCATCAATTGGAAAGAGATCAGGATGAAGGACGTGATTACAAAGGCCTACGGCCTGGTGAGCTAGTGGAACCACGCTTTAAACAGAGCAGTTGCTCTTACACAATTGAATCTTACTGGACATATGACGTGTGCCATGGAAAGTACATTCAGAAATACCATGAGGAAAAAGAAACTGGCCAGCAGAAAGTTAATACCCTATGATATGAGGTAACTAATATGTGGAAATGCATGATGAAGATGCAGTGAAGAATGGGTCTCAGACATGCTATGTAATTGACAACAGCACGACACGAAATGGTTGATGCGGCTCAGGAGAATGAGACAACCTTTTAAACAAGGCACTGACACATACTTCATAGAGAAACCGACTAATTAATAAAACAATCAGGAAACACTGGTACCAATCAGATGGATTGATATTAAAGTAAGGAGGGACATAGTAATTTGGATTTCCAAAATTCAGGGTTAGGTTCCTTTCAGTTAACAATGAAATTGGGCTAGGAAGAAATAATACTTAGCAAAAATATCCACAAGGTGGATATTAGTAAAAGGAGAGCTGGAGAATCTTTTAAGTCCACGATTTCTTGATATTATGATACACTGTAGGTTTCTGTATTAACCAAATGAAGCTTATGTAAACTCAAGATGATCTTAGGCAAGACCAAAGAGATAGTGGAGAGATAAAGTGAAAATTGAACATGGGTAGAACCAGGAGCCAAGCATGGTCAATATCCCATCTCGCATAGCTCGCAAAAATCTCCCATACATTTAGCAAGAGAGCGATGTTAGTTGGGGGGGGGGGGCGAAGTCGTGTCTCAGTGTGTATATGAACAACACTTTGTAAGAGACAGGGCATGCTGACATTTCAGAACTATAAACACCCAAAGGTCAAGCGATGGCCAGTTTCTGGATGCTATAAGTGAACCAGAGTGGTTCCACTCAGGTTCAAGAGGAGGGAATGTAAGAATATGGTTTAAATCAAGCATAGAAAATAGGAGTGCAAAGGTCCGCATTTCTGTGAGGAAAATAACTTACAGAAAACCAAGAGGTCATTGAAAAAATGCTGAGGCATTAGAATAATGAAAAATAGTAAGATTAAACTGAAAGTTTGTCCTAACCTAGTATAAACATACTAAAACCTGATAACGGTAATAGGCTACGTAAACGCAAAGACATTAAACAACCCTTTGTGATTTCTAAGGGTCAGCAAAGTAAGAATAGGAGATAAAACCAGCAATGCTTACGTACAGAACAACATAGCCGAATAGTATAAAGATAGGGCATGCTCCGTCCCAAAAGTTAGAGCTCTTAAGAGGGGATGGTCGGAAGTCCATTGCCACAAGCAGTCTGCGAAGGCTAAGTTTGATCAACTTGGGTTCGGCGGACAGATCAGGTTGTGTTGATTGCTTGTCATTAATGTAATCTGTACACAGTTGTATTATAACTATAATACTGTTGAATGTAATGTTGAAGACAGCTGTAGTGCAACTTTGTTGTGAGTCAATCTATCAAACTTGTTTTATAACCACTCGGGCTAGAATCAAGCGGAGGTTATTGTTGATGGATTAACAGCCTATAGTTGCGACAGTAACGGAAGAAATCCGCTAACAAGGGTCATGTATCATTACACAGAAATTGCAATTTAGTCATAACAAAATAATATATTCAAATTGCCGAAGTTTGAAAATTAACAAGAATCAATTGGTCAGCATTAAAATGAGTATGATTGATATACAGTATTACAAACAACTGTAGCCCTACTTACTATGAAATACAGCGCATAAAACATAGAATCACAGAAAGGATACAGCACAGAAGGAGGCCATTTGGCCCATCAAGTCCCTGCCAGCTCTATGCAAGAGCAATTCAGCTGGTCCCACTCCCCTGCCCTACCCCCGTAGCCCTGCAACTTTTTTTCCTTTCAAGTACTTATCCAGTTCCCTCTTGAAGGCCATGATTGAATCTGCCTCTACCACCCCTCAGGCAGTGTATTCCAGATCCTAGCCACTCACTGCGTAAAAAAGTTTTTCCTCATGTTACTTTTGGTTCTTTTGCCAATCACCTTAAATCTATGTCCTCTGGTTCTCGACCCTTCCACCAATGGGAAAAGTTTCTCTCTATCTATTCTGTCTGGACCCTTCATGATTTTAAATACCTCTATCAAATCTCCTCTCAACCTTCTCTGTTCCAAGGAGAACAACCCCAGCTTCTCCAGTCTATCCACATAACTAAAGTCTCTCACCCCTGGAATCATTCTAATAAATCTTTTCTGCAAACTCTCTAAGGCCTTCACATCTTTCCTAAAGTGCTGTGCCCAGAACTGGACATAATACTCCAGCTGTGGTCAAAACAGTGTTATATAAAGGTTCATCATGACTTCCTTGCTTTTGTACTCTATGCCTCTATTTATAAAGCCCAGGATCCCGTATGCTTTTTTAACCGCTTTCTCAACCCGCCCTACCACTTTCAATAATTTGTGCACATATACCCCAGATCTCTCTGTTCCTGTACCCCTTTTAGAATTGTGCCCTCTAGTTTGTATGTTTATAACACATCCTCATTTTTATGGCTACCATTTTGGAAAACCACTGAAGCTTGTTATAGTAGGGAAGTCATCGTCATTATTTAGACTATTTGTTGATCCTGGCATTGGTTTGTTGCTTCTGGTACTATTATTATTCTGCATTCTCTTGTATTGCCAACCTAAAATGATCTACTTTTACAAAACTTAGTCCATCATTTCATTCAATATCAGTGCAACAGTCCTATGAATCACTATCGTTGCTTATCCTTAAAAATAAAACTATCTTTTTAAATTGTTCGCAGGATGTGGCTGGCGCTGAACAAATAAAAAATAAAAGCTGCATTTATTGCCTATCCCTAATTGCCCAGAGAAGGTGGTGGTGGGTCTTTTCCTTGAACTCCTGCTGTGCTTGTGATGATGGTACTCCCACATGGCATTTAGTAGGTAATTCCAGAATATTGACCCAGCAAGAATGAAGGAAAGGTGGTATATGACCAAGTCAGGATGGTGTATGACTTGGAGGGGAACTTGGAGGTGATTATGTTCCCATGACATTGCTGCTCTTGTCCTTCTCAGTGGCCGAGGTCTCAAGGGAGTAAGGTGTTGTCAAGGTAACCTTGGTGAGTTACTGCAGTGTATCCTGTAGATCGTATGTAATGGAGCTTCAGTGTGGTAGTGATGGAGGAGCTGAATACTGAGTCCAATGGCAGGGGTGCTGACCAAGTGAACTTCTCATCCTGAATGGTATCAAGCTTCTTGAGTGTTGTGGCTGCACCCATCCAGGTGAGTGGTGAGTATTCCATCACACACCTAACTTGAGCCTTGTAAATAGTGGAGAGGTTTTGAGAGGTCAGGAGGTGAGCCACTCGTCGCATAGTACCCAGCCTCTGTCCTAAAGGTAACCTGGCTTTAGAGATTCTGCAGGATGCTTCTGTATCAATATGAACTTCTTTAGGCAGGGTGCTACCCAAGTAGGTGAATCTATCCACAGCCTGAAGCATGTTACCACTGATGATGATGATAAGCGGAGTGTAATCCTTGCCTGGGCCTGATTGATTTTTTAAGGCTGATAGTCATGCCAAATTGCAGGCAAGCTGTTGTAAAGTAGTTCATGATTGTTTGCATATCATCCTGGGAGTGGGCCACAACAGAACAGTAATCGGTTAATAGGAATTCACGAGTAAGTTCTTCCAGCACCTTTGTTTTAGCTTGTTAGTCTTTTAAGGTTGATATGCTACCAATCTGACCTCAATCTTATCTTGACTCCGATTTTGAGATTATTGAAAGCCAAGTGAAGCATAGCAGCAAACAAAATGCTGAAGAGTGATGGTTCAAGGATGCTTCCTTGCTGAACACCATTTGTAACAAGGAAGGAGATGGAATTATTCCCATCTTCCATAGGAACATAGGAATAAAGTCCAAGGTCCATCTCGTTTGCCTTCTACCATCCTGTAGTCATTTGAAACAATGATTGTATGTTGTTGACTAATCACAGCATCAACCTCCATCAATTAGTCTACAACAGACCCAGAAATGACGAGGAGAACCCCAGTGGTGGAGAACCATGGGCTCACTAATAACACAGAGACAGGCGCAAAACCCGGAAGATGTTTTGGCGAGTCGGAATGTCCGATTTCAACATGCTTAAACAGCAGCGGAGAGTCTGTGTCGAGGGCGTACTCCTCTCCAAGCTCTGCTCAGCTGGACACAGATGCTGAATCCCCGGGGCCATTGATAAAAAGAATTATAGAGGAACAACAGCAAATTTGCGAGGTACTGGCAGACATGCCATGCACACTCTCCACAATAGCAGAGAGGATGGAGGAGCTCAGCTTGAACATTTGTAGATTGATGTCGCAGGCTATTGTGAGAATGTCTTCCATGGAGAGAGTGGCCGCCTCCGTGGAACTTCAAGCGCAGCTATCAAATCAGTCCATGCAGGCCATGACCACAGCCGTGCAGGCTTTGGATGCCAGTATGTCTGCCGCCTTAAACAGGATTACAGATACCTTATCCGTGGCCTTGCAAGACGTCACTGATCTGCACCAAGCTACTCCGCAGCAGAGTACCGCTGGTCCATGAGAGGGATGATGGCGAATGGGGACATGAAAGTGGGGACTCCACTCAAAGCGCTTCTGCGTCTCACCCATTGCCCCCCCACCCCCCAACTTCAACCCGAAATGCTGCTTTATCTCCCGATGGCCGAGTCTGCTCCTGCACAGTTGCAGGTGAGGCAGTTTTTGGCGGGGCCCTCACGGGCTCCAACACTCAGAAGTCTTCGGCCAAGAGCATCTCAGCAGTCACAGCAGGGATCTAAGCAGCCTGCCTCTACGTCTACTGAAGCCACAGAGGTGCACTATGTAGAAGCAGTAGGCAAACGAAAATAAAAACATTATAGTTCAACAAGGGTGTCTGTGAAAATGTTATGTTACTAGTTTCCTTTTGATACAACCTCACATAAAATGTATTAATTTGCACCACTTCCCTGTGTTGCCCATTATTGCGTGCCGAGTGGAAACTCACCTTTTCAGTTGCTCGGTGATTCACGGGACCAATTGTGCACGTGCAACAAGTGGATGGTTGGTTAGAGGACTGCTTTGTGTAAGTGAGAGGAGGGGGAGGTCCAGGGGATGTGATAGTTACTTTGGTCCAGTGTCAGTGACTAACTGAACCTTTGAACTATTAGGGCATCACTGACAGCCCGAGCAGCAATGTCTGTGGCTGGTCTGGCGTTGGGTGCCCCATCTTCATCATCCTTTTCTTCGACCTCCTCCTCTTCTTCATCAGAATCGTCATCAGATGATGTTTGATGAGTGCCTTCCTTGTCCTCCTGCTGTGCAATGTTGTGCAGAACGCAGCGCACCATGATCATTCTGGAGCCCCTTGGTGGCGAGTACTGAAGGGCGCCTCCAGACCTATCTAGGCACCTAAAGCACATCTTCAACATGCTGATGGCTTGCTCGTTGGCACATCTTGTGGTGATATGACTTTCATTGTACCGTTTTTGGGCTCTATTGGTAGGTTCCTCACAGGTATCATCAGCTAGGTTTGAAGTGGGTAGCTTTTGTCTCCTAACATCCACCCTGTAAATCTGGTTCCAGAAGGTTGCAGCGGTTCAAGAAGGTGGCTCACCACCGCCTTCTCAAGGGCATTTAGGGATGGGCAATAAATGCTTGCCATGTAACTGTGGGAAGCCAGCCATAGATGCGAATATGAGTGCCTGCTCATTCTGGCTATTGTGTTCACAGGGGAAGTTGACATAAGCTGACGCCCTGGAAAACAACCCATCCATCACCTGCCTTGTGCATTTACGTGCAGCCGACTTGGAGACCCTCACTATGTCTCCGGTGGCACCCTACAAGGAGCCAGAGGCAAAGAAATTGAGGGCAGTGGTGACTTTCACATTGACTGGCAATGCGTGGCTACTAAGTCCAGAAGGGAGCTGCTCTTTTTGTAGAGGCTGCAGATGTCTGCGACCACCTGACGTGTCAATCTGAGCCTCCGGAAACACTGCTCTTCAGAGAGTTTCAGGAAGCTGAGTCTCTGCCTGTACACCCCATTAGATGGGTAGTACCTTCTGCGGACTCAGTCCCTCCATTGCTCCCCTCTCTATTATCCACCTCTCTGTTCCTCTCTGTTGCTCTCCTCTCTTGTCCACCTCTCTGTAGGCCGCCTTCAGCTCCCACCATAGCACAACCTTGCTGCCATGGATGGTGAATGTCTTCCTCATCCGAAGTCCAATCTAAAGCAGCCATGGTTTCACCCATCCTGATATTCTCTGTTTGAAATCTCCAAAGTTTTCCAATACATCTGTCACCACAAGAACTCTCTGCAAACCATTTACCAGAGGGTTCTGAGAAAGCAACTGTGAGCACTGAGCCTTTATCGATATCAGGACTCCTGACCTTTAACCAGCTCCATGAAGTGCCGCTCAATCTCGCCTCCGTTTTAATGCAGAGTTTCCCGAGTCCCAGGAAACCAATGCTGCAGGCGTTAATTTCAAATTGCTACCAAAATCTCATGAAAATACCCTCATTAACATGTTGTAATGTCAGACCCGCCTCTCAAGAGCTGGTTACTTGGCCACATCCAAACCCGCCTCCGTTAAAACCTGGGGTCAGATTTCTCATTTTTGAAAATCCGCCCCCCCCCCCCACCGCCTGGCCTGGGAATTTAAAATTACTCCGCTAGGTCCAAAGTCACCTTATTTCTTCTAGCCATGCTACACTTACCACATGACATGTCTCAAATTACTCATATACTGTGTCCCAGGTGGTGAGCGAACCAACACGAGGGAAAAACTTACTTGACCTCATCCTCACCAATCTACCTGTCGCAGATGCATCTGTCCATGGCAGTTATGGTAGGAGTGACCACCGCACAGTGCTCGTGGAGATGAAGTCCCATCTTCGCACTGAGGACACCATCCAACGTGTTGTGAGGCGCTACCACCACGCGAAATGGGATAGATTCAGAACAGATCTAGCAGCTCAAAACTGGGCATCCAAAAGGCGCTGTGGGCCATCAGCAGCAGCAGAATTGTATTCCAGGACAATCTATAACCTCATGGCCCGGCATATTCCTCACTCTACCATTACCAACAAGCCAGGGGATCAACCCTGGTTCAATGAGGAGTGTAGAAGAGCATGCCAGGAGCAGCACCAGGTGTACCTAAAAATGAGGTGCCAACCTGGTGAAGCTACAACTCAGGACTACATGCATGCTAAACAGCGGAAGCAACATGCTATTAACAGAGCTAAGCGATTCCACAACCAACGGATCAGATCAAAGCTCTGCAGTCCTGCCACATCCAGTCATGAATGGTGGTGGACAATTAAACAAGTAACGGGAAGAGGAGGCTCTGTGACCATCCCTATCCTCAATGATGGCGGAGTCCAGCACGTGAGTGCAAAAGACAAAGCTGAAGCGTTTGCAACCATCTTCAGCCAGAAGTGCCGAGTGGATGATCCATCTCAGCCGCCTCCCGATATCCCCAACATCACAGAAGCCAGTTTTCAGCCAATTCGATTCACTCCACATGATATCAAGAAACGGCTGAGTGCACTGGATACAGCAAAGGCTATGGGCCCCGACAACATCCCAGCTGTAGTGCTGAAGACTTGTGCTCCAGAACTAGCTACGCCTCTAGCCAAGCTGTTCCAGTACAGCTACAACAATGGCATCTACCCGACAATGTGGAAAATTGCCCAGGTATGTCCTATCCACAAAAAGCAGGACAAATCCAATCCGGCCCATTACCGCCCCATCAGTCTACTCTCAATCATCAGCAAACTGATGGAAGGTGTCGTCGACAGTGCTATCAAGCGGCACTTACTCACCAACAACCTGCTCACCGATGCTCAGTTTGGGTTCCGTCAGGACCACTCGGCTCCAGACCTCATTACAGCCTTGGTCCAAACATGGACAAAAGAGCTGAATTCCAGAGGTGAGGTGAGAGTGACTGCCCTTGATATCAAGGCAGCATTTGGCCGAGTGTGGCACCAAGGAGCCCTAGTAAAATTGAAGTCAATGGGAATCAGGGGGAAAACTCTCCAGTGGCTGGAGTCATACCTAGCAGAAAGGAAGATGGTAGTGGTTGTTGGAGGCCAATCATCTCAGCCCCAGGACATTGCTGCAGGAGTTCCTCAAGGCAGCGTCCTAGGCCCAACCATCTTCAGCTGCTTCGTCAATGACCTTCCCTCCATCATAAAGTCAGAAATGGGGATGTTCGCTGATGATTGCACAGTGTTCAGTTCCATTCACAGCCCCTCAGATAATGAAGCAGTCCGAGCCCGCATGCAGCAAGACCTGGACAACATCCAGGCTTGGGCTGATAAGTGGCAAGTAACATTCGCCCCAGACAAGTGCCAGGCAATGACTATCTCCAACAAGAGAGAGTCTAACCACCTCCCCTTGACATTCAGTGGCATTACCATCGCCGAATCCCCCACCATCAACATCCTGGGGATCACCATTAACCAGAAATTTAACTGGACCAGCCATATAAATACTGTGGCTACAAGAGCAGGTCAGAGGCTGGGTATTCTGTGGCGAGTGACTCACCTCCCGACTCCCCAAAGCCTTTCCACCATCTACAAGGCACAAGTCAGGAATGTGATGGAATACTCTCCACTTGCCTGGATGAGTGCAGCTCCAACAACACTCAAGAAGCTCGACACCATCCAGGACAAAGCAGCCTGCTTGATTAGCACCCCATCCACCACCCTAAACATTCACTCCCTTCACCATTGGCGCACAGTGGCTGAAGTATGTACCATCCACAGGATGCACTGCAGCAACTCGTCAAGGCTTCTTCGACAGCACCTCCCTAACCCACGACCTCTGCCACCTAGAAGGACAAGAGCAGCAGGTACATGGGAACAACACCACCTGCACATTCCCCTCCAAGTCACACACCATCCCAACTTGGAAATATATCGCCGTTCCTTCATCGTCGCTGGGTCAAAATCCTGGAACTCCCTTCCTAACAGCACTGTGGGAGAACCTTCACCACACGGACTGCAGCGGTTCAAGAAGGCGGCTCACCACCACCTTCTCAAGGGCAATTAGGGATGGGCAAAAAATGCCGGCGACGCCCACATCCCATGAACGAATAAAAAAAATATTAGCCATGATGCCATCATGGAATTGTTTGACAATTTCAATGAATTTTTCCAGACATCCAAACTTGGAGAGGATTTTCCAGAGACCTCCTCTACTGACAGTGTCGAATGCCTTCGTCAAGACAACAAAGACAAAGTAGAGGTCTACATTTTGCCCTCTATATTTTTCTTGGAGCTGTCTGGGTGCAAAAATCTTATCAGTTGTGCTTTTCTCTTTTTGAACCCACCCAAGGGAAGAATGCATCAAAGAGAAAGAGGACATTAATAAACTTGCAGAATGGGTGTGTAATTGGCAAATGAATTTCAATACAGATAAGTGTGAGGTGGTGCATTTTGGTAGGAAGAATAAGGAGGCCACATACTGCTTGGATAATAAGAGTCTAAACGGGATAGAGGAGCAAAAGGATCTAAAAGTACAGATACACAAAACACTAAAAGTAACGATGCAGGTCAATAAGGTCATAAAAAAGACAAATCATGCACTAGGGTTCATTTCTAGAGGGATAGAATTGAAAAGCAAAGACGTTGTGTTAAACTTGTAAAGACCCTTGGTTAGACCACACTTGGAGTATTGTGCACAGTTCTGGTCTCCATATTATAGAAAGGATATAGAAGCTTTGAAGAGGGTGCAAAAAAGATTCACAAGGATGATACCAGAACTGACAGGATATCCTTATCAGGAAAGGCTGTGCCGGCTGGGGCTCTTTTCTCTAGAAAAGAGAAAGCTGAGGAGTGACCTATTACATTATGATAGGATTTGATAGGAAAGACATAGAGAAAATGTTTCCACTTGTAGGGGAGTCCAAAACTAGAGGTCATAAATATAAAATAGTCACTAATAAATCCAATAGGGAATTCAGGAGAAACTTCTTTACCCAAAGAGTGGTAAGAATGTGGCACGCACTACCGCAAGGAGTAGTTGAGGCAAATAGCATAGAAGCATTTAAGAGGAAGCTAGATGAGTACATGACGAAAAAAGGAATAGAAGGGTATCCTGATAGGGTTAGATGAATTAGGGAGGAGGCTCGTGTGGAGCATAAACTCCGGCATAGACCAGTTGGGCTGAAAGACCTGTGTCTGTGCTACAGTTTCAATGTAACTCGAAGTAATATTGACTGATAGGATTTTTCTAAGAAATGTTGAAAAAAAGTGATTGAGCATCACTCTTGCAAGGACTTTTCCACGTAAACAGATTCTCCTGTGATTATCACAGATAAAACAATTTTCCTTTCCCTTGGACAATTGAAGCATCCTTGAACTCCTGGGCGGTCTTTCGAGATAAATTGAAATAGTTAGCTGAGGCGTTTGACTAACAGTTGCCACCAGCTTTGTATAATTCAGCTAGGATAGCATCAGAACCAGATGCCTTCGCATTTGAGAGCAACTAGATGGCCTTTTTAGCCTTTGAGATAGCAGGTTCTTTTGCAAGGATATCATTGGTGGCACAGAGATGCAGCTGATCAATGGCCTCATCGTTGATAGTTCGTTTTATATTTAAACGGTTATGGAAACGGTCAGCCCATTCTTTCAGGATCTGATTTTTATCTGTGAGAAGAGTGGTTTTATCAGAGTTCATAACGGGGATGGAGTTACTAGAATGTGAGCCATGTACTGTCTTAAGCGTATTATAGAAGTTTGTCATGTCATCCTAGTCAGCATTGGACTGCAATTCATTTGCCTTTTTGCTCCAGCAGGTGTCACTCATAATCCTTAGTTCGGTCTGGTCTAATTTACTAATGTTATCATAAGCTTGCTTCTTCTTGCTTTATGACTTGCCTTTTATGCACAATGAATGCACGCATTGTTTCTCTTCAAGCAGTCTTTTTTATATCATAATCATTTTCATCAAACCAGTCCTGGTGTTTACGTACGGTTGGGCCCAAGACTTCCAAAGCTGCATTGTGGACATGATGTGGAGATGCCGGTGATGGACTGGGGTTGACAATTGTAAACAATTTTACAACACCAAGTTATAGTCCAACAAATTTATTTTAAATTCCACAAGCTTTCGGAGGCTTCCTCCTTCCTCAGGTGAACGGTGTGGAAATTCCACACCGTTCACCTGAGGAAGGAGGAAGTCTCCGAAAGCATTGTGGACAGTGAGACGATGGTCTGTCCAACATTCAGCACCTCTGATTACTTTTTCCTGACTGAGATATCTATCAAATACCAGTGTTTGGAACAAGGGTATATCCAAGATATCTTCTTATTTAGCAGCCAGAAGATGGTGTGGGTGACAATAAGGCCGGGTTCAGCGCATTTCCTTAGGAGCAGAAGGCTGTTGCTGTTGTAATTTCCAATGCTATGTTTGCCAATGATGCCCTAACAGGTTTGATGGTCTGACCCGACACAAGCATTGAAATCACCCAGGATGATGAGTTTGTCATTCTTAGGTACCTGAGAGATAGCGTGATCCAGATCTTCATAGATCTTGTCTGGGTTAGTCATGTTTGGTACATAGGCATTGATGATGGTGGTATGATATTTCCCAGCGAGTGGCAACCTTAGAGTCATCAGGCTACCTTCACCTAGTTTAGCCTGCAAACCGACGCAGTTTCCTGGGGTGTGGCCATCGCCATGCACATACGACTTCTTGGAACCATAGGTGAGAGTTGTGTAAGCAGAGAGGACCAAAGAATGGATACAGCATGCCCTAGTCAGAGGTAATACCTCTTCTGCTTAACACTAAACCTTAGGTTTTGTGACAAAATACATATTTTCACCATGAGAATAGTGCATATTTATACACACACTTACACACTAGTGGATCTCCCATCCTATTGCACATAATAATTTGGACGATATGTTGGTTTATATCTTGAAATGTTATATCTTACAATAGAGGATAACTGTTGTCCTGGTAAGGCAGCGTCTGTCCCTTTAAAGCCACATGGTGTAATTGTTAAGTAAATAGATTCCCAAGCCATTCAGAGATTAATTGTTGTTTAGTCAAGAAACTTTGCAAATTGGAATACACTTGTCATGTTTCTGGCTCCAATTGAGAAACATACAAGCCCCGATTTTAACCAAACTCTCTCGGCAGGAATGGGGTGGGTTCAGGTCGGACGCCCATTTTACACCCTGCCCAATTTTCCTCACCATCGATTGCAATGGAGAGTAAAATCAGACAGGTGTAAAATGAGTGTCCAACCCGATTCCATTGAGCAGGTTAGGATAAAATCAGGGATACAGTATTTTAAGACTTTTGCATCTGATATGCAAGTAAATCTTCCATTTTCACAGTATGTCAGAGGACACGCTGTTGTGTAAAGTCGAGAACACTATAACCCGTAAAACATATGGGGACAATTTTGGGTGCTGGTTTAAGTCATGTTTTAAACAGTAAAGTAGCCACATTGGGAGAAAAATGCTTTGAATTTTGTTAATATCTTTTAATTGTTAAAATCTTTTTATTGATTTGAATGATTTGAAATACTTGCCATCCTTTCTAAAGAGCCAAAGAAGCAGCAGCCCAGAAACAAACCAATATCAAGGCACAAGACAAAGTTTGTGGGCAAGTGGTGGAGTGATGAAGACCCCAACCCCATGTTTGATAGCCGGTGCAGTGTACCATGCCCAGCAGAAGGCGACCAGTAGGCTGAGTGCTGTGTACAGTATTTGCGGGGCCCGGAACAGATTTGGGTGAAGATGGTACATTATAAGGAACTTGGAAAAATAAGATCAAATGTACCATGTACCAGATAGATGTCGCAAGATTACATACCACAAAATGTTATCTTTCATCCTTAAAACATATACGCATCTTCCAACGGATTCACACAACAAACCACAAACATGGTTATTTACTGCCATCCAGAATGGGCACATAGGTTGAGCATATGGTAACCATCATTGATGTCTTGCATTTTGGGAAACGTAGCAGTGCACTGAGATTGGACAGCTGTGTTGTGCTATTCAATGTGAAAGATGATGAAAGTGCAAGTTCTGCTGACAGATTCACGTGTTTCATCTGCATAGCTTATACTAAATCAGCTAGCCAGCAATGAGACATAAGCGTAATAGTTAAGGGAAATGCTGTGATTTGTCTGCAGGTGTACTTGCTGTAGGTGACACACTTTGCAACTGGCAACCTGCTAACCCACAGGAAGCTAAGGTAGCTGTCCTTGGTCATTGGTAGCTAGGTGTACAAAAGTCTTAGCCAACTTGACAGCCGAGCAGGAAGTTAGTACCTTGCACTGGCATCCCATCTACAATACCAGTCAAAAGACCGAGATCTCATCTAGGCTCCTAGCAATTAAGTTGGTCCTATGGAGTGCCATGTCCCATCCAAACTGGCTCGTAGCAGTGGTTCAATAAAAAATGTGTTGGAACATGTTAATGGAAACATCCTGACAGGTCCACCTGCTTAACGGTTGTTGAAGAGATACTAAAACAGGCATTTAAATGTATTGGTTTGTCCTAATGTGCTAAGGTGTTTGGACAAAACAGCTAGGTCAGTATCTGACTGAATTTTCTTAGTTAATTTCACTCACCTTAATAAAATTGGAATTAGTTTCTTCTGTTTATACTTTAATTAGATAAGTATCTAAAAATAATTTAATGATGGCATATTTAGAAATGAAAGTAAACAGAAGCATCATAATCCAAAATTACTTTAGGGGAAAAGGCAGAAAATATCTAACATTCAAATAAAAATATCAGAAGCTGTCCTTTTGAATATGACATTAAAAATTAAAGGTAATAAAGCACAGGGGAGGGCTGATTTTCTAGGCCTCACCCACCCACCACCTGCTTATTGGGAAATCGCAGGCGAGCATGGAAAATAGTTCTCTACTCTATCTAAAATGTACACTCAACATCGCTGTGCCGTTTTGTCAGGACTTTAAAAACAGGAAAAAATACTTTACAAGATTGCATTGCACAAAGCCAATATTCAAACAGAGAATGAGTTGGGTAATTATTACAGATTTATTACAACTATTTCCTAACAACTAACCACACCACTGTAACCACTAACTAAAAGGAAGTTAGATGAAAAAAATAGTTTTGCAAATAAATCTTTATCTTCCCACAGCGAGTGAGACCAAAGCAATATTCATCTTGAATTTAATAATTGTTATCTAGATGAGAGTGATCAGTAAAAGAGAATGAAGCCCATTTTCTGCTTTTGTACTGTGTACAATTACTCCTGTAAATAGATACAACATACAGTAATGCTTCCATTACTCTGGCCCAACAATGTCCTTTAACCAACAACCTTAGAAAAGATTTCCTTTCCCCATGGTATAAATGTGACTTTTCCATTTCCCACATTATCCATCCTTGCAGCAAAGTATAAATGTGACTTTTCCATTTCCCACATTATCCATCCTTGCAGCCTCCCTGAGACTAAATATTGTGCCACATTGCAGTGGTAATCTTAGACCTATGAATACCTCTGCGGTCATGTAGAGACCATGCCAGTTATTTCAGACCTATATCTACTGCATACAAGTAGCAGCTGAAGTTAATCCATTCCTCAAAACAAAACTGACTTTCATAGCAGGATGGTGACTCTATTGGCCAAAAAGCTGCTTGGGAGGATATAAGATTGTGCCCATGTGGAAAGAGGCCATTGCAAGATAACCATAAGCAGTGTGAGTTTTCAAAATCTTGAACTAGTGATCTAGTAAATAAGTTTGCTAGAATAAAGGCAAGACTCAATTAATTTTTATTGTTTTCCACTATGTAACAACCTACCATGCGGTACCTTAATAAGAAAAAAAAAGAGAAAAAAAAAATGTTACATAAGGTTAAATCTCATGGGATCCAAGGTGAGGTAGCCAATTGGATACAAAATTGGCTTGACGACAGAAGACAGAGGGTGGTTGTCGAGGGTTGTTTTTCAAACTGGATGCCTGTGTCCAGCGGTGTGCCTCAGGGATCGGTGCTGGGTCCGCTGTTATTTGTTATTTATATTAATGATTTGGATGAGAATTTAGGAGGCATGGTTAGTAAGTTTGCAGATGACACCAAGATTGGTGGCATTGTGGACAGTGAAGAAGGTTATCTAGGATTGCAACGGGATCTTGATAAATTGGGCCAATGGGCCGATGAATGGCAGATGGAGTTTAATTTAGATAAATGTGAGGTGATGCATTTTGGTAGATCGAATCGGGCCAGGACCTACTCCGTTAATGGTAGGGCGTTGGGGAGAGTTACAGAACAAAGAGATCTAGGAGTACAGATTCATAGCTCCTTGAAAGTGGAGTCACAGGTGGATAGGGTGGTGAAGAAGGCATTCAGCATGCTTGGTTTCATTGGTCAGAACATTGAATGCAGGAGTTGGGATGTCTTGTTGAAGTTGTACAGGGCATTGGTGAGGCCACACTTGGAGTACTGTGTACAGTTCTGGTCACCCTATTATAGAAAGGATATTATTAAACTAGAAAGAGTGCAGAAAAGATTTACTAGGATGCTACCGGGACTTGATGGTTTGACTTACAGGGAGAGGTTAGACAGACTGGGACTTTATTCCCTGGAGAGTAGGAGGTTAAGGGGTGATCTTATAGAAGTCTATAAAATAATGAGGGGCATAGATAAGGTCGATAGTCAAAATCTTTTCCCAAAGGTAGGGGAGTCTATAACGAGGGGGCACAGATTTAAGGTGAGAGGGGAGAGATACAAAAGGATCCAGAGGGGCAATTTTTTCACTCAAAGGGTGGTGAGTGTCTGGAACGAGCTGCCAGAGGCAGTAGTAGAGGCGGGTACAATTTTGTCTTTTAAAAAGCATTTGGACAGTTACATGGGGAAGATGGGTATCGAGGGATATGGGCCAAGTGCAGGCAATTGGGACTAGCTTAGTGGTATAAACTGGGCGACATGGACATGTTGGGCCGAAGGGCCTGTTTCCATGTTGTAACTTCTATGATTCTATGAACCAAATTCAATGGTATATACTGCAGTTAAAGCTGAAGGAATCCAGCAAATCAGTGAAACGTGGAACCGGCGTAGGACTGGGACTGCTGTTTCTCACAGCTTTACATGCACCTGCATCCCACAGTGCTGACCTCGTCCGATGATGCGAGGTCAGCTCATTTAAATATTTTAGTGGTGTCCCCATGCTTATCACATGATGTACTGGGAGCACCATGAGGGTAAGGACTGCATTATTGAGCATTAGCGGCTATTAAGGAGCTACTGGCTACCCTTAAAGTTGTATCTTTTTTTCTGCAAAAAGGCTTGAAGCACTATGATCCCCTTCGAAGGTAACTTGGGGACCTCAAACAGAATGAGAGGGTTATTGAGGAGGAAAAGAGCAATTTTAACTTAAGGCCTCCCCTGAAGCGCTTGCTGCAATGGGTGCTGAGTATCTGGAACACTGCTCATGCTCCCCAGCCCAATTGTGGGGAAGAATCCCAATTTCAGTAAAAGCTAGCCCTTAATGAGCCTTGCACACTGTCTGAGTATGGGATCAGAGTGACAGTGCTTCAGCAAGACATCAGGTTCTGAGCAGGCCTTAGGCCTACATAATATTGGTTTGAGCTCCTGATATCACATTATTGGCCCCTAATGTCCTGCAAGTGTTGCAAATAGTTAGCGCCTATTGTTCTAACTCATCTGTTGTGGTATATGAACATTTCTGGATTTTCACTAAAATTGGACAAATTTCACCATCCTCTTTAAAATTAAAAAAGAATTGATGCCTGTGTTTATTATACTTTTAGTAATAGTTTCCAGCAATATATATATATATATATATGTCCATTCAGTTTTTGGATTGTGGATACAGAAAGTTTTGGTTATTGCATGCAAAAATACTGACCTAGAAATTTGACCCCACAGCGCCTGTTTTTCGGGTGAACGGCCTCCTAAGCCTGAGATATGGCGGGCAGGAAGTGTATCCTAATTATGAACCAAAAGTGCGCCGCCCATCATATTGATATAAGTAAAAAAAATCGTGTCCAGGGCCCATGCCTGAAACAGGGGTAATGGACTTTGCATTTTCAAATTAAGGGGCCTAGCACCTGTTTGAAACCGATTCTGTGATATTGGAATGCCCTGAATGCAGCCAGCGACAGGGAGACTGCATTCAGGAAAACCAGGTCAACAACAACAACAACAACAACTTGCATTTATATAGCATCTTTAACGTAGTAAAACATCCCAAGGTGCTTCAGAGGAGCGTTATCAAACGAAACTTCACACCGAGCCACATAGCGAGATATTAGGACAGGTGACCAGAAGCTTGGTCGAAGAGGTAGGTTTTAAGGAGCGTCTTAAAGGAGGAGAGAGAGGTAGAGAAGTGAAGAGGTTTATGGAGGGAATTCCAGCGCTTAGGGCCTAGGCAGCGGAAGTCACGGCCACCAATGATGGAGCGATTAAAATCTGGGATATGCTAGAGGCAAGAATTGGAGAAGCGCAGAGATCTCGGAGCGTTGCAGGGCTGGAGGAGGTTACAGAGATAGGGAGGGGTGAGGCCATGGAGGGATTTGAAAAGAAGGATGAGAATTTTAAAATCGAGGTGTTCCCAGACCAGGAGCCAATGTAAGTCGGCGAGCACAGGGGTGATGGGAGAACAGCACTTGGTGTGAGTTAGGATACAGGCAGTAGTTCTGGATGAGCTCAAATTTATTGAGGGTGGAAGATGGGAGGCCAGCCAGGAGAGTATTGGAATAGTCCAGTCTAGAGGTAACAAAGGCATGGATGTGGATTTCAGCAGCAGATGAGCTGAGGCAGGAGCGGAGACGGGTGATGTTGCGGAGGTGGTAGTTGGCGGTCTTGGTGATGGAGCGGATCTGTGGTTGGAAGCTCATCGCAGGGTCAAATAGGACACCAAGGTTGCGAATGGCCTGGTAAAAAGAAAAGCAAACCACAAATGCACTCATATATATCGATATATATATATATTGGGTCAAGGATGTCTCGGAGCGGCTGCAGGACATTCTGGAGGGGGAGGGTGAACAGCCAGTTGTCGTGGTGCATATAGGCACCAACGATATAGGTAAAAAACAGGATGAGGTCCTACAAGCTGAATTTAGGGAGTTAGGAGTTAAACTAAAGAGTAGGACCTCAAAGGTAGTAATCTCAGGATTGCTACCAGTGCCACGGGTTAGTCAGAGTAGGAATGACAGGATAGCTAAGATGAATACGTGGCTTGAGAGATGGTGCAAGCTGGAGGGATTCAAATTCCTGGGCCATTGGAACCGGTTCTGGGGGAGGTGGGACCAGTACAAATTGGACGGTCTGCATCTGGGCAGGACTGGAACCAATGTCCTAGGGGGAGTGTTTGCCAGTGCTGTTGGGGAGGGTTTAAACTAATGTGGCAGGGGGATGGGAACCGATGCAGGAAGTCAGTGGGAAATAAAGTGGTGACAGAAACAAAAGGCAGTAAGGGAGAGTGTACAGAACATGACCGGACAGATGGTCTGAGAAAGCAGGGCAAAGACCAAGGGAAGTCTAGATTAAACTGCATTTATTTCAATGCAAGAAGTCTGATGGGCAAGGCAGATGAACTCAGGGCATGGATGGGTACATGGGACTGGGATGTTATAGCTATTACTGAAACATGGCTAAGGGAGGGGCAGGACTGGCAGCTCAATGTTCCAGGGTACAGATGCTATAGGAAAGATAGAGCAGGAGGTAAGAGAGGAGGGGGAGTTGCGTTCTTGATTAGGGAGAACATCACGGCAGTAGTGAGAGGGGATATATCCGAGGGTTCGCCCACTGAGTCCATATGGGTAGAACTGAAAAATAAGAAGGGAGAGATCACTTTGATAGGATTGTACTACAGACCCCCAAATAGTCAACGGGAAATTGAGGAGCAAATATGTAAGGAGATTACAGACAGCTGCAAGAAAAATAGGGTGGTAATAGTAGGGGACTTTAACTTTCCCAACATTGACTGGGACAGCCATAGCATTAGGGGCTTGGATGGAGAGAAATTTGTTGAGTGTATTCAGGAGGAATTTCTCATTCAGTATGTGGATGGCCCGACTAGAGAGGGGGCAAAACTTGACCTCCTCTTGGGAAATAAGGAAGGGCAGGTGACAGAAGTGTTAGTGAGGGATCACTTTGGGACCAGTGATCATAATTCCATTAGTTTTAAGATAGCTATGGAGAAGGATAGGTCTGGCCCAAAAGTTAAAATTCTAAATTGGGGAAAGGCCAATTTTGATGGTATTAGACAGGAACTTTCAGAAGTTGATTGGGAGAGTCTGTTGGCAGGCAAAGGGACGTCTGGTAAGTGGGAGGCTTTCAAAAGTGTGTTAACCAGGGTTCAGGGTAAGCACATTCCTTATAAAGTGAAGGGCAAGGCTGGTAGAAGTAGGGAACCTTGGATGACTCGGGAGATTGAGGCACTGGTCAAACGAAAATCAGGAAAATCTGGAGAGGGTAAGGAAGCCGGCTCCAACCCGCCGACTTCCGCGTTTCACACAGACGCAACTCTGTGCACGCGCTTCAGGAATCCGGAAGTCCTGCCAGCAATTAAAGTCGGCGGGTTGATATTTAAAGCAGTCATTAAGATAGTTAAAGTTGTTAAAGTACTTAATTTTATGGTAATTGAGGCAGGGAAAGGATTTTCATTCTGCCTCAGTGTGTTTCCTGTGCTGTGTGAAATGCTCTATGTTGAAGGAGCTGTGTTTCAGCAAGCAGCCATTTGGACATTCAAATGCTTGTTTGACAGATGGGGATAAAAGGTCAGTTATTGCAGCAGGGCACTCAGTTCTCTTAGATAAACTTTTGACTGGTAGATCTTTGTGTTTAGACTGAAAATTCTTGGTTTCCACTCAGAATTGTTCTGTTTACAAATATTTACCAACTTTTCGGACCCCTTCAAACTGATACCATCAGGATGGGGGGGCACCATGGCTGCATTCACCAGTACATCTGAGGACGAGCAACAGCACCATCCTCACCAGGCACGGCGTGCACTTCCGCAACTTGCAGCTCCACAACACAGTGCTGCGCCACAGGTACCTGCACAAGAGCGGAGAGGGGAACAACAGAGGGAGCGACATCGCAGGAGGCACTACCCTCGCCACAGGGTCTCCAGACCGATGCTCAGCTTCCTGGACCTCTCTGAGCAGCAGTGCATACGGAGGCTCAGAGTCAGTCACCAGGTGGTCGCAGACATCTGCAGCCTCCTACATGCTGAGCTGCTCCCAGCTGGCCCGAGCAGCATCTCATTACCTGTTGCTGTTAAAGTCACCACTGCCCTCAACTTCTTCGCCTCCGGATCATTCCAGGGTGCCACCGGTGACATCGCCGGGGTCTCTCGGTCGTCTGCACACAAGTGCCTAAGGCAGGTCACCAACGGCTTGTTTCGCAGGGCCTCGCAATACATCAACTTCCCCATGGATGACCTCAGCCAGACAGAGAGGGCAGTGGGTTCCACTCTGTGGCTGGCTTTCCACGGGTACAGGATGCAATTGATTGCATGCATATAGCAATCCAAGCACCTCCACACAAGCCAGGACTGTTCATCAACAGAAAGGTAACGCTCCATCAACACTCGTTTGTGACCACCGCAAAAGATTCCTTCACGTGTGCGCCAGATTCCCTGGCAGCTGCCATGATTCCTTCATTCTGAGGGAATCCAACATCCCAGGCCTCTTCCACACACAAAACACCCTTAAGGGCTGGCTCCTGAGGGACAAGGGATACCCCCCGCACACGTAGCTCATGACACCTCTGAGGAACCCCATCAGCGTCGATACAATGACACGTTGCCACCAGGTCTATAATTGAACATGCGATAGGGTGGCTCAAGATGCGATTTCGGTGCCTCGATCGTTCTGGGAGAGCGCTTCAATACACACCAGCGAGAGTTGGTCGCATTACAGTAGTGTGTTGTGTCCTGCACAACAGGGTGCAACAGAGAGGGGTACCGGTTGAGGAGGCCCCATCCCCTCATCCATCATCCACATCTGCCATCCACATTGAGGAGGAGTAGGAGCAGGAGGAGGAGAAGGGGGAGGAAGACGAACCCATGGGAAAAGCAGCAGCTCACCTGGCTGCTTGTGAGGCCAAGGAGTCACTCTTGAAAGGTTCTCGTAAGATCAGAAAGTGAGAAGAGTGCAGTCCTCACACCACCTGGAATGACCAGCGCCAACACGAGCACCCCCCACCCCCTGCACAAAACAGTCCTGCAACTACACATACACCCACTGTAAAGTAACCCACTGGGTGGCATCAAGTGTCGCTGTTCATGATGAAGCTCATGAAAGGGATCTATCACAAAAGCCAGTCAAGAATGGGCAAGACGTGGCAGTAGTGATGAGCATGATAACATTTAATGTGACTTTAACAAAAACCAAATATAAATGAAAAACATGACAAGTCTGTCAGACATTCTTATGCATACCCTTCGTGATCACAAATCCTTAGACTTTCTTTTCCTACCGTTTCTACGTGGTACATCCACTGTGGCTACAGGAGAGGTAGTGGCAGGTTGTTCATGTTCATGCCCTGACTGCTTAGATGTTTTAGGCCCACGCCCTCTAGGTTTTGGAGCCCGTGAGGGCCCCTCCAAAGTCTGCTCCACCTACACCTGTGCAGGGGCTGACTTGGCCACCTGGAGAGGAGGCAGCTCAACGGAGGCTAGCCTTCTCTCCATCACAGACATTCCTGCACTTACCCAAGGCACTTTCTCAGACATTTCCACAGTTACCTGCGACACTATCTCAGACATTTCCACAGTTACCTGCGACACTATCTCAGACATTTTAGCAGTCACGTGCGACACTATCTCAGACAGTTGCTCACGTCCCTGGGACACTATCTCAGACATTTCAGCAGTTATGTGAGACACTATCTCAGGCAGATGGTCACGTCCCTGCGACACTATCTCAGACATTTCAGCAGTTATGTGCGACACTATCTTAGACAGTTGGTTACGTCCCTATGACACTATCTCAGAAATTCCCTCCCGTACCTGTGCAACCATTCCACTCATGCAGGAGTTGGACTTCTCCATCCTCTGCACTATTGTGAAGAGTGTGAGTGGCGCCTGTTCCAGTACCTCGCAAATGTGCTGCTGTCCCTAGATCATTCTCCTTTTAAACTATGGCCCCCGGGATTCAGCATCTATGTCCAGCTCAGCAGAGCCTGGAGAGGAGTGCGCCCACCCACGCGCACTCTCCACAGCTGCCCCTGCCACCAGTTCCTGCTCATGCTCACTTGTGTGTGGTGACTCACCAGGTGTCAACTGACTACTGGACCCACCAAGGTGTGAGTATCTGCGCTGGTGGATGGCTCGCCAAGATATGACGGTGCACCCTCAAAGACCTGAACTTCCTCTGAGGATTCGCCCTATCCCGCCACTGCAGTCGTTGAATGCCTATAAAAGAACAGAAGGCAATATTAAGCTTCATCACAGATGTGTCATGTTGCGATGAGCATACTGAGGTGTTCAACATACCAAGCATTGTTAACATCAATTCATGTTGTGTGTGATGAATGTTAGAGTTGTGTCACCAGACGTTTGTAGGGTGCCAGTCTCGGCGTCCCTGACGGACAGGCACTCGAGGGTGCGGCTGATCTGCAGGGCCCCCTTCCAGCTCTTGCTCTCTCACGTGCATTTTGCGCTCTCTTCTCCTACAAAGGGAGAAAGTGCAGACGTGTGAGTGAGTGATGATGAGGTGGCCAGCCGATGAATGCATTGGTTTGGGTGAGGCCGACCATGAAAGAGATGCATCAGAGGGTGAGTATGAGACAGACACATCACATTGTATCAGGATTGGGGTGAGTGATAGTGGTGGGCTGACAAATGGGGAGGTGAGGAAGTGTTCAAGAAGTTGGTAAGTTGAGGATGGGCCTTAAGTGGGTTTGAGGAGTGATGTGATGGAGTAGTCTTGGCAGTGCAGAATGCGTTGGGGGTTGGGGGGATGATATGGAACACGGAATGCAGGAGAATCAGTAAGTGTACTCACTTTTGCTGACCTAGTTAAGACATTGAAACGTTTCCTGCACTGGACCCAAGTGCAGCAGATGTTGCCGCTGCTAGTGACCTCCTCTGCCACCTCGAGCCAGGCCTTCTTGGTGGCAGAAGCAGGACACGTCCTCCTGTCAGCCGGGTAACACAGTTCCCTCCTGCTCCTCACGCTGGCCCGTAGCAACTGAAGTAAGGCATCATTTAATCTTGGAGCTCCTTGCCCCTGTGCTGCTCCATTGTGCTTTTTGGTCTCTGCTCCAGCAAAATCCATTGGAGCAATGGCCTTTTAAATACAGGTGCTCCAGCTGACAGCCTGTCATGCCGGTGCGCAGTCCATCAACTGCGCAGCTTTCGGACGGCAAACCCGGAAGCCACTTTAAGGGCCATCAATTAACTCGCAATCACGTGGGGAACAGTAAGTTTTTATTATCCGGGTTTGCCACGCGCCCTCTGACCATCCCCCCCACTGTCAACCCGCCGCCCTTTGAAAATCGAGCCCCATGTGTCTGAACAACCCCCTCTCCCTTTCACTGTTTATCTGAACTCTCTTTTGTCTCATTCTAAACAAATTCTCCCTCCGCGTGTCTGAACTTCTATCCCTTGTTCCACAGGGTAAATCTCCACCTTCACCGCATATGCAGTAATCTGGCAGAGCATTAAAGAACCCGCCCGATTTTCATCCCATTGAAATCAATCGGCCGGGGGAGGTTCTTGCATCGGAGCATCCGTGGGTCCTGGAGGGGGATGGTGAGCAGTGGCCGGCAGCAGCCAGCATTTTCGTGTAGCACCAAAAGGAGCACTCCTGCTCCTTCTGGCTCCACATTCAGGTAAATAAAAATGTAAAAATGCAATAAAGTAGTCCACAAAGGAATTCATGAGGATGTGTTCATCTCTGCTTACAGCCATTAGTAAAGAAACAGGATTTTAGTCCATTCATCTGGAACACTGCTCATGCTCTCCAGCCCAATTGTGGGGAAGAATCCAAATTTCAGTAAAAGCCAGCCCTTAATGAGCCTTGCACACTGTCTGAGCAGGCTTTTAGCCTACTGAATAATGCTTTGAGCTCCTGATATCACATTGTTGATCCCTACAAGTGCTGCAAATCCATCTGGGCTGGATTCAAACCAAGGCACCAATAGGTGCAATATCCAGGCATTGAATTTCCTCTAAGTGAGTTACACCACCTTTGCACCTTTTAAAAAAATTGCGCCCAACTGTGGCCTGCTGAGGGAGTTACACTTGAGTTTCCTGGGTCTTGCTCATTTGCATTGCCATAATGAAGTCATTGGTGTAAAATGGGTGTAAGCAACTAACTAACCAGAAATTTCAGTGCAGCCTTTAAAAAGACAGTTCTGCAGCAGGCTAGGGGACAAACAGGTAAGAAAGAAACAGTGCTTGGCTCTTTCACTTCATGCTCTAATAATTTCACTCCACTGTCTTTGGCAATATTTTTATAATAGTCAACGGGAAATTGAGGAGCAAATATGTAAGGAGATTACAGACAGCTGCAAGAAAAATAGGGTGGTAATAGTAGGGGACTTTAACTTTCCCAACATTGACTGGGACAGCCATAGCATTAGGGGCTTGGATGGAGAGAAATTTGTTGAGTGTATTCAGGAGGAATTTCTCATTCAGTATGTGGATGGCCCGACTAGAGAGGGGGCAAAACTTGACCTCCTCTTGGGAAATAAGGAAGGGCAGGTGACAGAAGTGTTAGTGAGGGATCACTTTGGGACCAGTGATCATAATTCCATTAGTTTTAAGATAGCTATGGAGAAGGATAGGTCTGGCCCAAAAGTTAAAATTCTAAATTGGGGAAAGGCCAATTTTGATGGTATTAGACAGGAACTTTCAGAAGTTGATTGGGAGAGTCTGTTGGCAGGCAAAGGGACGTCTGGTAAGTGGGAGGCTTTCAAAAGTGTGTTAACCAGGGTTCAGGGTAAGCACATTCCTTATAAAGTGAAGGGCAAGGCTGGTAGAAGTAGGGAACCTTGGATGACTCGGGAGATTGAGGCACTAGTCAAAAATAAGAAGGAGGCATATGACATGCATAGGCAGCTGGGATCAAGTGGATCCCTTGAAGAGTATAGAGATTGCCGGAGTAGAGTTAAGAGAGAAATCAGGAGGGCAAAAAGGGGATATGAGATTGCTTTGGCAGATCAGGCAAAGGTGAATCCAAAGAGCTTCTACAAATACATAAAGGGCAAAAGGGTAACTAGGGAGAGAGTAGGGCCTCTTAAGGATCAACAAGGTCATCTAAGTGCGGAACCACAAGAGATGGGTGAGATCCTGAATGAATATTTCACATCGGTATTTACGGTTGAGAAAGGCATGGATGTTAGGGAACTTGGGGAAATAAATAGTGATGTCTTGAGGAGTGTACATATTACAGAGAGGGAGGTGCTGGAAGTCTTAACGCGCATCAAGGTAGATAAATCTCCGGGACCTGATGAAATGTATCCCAGGACGTTATGGGAGGTTAGGGAGGAAATTGCGGGTCCCCTAGCAGAGATATTTGAATCATCCACCGCTACAGGTGAGGTGCCTGAAGATTGGAGGGTAGCAAATGTTGTGCCTTTGTTTAAGAAGGGCGGCAGGGAAAAGCCTGGGAACTACAGACCAGTGAGCCTGACATCTGTAGTGGGTAAGTTGTTAGAGGGTATTCTGAGGGACAGAATCTACAGGCATTTGGAGAGGCAGGGACTAATTAGGAACAGTCAGCATGGTTTTGTGAGAGGAAAATCATGTCTCACGAATTTGATTGAGTTTTTTGAAGGGGTAACCAAGAAGATAGATGAGGGCTGTGCAGTAGACGTGGTCTACATGGACTTCAGCAAAGCATTTGACAAGGTACCGCATGGTAGGTTGTTACATAAGGTTAAATCTCATGGGATCCAAGGTGAGGTAGCCAATTGGATACAAAATTGGCTTGACGACAGAAGACAGAGGGTGGTTGTCGAGGGTTGTTTTTCAAACTGGATGCCTGTGTCCAGCGGTGTGCCTCAGGGATCGGTGCTGGGTCCGCTGTTATTTGTTATTTATATTAATGATTTGGATGAGAATTTAGGAGGCATGGTTAGTAAGTTTGCAGATGACACCAAGATTGGTGGCATTGTGGACAGTGAAGAAGGTTATCTAGGATTGCAACGGGATCTTGATAAATTGGGCCAGTGGGCCGATGAATGGCAGATGGAGTTTAATTTAGATAAATGTGAGGTGATGCATTTTGGTAGATCGAATCGGGCCAGGACCTACTCCGTTAATGGTAGGGCATTGGGGAGAGTTATAGAACAAAGAGATCTAGGAGTACAGATTCATAGCTCCTTGAAAGTGGAGTCACAGGTGGATAGGGTGGTGAAGAAGGCATTCAGCATGCTTGGTTTCATTGGTCAGAACATTGAATGCAGGAGTTGGGATGTCTTGTTGAAGTTGTACAGGGCATTGGTGAGGCCACACTTGGAGTACTGTGTACAGTTCTGGTCACCCTATTATAGAAAGGATATTATTAAACTAGAAAGAGTGCAGAAAAGATTTACTAGGATGCTACCGGGACTTGATGGTTTGACTTACAGGGAGAGGTTAGACAGACTGGGACTTTATTCCCTGGAGAGTAGGAGGTTAAGGGGTGATCTTATAGAAGTCTATAAAATAATGAGGGGCATAGATAAGGTCGATAGTCAAAATCTTTTCCCAAAGGTAGGGGAGTCTATAACGAGGGGGCATAGATTTAAGGTGAGAGGGGAGAGATACAAAAGGATCCAGAGGGGCAATTTTTTCACTCAAAGGGTGGTGAGTGTCTGGAACGAGCTGCCAGAGGCAGTAGTAGAGGCGGGTACAATTTTGATTACATAGACACCATCTAGACTTCCACCCAAATTTTTTTGCTAAAAAAAATTACTGCACCATTTATATATTGATAAGGCACTAAAAACTTTGAGGATATTCACCACCAATCCCTAAACAACAATGCAGTTGGCCCCCAGGTTTCTTGCTTCCTCCCAGCTCACAACAACCCCAAGCCAAAACTTCACCTCCCTCATCCAGCCTCAACCCTGATCTACCTGCCTCCCACTTCTGATTTACTGATTCCACTCACTTTGTTCTTACTCCCATCTAAGCCCCCTTCCAACTGCTCTATCTTCCAGTGAGGCCTCCTGTAATATGATTCAATTAACTGTTCAATATCTCTCACTGATTCTGTCTTGAAATTAATTTCATTGGGCTGCTAGACAAGTTGGGACACATCTTTATTCAACTGCTGACCTGTCGGTTTAACATCAATTGTGGGAAAGTTACTGGACTCTATTATTAGTAAAAAAAAAGTGTCAGCATGGATTTGTGAATGGTAGGTCATGTCTAATTAATCTAGTTGAATTCTTTGATAAGGTCACTAGCATGGTGAATAGGGGAGTGCCTATGGATGTTGTCAATATGGACTTCCAGAAGGCATTTGATAAAGTTCAGCACACGAGATTATTAGCAAAAATGAAAGCACACGGATTTGGAGGCGACCTCATGGCATGGGTCGGTAACTGATTGGGAGATAGGAGACAGAGAGTTCGGATAAAGGGAACATTCTTGGATTGGCGGGATGTGACAAGTAGGATCTGTACTGGGGCCTCAGCTTTTCATTGTATATATTGATGACGGATGATGGAATAGAGAGTTGTATATCCAAGTTTTGGGATGACACTAACTTAGGAGGCACAGTAGGTTGTGTAGATGGGAGCAGGAAGTTACAAAGGGACATGGACTAAGTGAGGGGGCAAAACTATGACAGATGGAGTTCAATGTGGAGAAATGTGATGCCATCCACTTTGGATCTGAGAAAGGTAAATCGGAATATTTTCTTAATGGTGAGAGACTAGAAACTATGGAGCAGCAAAGGAATTTAGCTGTTCATCTACACAAATTACTAAAAGCTAGTGTACAGGTACAAAAAGTCATCAAAAAGGCTAATGGAATATTGGAATTCAAAAGTGAAGAAGTAATGCTTCAGTTGTGCACACCATTGGTCAGACTCCACCTGGAGTACTGTGTTCAGTTTAGGGCACCCTCCCTCAGGAAAGATGTATTGGCCTTGGAAGGGTTACAGCGCAAACTCACTAGAATGATACCAGACAGTAAAGAGTTAAATTATGAGGGCAGGTTGCATAAACTTGGCTTGTATTCCCTTTGAGTTTAGAAGATTGAGGGGTGATTTAATCAAGGTGTTTAAAATTATAAAGGGATTCAATAGGACAGATACAAATAAACTATTTCTTCTGGTGGAGAAATCCAGAATAAGGGGGCATAATCTTAAATTTAGGAACAAAGGAGCAGGTGTAGGCCATTTAACCCCTCGAGCCTGTTCTGCCATTCAATGAGATCATGGCTGATCTGTGACCTAACTCCATATACCCACCTTAGCCCCATATCCCTTAATACCTTTGGTTAACAAAAATCTATCAATCTCAGATTTAAAATTAACAATTGAGCTAGCATCAACTGCCCTTTGCGGAAGAGAGTTCCAAACATCTACGACGCTTTGCGTGTAGAAGTGTTTCTAAATTCAACCCTGAAAGTCCTGGCTCTAATTTTTAGTCTATGTCCCCTAGTCTTCAACTTCCCAACCAGCAGAAATTGTTTCTCTCTATCTACCTTATCAGTTCCCCTTAATATCTTGAAAACTTCAATCAAATCACTCTTTAATCTTCTAAATTCCAGGGAATACAACTCTAGTTTGTGTAATCTCTCCGTGTAATTTAACCTTTGGAGTCCAGGAATCATTCTAGTAAATCTATGCTGCACTCCCTCCAAGGCCAATATCCTTCCTAAGGTGCGATGCCCAGAACTGACCACAGTACTCCAGGTGTGGTCTAACCAAGGCTTTGTATAGCTGTAGCATAACTTCTACCCCTTTATATTCTAGATATAAAGGCCAGCATTCCATTTGCCTTTTTGATTATTTTCTGTACCTGTGCATGACATTTTAATGATCTATCTACATGGAGCCCTAAGTCTCTATGGACCTCCACTGTTTCAAGCTTTTTAATATTTAGAAAGTACTCTGATCTATCCTTTTTAGGTGCAAAGTGGAGGACCTCACACTTGAAATCCATTTGCCACAGTTTTGCCCATTCACTTAATCTATTAATATCTCTCTGTAATTTTACGCTTCCATCTACACTAGATCAGTTTAGAGCTCGGTCATTTAGGAGTGAAATCAGGAACCACTTTTTCACACAAAGGATAGTGGAAATCTGGAACTCTCCCCCAAAAGGCTGTGGATGCTTTTACCTCACAAAACCCTTGGAGTCAGGTTCTAAAATTGCAGCTGATATGCCTTATTGTAATTTGATTTATACTGGAATTTCTGACTCTTACACTATTTTTCAATAAGAACATAAGAAATAAAGCAACAAGCCTGTTCCTTCCAAAGATCACACAATATCTGTTCTATCATGGGCATTTGCTTGCCTAACAACAGTCACTGCAATTCAAAGTAATTAATTGTGTGAAGCACCTTGAGACATTTTTGAGAAACATGATAACATGCTGTATAAGTGCAAGTCTTTCTTTCTTGACTATATCAAACCCATAAGCTTTCATGAATCTCTTTGGGGTCAAGGTGGCTCTAAGATGACATGCCTAAAGAGAAAGGTTTGGAACCCAGTCAACCCTTAGTGACAGCTTTAGAATCTGATAGCTGGAACACATGGGTATGTTACTGGTCTAATAATCCAGAGAAAATGAGTTCACCATGGCAGTTTGAGAATTTTAACACAGTTTTTAGTAGTGACTTAAGAATAGGTAAAACGGGTGGTTGAAGGAAAGGGGGATCCTCCTTAGACATGGTGGTGGTGCCAGAGGACTGGAGAATTGCAAATGTTACAACCTTGTTCAAAGAAGGGCGTAAGGATAAACCCGGCAACTACAGGCCAGTCAGTACAACGTCGATGGTGGGGAAGCTTTTAGAAACGATAATCCGGGACAAAATTAAGAGTCACTTGTACAAGTGTGGATTAATAAAGGAAAGCCAGCACAGCTTTGTTAAAGACAAATCGTGGTTAACTAACTTGAGTTTTTTGATGAGGTAACAGAGAGGGTTGTTGAGGGCAATGCAGTTGATGTTGTGTATATGGACTTTCAAAAGACATTTGATAAAGTGCCACATAATAGGCTTGTCAGCAAAATTGAAGCCCCTGGGATAAAAGGGGCAGTGGATACGAAATTGGCTAAGTGACAGGAAACAGAGAGTAGTGATAAACGGTTGATTTTTGGACTGGATGAAGGTATACAGTGGTGTTCCCCAGGGGTTGGTACTAGGACCCCTGCTTTTTTTGATATACATTAATGACTTGGACTTGAGTGTATAGGGCACATTTGCAAATTTGCAGATGACACAAAATTTGGAAGTGTAGTAAACAGTGAGGAGGATAGTAATAGACTTCAAGAGGACATAGACAGGCTGGTGGAATGGGCAGACACATGGCAGATGAAATTTAACGCAGAGAAGTGCGAAGTGATACATTTTGGCAGGAAGAATGAGGCGAGGCAATATAAATTAAATGGTACAAATCAAAAGGGGGTGCAGGAACAGAGAGATTGAGAAAGCAGTTTAAAAAGCATATGAGATCCTGGGCTTTATAAATAGAGGCATAGAGTACAAAAGCAAGGAAGTTATGTTGAGCCTTTATAAAACACTGGTTCTGCCACAGCTGGAGTATTGTGTCCAATTCTGGGCACCGCACTTTAGGTAGGATTTGAAGGCCTTTGAGAAGGCACAGAAAAGATTTACTGGAATGGTTCCAGGGGTGTGGGACTTCAGTTATGTGGATAGACTGGAGAAGCTGGGATTGTTCTCCTTAGAGCAGAGAAGGTTAAGAGGAGGTTTGATTGAAGTGTTCAAAATCATGAAGGGTTTAAATAAAGTAAGTAAAGAGACACTGTTCCCATTGGCAGAGGGATCGTGATTAAGAGGACACAGACTTAAGGTGATTGGCAAAGAACCAAAGGTGACATGAGGAAAAACTTTTTTATGCAGTGAGTAGTTATGATCTGGAAAGCGTTGCCTGAAAGGGTGGTGGAAGCAGATTCAATCGTGGCTTTCAAAAA